>NC_082733.1:13923184-14575684 GCF_030144855.1 Hypanus sabinus | reverse complement strand
TGAGTGACGAGTCACGAGTCATCACTCGGCCGGCTGCCAGTGTGCCTCGAGAAGTGGTGGTAAGCACACTCCAAGCACACTCCAGTCTCCCGCTGCCCGAGTCGAGAGAGACGTAAACTCACTCCAGTCTCCCGCTGCCCGAGTCGAGAGAGACGTAAACTCACTCCAGTCTCCCGCTGCCCGAGTCGAGAGAGACGTAAACTCACTCCTGTCTCCCGCTGCCCGAGTCGAGAGAGACGTAAACTCACTCCAGTCTCCCGCTGCCGGAGTCGAGAGAAACGTAAACTCACTCCAGTCTCCCGCTGCCCGAGTCGAGAGAGACGTAAACTCACTCCAGTCTCCCGCTGCCCGAGTCGAGAGAGACGTAAACTCACTCCTGTCTCCCGCTGCCCGAGTCAGTGTTGAGGATTCTCATCAGTGTTACCTGGGAGTTACACTTCAGATTTGAGGAGTCTCATCAAATTACTGTTTGCAATTTTTTCTGAATAAATTAGAATCTAATTGCTCAATTTATATTTGCATTTTATGCACTGAGTTAAAAGCTTTTTTTTAAGTTCAATTTTTTCACCCGCAGTATTGTATGTGGTTCAATTTGTGGTTCAAAAATTAGAAATTAGACTTCTTCATCTTCAAATGTGATATTACTTTTGTAGGGGGTGTGAACATTAATCAAACATTTCCTAGGGGTATGGGGCGTAGAAAAGTTTGGGAACCACTGGTATACAGTATACATCCTGAAATTCTTACTCTTTGCAGACATCCACAAAACTAAAGACTCTAAAGAATGATTGAATGTAGCATCAGAACCCCGAATCCTCCCTCCCCCAACACTCCAGCGGCAGAAGTATTGGCCTCCCCTCCTCCCCTTCCCCACTTGCACTGTCCTTCCTACCCCAACCATGCAAGCAACAGCAAAATGCCCCTAAGAGACCTGGATCATATACCTCATGGTGGCTCTTGCACTGATCAGTCCACTTTCTTTGCAGTTGTAATGGTTTATTCTTCATTCTGTTTCCCTTTAGCTATCTCAGTGTACTCATATGGAATGATCTGTCTGATTGACATCAAAGCAAAAGCTTTTCACCCTGTCTCAGTTCATGTGCTAGTAATAAACCAGCTTCTTTTCCAGAGATGGCTGGTGATGGCACCTTTATTCCCGCCAAGTTATATTTCTCAATTACCTGAACAACTTCATATGGGACAACAGAACTTGCGTACAAACCTGAATTCAAACTGTGTATAAACGGCTGCTTGCTTTGGATACACCATTTACTTCTACAATCAACATTTACTGTGCCTGTTGACAATCGGTTCCATTGACAGCAGCCACATAACACATAGATATAATCAGAAGTCTGCAATGAAATAGTTCACTCTGCCTAGGCCAGAAGACTTGTGTGAATTTAGGAGAATGAAGCCGAAAGTTTATGGTCGCTTAAAATGTAAAATATTGTTACATTGCTCCCCACCGGAATACAAATGATTGGTTAATCTTCATATTGATCAATCCTGATAACCTCTGTGAGTAATTTCACTTGTAGAATTTGTGTATAAATATTTTCCAGATACTGCATTTTTCTGGAGATATTTCACCTCTCTTACTGGAAGAAGTTGATATTTTTAGTTAGCATAAGCATGGTTTTCTCTGCAATTGACACAGAGACTTTTTCCAAAATCAAATGACTTTGTTGGACAACAGATTACTTGTTTTGATCCAGACAACTGCCCTACCTTCCTCCCTCTGTCTTAATGGAGAATGCACTGCTGTCAATAAGCAAAATAGATGCTCACATTTTCTGCTTCATAATGTTATGGTACATTCCTAATAGAAAACACATATTTCACTTGTTGTCTTCCGTAAATAAAAAACTCAAATTCTACTCTCCGAACAACACTGCTGAACTAATACTTGGACTTTTAACATCTGATCTTTTAAAGTCACGATTCTGCAGGAAGTGACTGTCCCTGTGCATTATTGTTCCACAGCCATCTTTCCATAATTGCTAAACAACTACATCCAACTATACCTCCCTCAGTATGGAAACTACCCTAATGTCAGCAACCTACTCTGGTGTCTCTGTGTTATAGCCAAGCTACCTTCTTTGTAGCCATCAAGATTTTTGATTGTCTGTTATTTTAGACACACTAATTATTTCATACACTAATTATTTCATACAAGCTGTTTTGGTGGTGTTGTGGTTATATCACTGAGCTGGTGTCCAGAGTACGAACCTTTGACCCAGGGACATGAATTCAAATGCTACCATGGTAGCTGTGAAATTTAGATTTATGTAATTCAATAAATTTGGAATAATAAATAAATCTAGTTTCAGTTATTATAACCATGAAACCATGGGGTTTTAACTCGCCATCTGTATCATTTACCTTGTTTTTACCTGACAAGGTTCTTTTTCTGACTCCAGACTCACCAATGTGGTTTGACTCTTAACAACCTCTTCAATTCAAGGGCACTTTTAAGGATGGTGAATAAATAGTGTTATTGCCAGTGATGACCACACACTGAATAAATAAATGAAATGGAATTCACCTATAGAGGAAGTAGCTCTAACAGTAACCACTTTGTTAGCCTACTTTGTGTCCGCTGACTGTTGATTGGTGGAGAGACACAAGAGACGGAAATTTCTAGAATGTGGAGCGACACACTGAATAATTGAGCCCTAGGCCTCAAGCATTGGGTTTGCCTGCTGCTGCAGATGCGGATGCCTCACAGCATGGTGTCTGTGCTCGGCTGGGGCCTAGCCTCTCCTGTCGGTGCTGCTCTCCTGCATTCAAGCAGTGGAATAACAGGCTGGATTGTGTGCACCTGTGTACTGCTGAGCGACTGTACCATTGATTGCTGGGCATTGTTGCTCAGGGTCTTGGACTACATGTATGTTTTTTCTTCAGGGGACTATACATCTTTGCTCGCTATTTTGAATTAAGTTACTCACTGTTTCTGAATGTTTGCTTGCTATTTGGTATGTTTTGCACCTTGACACCAGAGGAATGCTGTCTCGTTCTCTTGTATCTGGTTTGAATGATAATTAAACTGGATTTGATTTCATTTGAAATGCTCGAGGTCAGGACAGTTGATGTTTTGGGATAAAGTCCTTCATCCAGACTGAAAGTTAGACGGGAGATTGTCAGTATAAGTAAGTAGAGCGACAGGGTAAATCAAGAGACAGCTAGTGATAGGCGGATACAAATGAGGGTGCAGGGGTGTGGGGAAAAGGCAAGTGGGAGAGAGGAATGCTAATAGCGAAAGAAGTTGGGAGGTGAGAGGTGGAAGTGACAAAGGGCTAAAGATGATGGGATTTGCACGCAGAGCTGAGTGTTCAGTGCTTATTTTGCCAGGTTGTAGGAATATGAGGTTTCTCTCGCTTAAAAACTCTGGGTTGGTTATCCATCTGTCCTTGCTTGATCACAACTACACACATTGTGACTAAATCCAATGGTGGACCCTGTGACTGCATCTGTGCATGGCATGGTAATGCTTAGAGTACATGTCAGTTCTGAATAAATGAATAGAATATTTCACTGCTTTACAAACAGCAAAACATTTAGGGCAAACTAATGGAGGAATTTCTGGCTATTTCCCTTTGTCCTACTTTTATATAATCAATTACTAACTGGTCCAAGGCCGATGGTTTTCCAAGTGGAGCTCGTGGTCCTAGCTTGGAGCAGCAAAATAAATTAGGCAGGAGCCATAAGCACAAGGCCCAAGGAGGATGGTTAGCAAGTAGCAAAGATATCTGGGTAGTGCAAAGGATGTGTGAGGCTGCAGAGGCAAATTATAAAAAAGAACAGAAAATGCCAGAAACATCCAGCCAATTAGGCAGCATCTGTGGGAAGAGAAATAGAAGCAGGAAAGACAGAACCAAGTTAGTTTATGTAGTGGAGAAGGTGGCTTCCTCTGCAGTGAAGGACACCAAATCCAGATTTGGTGATCGCTTTGTAGACTACCTGCACTCGGTCCACATAAGGCTCCTGGTTGCCTGACATCTTAATTCTCCATCCCACTTCCACAGTAAGATCCAATGCAAGGGTCAAGGAACAGAACATCGTATTCTGTCAGTGCACGATGCAGCCTTCCAGACTTAATATTGAATTATTCAACTTTAGATCTCTCACTCTTTCTTTTCCTCTATGTGAGATTTGGTCTTTTTGCCCAGCACATTTTGGTTCAGCTTTTCCATTTTATTCCCTTTTCTTTTCCTTTTTGTTTTGCAGAGTCTGACCTGATGGACAAGTCCCACAGCCTGTCCAATAACAGCACACAAAGAGAAGTTGAATCTAGCCTTTACCAATTCCTGAATCATTATGTTATGTCATCTAGTCTTGCGCTATCAGAGAAATTCCCTTTTTTCACTCGTTCCTGCCACCCATCTTTCTGCTTCCTAAATTAACTTGTTCTCCTGTTCCCCATTCTGATGAAGGGCCCCTGACCTGAAACGTCAGCAGTCTCTCTCTCCACGGATGCTGCCTGGCTTGCAGGGTATTTTCCAGCACTCTCTTTTCATGTGTGTCAGAGAGAGATTGAGAGAACTAAGAGGAATATGGGAGGGAGCTGAAGAGAAAGACCCTAGGAGCTTCTGAGATGAAGATAGAGAGGGATTTAGTGAGTTTGTGTTGAGAGAAGGTCTGGATGACTCGGGAGCAGCACAGGAGAGAGAAGCTTGGACAGCCTGAGAGAAGTATGGAAAAAAGAGGTCTGTAAAAAGCCAAAAAAAAAACAAGGCACAACGTAGTAAGAAGCAGCAGAAGTCATGGACGAGAAAACTGCACAGCCTGCCTCAGCTTGTTTTCTCTAAACCTGTCCTCATTGGCAGCTTTCTGATTTGAAATATACGTCAAATATATTTCTCTGATGAAGCTGCCTAGTGTGGTTTGATTGTACTAATACTTAAATTTATAGTTACCTTTAAATTTAATTGGGTCATGTGAATGGAGCATTTGATTAAAATGTATTACCTGACAAAAAATGTGAGAAGCTCTGGTGCACAGTAATATATTTGGTACACAAGAGATTTGTCCATTTTAGGTTTAAGATCATGCACTTCTTACTTACCATATTACATAGAAATTATAGCATAAAAGCAGATTGTTCAGCTCAGTTATTGTCCTTTATTCTTTGCACATGTGTTAACCTTAATGTGATGCGCTCACCAGTTAACCATTCAGTTCCCACTATCTTCCTCCAGCACCTCACCTATTCATAAGCGTTGAAAGCAATTGACTCTATTGAGGATGTACTGATTCATATCTGATAGATTGTAACCACCAAGCTTGGTCCAAAAACCTACTTCCACCTTCCCGTTTTAGGTCTCATTTAATTTCAATATCATATCTTTGTTTAGCCCTTCAGTCACTGGGAGTCAACTATATCCACCTGCTCTCTGCAGACCATTCATGATTTTAAACACCGCTGTTGAATCACCCCACAACCCTGTTCTATCAATTTCAACTGTACCAAAGCATGCAAAGAGCAGTACATGTGTGGCGAAACCGAATTTTGGAAGTATGGCACAAAGCAACAATACTATGAGTTTAGTCGATGGTTTACATCATTGTATTCCTTGCTGGCCTCACCACTCTGAGGCTCTGCTTGCAGAATGGCTCAATGTTTCTAACGTTGTAAAATAAAGAATTTCTTATTCACAACTTCCTTGCACACTAATCAAATTCATTCATGTACCATACAGATTTTGCCTATAGCAGCAAATAGAAAGGCTGAAGATTAATGAACACCACATTGCTGGATTGCATCTGAACCTGCATCCACAGTCAACAATCCAGTGGATAACATTTTCCTTTTCACCTAGATGCTTGTAGCATTTTGCTTCACTCCAGAGATGAAGTGTTGCTCAAAAGCACAGTGCGGTGCTGAGGGAGTGCTGCACCGACTCGGTGAGAGATGACACCTCAGCTATCATCGATTCTCTGCTCCATCTGAGGTAGAGTGGAAAATAACTTGGAGGACTATTGGAAGGATATCTGCAACTTCTCAGTCAGTGGGCCAACATTTATCACAAAGTTTCTTGGCTGGAGACCTTCTCATTGTCCTGGAAAATATTTACAGCTTCGTGTCCCGTGCAGACAAGAGTTCCCAATTTTTTTAATGCTATGGAGTCTTACCATTAACCGAGGTGTTGGTGGATCCCAGGTTGGGAACCCCTGACAATGATAAAAAGAAGTCTCATCCATAATCAAATTGTTATTAGTGGGAGCTTGCTGTGCACAGGTTGGCTGCCACTTCTCAACAACGAGCAGCACAAGTTTGCTGACCTGGGTTCAGTCCTGATCTCTGATGGAGTCTATGTCGAGTTTGCCTGTTTCTCCCTGAGAACACATAGTTTTTCCCACAGGGTTCCCTAGTTTTCACCCACATCATTAAGATGTGCATGTTGGTGGGTTAAGTGACCAGTGACAAATCGTAATGGAGGTGGGTGATAGAATCTGGATGGAATTGATGGGAATAGGTTGCAGGGAAAATAAGTGGGCAACGAGATTGCTCTGTGAGCTGGCATGGGTCCAATGGACCAAAATGGTTCCTTCTACAGTACATCATATGGAATTATTACAGCAGCCTCCACCCTTCCTGGTGGTTAATTCTTTGTAAGTGTGCTTAGACAATAGTCAATAGACAATAGGTGCAGAAGTAGGCCCTTCGAGTCTGCACCGCCATTCTGAGATCATGGCTGATCATCTACTATCAATACCCGGTTCCTGCCTTGTCCCCATATCCCTTGATTTCCCTATCCATAAGATACCTATCTAGCTCCTTCTTGAAAGCATCCAGAGAATTGGCCTCCACTACCTTCCACACCCCCACAACTCTCTGGGAGAAGAAGTTTTTCCTTAACTTGTCCTAAATGACCCACCCCTTATTCTCAAACTATGCCCTCAGGTACTGGACTCTCCCAGCATCTGGAACATATTTCCTGCCTCTATCTTGTCCAATCCCTTAATAATCTTATATGTTGCAATCAGATCCCCTCTCAATCTCCTTAATTCCAGTTTGTACAAGCCCAGTCTCCCTAACCTCTCTGTGTAAGACAGTCCAGACATCGCAGGAATTAACCTCGTGAATCTACACTGCACTTCCTCTACAGCCAGGATGTCCTTCCTTAATCCTGGAAACCAAAGCTGTACACAATACTCCAGGGCTCTGTACAAATGCAAGAGGATTTCCTTGCTCTTGTACTCAATTCCCTTTGTAATAAAGGCCAACATTCCATTAGCCTTCTTCATTGCCTGCTGCACTTGCTCATTCACCTTCAGTGACTGATGAACAAGGACTCCTCGATCTCTTTGTATTTCTCCCTTATCTAACTCTACACCGTTCAGATAATAGTCTGCTTTCCTGTTCTTACTCCCAAAGTGGATAACCTCACACTTATTCACATTAAACATCATCTGCCAAGTATCTGCCCACTCACCCAGCCTATCCAAGTCACCCTGAATTCTCCTAGCATCCTCATCAGATGTCACACTGCCACCCAGCTTAGTATCATCAGCAAACTTGCTGATGTTATTCTCAATGCCTTCATCTAAATTGTTGATGTAAATCGTAAACAGCTGTGGTCCCAATACCGAGCCCTGTGGCACCCCACTAGTCACCACCTGCCATTCTGAGAAACACCCATTCACTGCTACCCTTTGCTTTCTATCTGCCAACCAGTTTTCTATCCATGTCAATATCTTCCCCCCAATGCCATGAGCTCTGATTTTACCCACCAATCTCCTATGTGGGACCTTATCAAATGCCTTCTGAAAATCGAGGTACACTACATCCACTGGATCTCCCCTGTCTAACTTCCTGGTTACATCCTCGAAAAACTCCAATAGATTAGTCAAGCATGATTTGCCCTTGGTAAATTCATGCTGGCTCGGCCCAATCCAATCACTGCTATCTAGATATGCCACTATTTCATCTTTAATAATGGACTATAGCATCTTCCCCACTACTGATGTTAGGCTGACAGGACGATAGTTCTCTGTTTTCACCCTCCCTCCTTTCTTAAAAAGTGGGATAACATTAGCCATTCTTCGATCCTCAGGAACTGATCCTGAATCTAAGGAACATTGGAAAATGATTACCAATACATCCACAATTTCCAGAGCCACCTCCTTTAGTACCCTAGGATGCAGACCATCTGGACCTGGGGATTTGTCAGCCTTCAGTCCCATCAGTCTACTCATCACTGTTTCCTTCCTAATGCCAATCTGTTTCATTTCCTCTGTTACCCTATGTCATTGGCCCATCCATACATCTGGGAGATTGCTTGTGTCTTCTCTAGTGAAGACAGATCTAAAGTACTTATTAAATTCTTCTGCCATTTCTCTGTTTCCCATAACAATTTCACCCAATTCATTCTTCAAGGGCCCTACATTGTTCTTAACTATCTTCTTTCTCTTCACATACCTAAAAAAGCTTTTGCGATCCTCCTTTATATTCCTGGCTAGCTTGCGTTCGTACCACATTTTTTTCTCCCCGTATTGCCTTTCTAGTTAAGTTCTGTTGTTCCTTAAAAATTTCTCAATCATCTGTCTTCCCAGTCACCTTAGCTCTGTCATACTTCTTTTTTTTTAATGCTATGCAATCTCTGACTTCCTTTGTCAACCACTGTGGCTCCTTTCCCCCTTTGAATCCTTCCTTCTCCGGGGGATGAACTGATTTTGCACCTTGTGCATTATTCCCAAGAATACCTGCCATTGCTGTTCCACTGTCTTTTCTGCTAAGATATCCATCCATTTAACTTTGGCCAGCTCCTCCCTCATGGCTCCATAGTCTCCTTTGTTCAACTGCAACACTGACACCTCCAATCTGCCCTTATCCTTCTCAAATTGCAGATAAAAACTTACCATATTATGGTCACTACCTCCTAATGGCTCCTTTACTTCAAGATCACTTATCAAATCCTGTTCATTACACAACACTGAATCCAGAATAGCCTTGTCCCTGGTCGGCTCTCGTACAAGCTGTTCCAAGAATGCATCCCGTAGGCACTCTACAAACTCCCTATCCTGGGGTCCAGCACCAACCTGATTCTCCCAGTTCACCTGCATGTTGAAGTCCCCCATAACTACTGCGACATTACCTTTGCCACATGCCATTGTTAACTCCCTATTCAACTTGCATCCAATATCCATGCTACTGTTTGGTGGTCTGCAGACAACACCCATTAGGGTCTTTTTGCCCTTACTGTTCCTCAGTTCTATCCACACAGACTCTACTTCTCCTGATCCTGCTTCACAGTCTTCTGAGCTGTAAAAGGTGATCCAAAAATGCAAGTTATTTTGGAGCTGCAAGGAGGATTTTTAGTAAAAAGAATTGGAATTGGAATTGGTTTATTATTGTCATACATGAAGGGAAAAGCTTGCCTTGCATCCTGCTCACACAGGTCAGTTCATTCCAAGGTGCAATGAGGTAGATGAAGGCAATAACAATACAGAATGAAGTGTAACTATTACAGCAGTGCAGGTAAACAAGGAGGTGCAGGATCATAATGAGGAACAATGTGAGGGAAAGAGCCCCATCTTAATTCGCTAGGAAACCACTGATATTGTCACCAAAGTCTTATCACAACGGGATAGAAGCTGTCCTTGATCTTGTTTTAGGATGCTGAGCAGCACTGAGGTAGCTGTCAACACGTACAACGTGCTGGAGGAACTCTGCAGGTCGGACAGCATCCGTGGAAATGAGCAGTCAATATTTTGGGCCGAGACCCTTCGTCAGGACCGAAGAGGGAGGGGGCAGGGGCCCTATAACCCTCCCCACCTTCTTTATAGGGCCCCTGCCCCCTCCCTCTTCAGTCCTGATGAAGGGTCTTGGCCTGAAATGTTGACTGCTCATTTCCACGGATGCTGTCCGACCTGCTGAGTTCCTCCAGCGTGTTGTACATGTTGATTGGATCACAGCATCTGCAGTGTACTTTGTGTTTACTGAGGTAGCTGCTTGTCCAAAGAGCACACATTGTGCAGGATGTGTTTTGACAGCTGAATTAGGGCCAGAATGTAAGCCTGCACTCCCTGGCGGAGGAACACTGAACTTTGTATTGAAAACTGGCAGCTCCACCACTCTTCACCAGACACATCTTCAGCTTCCAGCACTGATATCAATGTCCAGAAAATTCCTCAAACCAAAGAGCCACAGTACTCCCTGGTCCACTGATTTTGTGAAGTTACATTAACATCTTATACCGAGAATTAGACCTGATTGAGAGTGTGGAGTGAGAGATTTTCAGATTTTAGCTTCTCACTGTTTAGTTATTACACTCCTTCCTCACAAAGCCATTGTGTTGGCTGCTCGAAGCTTTAAAGCACCTCACAGCACGTAATCCTGCAGATGGGACTGTGCCAGGTGGCAGCATATCTTCACAGACATCACATTATACTGGAAGACCAAGAGGCTTTCACCAGTCTGGTGATTTTCAAGCAGCACTTTGATGTTTGACTCAGTCTGCTCTCCAGGGAACAGTCAGCAGAGTCTTCTGTTCCGTAAATGTTCAGGATGACCTCAGCAAGGACCATGCATACCCAGACCTTGCTTGCAAAACCGCAGTCCACAAAGACCACCTCGGCTGTCTCAAGGTGCTGACTGTGTAGGAAGGATCCTTCTCTGCCTGCCAGACAAGGACTCGGTTACTGAGTTCTAGTGATGAGGCATTCTTCCAAACGGATTTGACAGATTTCTCAGGGAACCATCCCAGAGGATCCATTGTGACCTCCTGCACAGGGCCTGCAGAACATTCTGCGCTGACCACTCTCTGTTGGAGTTGTGTTTTCACAAAGAACTTTCTTTCACAAAGGCCAGGTTGTGCAGCAAGATCCAGCAGGATGGAATATTATACAGCAAAAATGGCCGATCCAGCCTTTGCAAAACCAGGCATAAGTAGAGCCTCGGGTCAAGCCAGGACCTGGCATTCCATACCTGGAGCCCAGACTAATGGCCAGACTCATGCAGATGCGGCCATCCTGATGAGAACAGTGTTAGGTAGTTTCTCCTCCATTACCGGGGGATAGTGCCGCGTGGCCTATGTGGTGCATACCTTCTTGGACTCACAGGTGAAATGGGAGATAACTTGGATGACGCTATGCTAAGGCAGTGTATATTGGCTGCATCTTGCCCCATAATACAGCAACACAGAGATCATCTCATACCCGATGACTAGATTCTTGCCAACCGTCAAGAAGGAAGATGGCCCCATTTTTTTTTTGTCTGACCCTGCTATCCTTTCCAGCCGATTCTTGCTGCACACCACGGCTCCTCTGAACCAGACCCCCAGCACCATCTGGTAGCCAGACCAGATGGCGAATAGGAAGGTGGATCGATCGGGCCAGTTGCCAATGAGCACGGCCTCGCTCTTTCAGTGGCTGACTCTGTTCTCGAAAGCTCAGATCAAAGCGGTCACAGATGCTGATCAGTCAGCACATTGACCTTGAAGATGGTGATGTCATCCCTGTACAGGGAGGCTTTGATCCGAGTGATCCCTACTCTTGGCATCATCACCCCTCCTAAGCCTCCTTCTTCTGGATGGAGGAACATCTCTGACTCCTCCCCTGCCAGTTTGTTGCACAGCACATGAATAGCCCCATGAAAGTGCTGTCAGTATTATCATATATTAACATGCAGGCGGGCTGCCCTCTGTGTGGAGAGAACAAGACTCTTATTCAGCCTTCACAGCCATGCAGGAGCACAGGCAGAAGCTGGAGTCAGAGTGTGCTTTTGGCAGACTGCCAAACAGCCAATCAATGCAGACCAGCGTCAAAAGAGCTAAGAATCTAATCCCTTTATTTCTGTCTGGGTTAGGGTGTCAGTCCTCTTTGCAGATGACAGACACTCCTTGCATCAGCACAGTCTAAGCCATGCTGCAGCTTTAAGGCAAAAGAAGTAGCATGCCACAGGAATAACACTTTATGCAGTTAAACACCATATGGATGAATCTTTACGTGTGCCTGTCTGAGCAAGCACGCACCGACTCAACTGAAACACATCCGACAGAAATTGGGAGTAGTTAATTTTAGCAATTGACCTGATTCCAACATGCATGAAAAATAACTGCAAGAATTCTTTCTGGCCAATCCACTTGCACCGAACGCATAGGTATTTAATAATTAGTACAGAACATCATAGCTTCACATTATTTTCCCCAGACTGGACACACTGCCACTGGCTGGGAGGATGGTGTTACCTTGCCATTTGACTATACTTTTAAAATGCTGGAGTTAGCATCTTTATTTTAAAGTGTCCATCTGTTACTGCTGCGGGTACCTGTCAGTAATAGTCAACACTGCTTCAGTTCAACATACAATTGCAGGGTAACCTGCTTGATTCATTGTCTCAGCTCATTTTTGCTTTCTCCCTGTAACCTTTGATACCCTGACTAATCAAGAACCTATCAACCTCCACTTTACACATACCCAATAAATTGGCCTCCACAGCCACCAGTAGCAATGAATTCCACAGATTATCCACCCTCTGGCTAAAGAAATTTCACCTTATCTTTGTTCTGAATGGACACTTCTCTATTCTGAATCCGTGCCCTCTGGTCCTGGACCGGAAACATCCACTGTAGGAAACATCCTCTCCACAACCACTTATCTACTCAATATTCAAAAGTTTCAGTGTGATCCCCACAATCTTCTGATGTCTGGTGAGTTCAGGCCCTGAGCCATCAAAAGCTCCTCATGCGTTCACCTTTTCATTCCTGAGATTATTCTTCTAAAACTTCTCTGGAGCCTCCCTGATGCTAATGCATCTTTCCTTGGATATGGGGCTCATGACACTCCAAATGCTTTTTGACCAAGGCCTTATGAAGTCTCAGAATTACATCCTTGCTTTTGCATTCTAATTCTCTCAAAATGAATACTAACCTCCCTTCCTTACCACTGACTCAACCTGTAAGATAACCTTCAGGGAATCCTGTGCTGGGACTCCCAAGTCACTTTGCACCTCTGAATTCTGAATTCAGAATTCACTCCATGTTTAGAAAATAGTCAACATCTTTATTCCTTCTACCAAAGTGCACGACCATACACTTCCCTAAGCTGTATTCCATCTGCCTCTTTGCCCATTCTGCTAATCTATCCAAGTCCTTCTATGGATTTCCTGCTTCATCAGCAGCGCTATTTATCTTTTTGTCATCCGCGAACTTAGACACAAAGCCATCAATTCTGTCACCAAGATCAATGACATTTAACAAGAGAAGTTAACAAGATCCAACACTGACCTCTGCGGAACATCACCAGTCGCAGAAGCTGACAACTATAGTTAGTGGAATAGCTTAGCATAGGAAGCCATTCAGTCCAAAGAGACTGTGATGGCTCCTTGAAAGAACATTGCAATCAGCTTCACTTCCCTCTCCACCCTTGCTGTAAATTTGAAATGTACTTACTAGAACATAGAACATAGAACAGTACAGTACAGCCCAGTACAGGCCCTTTGGCCTCCCATGTTTTGCTGATCCTTTTTTTAATTCATGTTTTAATAAGTTTCTACAAAAAGCAGTAAAAAAGAGGTTTATACAGTGCAAAACAAACATGTCAAATGTACAGTTCATAACAGTTAAGAAAAAGCACCCATAGTAGAATCGCATATAGTAACCACACCATCCTCCCACTACCCAACTCCAAGCCAACCTTATGATATACAGAAAAGTTAATCAAAACTTTTATCACTACTGAGCTGTATTTATAAAAAGAAGGTATATTGCCTACTACCTGAGCTATAATATATTTGCACATCAAAAAAAAACCATAAATCTTAACCGGAAGAAGCTGGAAGTAAGGGATTTGTACAAAAGAAAAAAGGAGGGATAAACCCTTATCTAAATGGGAATTATGAAAATATTCAAGAAAAGGTTCCCACACCTTTTGGAACTTTATGCCCGAATTAAGAAGTGAATATTGAATCTTTTCAAGGTCTAAGCAGGACATAATGTCTCTGAGCCGTTGAACATGAGTGGGCGGAGCAGCATCTCCCCACCTAAGAAGGACTGCACGTTTGGCCAAAAGAGAGGTGAAAGACAATGTACGACGTTTAGTCAGAGTTAGATGCATGTCAAATTCTCCCAGGGTGCCGAAAAGAGCAATCAGAGAGTTAGGTTCCAAGTAGCATTAAGTATATGGGATAAAGTTAAATGTGCTGACCTTTTCACTTATTCCAAGACCAATCTAACCCTTCCCTCCCACTATTTTTCTTTCACCCATGTGCCTATCTAAGAGTGCTTTCATCACTTCCATCAGTGTGTTTCATGATGTGTCCTCTGTGTAAAAAGCATACCTCTGACTCTTCCCTCAACTTAGAAATATGTCATCTCCTGTCCTCTTGTTATGCTCATATATTGAGGGAAGTGAGTGAGAAAGCAAGAAACGGCTTGCTTCAAGTGATCAAAACTGAGTGGCTTTGACATGCCACGTCACCAAGAACACTAAATAAACTGCTAAACGTCTCATTAGATGACATTGACAAAGCAAAGTGGCTACGTTGAGCATAAATCCATTAAAATCAAAGGAGGAATCACATCAAAAATGGAACAGATTTTTTAGAAATTGCAGATAAAACATTTTCAACATTTTAAATAAATCCTAGGGTTTAGCATTTAGGTTTATCAGGAATTCTTTCGCACTTATGCAAGTATTTTTTTCTTGTTGCTTAACTCCAGGAGTAATTTGTGTTTTTTCTTAACTTTGCCTGGAACTTTACTTTGATCATTGAATTCCTGATTCTGATTCTCAGTCTGTCTGGTCTGGAGGAGCACAGCATCAGAGAAAGCTCAGCTAGCTCTGTCCTGGGCTTGATTCTCCCTAGCACCAAGGACATCTTCAGAAGGCAATGCCTCAAAAATGCAGCTTCCATCATTAAGGACCCCATCACCCAGGGCATGCCCTCTTCTCATTGCTACCAATAAGGAAAAGGTACTGGAGCCCAAAGACACACACTCAACATTTTAGGAACAGCTCTTCCCCTCTGCCATCAGAATTCTGAATGGACTCTTTTTTCAGTACTTAGCTCATTTAATTTTTAATATACATTTCTTATTGTAAGTTATAGTTTTTATTATTATGCATTGCGAAGAACTGCAGCCGCAAAACAACAGATCTCATGACATATGCCAGCATTATTAAAACTGATTCTGATTCAAGATGAAAATGCCAGTATAATGAAATATTTAAAGCCAGCCAAACATCCTTCAATTAAAAAGTCATTTCAAAATAATTCTGCTGCTTTAAAAAAATACAATAAAATCTAATGACATTTCTCAACATTTAGAAAGATATAATTCTGGACATAAGTAATTTACTAAATGTGAATTTGAATGAGATATAATTTTATGGAAAGTTGACGTTATGATACATCCACTTACTAGACTGGGAAATCAAAAGCAGTAGAGCCCCGTTTCAGGCAAATTGTTTACAATATTAGTGAGCTAGTTTCAGCGTGTGTCATACAAGACACAGCTCAAGGGGGGGTGTTTCTAAAATAGCTTCAGGGTAAGTGGTTACACAGGAAAAGGAATATGCAGGGCAGCTACAGATAGACAGTTCATTAAAATGATATCTATTGTAAATATAATGTCACACAGACGGATTTTCATATTCAAGCATAAGAAATAGGAACAAGAGAACAAGGGGACATTGTGCCCTTTGAGTTAATTTTCATATCTATTAACCACCCAACTCATCTGTACCTTCCACCCCATCCTTTTCATTTATTAGTATTTAAATATCTATAGACTTTTATCCTTTTAAACTTTAATTCTAGAACTCCAAGCTCCAAGCCAGGAAAATCATACACACGATCCCAAATATTAGTCTTCAATGATTCCTGAGTCATTCTCCCAGGCAGTTTCGATAGCCTTCCTCATTATGAATGGTTCCACGTAGTGTGGGGCCTGCTTGTGACTCTCGACTTTCAAGGGAAGATCCCTAGATGCTAATCAGACTTTCTCCCCGGCATGAGAAGCCTCACCTATCAGTGGAGCCATTCAGCCTGCCGGGCATGATGTTACTGAGCGTGCAGCAGAGAAGCCCTGGCCCTTAGCCAAATGTGCTTGATGCATTGGACCAACTGTTCAGCAGCAGGGACTCCCATGTCAATCTCCTAGTCAGGGAGGAGCAGTGGCTGGAATCCCATTTGGCATTCAAAGGATGAGTTCCCAGTGGAGAATGACTGGAGGTTATTGTGTGTAATCTCTGCCCAAATCATTTGTGAGCTCCAGGACGTAGTGTTGGAAGAGGCAAGGCAACGTAGGCCTGTCTCCAGCTACTGATTCACTCTGTCAATCTGACTGTTAGATTGGGGGTGGAAACCAGATGAGAAGCTGGCTGTGGCTCCCTCAAGAGAATGGAAAGCCTTCCATAAATGGGATATGAACTGTGGTCTTTGATCAGACACCATGTCCTGAGGGAAGCTGTGCAGCTTGAACCATGAGGGTGGCAGTCTCATTTGCAGATGGGAGCTCAGGGAGAACAATGAAATGGACAGCCTTAGAGAATTGATCCACAATCGATCCAAAATGGTAGAATTTCCAACAGAGAAGGATGACCAGTGATGAAATTCACTGAGGAGTAGAACCAGAGACACTGAGGCACAAGCAGCCGACATAGCAAACCCACAGAGCATTAGCATGATGTCTTGTTCCAGGCGCAAGTGGGATGGGCAGGGACAAAGTCATGGATATCCTGGGACATAGATGGCCACCTAAGTTGTCTCTTGATAAATTCCAGGGTCCGTTAAATTCCTCGATTGCCAGCCAGACAGAAGGAGTGAACAGATTTCAGTATTTTGGGGCACTCCGTGGTAGGGACAAACAGCCTGCTTGGAGGTTCCACATCTGGACCGGGACCAGACTGTTGGGTGGCCCTCACCTCTGCCTTTATTCCCCAAATGCACTTGAGCAGAAGGGTGGGCGTTGGATTGGTGTTGTCCTTGGATGGGTTAAACTGCTGGGAGGGTGCATCGGCCTTGGTATTTTTGCTGCTGTGATGGTAACTGGGCGTGAAATTAAATTGGCTGACAAAGAGGTCCCAATGGGCTTCACAGGAGTTCAGTTTCTTAGCATTGCAAAAGTAGGAGAGGTTCTTGTGATCAGTCCAAACCAAAAAGGGGTGCTCTGCCGCCCCCCCCCCCCCCCCACCAGCTAGGGTCTTCCTGATAGCCAGAAGTTCCCAGTTTCCGATGTCATAGTTGCATTTGGTGGTAGTAAAGCGACCGGAAAGGAGGGCACAGGGGTACAGCTCCAATGCTGACTTCTGATGCATCCTCCTTGATGATGAATGGCCAGGATGGGGCTGGGTGTTGCAGAATTAGGGCAGTGGTGAACCGTCACTTTATCTCTGAGATTGCCTGGTCTACTTCACTTGTCCAATGAAATCCTGACGAGGTCTTCTTGGTGAGGGCACTTATGGGGGCCGTGATAGAACTGAAGTTTTTGATGGAGCGGCGATAAAATTTTGGAAATTTTTTTTTTAAGTGGCAATAAAAGATTTTGGCAACTCTGTGACTGCTTGAACTTTACACTGGTCTATTTGAACACTGGAAGGAGTGAGGATGTAACCCAAGAATGACACCTACTCTTTGCAGAACTCACACTTCTCTGGCTTAGCCCGAGGTTATTCTAGAAGAGCCATCTGAAAACCCTTTGGACAGGTTGGAACCTTGTCGATATCTGTGACAAGGACAAGTGGAAGACATCTCCACTCGCCACTATGAGTTTCTCATGATGTCCTTTGGTTTGGCCAATGCCCCTGCTGTTTTCCAGGCCCTGGTCAACGACATGTTGAATCAGTTTGTTTTCGTGTATTTGGAAGACATTCTGATCTATTCTTATGGATATGAACAAGGTTACAGGCATTGCGCAGATCTATCTTGGAAAATAGGGTTTCTCTCTGAAGATGTTTGAATGCAGAGGCAAGTAGGGGAAGAGGGAAGTGGTTCTTTACAATGATGTTGTTGAGGGGACAATAATCAATGCCGGGGCAGAGCTTGCCATTCTTCTTGCTCACAAAAGAGAAGTCTCCCCCTGCTGGTGAGGCTGACAGATGGATAAGGCCAGTTCCTCCTTGATGTACTCTTCCACGGCCACCATTTCCGGAAGAGCCCGACCCGGGGAAGACTCATATCGGGTAAGAGGTCAATGGTGCAGAAGGTTGACTCCTATAAAGGCAGGAAAGCAGCCTTCCATTTACTGGAGTCCTCTAGAAAGTCAGTATATTCAACTGGAATGCCAGGCAGGTCAACACTAGCAGCTGACACAGGAGGGAGTTCGCAGACAGGAGCTCGAGCTGGATCCAGGGGCATGCTGGACCCCACTCTTGGGGTGCATTTAGGGAGCAATCAGTCTGTGGGTTGCGTCGAGATAAACAGGGGAGGCCAAGGACCCGCAGCAGATCAGGCGAATCAACCGGTTGGAATGACAGCTGTTTCCTGTGGTTGCCTTCTCTTGCCGGTGACCAGAGATCTAGTGTTTTGATGTTGACACTTTCTCTCATTTCCTGGGTCAAAGATCTCCATTTCTGAGCCAGAGAGATATCCATGAGATTCCTGGCTGTCCTGGAGATGATGAACGCCTGAAGCTCCTGTGTAAGAGACCCCCATGATAAGGAAGCTGGGAGCATCACACAATGATGGGAAAGTGCTTGCAGAGAGAACTGACACTTTAGAAATCCCATCCCTGCTGGTGGGTATCTTCTTTTACAGGGTGCTTGGGACTTGAAGGCCAGAGGTGTCCAGAATTGCCAGAATAAAGGCAGGAACCAGTTCTCCTGCACCGCTCTCATTCCTCCAGAGATAGGCACACATGCCCCACTTGCAAAAGCTCCTCCATCGATTGGGTACTGGGTGATGAGGGAGAGGGTGAAGACAGATAGTAATCCAAGGAGTAGGAAACTTAAGACATTCTTTCCCTGCACCAGTAGGTTGCCTAGTTGTTATCTTGAATGGCCAGATTAATCAGGTCATCCAGATTACCCTACTCGTCATGCACTGCGATCTTGTGCTGGACCTCTGCATTTAGTACCCACTGGAAGGCCGTGATGAGGGATCTCTCATATCATTCCATCTCCATCACAAGTTTGCACAACTTTACAACATAGTCCCTCTGTCTTGGTACAGGTCCAAGAATCGGTGGACAGCTTCCCCACCCCGTAATGGAAGGTCAAAAACTCTCTTGAATTCGACAACAAATTGCAAAAATAATTGGGCTGCAGGGGACTCTAATTCCCGTAGAGCTTTGAACAGACTGAGTGGGGTCCATTTTATGGGTTTACCATGCACACCAGATTACGTACATCATGACTGAACAACTGAACTGGGCTTGGAAATTCAGCTCATATTGGGTGATAAAGTTCCTGGAGCCAACGGGGTCAAAGGTGGAGGAATGCTCGGTTACAGGGGTCAGAGTATCAGTGGCGGACATTGATGAGGCTGTTGAAGAGGATCTCGGGGATGCTGGGACATGGCTAAAGGCTGCTGACTTGCATTTGCAAGAGAGGTGATGGCTATCAATTGATTCTGCTTGTCGGTAGTACGGTGCTGCACTGCAGCAGTGCGAGCAGTAATTGCTGCCACCTGATTCTGTTTGCAGTGAGTTGTTGGACTGTTGCTGCGAGGGCTGAGGCTTCTTCGTTCAGTCAGGCCATTGCTTATCATTCTGAAAGTAGCTATCGCACTGTGTGAGAGATGTCAGGTAATACGGCTTCTACCGATTTTAGTTTCTTCTCCATGAACAGGTCTGGTCTGGGCTCATGCTCTGCTTGGGAGTATCTGTCGTACCGCTACAGTTACTTCTCTCAATGCAGTTTCAACTGATGGTAACTTATCTGGCCAATGAATGTCAAGGTCAGGATGTTGCCATCGATCCCAAGGATCACCGAATTCTGGGCCTTGAACTCCGACCTTGCCAATTCACTAACCCATTGGATCTCATTCTTCCTGCCCACGTGGAATTCCAACTCCGGAACCCACCAGCAACTCGCTGACCCTGGCGGATGTGAATTAGAAGTTCTGGTAACCAGGCCATCGGATCTGGTAACAAATGCTTAGTTTGCTAAACTGCCATACAATGTTTCACGTCCATGATGGCTCAGTTTTATGTACTATCTGACAATGCAGGCCTCCCGCAGTTATGCCCTGGAGAGTCCACCTTAGAATTTTGTGCTCATTTCTCCAGATTGGCTGCTACAATATTCTGACTGAGGGAAGTCTGTCACGAACTGAACCATGAATTTTGATAAAATCTGCATGTAGCTCAAGCTCTCAAACTGGTCCTTGTCGTATTCCGAAAGTTACAGCTGGTTAAAACAAAATAACTGGCATGGACGTGAACATGCGTGTGAGTGCAAATATTTAAATGCAGACTGATGTCTGTGAGTGCAGTGTGTATGTGAACATGCACGTGCTCCCTCTAAGATTTTTTACAACTGTGCAGACCAACTAAGCTCTGAGCAGGAAATCTTCACACGGCCTGAAAACTGCATAGTACTTTAAATGTTTAAATGTTAAGAAAATTCCAGCTGCGCGGTTATGAAGCTACGTACGCAGGAGCTTTGCAGTTACCGCGTGGCCACACACCCGCACAGCTTGGGAACAGTGTTCACAAGCGTGTATGTGGATCCCTAACTGCATTAGAATATGAGACGTGCGTTCATTCATGTATATATGAACTGTTGGCATATTTGAGTTTTAAAGATTGTGTGTGTGTTTGTCCATTTGAAAGATATGCATGTAGAAGACGGGAGTGAGAAGAGAGAAAAGCCTCTCCATTGAAATAAACTGCAGCACTGGGAGTGAGTGGGTTTAATGAGCTGAAAGTGATGCACTTGGCGGCTGTGAACAGATCCAATGACGGAAATGCAGGTGGCGACCGAGGAGAGCTTACAGCCTGTCAAAGAGTTCAGGGAGCTGAGCTGAGCCTCATAAACACACGAAATGCTGAAACTGATGCTTGGGACTAAACCAAGCCTCCAGATTCCCAGGCTGTCTTGAACATTCTCATCCAGCTTTTAAACTGTAACAATGCGATTTCGAGTCCAAGGGAGGCGTAGAATCTGACGCTGACAGAGTGGATGGCATAGAATTGTGGGTGAGATGTTTTGCCATATACCATGCCCCGCTAACACTATGCCATGCATCATTTCACCTTCCGATCTGGATGTCAGCCTGACTGGCAGGCTTGGCATCCAGTCAGATGCTGAGTGCTTTGAAGTAGGCTGCAAGAGCAGGGAGAGAGACAGCAGCTGCCGATGAGTTTCTGGCAGCATGTCTGCGGGTGGTGGATTGGGTAGGGAGGCGGTGGGCGGCAGCTCCAAACCCTTCCTTGTCTGAAACTTGCACTGGGAAGGTACTTCCCTTCTTCCTGAAGCTGTCCTCATTTCCTTCAGATGCCTGCTCTCTGGAGAGCTGGCTAAATTCGCGGCCCATTGTCACATTAAAGGCTGCAGATAAAGGAGCTGATTTAGGTCATTTGGCCCACTGAGTCTGCTCCACCATTTCATCATCTCTTTTCCCTCTTAGTCCCAATCTCCTGCCTTCCTCTGCTATCATGCCCTGGTCAATCAAGAATCTATCAACCTCTACCTTAAATATACATAAAGACTTAGCCTCCACAGCCGCCAGTGGCAACGCATTCCACAAATTCACCACTCTCTTGCGTGAAGAAACTCCTCCTCATCTCCATTCTAAAAGGATGCCCCTCTGGGATCGGCTACTATCTCCAGCTCCCACACTGCCTGCACCCACACAATCACACAATTGCTGGCCTAAGCCCAGAATTAAGACTTCTAAAATGCTAATATTGACTTGACCCAGCCGAATCCTCCCTTGATTTCTGGAAGTTCTTTATAACCTTTACATTCCTTATAACACCTGTGGGTCTGATTTGCTCACTTCCTCAGGTACCTGTTCAATTCTCCTTCAAAAGTACGGACAACATAAGCCATTGCATAAACCTATGCTTCTGTTGATAACCCGACTGTAATATATCTGCTTATCTATTCCACTAAGGATCCCGAATTGATGTCCCTCTTATAGTATGGCAAACAGAACTGCAAAAATACTCTAAGTATGGCCTAACAAGAGTTCTATAAAAGTACAGTATAATATACCTACTCATTATTAATTGCCCAGCCTATGATGGCAAGTATGACATTTATCTTCTTCACTACCCTTTTAACTAGTGTTGTTACTTTCAAGCAACAAATACCTTGCATCCTGTTATGTTTTGTAACTTCAAAACATAATAAGAAATTGAAAGGAGAGCAAGGAGCTGGGAGATGAATGTGCATATTTCATTTCTTTATCTTAAGTGAAGCACACACACTTCATGTGACGACGTGATGACATATGCCATTTACATATAGCTCGCAATGAATTATTTAAATGAAGAATGCTCAATCAAAAACATATTTACAACATTACTCAAATATTACTGAAATACTAAATACACAACAGACAACCCTGTTCATCAATATTCTTTAGTTCTCTCCATTTTTTGCCCTACTTGTTTGACCCAAAGATTTTCCTCCTTTATTGAATTCCTTTTTGAAATTTATTATTGACTCAGTTAGAGCTAGACCATGCTTGATCATTGTAGCATAAAAATTCTCCCCAGTTCTGCACTTTCCCAGTTACCTGTGTCTTCTGGTTTGCAACCCACTTCCCAATGGGAACAATTGCTACTCATCTATTCTGTCAAAAGCCCTTGTTACTTGAATCTCTGCTTAATACAGTCAACTACGAATAACTCAGCGTCTGATTGTTAAGAATTACTGATTTTTCAGCATTTGGCTGATGCATTACTCCAGATGGTCAGCCAGGGCTGAAGAGAATAAGCTGCATGTGTGGCTTGAGTGGTGGTCTAGAACTGGACAGAACATTTGCCTATGATGCTGAGACGAACAATGTCAATTCATGTTAAACATCCTCCTCCTAAGTATCATCCATATCCCTCAATTCCTTCATATTCACAGGCCTATATAAACCCATTATATATATATATATAACGTATATATAAAAGCCTCATAAATTCCACCAAATTGCCTGCTTCTGCTACAAACCCTAGTTTCACATTCCAGGCATCTACCACTTTGTGTAAAAAATACCATGTCCCTCACATGGATTTTCAACATCTCCCCTCCTGTGTAGTGGTAAATGCAACACTACTAAAGTGCCAGTGACCCGGGTTCAATTCTATCGCTGCCTGTGAAGAGTTCTTACATTCTTCCCCATTTTGTGTGACTTTCCTCCTGACACCCTGATGTCCTCCCACATTCCAAAGAAGTACAGATTAATTGATCACATAAATGTAACTGGGCAGCATGACCTTGTGGACTGGAAGGGTCTGTTAGCACATTGCATCTGAAAATAAATAAAATCAGGCCTTCTGGTGACCAACATCTCAAAACTGGAAAACACTCTGACTCTCTACCCGATCATTGTCCTTCATAATTCATCTCTGTAAACTTAGTAATGTACGCTACACCTTTGCCAATGCCCCGACATCTTTCCAAGTCTGGTGCACTTTGTTCTACTGAGGCCTAAGCAGTGTTTTGTAAAGGCCGAAATTCCTTGCACTGGCAAGTTGTCAGTGCTGTGGTCGCGGCTGAGGGTGCTTAGAAAGGCTGTCTGCTGGCTGCTGGACGTACGTGCACTAAAGTGCTCTCACCAAGTCTTCATGGGGAGAATGGAAACAAAAATGGGAAACAAACCACTGTCTGTCACCTTCTGGATTTATCAGTAGAAAGAAATCTGGTTCATGTGGTAAGTGATTGAAGGGAGTGTCTTGGAAGTTTATGTAGCATAAAAGTTCAATGTTCTTCGGCTTTTATAGCAATGTGCATGGTTTCTGTTGTGTTAACTCTTGTCTGTGCTCACACATCCAGTAGAATGACAACCTTTATAACATCCCCCTTTGTTTAATGGGGAGCAGAAGGGCAGGTCTCCTCCAGTGTGGCCATGCCCCTGGGCAGGGAAAGTGTGTTTCCTCAGCTTATTCTGAGTCAGTGCTGGATGCTTGAGTGAGTAAAGCAGACTCAACCGTGCTCCATCATCTGCCTAAACTCTCTCTTCTCTGAAACCAGTGCATCCATCACAAAATTATCTGCATGGAGCAGTGTCAATCTAAAGGAATGCTGATGTGTAAAACAAAACGAGCAGAAGATCTCTGAGGAAATGGTAAGTTTTAGTCAGAAAAAAATAAAGACAACCTCTTTATTAATGTCCTTAAATCATGGTTTCTTTTTCCTTCATATTAGCTTCTCTCCGAATCTTCTTTCTTTTGAAGAAAGGAATGACCATCATTGTGATAATCCCTTTCTCATCATCATTCTATGGCACTTCAGACTGAACAGAATATTTCAAAGTGTGAATGTTTCTGCAATGTAGAAAGCATAACATGCTTGTATACAGTGGCAAGATGGAATCAATCTCTACAGAAAGTGATTAAGAAATAAGTATTGACCAGGAAAATAGTGAGTACTTTCCACCATCTCCAATGGGATCCCACCACCAAACATAGCTCCCCCCCCAACTTTCTGCTTTCTGCAGAGATCGCTCCCTACGCGATTCCCTTGACCATTCATCCCTCCCCACTGATCTCCCTCCTGGTACTTACCCTTGCAAGCTGGACAAGTGCTACACCTGCCCCTACACCTCCTTCCTCGCTACCAATCAGGGTCCCAAACAGTTCTTCCAGGTGAGGTGACACTTCCCCTGTGAGTCTGTTGGGGTGATCTATTGTATCTGGTTCTCCCGGTGTGGCCTCCTCTACATCGGTGAGACCTGACGTGGTTTGGGAGACTGCTACACCAAGCACTTATGCTCTGTCTGTCAGAAATCACGGGATCTTCCATTGGCTACCCATTTTAATACCACTTCCCATTCCCATCTTGATATGTCCATCTATGGCCTCCTCCACTGTCATGATGAGACCACAGTCAGCGTGGAGAAGCAACACCTTATATTCCGTGTGGGTAGTCTCCAACCTGATGGCATGAACATCAATTTTTTTGAATTTCCAATAATGCCTTCCCCTGCTTCTCTATCCCCATTCCAATTTCCCTCTCTCACCTTATCTCATTGCCTCCCTCTGGTGCTCCTCCCCCTTTATCTTTCTTCCATGGCCTCTGATCCCCCTTATTAGACTCACCCTTCTCCAGCCCTGTATCTCTTTCACCAATCAACTTCCCAATTCTTTACTTCACCCCTCCCCCTGGTTTCACCTATCACCTTGTGCTGCTCCCTCCCCTCCCCCCACCCTCTTACTCTGACTCCTCATCTTTCTTCTCCGGTCCTGCCTGCAGGGTCTCGGCCCGAAACGTCGACTGTTCTCTTTTCCGTAGATGCTGCCTGGCCTGCTGAGATCCTCCAGCATTTTGTGTGTGCACTTGGATTTCCAGCATCTGGAGATTTTCTCGTTTGTGAAAACGAGAGCACGCTGATTCTGCATTCAGTAGTGCTAAGGTTCAACTTCCATCAACTTGGAAGGGCAGATGGGACTTCTGCTTAATATTGTTTCTGAAAGGCATCGAATTACAAAATCAGCCAATACATCTTCCCAAATGATGTCACTCTGAGCTTTAAATAGATTTGTGTGAAAGCTGATATTCCACTTGAACAAGCAAACAAAACACAATCAGGGAAGAAGCAGTAGTGAGTGCATTTTGAGATCCCTTTAAATTAATTACCACAAATCTTAAGAACCATATATGAGATTTCTCATGGACTGAGGTCTAAATCTGAAGTTTTGTCATTCTTCTAATCAGCTTGAAGCACCAAGCATCCTCTCTCTCTCTCTCTCAGCCAGATGCTGTAGGTTCCAAGCCTCACTCCAGAGATTTGGATACAAAATCCAGAACAACGCAATGCTGGCAGGCTGATGTCACTAGAGAGATGTTCTCTACCCTTTACCATCTTGGGTGAATGTTGGTTACCTCATGGTGCTGTTTGTAGAGCAGCGGAGTTCTTTGCATTATCTTGTGCAATAAATCTCTCACTCAAATCATTAAAAAACGGATCGTTATGATGTGTTTCCTACCTCATGACTGCGACCACATTCAGAATTATGTTATCGCTCATGAAGTGCCTTGAAATGCCTTGAGACTGTGAAAAGTGAAATATAATTGCAATTTCATTTTTCTTTGTCACTGCAGGCTACAATCTTACTTTCTGAAACTGTCATAATCCCACAATGAGACTTGTGCAATCTGGCGACGGGAATGTTTGCTTTGAGCATTTCAGTGAATAGTGCCAGGAACAGAGACATATCGAGAGCTCCTCTAACCCTTCCACACTTTCAGATGGCGCAGGTCCCACTGCAGACTGACAATGTCAGAATGACTCACAGGATCAATCAGTAAACGTCTGAAACCAACTCTCCCTGAGCAGATCTACCAGAAAAGATGCAGGGAATTAGCTCCTAAACTTCAAGTTCCATGCAAGGGCATCCTGCCTTCCTGCTCTGGTGCTGTGCTAAAGTAGCTTTCATTTCAGATTCCAGCATGCTGGAGCTGTCCACAGTCCAAAACTGTTTTTCATGTCATTGTAGTGTACAGCTGTATTGCTGTGCAAACCTAGAGGATATTGTTCTTTAATCTTGGCACATTTGGCCAAGCCTTATGTCTGGGCAGTTTCCTTATTGTTCAAATCCGTCCACGCAACTTTAATCAAATTTTAATGATTCCAGAATTTGCTGCTTTCTTAATGAGGAATGGAAAATTAAAGTTGCAGTAATTTGCTGATAAATACTTTCCATTCACTGCTGAACTTACAATGATAAGTTATAGAACATAGAATATAGAACATAAACACAGTACAAGCTGTGCTGTGTTGACCTTTTAACCAGATCAACCTATCTGGTTTATCATCCCACATAGCCCTGCATTTTACTTTCTTAAACAGTGGTAATGTATTTGCCTCTGTCACCATCTGGCAACACATTTTAGTCACCCACCACTTCCTGTGTAAAGATCAGCAGCCTCTGACATCACCCCTCTGCTTTCTTCCAATCACCTTAAAATTATGCCACCTTGTGTTAGCTGTCCCTGCCCTTTGAAAAAGTCTCTTGCTGTCCACTACATCCATGCTTTTATCATTTTGCACACCTCAATCAAGTCAGACTCACACCCTCCATTGCTCCAAATAGGAAAAGCCTTAGCTTACTCAACCTACGCTCATAAGGCGTGCATGCTAATTCTGAATCGAGGTAGACACCTTTCCCAGAATTCCACGCCACCTGAATTTCTGAATGAGCCTATCATGGGTACATTGTTAAATGCTTTACTAAAATCCATATATACCACATCCATTACCTTCATCAAGTTGCTTTGTCACTTCCTCAAAGAATTCAATCAGACCTGTGAGGGACAATCTGCCCCTCACAAAGCCATCCTTACTATTCCTATAAAAAGAGCTTTGGTGATCATTGTGTTTTGGTGCTGAGGAGGCAGAAAACAGATGTGGGATATGTGGGGACTGTTGCGAGAGCATACCTCAGTGAAGAACATTTGTTGAAACAATGATCCTCATATCATTACATTTTGAATAGTAATTGGAAGAAAAGTAAGCAGACCATGGTTGAAATGTGATCTGGTGAATGATGAACTGGAATCAAAATTTGTTGACAAATATTATTAAACAATATAAGGGCAGTGCTACAACTTCTACAGAATTATAAAGCTGTAAGAAAGGAGCAGAATGAGGCCTTTTGGCCCATCTAATCTGTGCTGAGCTGCAGTCCTCCGTACTTCTCCCATCCATGTACTTATCCAAATTTATCTTAATATCAAATTGTTAGAATTATGTCTCATGGCCTAAAAACTTTCTTATGTTATTATAATGTTTCTGAATAGAACTAGACCCAACAGGTTTGCTTATCTGAGGGAATGTGCACAGTAGACGTGCTGCATCCTTTTGAGTGACTCCTTTTGATTATTAAAAAAAAAGCTGGTTCTTTTAAATCATCATCTATAGCAAAAGGAAGGAAAGTGCTGGGGCATGGTTTCAGAAGTGCTGACTAAAACATTGCAGGAATTAGACACTGGGGTTGAATCTGATCCTGAACAGCCCAAGTCGTGTAGTTTGTGCACTGAGAGATCGTGAGCTGTGCGATTGACGTGTGATTGAGGGGCTAATACTGCACGGTTTGTTGGATTTCCTGGCAGGTGACCTCTCCAAAGAACAGATTACACTGTAACTTACGCCATATTGAACTAGTCATGGCAGATGAAGCACAACAGAGGGAAGTGAAAATGTTCTGGGATATCTTTGGTCATTAGAGGAGACAATTGTAGCACAGATGATAGCCTGAAGAATGTAAAGGGTGATTGTAACTTGCCCAGAAATGAAAAAGTTGACATTTACCAGCTTGTTCACACAAGCTAGAGCAGGGAGAATCCTTTTAAACCTCCTTAATGGAGCCAAGAGAGTTAGCAGTTCTGCAGACTTAGAAGGTGTGATCATTGGAATTGGATTATTTGTGAAATTTGGAACTTGGCCTGAGGGAATGGTAGACTTAAATCTAGGTAAGTGTAATTCTCAGGAAAAGCCAGAGAGGAGGCATTGAACGGCCAGCAGCAGGTAGTACGTGGAGTGAAGACAGATTGAAAGACAGAACAAGGGAAGTACAGCAAGCACAGAAACATAAGTCTTTGTGAAAGAAATGCCAGAGGAGGCAGGTGGGCGGGAGAAAATGAGTGCAACATAAATGAGAAAATCTTTCCTACAAGTAATGCATGGTGAAGCAGATGTCGTCGGTCCACGGGAAGACCAGGTTCGGACTTGGACCCAGAGCTCCACCGAACACTAAGGCTCTGGTACCAAGCAAAGGAATTCAATAAAAGGGTCCACAGCAAGCTGTGGGTGCGAGGATAATCAGTAATCTCTCAAGTTGATTGGCTGATACTTGCAGTTGTCCTGTGAAGAAAGCCATCCATTTCAAAGCAGTGCTGATAAAGCCAACAGGTCATTTGATGTCAATGCACACCAACAGGAAGATGCTCTCAGAAATGGGTGAACTCAAAGAATAAAGAGATCCGATGTACAATTGCCAAGAAAGCCAGAGAGATGCCACTCCTAGACTAGATGGATGGAACTGGTTGAGCTACTCTGTGACAGAGTCCTGCTTCAATACAAGCAATCACTTCAACATGAGACTCACAGATACAAATGCAGAACAGGGAACCAGAAATCCTGATTGCTGCAGGCTGACAAATGGAGGTAAACAAAGGAAGAAGGTAACTCATAGCCACTGAGATACCTACAGCCTGCCAACATTAAGGATTGTGAACAGAGTGAGGATGAAGCCCACGTCAGGCTGCTGTTAGATGTGGCAGAGGGCACACTGACCTGACTTGCATCACACTGAAGAAAGTACAAGATCATAACAGAAGAGGTAACCCCTGTCAGTGGGGTGTGGTAGAAATTTGTTCACCAGTGAGAGAAATTGATATTCTGATTGTAAGGTACCCAGAAGGAATATGAGGTATTGCTCCTCCACCCCAAGGGTGGCCTCATCTTGGTGCAAGAGCAGACCATGGATTGACACATTGGATTGGGAATGAGGATGGGAATTAAAGTTTTCGGCCACCTGTAAGTCACGCTTGTAGTGGATGGTGCCGAGGTGCTTGACAAAGCGGTTCCTCCGATTTACAACGTGTCTCACCAATGCGGAGGAGGCTGCCTTGAGAGCACAGGACACAATAAACGACTCCAGCAGATTCACAGGTGAAGTGTTGCCTCATCTGGAAGAACTGTTGCCACCATGAATGGAGATGAGGGAGGAAGTGTACGTAGCAGCTCGGCTGCTTGCAGGGCTAAGTGCCTGGAGGGAGATTAAGTGGGGAGGGACAAATGGACAAGGGAACTGCGGAGGGAGTAATCCCTACAGAAAGTGGGGGTGGTAAAGATATGTTTAGTGGTATGTTCCCTTTGGAGTTGTGGAGGATAATGTGTTGAATGTGGAGGCTCATGGACAAGAAGGACTCTCTGACTATTACAGCAGTGGGAAGATGGGGTAAGTGTGGATGTATGGGCAGTGGAGAAGACAGAAGTGAGGGTAGCATCAACAGTAGAGGGAAGGAAACCCCATTCTTTAAAGGAGTACAGTTTAGCTGAAGTCTGAGAATTCAAAATATTGCAAAGTGTCTAGATGGAAGATAAGAAGTTGCTCCAATTGCTTATGGAAAGTTATATGTAATTCGAAGGAAGCGTTGTAGATACATTTTAAATATAGAATTGTCCCTTGATCTTTACCAGATAAAATTTCACATAACATTGGGTCAAACAGGCCTCTTCCTCCGAAAGCAATTCAATATGATACCTGCTGTGTCTGATTTTGTCAAATTAAAGACTACTTCATATCTGCCAGCTGTGTCTGTCCTTGACTAAGTTCACATGACAGCAGCCATTCCATCATGGCTGATTTATTACCCCTCTCTTTCCAATCCCCTGCCTTCTCCCCTTACTAATTCAGAACCTATCACCTCCTTTTTAAGTATACCCAATGATTTGGCCTCTACAGTTGCCTGTACCAATGAATTCCACAGATTCACCAATCTCTGGCAAGCAAAATTATTCCCCACCACTGTTCTTAGGCAAAGCCCTTGTATTCTGAGATTGTGCCCTCTGGTCCTAGACTCTCCCATGATAGGAAACATCCTCTCTATGTCCACTCCCAAATCCCTTTGCACCTCTGATTTCAGATTTCTAAATTTGTTCCCCATTTAAAAATAATCTAATTGAAACTTGACCACAAGCTATGAATCCTGTCATCCAAGTCATTAACATATAACACACACTAATCAAAAGAAAATAATGGCTAGCTCTTGTCCAGTGAGGTGCATCAAGCTTGCATTGGTCCTCATTATAGGAGTGCAAGTGGCCACAGACAAAAGGATTAATGTGAGAGAATGAATTCAGGTGGCTGGTTACTGGATGATCAGTGATCAGTGTCACTTCTGCAGACTGAAAGCAGAGGCTATTGAAAGTGACGGCTGGTGGGTGGAAAGTGAGGATGGGAAACTCTTCCTTTGTTCTCTCTGGGAGGGTAAGGGCTGTCAGCAGAAGTGTGGAAATCAGATGAGAATGAGTCAAGGGTCCTGAACACTATGATAGAGGTGAATTCATGATTAAGGACGAAGGAAGGTATTTCAAAGTCCTTGTCTGGACTAGATATTTATTCTGGGTTTATTTATTTTCCCTTTCTTTTTAATGTTAAAAGAGAGATATTACATGTGTAATATTGGATGTGTACCACTTTAAGAATTTTAGCATGTGACCCACTCTCTCTGCTTGTTGCTAAAAAAGCGTCAGTGCAGAAAGAACTGCAAAGAACTAGTCTGTCCAATTGAGAGTGACAACACTGCAGAAATACTGGTTGTCTCCCTGTAAGATTTCTATTTACTAAAGTACTTTGTTTATTTAAGTTATTGGCTGTTCTCCAGTATTTACTAAAAGAAAAAAAAGACACAGAGATAAAAGATAATTCAGGCCAAGGACAGACAGTCTTCTGATGGTTGTCCAACACTAGGAATCCTTGAATAAACAAAAGCTTCAAAGATCAAAATGAAACTGATAGATGAGGATTGACAATTGTAACATTCATAAGAAAGTGAAGAATCAAGCTAAATGAGAAAAGGACTTCTAAAGGAAGAAGAGAAGTTTTTGATTTCATAAAACCATCGTCACAAAGCACAAAAACAGATCCTTCAGCCCATCAAGTCTGTGCCAACCAACAAGCATCTATTTACATGAATCCTACCCTAAATCTGACAGAGGTAGCAAACATATAAAAACAATAAGCTGAGACGAAACTTAAGGAGATGTATAAAAATATGGGCCAATAATGAAAGCTAGAATTTTAAAATACACATTATGTTTTACTGACCAGATCAAGCCTAATGATAAAGCAAGGTAGAGGATTGATGAGGTCCACGCAGTTATGGAATGTCAAAGGTGTTCATTAAGAAATACATAAGGAACTTGTTGGAAGAACGAAAGACCTCAGGGTCAAACGCATAATGAATAAGGGCAACAGCGCGTTGATGCAGAGGTGAAGGCTTGACAGTGGCTCCACTTCATTAGGAGTCTGAAGAGACTTGGTGAGTCACCGAAGACTCTTGATGTTTTGATAGGTCTATGGTGGAGAGCATTCTGATTGGTTGCATCACATCCTAGTACGGAAACACTGAGGAACAAGAGGCTGCAAAGGGTTGTGTACTCAGACAGCTCCATTATAGACACAACACTCCCCACCATTGAGGAGATCTTTGAGAGGCAGTGGCATAGAAACATAGAAACAAGGGCAGGAGTAGGCCATTCGGCCCTTCGAGCCTGCACCGCCATTCAGTATGATCATGGCTGATTATCCAACTCAGAACCCTGTACCTGCTTTCTCTCCATACCCCCTGATCACTTTAGCCACAAAGGCCATATCTAACTTCCTCTTAAATATAGCCAATGAACCGGCCTCAACTGTTTCCTGTGGCAGAGAATTCCACAGATTCACCATTCTCTGTGTGAAGAAGTTTTTCCTCATCTCGGTCCTAAATGGCTTCCCCTTTATCCTTAAACTGTGACCCCTCATTCTGGACTTCCCCAACATCAGAAACAATCTTCCTGCATCAAGCCTGTCCAATCCCTTTAGAATTTTATACGTTTCAGTAAGATCCCCCCTCAATCTTCTAAATTCCAGTGAGTATAAGCCTAGTCGATCCAGTCTTTCTTCATATGAAAGTCCTGCCATCCCAGGAATCAATCTGGTGAACCTTCTCTGTACTCCCTCTATGGCAAGAATGTCTTTCCTCAGTTTAGGGGACCAAAACTGCACACAAAATTCTAGGTGCGGTCTCACAAAGGCCTTATACAACTGCAGTAGAACCTCCCTGCTCCTGTACTCAAGTCCTTTTGCTATGAATGCCAACATACCATTTGCCTTTTTCACCCCCTGCTGTTCCTGCATGCCCACCTTCAATGACTGGTGTACAATGACACCCAGGTCTCGTTGCATTTCCCCTTTTCCTAATTGGCCACCATTCAGATAATAATCTGTTTTCTTGTTCTTGCAACCAAAGTGGATAACCTCACATTTATCCACATTAAATTGCATCTGCCATGAATTTGCCCACTCACCTAACCTATCCAAGTCACCCTGCATCCTCTTAGCATTCTCCTCACAGTTAACACCGCTGCCCAGCTTCGTGTCATCTGCAAACTTGGAGATGCTGCATTTAATTCCCTCATCTAAATCATTAATATATATTGTAAACAACTGGGATCCCAGCACTGAGCCTTGCGGTACCCCACTAGTCACTGACCGCCATTCTGAAAGGGTCCCGTTTACTCCCACTCTTTGCTTCCTGTCTGCCAACCAATTCTCTATCCACATCAATACCATACCCCCAATACTGTGAGCTTTAAGTTTGTACACTAATCTCCTGTGTGGGACCTTGTCAAAAGCCTTTTGAAAATCTAAATATACCACGTCCACTGGCTCTCCCCTATCCACTCTACTAGTTACATCTTCAAAAAATTCTATAAGGTTCGTCAGACATGATTTTCCTTTCACAAATCCATGCTGACTTTGTCCGATGATTTCACCTCTTTCCAAATGTGCTGTTATCACATCTTTGATAACCGACTCAAGCATTTTCCCCACCACCGATGTCAGACTAACCGGTCTATTATACCCCGGTTTCTCTCTCCCTCCTTTTTTAAAAAGTGGGGTTACTTTAGCCACCCTCCAATCCTCAGGAGCTAATCCAGAATCTAAGGAGTTTTGAAAAATTATCACTAATGCATCCACTATTTCTTGGGCTACTTCCTTAAACACTCTGGGATGCAGACCATCTGGCCCTGAGGATTTATCTGCCTTTAATCCCTTCAATTTACCTAACACCACTTCCCCACTAACATGTATTTCCCTCAGTTCCTCCATCTCACTAGACCCTCGGTCCCTTACTATTTCCGGAAGATTATTTATGTCCTCCTTAGTGAAGACAGAACCAAAGTAGTTATTCAATTGGTCTGCCATGTCTTTGTTCCCTATGATCAATTCACCTGTTTCTGACTGTAAAGGACCTACATTTGTCTTGACCAATCTTTTTCTTTTCACGTATCTATAAAAACTTTTACAGTCAGTTTTTATGTTCCCTGCCAGCTTTCTCTCATAATCTTTTTTCCCTTTCCTAATTAAGCCCTTTGTCCTCTTCTGCTGGTCTCTGAATTTCTCCCAGTCCTCAGGTATGCCGCTTTTTTTTTTTGCTAATTTATATGTTTCTTCTTTGGACTTGATACTATCCCTAATTTCCCTTGTCAGCCACGGGTGCACTACCTTTCCTGGTTTATTCTTTTGCCAAACTGGGATGGACAATTGTTGTAGTTCATTCATGCGATCTTCAAATACTTGCCATTGCATATCCACCGTCAACCCTTTAAGTATCATTTGCCAGTCTATCTTAGCTAATTCACGTCTCATACCTTCAAAGTTACCGTTCTTTAAGTTCAGAACGTTTGTTTCTGAATTTACTATGTCTCCCTCCATCTTAATGAAGAATTCCACCATATTATGGTCACTATTACCCAAGGGGCCTTGTACGACAAAATTGCTAACTATCCCTTCCTCATTGCTCAATACCCAATCTAGAATGGCCTGCTCTCTAATTGGTTCCTCAACATGTTGGTTCAGAAAACCATCCCGCATACATTCCAAGAAATTCTCTTCCTCAGCACCCTTACCAATTTGGTTCACCCAGTCTATATGTAGATTGAAGTCACCCATTATAACTACTGTTCCTTTATTGTACGCATTTCTAATTTCCTGTTTAATGTCATCCCCAACCTCACTACTACTGTTAGGTGGCCTGTACACAACTCCCACCAGCGTTTTCTGCCCCTTAGTGTTATGCAGCTCTACCCATATCGATTCCACATCCTCCAGGCTAATGTCCTTCCTTTCTATTGCGTTAATCTCCTCTCTGACCAGCAATGCTACCCCACCTCCTTTTCTTTCCTGTCTATCCCTCCTGAATATTGAATATCCCTGGATGTTGAGTTCCCATCCTTGGTCACCCTGGAGCCATGTCTCTGTAATCCCAACTATATCATATTCATTAATAACTATCTGCACATTCAATTCATCCACCTTGTTACAAATGCTCCTCGCATTGACACACATAGCCTTCAGGCTTGTTTTTACAACACTCTTAGCCCTTATAAGATTATGTTGAAAAGTGGCTCTTTTTGCTTTTTGCCCTGGATTTGTCTCTCTGCCACTTTTACTTTTCACCTTACTACTTTTTGCTTCTACCCTCATTTTACACCCCTCTGTCTCTCTGCACTTGTTCTCATCCCCCTGCCACATTAGTTTAAAGCCTCCTAAACAGCAGTAGCAAACGCTCCCCCTGGGACATTGGTTACAGTCAAGCCCAGGTGCAGACTGTCCTGTTTATACCGGTCCCACCTCCCCCAGAACTGGTTGAATGCCCCAGAAATTTGAATCCCTCCCCCTTGCACCATTTTTCAAGCCATGTATTCATCTGAAATATCCTCCTATTTCTACTCTGACTAGCACATAGCACTGGTAGTAATCCAGAGATTATTACCTTTGTGGTCTTACTTTTTAGCTTATCTCCTAACTCCCTAAATTCACCTTGTAGGACCTCATCCTGTTTTTTACCAATATTGTTGGTACCCATGTGCACCACGACCACTGGCTGTTCACCCTCCCATTCCAGAATGTCCTGCAGCCGCTCAGAGACATCCTTGACCCTTGCACCAGGGAGGCAACATACCATCCTGGAGTCTCGTTTGTGGCCGCAGAAACGCTTATCTATTCCCCTTACAATCGAATCCCCTATCACTGTAGCTCTCCCACTCCTTTTCCTTCCCTCCTGTGCCACAGAGCCACCCATGGTGCAATGAACTCGGCTGCTGCTGCCTTCCCCTGATGGGACATCTCCCCCAACAGTATCCAAAACAGTATATCTGTTTAGGAGGGAGATGACCCCAGGGGACTCCTGCACTACCTGCCGACTGCTATGCTGTCTAGTGGCCACCCCTTCCCTTTCTGCCTGTGTAGCCTTTACCTGTGATGTGGCCAACTCACTGAACGTGCTATTCATGACTTTCTCAGCATCGTGGACGCTCCAGTATGAATCCAATCGCAGCTCCAGATGCTCAATGCGGTCTGCCAGAAGCTGCAGTTGGACACACTTCCTGCACACATAGTCGTCAGGGACACTGGAAGTATCCCTGATTTCCCACTTGCTATAGGATGAACAAACCATGGGGCCGATCTCAGCTGCCATGACCTACCCAATACTTGCCTCAACTTTTGAAACTTCCTCCTTTGAAAGGAACTTACCCGGCCTTACCTCACTTGGAGTGAAGCTCATCCTCCGCCTCTTCTTGTCGAAGCGTCTCGAGTCAAAGCCTCAAATCTCCACTCCTTCACTGGCCAACTCTCACTGGCCGCTTTCCATTGGCATCTATCATTGAGGGCTCTCATCATCCAGAACATGCTCTCTTCTTATTACTACCATCAGGGAGGAGGTACAGGACACTGAAGACCCACACTAAATGATTTTGGAACAGTTTCTTCCACTCTGCAATCAGATTTCTGAATGACCAATGAACTCATTAACACTTCCTTTTCCTGCATCATTTATTTTTGTAATTTATAGCAATTTTATATATTTGCGCCGTATTTCTGCTGCAAAACATCACATCGTACTGGCAATAAATAGCTCTGCTGTAACCCTGACTCCATCTGGGTGCCAACATTGGTAAAAATTGCACTGAGGACAGGATATCGAATGTAGTGGTGTTTTTTCATTCTGCAGCGAAGCTGCCAATGGAATTCACACAGGTTGGTGCTGAGACTGTTTGTTCTGATGTATATTTATGATCTGAACTGACATTTCAAAGTTTGTAGATAATGCAAAGTCCTTAAATTTAACATGCAATAAGCAGGAAAGCAGAAGATTTCAGCAGAAGATCAACCAGTGAAATTGGCTGACATATAGCAGAAATTAATGCAGGGAATCAGAAATGATACATTTTGTTTCGAAGAATGAGCAGAGGCAAGATAAATTAATTATTACAATTTTAAAGAGAGTTCAGAAACAGAGAGATATAAAGAGTGTGTGCAGACAAATCTTTGAAGATCACAACATGTTGAGAAGGTGCTTGAAAGAAACCTGCAAGATTCTAGTCTTTATTGATAAAGTTGTAGGGTGCAAAGCATCTTATATCTTCCTCCTTTGAACAGTGAGATATTGCATCTTGAAATTTATATTATTTTATTTATAAACTTCTTACAGTGACAGGAATTGAACCTGCATCGTTAGCATTGTAATAATATCATGTTAGCCACCACACTATCGTGCTGGCACATTGCAGTGGCTGGAAAGGTGGTGGAAACAAATTCAAAACTACTGGTCAAAAAGAAACACTTGAAGAGCAATAGAAAACCTCGGGGCTTTGACTAAAAGGTGGTGGAATAGATTAATTGGATCGTTTCCACAAGCATAACAGACCAAATGGTCTTCCTTCATGCTCGTTCAGGAATATGGGATGTATTTTATGACTTTACTGTGTTTCAAAGCATTTTTGTAATTAATGAGATGCTGTGGTCAGTTGGTAAATTGCAACAAGCTTGAGGACTGTTTTTAGTATTCTGTTCCAACTGAGCCCTTTCTCTCAACACTTGAGAAAACTGTTCAGTCTGTTTTATCATAGCATTCTTTTGTAATTACTCTTGGGTTAATATTGTGAACTTTTACATGCTTCCAACTGAAAATTTTCTTTTTTGGTTTTGAATTTATTAGTTAGTCGTTCCTCAGTCTGTTCTCAACGAAACAGATCACCGCCAACATACGCAGTAGGGTCACCATTCAGAATCAAAGGGCTTGAGGCAGAAGCATAATCACAAAATTACTTGGCAAAATGATGAGCTGGTGATTATTTTTTTAGTGAAATTAATGGAGGGATAAATGCTGGTCAAGGAAATGAGAACAATTCATGGGTCAACTTTAAAGTAGAAGGCTGGGCCTGATTTTGACATGACATCTGACTAACTCTGACTCCAACACCCACACCCCACACCACCACACTGCTGGAGAGCCAACTGCCTGATGAGACATTAACATGGTTTGCTATTTCACTTGACATGAATGATCTCCTGACTACTTTGAAGAAGATTGTGTCCAAGATAATGTTTATTTCTCATCTCGTGATCTGCTTTCTGTTTGTGGAAATTATTCTATGTGCGAGGTGGCTCTTGTGTTCACTACAGAGCAATATTGACCACAAGTCGGACGTGAATGAATGCTAGAAAAATGCTTTGAGACCTAACAGGCTATTGGAAAGTTGCAATATAAATGCAACAATTTCATAACTTACCAGCTATGAGTTTCCCTTGAATGGACATGTAATGGAGGGGTGACATATGATGATTTGCATCCCATCATCAGTGAGAACTGCTGGAACTATTTCATGGATTTTGGGTAAATACGGTGAACTTTTTCAGTTCACTGGTTGGAAAACTACTTTACTTTACTTAATTGTCACCAAACAATTGATACCAGAGCGTACAATCATCACAGCGATATTTGATTCTGCGCTTCGCGCTCCCTGGAGTACAAATCGAAGTAAATATAATACAAATTTAAATTATAAATCATAATTAGAAAATAGAAAAGGGAAAGTAAGGTAGTGCAAGTCAGGTCCGAATATTTGGAAAGTACGGCCCAGATCCAGGTCAGGATCCGTTCAGCAGTCTTATCACAGTTGGAAAGAAGCTGTTCCCAAATCTGGCCTTATGAATCTTCAAGCTCCTGAACCTTCTCCCGGAGGGAAGAGGGACAAAAAACGTGTTGGCTGGGTGGGTCGTGTCCTTGATTATCCTGACAGCACTGCTCCGACAGGTAGGTCTGGGTCTCCAGGTTTAGAGATTGATGACCAGCAATATTCCTCAGCTTAGCCTCTCACAGTGGGTGTCTGTTGGCATCTGCAAAAAGAACCTGGGTCTTAGGTTGCAGCCATCACCACCAATTGGAGTAACTGCAAAAGAATATAATGATAAATAGACAGAATTCCTTTCTTAAAAATTGAGAACTTGAGAAGAACTTATTAGGAACAGAATACCAAAAGCAGCTCTCAAGTCTGTTCTACTTTTCAGTTAGATCAGAATTCAAACTAATTTCTCTGTTTCACCCCCTCCCTCTCAGTGTGTTGATCAATAGCTGCCTGACCTCTCAAGTTTTTGTAGTACATTGGATTGTTAAGCCCAGCTTGACTTTGTAGGAGATCCATTTTGGCTTCGTGAGTAACGTTTTAAGAATGACTAAAGATCAAGTGTTTTCTTCACCAGGTATTTTTGTTGCTTTCTCTTCACCTAGCCTAACCTGAGGGAGATATAAAAAGTTCCTAAGGATACGCACTGTGGTGAACTACATATACCTGTCTGGACACGCCCCCTGCTGACTGCTCCTGTGGCTCCTCCCACAGACCCCGGTATAAAGGCGATCAAGGCCTGAGCCCGGACTCTCAGTCTCCAGGATGTAGTATGGTGGTCACTCACTGCTTGTTCCTTCTTCCAGTCAATAAAAGCCGATATCTCACCTTTACGTCTCAGAGTGTGTTATTGATGGTGCATTACGCACAAAGTATTGAATCAAAGTAAAACTGAGATGCTGGAGACACTTAGCAGGTTAAACAAAGATGGGTGGGTGGGAGGCATCACCTGCCCATGTTTGACTGGTGCTCCTGTCTCTCTTGCTAGCTGCTTTTGGAAGAAAGTGGTGGGTCTCATCAGCAAGAACGACGAGTCAGCTTACAGAGAGGAGGTGCAGCAGCTAACAGACTGGTGCAGGGCCAACAACCTGTCTCTGAATGTGAACAAAACAGAAGAGATGGTTGTTGACTTCAGGAGAGCACGGAACGACCACTCCCCGCTGAACATTAACAGCTCCTCTGTTGATATAGTTAAGAGCACCAAATTTCTTCGAGTTCACCTGGCGGAGAATCTCACCTGGTCCCTCAACACCAGCTCCATAGCCAAGAAAGCCCAGCAGCATCTCTACGTTCTGCGAAGGCTGAGAAAAGTCCATCCCCCATCCTCACCACATTCTACAGAGGATGTATCGAGAGCATCCCGAGCAGCTGATTCACTGCCTGGTTTGGGAATTACACCATCTCAGATCACAAAACCCTGCAGCAGATAGTGAGGTCAGCTGAGGTCAGGGTCTCGCTTCCCGTTATTACAGGCATTTACACCACATGCTGCACCCACAAAGCTAACAGCGTTGTGAAGGACCCCACACACCCCTCACACAAACTCTTCTCCCCCCTGGCAAAAGGTACCGAAGCATTCAGGCTCTCATGACCAGACTGTGCAACAGTTTCTTCCCGCAAGCCATCAAATTCTTCAATACTCAGAGCTTAGACTGATATCTACATCATTTGCTATTATATTGTAATTTGTCCTCTACTGTGCCTATTGTCTTGTTTATTAATTATTGTACTGCCCTGCACTGTTTGTTCACTTTATGGATTCCTGTGCAGGTCTGTAGTCTGGTGCAGTTTTTATGTTGTTTTACGTAGTCTAGTGTAGCCTTGTGCTGTCTCACATTGTCTAGTGTAGTTTTGTGTTGTTTCATGTAGCACCAGGGTCCTGGAGGAACATTGTTTCATTTTTACTGTGTACTGTACCAGCAGTCTATGTTCGAAATGACAATAAACTTGACGACTTGAAGTCTTAGGACCCACATTGCAAGGATTGATCGGAGAGGCTGTGGGCTAATTTTGGGGTAACTTTGGAGTTTCATATTGCATGTGTTTCTGAATTCTGGGGTTACTCTCTTTTTTTGTTGCTTTTGAGTGGTTGAATTGGGGCAATTGATATGGTCTGGAGTGCTTCACCAAAGAATGCTTTGCACTGTGGCCTGCAGTGGGCTAGTGGCATGATGCTGAACTGAATTGAATTGAATACTACTGGACTCTTAGTGTGACATTTGATTTTCTATATGTTGTCTGCACGCCTTTTACGATTGAGCAATTTGTTCTTTTTTTGTGTGTTGGGTGTTTGATGTTTCCTTGAATGGGTTCCATGGTGTTCCTTTGTTTCATGGTTACCTGCAGGATGCCAAATCTCAGAGTTGTATTTGCTATATGAACTTACGTTGAATCTCATTGGATCTTTGAAACTGTGGAGAGAGGAATAAAGATAAAGCTTCAGGCTCATTAACCACTCTGATGTTGAGTCATTCTGATGAAAGGTTAACTTATATCTCTCTTTGCAGATGCTGGCTGATCAGCAAAGTGGCCCAGCATTTCTGCTTTCATTTACGATTTCCAGTATCTGCAGGTTTGTTTTTCTCTTCAAATACTCTATGACCAAAACTTTGAAGGCGTTTAAGAGTGATTCAACATTGACTTTAGGACTCCCTCGCCTTCAATATTGTGGAGAGGGAATCCTAAAGTCAATGTTGAATCCTAATGATCAATATTGTGGCAAAAGTCAGTAGTACACCACATAGTGAAACTCAAATACAAAGCCATTCATATTGTAACACTATAATAAATACAATGAAATGCAATTCAGCATGTGGTACAATTTCATTTTGAACCTTATATTCGACCCTTGCTATATTTAAAATAAGCTATCAGTCAAGTTCAATGCATGGTAAACAGTATTAATAGTGGCTTGATGTTACTTGGAACACATTACAAGAACACTGCAATGGACTATCATCTTACACTCAAGAAGGATGTAAGCAATGCTGCTTTATGTTATGTCATCATCCAAAATAGTTTCCCACAGTGCTCCAATGAGGAAAGCCTTTGCCAAATGTTTCCATCTCAAACTCAATGCAGAGGAAGCAACAGCAGTACACAGGGATGTAACCATTTCCTTTTGTCAAGCCATCAGGTTTATGATTCCAAAGCAAATTATACTCAACCCTGACAGAAGGACACTGCCTTAATGTTTTAGAGAAGCTGACCTGAGTCCAGGGGAAGTAAGACATGGAGTTTTGGCTATACTGACTCCACTAGATGCAGGGCAAGTTCTAGTAAGATCAAATTAGAATTAGGACATAGACTTAATGCTTTACAAAATCCTTGCTGCAGCTTCGTCAAGCCCACGCAAGCTTTAAACTGATCTGAAAACATCTCCAATTCAGTGCGTAGGATTGTTCACAGGAAATGAGTGCTTGACCCTTCGAAGTGTATTTTTAATATTTAATGGAGCTTTGCCTGTAGTAAGAGCTTGTGCTGTTATGATTGCAGAGATATTGAATTTTATTATTGCAGCATGTAGTCCAGACTTCTGAACACACTGCAAACAGTCCTTTGTCTTTTTCTAGACATGAGGATTAAAAAACAATTTCAATTCTACTCAATTTCTCCACAGGGGTTTGAACAATGTTTTTTTTTAATACCAGGTATGCTGTTTTTTCCTCTGAGCAATTCGAAAGCCAAATCAAGGACCAGGAGATTTCCTTCACAAAGGAGCAGCATCCCTTCTCTCAGTTGTATTATTTTTTTCCTTGGTCTGTGGACTAAGCCAATGTCTTATATTTTCAGATTAATCAGCTGCTTCAAAAAGTGCAATAGCAATATGAGATCGTGGAAGAGAAAGCAGCAAACCCAGGAAAAGGTGTGGGATTAGGGAATTGATTTTTTTTGGATAACATTTCCTGCTTCTCTACTTTGCCATTAAGATCACCCAGCTCTACTGCATTGGGTATAGGGGTCAACAGGAGTTGCCGACAGCGCATGTCCATGGGACTATGTCGGAATTAGCTTTTAAAGGAGAGGTGCACTTTCACTCCAAAACTTAGTGAGAAACATTTAGAAACTGTATGCATCTTCTGAGGTTATATAATGAATGCGCAAAGATAGGAGTAGACAGCCATCGATCCCAGGGGATCATGGGTTTGTGCCTCTGGTGGACTGCATCTTCTCTAGGGCACAAGCCTGGTTGGGAAGGTTTGAAGAACCCGCTGTTGCCCATGCAGCAGATTCCTCCTCTCCACTTCACTGATGTAGTCCAAGGGAAGGGCAAGCGCCAATGCAGCTTGGTACCCATGTCATCGCATAGGTTGCCAGAGTGAAGTTGTGAACAACATCAAGTTGCCTTAGATGAATGCGAGAAGAATGGACTGAAAGCTCTTGAATGGAGCTAGTACAAATTCAATGAACTGTATGGCCTCCTGCCATCCAGTAATCATGTAATGATTCAGGAATTGATCTGGTATTCCTCCTTATTCTTTTTATTACCCTAGGCTCCTCACTCTCTCTAGACCCCTGGTTCATTATTACATTTGATGTTGTCCAAATGCCTCTAAACATTGCAACTGTATCCATCTCGACCATTTCTTCTGGCAGCTCATTCGAGGTCTCACTACCCTCTCTGTAAAGAAATTGCCCTCAGGTCTCTTTAAAATCTTTCCCCTCTTGTCTTGTGTCTGTGCTCTATAACCCTGGAGAAAAGACTATAGCCATCGGTCTTCACCATACCTGCCATGATTTTATAAACTATGAGGTCATCGCTCATTCTTTTGTGCTCTGGGAATCAACGTGACCATCGTCTCCCTATAGCTCAGCCCCAGTAACTCGTCTAGGCAGCATCCTCATAAATCTCTCTGCACCTTCTCCAGCTTGGCAATGTCTTTACTATAATGTGGTGACCAATACTTCATGTGTGGCCTCACAAGTGCTCATATAACTGCAATATCATGTCATAATGCTAAACTCAATGCACTGACTGATGAAGGCCGGGATTCAAGGCTGCAAATACATCATTCCTCATATTAAGCATATAATCCAAGTCCTTACTACATTTCCTTACCTGCATTTCCTTGGTATTCATGATATTCTTTTTGCAATACAACTGAGAAATAGCCATTAAAAACCTCATCCATCTCCTGTTGTTCTACACATACAGTAGGTGGCCCTGACTGCCTTTAAGAGAACATAGTTTCTCCCTAGTCACTATTTAGCTGTTAATATAACTGAAGAACCTTTTGGGATTATGTGCAACATTTACCCAACAGGCTGGTATATGTCTAGGGGAAAAGGAGATCCAGCCACTCACCAACCCCACCTCCCGTACACGCAGGTGCTGTGAGCATCAAGTTTATGCCGCGTGTACCACACAATATCAAACTCACACCAGATACCATTATGGAATACACTTTAAAGATTTATTACTATGCAATGCAGTATATATGAAGGAAAAGAAAATAAAGTAAAAGGCACCAACTTATCAAAGTTCAGTCAGTTTAGTGCACATCGTTGGAGCTCAACCATCGAACCATCCGACCCCTCGTCACTTTCCTCCGACCTCCACGTCCTCGCACCTGGGACCAACCGGGTGGTCGACCGAGCAGTGCGGCGCACGTCCACCTTCCTCGGCGTCTCCTTCCCCAACTCCCCTGAAAAGACCACGGAAACCTCCAAGCTCCCAACCTCACAAGACAAAATAACATTCCTCATTGGTCAACAAATGAATACAATCCCGATATCAGGAAGTCCAAAGCTAAACAACTGTGAGAGAAAGCACTTATCATACAAAGAAGCATTCCTACTCTTAACAGAACAAAGAAGGCATTTTGATTAACATACACAGTACATTGTACACCTGTCTGCCAAATCCATTTCACAACATCTTTTTGCCCTCCCAGTTTTTCCCTTTAGTCTGGTTTTAAACATTTTATGTTCACTTGAACCCAGGTCTCCTAAAAGCAATGTGCACCTCCTTTATTTTTTCTTCTGACCACAGCCTTGATATCTTTTGTTAGCCAGGGTTCCCTGAACTTGTCATGTCTACTTTGATATGACCCTTTTAAAAACCTTCTATTTGCCAACTCACCCAGTCAACTTTAGCTAGATTCTGCTCAATGCTTTCAAAATTGACCTTTCTCTAGTTCAGGACTATAACCTGTGGGCTTGTTCTATCTTTCTCCATAACTATTTTAAAACTAATAGAATCAAGGTCACTGGACATACCAATCAAATGTTCCTCAACTACCATTTCTATTACTTGGCCTACGAAGAGGCCCAGTATTCCTCCTTTCTTAGTATTGTGTGAGGAAGCTGTCTTGGATGTACTGACAAATTCCGTATCATCTAGGGCCTTTGTACTCTGGGTGGCCCTGTTGAGACTGAGAGAATTGTAATCCCCCACTGGCACTAATCTGCTAGTCCTACAGCTGTATGCGATTTCTCAAAACATTTGCTCTCAAGATCCTACTCATTGTTGAGCTGCCTAATCTATAGCCCAGTAAAGATTATGGAAGTAGTGTCCATTTGTGCTGTGTTATTATGTTAGAAATACAGGCACCCAGACGTGTAGGTCTTCATTTTTCAATTGCAGTTTATTAGTTATTTGAAATTGATCATGTAGGGTGCACGAACGTAGTGCTATGTGACCCAAAATTTACTGTGTTGCAAATGACTGATGGTAAAATTTGCTCATCTCTTTCTTGTTATACTGTGCAGAAGCTTTCAGAGATTGTTCCATTTCTATATGACTACCATTATATCAGTTTTCAGCTTAACCTCCTGTAACATTTTTAAAATGTAGTTTGTTGTCTGCTAGCTATATTTTTTCAAATATGGAAATAAAGTTTAGTATATTTCACTTTTCACTTTCTTGACAATATTTTCATTTTGAAGGTTGCATATGGATGGTTGCACATCCATCTTCCTGTACGCATGCGAGACATGGACGCTCACAGTAGAGCTACTGAGGAAGATACAGGCATTGGAAATGAAATGCTATCGCAACATTTTGGGCATCTCATACTTGGACCGCCCCACAAACGAGCAGCACCACATTGGCCCCCATGAAGACCTTCTCACAACGGTGAAGAAAAGAAAGCTGAGATGGTACGGCCACGTAACAAGATCTGGTGGCCTTGCAAAGACCGTTCTACAAGGAACTGTGGAAGGGAAAAGGAGAGGCAGACAGAGGGAAAGATCGATGAACAACGCTAAAGAATGGACAGGGAAAACATTTGCGGTGACCCAAGCCCTGGCACACAACGGTGCCAGTTGGAACAGACTGGTGCAAAGCTTGTCATGATGGCACCCTGACGACTCCACCAGGAGTTAAGGGCGCAAGAAGAGGAAGAAGAAGAAGATGATGCATGGATGTGAAGGTTTTGTATAGTTATAATAAAAAAGTAGGTGTTAACAGCTTGGAGGGTGGACAGCTATGGGTCTTCCCTAGCTGATAAAGCTGCTCTAGGACAGCGGCCAGCCACCAGCACTCAGAGTGCACCCAGACTGTTGAGGTGTTGGGAGACTGAATGGAGGAAGCGGTTATGCGGGAATATGGGAGGTGGTCAAGCATTTTGCGAGATTGCATCAGAAAGCCATAGAGTATTACAGCACAGAAACAGGCCCTTTGGCCCATCTAATCCATTCTAAAATATTATGTTGCCTAGTCCTATCAACTTCCCTCTATACCCCTTCCAGTAGATTGGAAGAAGTGTTCCTTAACGCTCACAAAAAAAAAACCTGGTGTAGACGGAGCATACCACTGGGAAAGAGGATCACTGGCAGTGAATGCACACTGACTGGCATCAACATTTCTGCATGCAAGTAAAACCTCCATGAAGGTGCTGGCCAGAATACTTCCCACCATTCCTAGCCCCAAAAATAGGTTCAACAAAGTCCTCTATTATTTCCATTCCTTCCAATTCTCCTTATTTTTATTTATATCAGAACTTCAGATCTCAAGCCCAAGTCACACATCAGGGTTCACACATGGCTTACAATGAAACACAACAAAACATTGAAGAGTCGAATCAGGAGTTTTGTCCTTGTAACTATTTTGTTAAATATTTCTCCTACCATAAATCCCTTTAAGGTATAACATGATATAATTTTATGTTTACTCTTCCTCCCTACTTTCTTTATTCTATTTGTTTCTTACATGCTTTATATTTAGAACAATATCATACACATAATGCTTTTAACTTGATCTCTGAAATAATTTCACTCACCTTTAGAACCCATCCATAAGCTGTTTTCTGCAGGCTATCATCAACTTCTAAACAACCCAGATGTTATTTACCATTGCTCCCCTAGTACTCTCTTTGTTACTCTACACTTTATTCACCACTGATAGCCCTAATATTGCATCATCTTTTCTCCATGAGCAATTCTAAAATAGTGTAATGATCTTCAGATGAGAGGACCCTGTTGTGGAGTAATCGCAGGACTCAATGGTGGAAATTAACGATGCAGATCTTGTTCGGAGCATAATACAAGGAATAATCAAACTAAGAGCTCACTTGCTCGGAACTTGAGCACACAGAACGGAAGTTCACCCAGAACTCATATCCAGGACTCAGCAATGAGCGCTAGTCCAGAATAACCTTAAATAGAACATAAAACACAGGAAACCCCGGTGGGTCAAAATCAAAAACTAATCACTTATGACGAGAAGCATAAGGAAACCATATTCATATAACGAGTGTCACGGAAAATATAGTGACAGCTTAATGATAAAAGTAGTCATTAAACAACTCTAATAAACTCAAATACAGGATGTTCAGGTGTGTTGAGACCTGCCACTACCCCGCATGCCTCGCTGGTTCAGAGTTCATGCCAAGGAACAGACCCTATTCCTGAAGGCTTAGAGGGACCATGCACTCAGGTGTCGTTACGGATGGATGGAAGCCAAGTTAAAGACATCCTTGACACTGGAGCGCCGGTTAAGTTGCTGTACAGTTTGTTTTATAACCATTATTGGAAGCATTTACCCTTGACGACATTGAGGGCACTGGAGATTTGGAGTACCAGTGCCGGTGATTATCCAGACGACGGTTGTTGGTCAGTGAAAATGGAGTTCTTAGAGGCAAATAAGTACAGACAGGGTGACCCTGGTTGATCCTGGACTTTCTGTCACTAGCCACTCCCAATTCAAGTTGCAGACATCCAGAAGCTGTTTCCTACATAAAACATAGAACAGTACAGCATAGGAACGGCCCTTCAGCCCACAATGTTGAGCCTAACCAGCTAATCAAAAGCACCCAAGCGCTAATCCCTCCTGCCTCCACAATGTCCCTATCCCTCCATCTTCCTTATATCTACATGCCTATCCAGTATTTGCCTTTACCACCATACCAGGCAGCACATCCCAGGCATCTACCACCCTCTGAGTAAAAAACGTACCCCTCACATCCCCCTCGGTCCTACACCTTCTCACCTTTAGTGCATGCCTCTGGCATTACACATTTCAACCCTGGCAAACAGAAACACTCTGTCCACTCTATCTAGGAGGCTCATAAACTTAAAGACCTTTATCAGATCTCCCCTCAGCCTCTGCCACTCCAGAGAAAATAACTCAAGTTTATCCAACCACATGCCCTCTAAAGCAGGCAATGTTCTGATAAACTTCTTCTGCACCCTCTGCAAAGCCTCAACATCCTTCCTATAGTGAAGTGACTAGCACCGGATGCAATGCTCCAGATGTGGCCTAAACAGAGTTTTATGAGGTTGCAACATAACCTCTTGATGTTTGAACTCAGTGCCTTGACTAATAAGGGAAAGCATTCATAAGCCTTCCAAACCAACCTATTCACCTGTGTAGCCACTTTCAAGGAGCTACGAACGTGGATCGCAAGATCCCTCTGCTCAGTAACACAGTTAAGGGGCTTGCCCTTAACAGTGTGGTCTCCTTGCATTTGACCTATCAAATGCGACATCTCACATTTATCTGGGTTAAGCTCCTTCTGCCATCTCTCTGCCCATATTTGCTACTGATTTATATCATGCTGTATTCTTTCTACCTTGTCCACAATTCTACCAATATTATTATCATCTGCAAACATCTACATTTTCATCCAGGTCATTTATTTACATCACAAATAGCACGGATCCTTGTGGAACACTACTAATTTCAGACTTCTGTCTCGAATTTCTGGTTGAAGTCCCTTCAACCACTACACTTTGTTTTCTATGTACAAGCCAGTTCTGAATCCCAACAGCCAATTTGCTGCAGAACCCATGCATCTTAATCTTCACGGATAGCCTCTCATGACAGGCTTTGTCAAGTGCCTTACTAAAATCCATGTAGACAACATCCACTGCCCTATCTTCATCAATCTCTCTCATCACCTGCCAAAAATCCCAAGTTGATAAAACACAACCTACCCTGCACAAAGCAATGCTGGCTCTCCCTGATTAGGCCATGGGTTTCCAAATGCTCATACATCCTATTCCTCGGAATTTTCTCAGGTAGTTTCCCTACAATTGACGTGAGACTCACAGGTCTATAGTTCCCATGATTTTCCCTTGTTCCTTTCTTAAATAGAGGTACAACATTGGCCCCTCACCAGTCCTCCAGGAACTCCTTTGTGTCTAGAGAGGACACAAAGATAACCCCAGCAATCTCATCTCCTGCCTCTTTCAATAACTTGGTGGAATTAAAATGGGTGGGCACTGGGAGATCCCACTTGTTCTGGCAGATGGCGAGTAGATGCTTGGTGAAGCAGTCTCCCATTCTACGTTGGCTCTCACCAATATACAAGAGGCCAGACCAGGAACACCAAACACAGTATATGACCTCAACAGACTCACAGGTGAAGTGTTGCCTCACCTGGAAGGACATTTTGGGGCCCTGAATGGTAGTGGTGGAGGAAGTGTAGGGGCAGGTGAAGTGCTTGTTCCATTTGCAAGGATAAGCGCGAGGAGGGAGATCAGTGGGGAGGGTTGAATGGACAAGGGAGTCGCATAGGGAGCTTGTGAGGGAGGAAGCATAGGGGCAGGTTCCACTTGTGAGGGAGGAGGTGATTTTATTTTTAATATATTACTTTTGCATCTTAATCTGATTCCATATCTGTTCTCTAACATCCTGGTGTCTATAGGAGGTCTATAATACAAACCCATCAGTGTGATTGCACCTTTTCTATTCCTGAGTTCTGCCCAAATGTGTGAACCCTCCATTATGTCTCCCCTGACTGCAACTGTGATAGTGTCCCTGATTAGTCGTGCAACTCCCCCAAATATTTTACCTGCTTCTCTATCTTTTCTAAAACTTTGAAAACCTGATACATTAATCACCCATTCCCACCTCTCAACCAAATTTCAGTAATGGCTACAACATTTTAGTTCCATGTATTCATCCAAGTTCATCACCTTTATCCATAATACCCCTAGTATAACAATATGCACACTTAAACTTATCCAACCCATCACACCTGTTATTTCGATTTTGCCTTTCAATATTTTCTCTGACATCCACTTTCCAGTCTGATCCTTTGCTTATTGATCTGGTGCTCTGGTTCCCAGTTCCCTGCAAAACTAGTTTTAACTCTCCCGAGTAGCATTAGTAAGTCTCCCAGTCAGGATTCTGGTTTGTCTCCAGTTCAGGTGCAACCCTAGGAAGCTCTTAGTCAGGCACTTGGTCAGCAACCTTTGTTGGTGACTATGTATTGTGTGTTACGTCTGTGGCCCCCTCCTTTGTGAGAATTGCAAGATCACTGTTGGATTGGGTCAAGGGGCCCAGGAAATGAGAGAAGAGACATGCAGACTGTCTCGGTTCCCTGGCGATGTAAAGCTACGGGACATGGCCATTGTCTCTTGGAGACCAATTTGTGGATTGAGATACTATGCTACGTGAATGCCCTCGGGCAAAGTGGGCTGGTTGAGGGAGAGATTGCATCACCCCCAACATGATTGACATCTACAACCCTGCGAGTCAGGATAAAAGAGGGTCTGTAGGAACAGCCCCTCAGACGCACCAGAAGAAACGTTAAGCAACCACGTAACAGCAGGAAGTCAACTGAAGGAGGCCACGTGCGTTCAGTTCTGTGGCTGGAATTGGCGGCTGGAACCACGGAAAACAGCTTTTAGCTAACAACGGGGAACCCACTCCCTTGACTCACTCCTCTGATTAGCATCATAAAAGACCTGGGCAAGTTTAAAACGCCTCGCTCTTAAACCCAAAAACGCTGCAGCTTGAACGAACTAACAGTGACTGCTATCTTTCCATCGGACAGTACATTATCCCCTAGACAATGATAGAGCTATTTCTTACTGGTTATTATTATACCCGCGCTTTAGATTTAGTATTGACGACGTATATTATCTGTATGTTTGCATTAATCTTATTTTTGTGCCCTTTATCAATAAATACTTTTAAAAATAGTACCATCAGACTTCAACGGACCTCTCTATCTTTGCTGGTAAGTGATCCAGTTACGGGATTTCGTAACATGTGCAACTACAGTGTACTGACCTATAGCAAGGTCTCTGCAGGCTTGAGTAACAGCCCATCATCTTCTGTCTGAGGATGTGGCAGCTATCTGAATCTTATAACTGTGTAATACTTCAGATTTCCGACATCTGCAGATTTTGGCTTGATTTACATGTAACTCACTTCCTCCGTTTGTATCAGAACTGGTCATTCCTGTCCTCAGTCATCCATCTGTGTTATTATCTCCACTTTTTTTCTGGCTTGCTGTTTGCAACATGTTTATACTTCTTCCATTACCTCACTGCTCCTATTAATTGATTAGACCAGAAATCCACCACAACTCATTCCCTTGGCAAACCTTCTCTCAACCTTTTATTGAGATTCCCTTTGTCCTATTCATCTGTCCACTTCACCTTCTCTGCTCGTAAAAATTAATGTGTTTGTCAATTTCCTTCTAGTTCTGGCAAAACATGTTCAACCTGAAACATTAACTCTTTACCTCTTTCCACAAAAGATGCCTGCCCTGTTGAATGTTTCTAACCCTTTCTGTTTCCATCATATTGGTTGGTCTCTTTTTCAAAAACTTGATAAGCATTTATAATCTTGCCTGTCATTTCAGAGCAGTTCTTGGAGAAGCTATTGTTTGAACTGCCAACTTTAAGACAAGGTGTAAAAATGAAGCTCTTTTCTATGTCAGGTGGGATTACAAGATCCCATGTAATGAATTAGAAGGAAAACATTGGAATCCTCTCCAGTGTTTTGAACAAGACTTATTTCTCAACACAGTTCTCTGAGTGGTTAATCAATTTTAATTCATGTTTGCGAAATTTACTTACCTATTTACTTCCCGTTTTTCCACTGGCATTTATGAAAGTCCTTCATCTCTGGTGGTGTTCAGGGCTTCCTCTACTGTCAGTCATGCAATTCCTGGGTGGGGACTCAGGAATACCGTCACACTCAGATGTAGAAGGATTTTTTATTGCCCTTTCCGTAACAATTTTGTTTTACCAGTCAGGGTTGTTAGCCCTGAGCTGAAACCCCAAACCTGGAGGACTGGTGGACCACCCTTAGTCTGACCTTCACCCTTTGACCTTTCTGGCATGGGTGACCCTTCCATAAATCCCTGACTCCAGCCAACAGAGCTCTCTGGGTCACTGAGGCACGCAGGGCTCCAAACCACTACAAGGTTGTGGTCTTCTTGGAGCTTGTGGAATTTATTGAACACAAAATAGATTGATGCAAATTTTACTGCATAGAGCAAGATCATGTAGCCAATGAACTTAGCAGATCAACCTGTCCCCATTCTCCTGCTCTTTTCTCATAGCCTTTTGAAGCTCTCCATCTTGTGCACCTCCTCTTTGAGAAGTTGGGTTGGTTCTCTTTCTAGGCCAGAACTTCTCTCCCAATAAAAAGTTTTATCTCTCATTCTTCTTGTATCTTTTGACCAATATGCCTGCCGGATCCCTGTGTTATAGCAGTGTCTTTAATTGACATAAAATAATTCAGGATATCCTGAGGGTTTGGAAAAATATAAACATTCCTAAGCCCTTCTTAACTACTTATTTATTAATTCTTGCGCTATTTTTAGCAAGAGTTGACTGCTATTCTCATCAATTCGATTCCCCTACTTATTTCCCTGCAATCTGTTCTCTCACATATCTGATAACATTTTCTTGGTTCTCCTTCAACTTTAGAAGGAACTGAATACGGCAGGGTAATTTGAATATTTACTGACTTGGCACAAAACCTTCCAGGCAGAATATTGGAAGTAATCAAAACTGGAAGCAAATGAGACTTTGAACTGGCGAATTGCCTCTTCTAATTTGGAACAGACAGTAACTGTGATCATTGATTCTGGACTGAGGTTCCTATTATCCCTTTGCTTTGCATCAAGATCTATTGATCACAAGTATCAACCCTACAACAGTCTGGTGATGGAGCAGATTCACTTGTTTAGGGAAATGTTTCTGTTTATTACGCACAAGAATAGATTCAAAAGTAGGTTTCATTTTCAGCTGCTTCTGTTGTTAATGTTCAAAAGGAACAAAAGGAACATGGTAAATGATGTTAATGCTGGAAGGTATGCAGTTAAGTTTATGAAGGTTCTCAGGCTACATCCACACTACACCGGATAAATCCATAACCGAAGCTTTTTCTCATTTTTACCCTCCGTCCACGCTAAAATGGTGTTTTCGTCCCCTGAAACTGGAGCTTTTCAGAAATGCTTTCCAGGGTGGGTATTTTTGAAAACGCTGCTTGGGCAGATCAACGTGGACGGGGTAACCGGAGACTTCTGAAAATGCTGTCGGATGACAGCATGCCATTTCATTGTTTTCTTGAACGCAATCCCCACACATCCTAACAATTTCAGAACAGATAGCACCGAGACTGAAACCAGAAGAGTTAGAAATGTACTCACCAAATACTTTGACCCATAACTTACTGAATAAATAAGTACACTGTATTCACTTTGCCCTGTTTTCTGTCCTTGCTCGTATGAAGGTGGTTTACCTATTTATGCAAGTACTTTTCTGACAATAGATGTCTAACAGCCTAATGCAACATTTATACAAGAATACAAGAAATACAAGATAACACTGATGCAGACATGTTTCATATGTAACCCCCTGGGTCGCCTCAGGCTCACTCAGCTCGTTCTCGTCTGGGGGGAGCAGCCTTCGGCCCCGCCAAACTGGGTAATCAGCTGGTGCAGATGCTGTGTGATGTCCCCGCCTCGCCCAAAAACAGACAGTACACCATATGCGATTAAATGGTTACAGTTTATAAAGATTACTATAACTAAGTAATTAATAACGATACAGTATACATGAAGGAAAAGAAAATAAAGAAAAGGCGCCAAACTTATCAAAGTCCAAACCACTTCATGCACAACTGTTGGAGCTCAATTACTGAAGTCTTCTGGCCGCCATTCGATCCCCTCCGAACTCCTCGACTCGCAGCTCGGGACCACCCGAAGTGGTCAACCAAGCACATCTATCGTCGTCTACTCTCCTCAGGGTATCTCCTGGCCTTGGACCCCCACTTGGGGTCCGTTCCTCGCCCAGTTTACAGCATCACATCCTCTCTCTCTCATCCCCTCACGACGAACTCCTCAAAAGCCCACCAACAATAGCTTACAGACTCAGAAGAAAGAACAACATTAATCCCAATTGGTTTACAAAGGAATACAATTCTCATTATCAGTAAATTTTAACCCAAACAAGCTTCTAACACTCTCTCGCAACAAAGAAACATTCCTACTTTTAACAAAACAAAGAAGCGATTTTGATTAACATACACAGTAACAAAGAAAAAGAAACCCCCTTTACATTCTTCCCCCACCAAGTAAGTCATGTCCTCATGACTATTAAATAACTCGCCGCCTTTCCTGCCAACACATCCTAACCCAAGCACAAACAGTGACATTTCCTCCCCACACAGTAAACCTCAAGCCCTGTTCCTCAGGTGCAATTTAGGCCAACTTATCTGGGAGTTTCCTAACCCTCAGAGACCTCTGTACCCCCTCACCTAAACCCTGTAGGCTCGGACACAACTGGGGATACCTTGGGCCCTCTACCAACTCCTCTCTCAACCTCTCATTCATGCCCCCCACTGCACACAGCTAACCCTCCCCACTACACCTGACTCAGTGGGAGAAGGGCCAAAGGCCTCTTCCTCAATCGAGGGAAAGTCAGCAAAAGGCAGCATGTACCACGCATCCAGCACATCATCCTTCAAATCCGTATTCTTCCTCATTTCTGCGATCGGTAGCTGCTGTTTGATCTTCTCCAAATGGAAACACATGGCCTGCACTGCTCCTGCAGTCTCTTCAGCCTCCTGCAATCGAGAGATCAGCTTCTTCTCTGGCCCCTGCAACTCTTGCCACAGGCTCAGCAGTTCTGACTCTCGCGTCCCGGCCATCTTAATCTGGGACGCAGTTACTCCACCAGCTTCTTCCAACCCGACCTGAAAAGCAGCAGTTAAAGATTGGTCAGCCTCCAGTTCAGTATTCACTGCACTTCTCTCCAGCTTTTTCTTTCTCATGACTTCTTCCAGATCAACTTTCAGGTTTTGCACTTATTTGAACTGTCGATGGTCATCTTCAGGTTCCCTTCAAGCTTCCGCTTCCTTCTTCCGAGATTTGTCCATAATTACTTCACCTCCGCAAACTCCCCTCTCCAGGCTCTCCGTTTGCTGTTGCCCTCCGTCAGACAACTTTCTTCGTTCTCTCCAACTTGTAAGTCTTCCCACTGGTTCCAGATCACTCTCCCCAGTCTCTCAGTCATCATTTCAAACTTGGTTCCGTAGAGACAGTCACTCACGAGCTGCGACCTTCGCCAGCCCTGGCACGTGTCCCAAAAACACTTTAACTCTGTAGTTCTCAGCCACTCCTGCAACTACCTCACCTCATATTCTCCCGAGGCAAATCCAAATACCAGGAGATCATCCACATACGACAAAACTCCAAGCACCTCCACATCCCCCATGGTCTTCCACATGCCCTGTGGGAAGTTTGCAAGGGCTCCGGATATGCCCTGTGGCATCTTTTCAGACAAGAAGAATCCTAGGGAATTTATAACGGCCGTCTTCTCCTTGTCGGCCCCATTCATCAGGATCTGGCAACATCCATTCCTCAGATCCAGCACCTTAAACCACTTCGTACCACTCAGACAGGCCATCACCTCTTCGGCCCTCAGGGCCATATTCTGGTCACTGACAGTGCGCCTCTTCAGAGCAATATAATCCACACACACGCTGCCTACGTCTTCCATGGCTGTAGGGGCTAGTTGCCGCAACCTCTCTCCCACCGAGGTGTCTTCAGCAGTCAACTCCCCTCCCTCATGGTATTTCGCAGAGTCCACTAAGAGGGTCTCACCCTCAGATACTTCCCCCAGGCCGTACCACCACCGGTTCTTGTTTGAATTCGGTACCGGCCCAATGCTGCTACACACGTCCGCACAAGCAGCTCGAAACTCTGGGTGCATCGACAATGCCTCCAAACAGCGCTCACCCGCCTCCTCCGGGCAGGCCCCCAAGCACACCAGCAGGGTACTGGTTCTCTCCAGAACCGAAACGCTTCCCATCTCAACAGTGTCTGAACACATCAGCATTAATGATTCACGAACCTCAGTCACTTCCGCATTTGCCTCTAAGAACTCCATTTTCACTGACCAACAACCGTCGTCTGGATAATCACCGGCACTGTTACCCCAAATCTCCAGTGCCCTCAATGTCTTCAAGGGTAAATGCTTCCAATAACAGTTATAAAACAAACTGTACAGCAACTTAACCGGTGCCCCAGTGTCAGGGATGGCTTTAACTTGGCTTCCATCCATCCGTAACGACACCTGAGTGCGTGGTCCCTCTAAGCCTTCAGGAATAGGGTCTGTTCCTTTTGGGAGTTCTTTGGTACATTGCTGGGAACGTGCTCCCCCAGAGACCCCAAGCCCTTTCCCCACTGGGCCTCCTCTAAGTTTCCCGACACTTCTCGGATCAACTGAACAACTGAGGGAGGAGCTGATCCCCTTGACAGATTCCCCTGGCACTGCAAGCAATTTATTTGCCCCCCTAGCCAAAAGGGATTCCCTAAAGACTTACCACCAATCGCCTGCCACAGATATGGTAAGTCCCCCCAGCTGCGGCATTTGACTTCCAGTCGAACCAAAAGCATTTTCCCACACTTTCCCAGATCTGGCAGCTGTCACTTCGAGGTAATTGCACCCGACAGTTCTAACAATGCCGCCAGCCCGTCTACTCAAACTTTCGACCAATCCCTGTCGCTTTCCCTCAGCCAAGCACTGCCACTCACCCAACAACTGAGAGGTCCACTCCGCCCCTTTAGGGCTGGACATTATTCCAACAACTGGGCGGAGTTCACCATAGCTGGAACATACCCACCAGTCCTTCCCCGCTCTCTTAACAGCAGGGTCAGCCCTTGGCCCCTCCACCATTTTGTCAACGCTAGTCGGAACTTGAACAACGCCTTCTGGGGCACCAACAGCCACCCCACCCAAGACACATGCAGAAATAACCAGCAATCGCACACCTGCAAAAGCACACCAGCTCTTCGCCGCAGACATAATTTAAAGTGGGCAATCACACAGCTTCCTCAGAAATCAATCCCAGACGAGCCCCTACAATGTAACCCCCTGGGTCACCTCAGGCTCGCTCAGCTCGTTCTCGTCTAGGGGGAGCAGCCTTCAGCCCCGCCAAACTGGATAATCAGCTGGTGTGGATGCTGTGTGATGTCCCCGCCTCGCCAAAGAACAAACAGGACTCTATATGCGATTAAATGGTTACAGTTTATAAAGATTACTATAAGGAAAAGAAAATTAAGAGAAGGTGCCAAACTTATCAAAGTCCAAACCACTTCGTGCACAACCATTGGAGCTCAATTACTGAAGTCTTCTGGCCACCATTTGATCCCCTCCGAACTCCTTGACTCGCAGCTCGGGACCACCTGAAGTGGTCAACCAAGCACATCTATCTTCATCTCCTCTCCTCTGGGTACCTCCTGGCCTTGGACCCCCTCTTGGGGTCCGTTCCTCGCCCAGTTTGCAGCATCACGTCCTCTCTCTCTCACCCCCTCACACCAATCTCCCCAAAAGCCCGCCAATAATCGCTTACAGACTCAGAAGAAAGAACAACATTAATCCCAATTGGTTTACAAAGGAATACAATTCTCGTTATCAGTACATTTTAACCCAAACAAGCTTCCAGCACCCTTTCACAACAAAGAAGCATTCCTACGTTTAACAAAACAAAGAAGTGATTTTGATTAACATACACAGTAACAAAGAAAAAGAAGAAGCCCCCTTTACACATACATTTAACAAGGTGCTTTATTAATGCAACAGAGTTAGTCAGTTTTTCAATGTTCATCGTCAGCCAGGTCATACTGTCCTTGAACTCCCTGTCAGTTATCTCCATACGCTTCAGTATTTGTTTTTTTTTTACTTTTAAATCCTCCTGCACAAGAGCCAACAGCTGCCCATCGTTTAAGTTTTTCTAGTCTGTAGCTGAACAAACATGCACCGTCTTTCACAGCGAGATTCGACACCAAACATGTCGCTTGCTTTCGGTGGATGTGTCCTGTGCATGCGCGGTAGGAGGAGATTCGACGAAATCTCCGTTTCAATGTGGTCGGAGATATTTTTAAAAATGCATAGTGTGGATGCCTATCATTTTCAAAATTATCCGGTCTAGTGTGGATGTAGCCTCAGTCATCCAGGTTATTGTATATCAGGCACTAGTAAATTAAGGCAACTGGACTTGACAACACAGCAAATCCTGTTGCCTTGGTTTACCACTGCATTTAAGGTGAGGGGGTAAATGTTCAAAGGAGATGTGAAAAGAAGGTTCTTTTACAGAGAGTGCTAGGTGCCTGGAATGCACTGCTGGGGTGGTGATAGCAATAATGGAGTTTTGGTTGGAAGCAGATTAAAGCAGGGAGACTAATATTCATGGATATTTGACTTCTAATAAGGGCAGGTGAGAAGGGGAACGTGGGGTTCATTTATCGCGCTGTTATTTGTGAGACCTTGCTGTGTGCAACTTGATTTATTGCCAAAATGAGAAACCTTCGAAAATGCTTCGTGGATGCTCAAGATATCCTGTTGACCACATGGAGTGGCACCCTAAGTATGAGGTGAATTAAGTGCAGTTGTGAGGGACAATTTAGGCCCTGAGGATGCTGAATTCATTTAGGTGGAGGCTAGAAACAGCAAGAGAATTAACATTGTTAGAAAGAACTTATAGACTCACTGACAGAAATTACTCTGTCATAGGGACATAGATCAATAAAAGGGAGTATATGCAAAAAAAGAGTGAAGATGATAGAAGGTTTGAGTCTTCATGTAGATTGGGGTCAATGAAGTTAGAAAGGGTAGTGACAAGAACAGATTCATAGAGTGCTTTTGGGATAGTTTCACTGAGCAATACATTATGGAGCAATTAGGAACTAGGCTGTCTTCAATCTAGTAATATGTATTGGGGCAGGTTTAATAAATAATCTCTGAGTAAAAGATCCCCTAGGAAGTCATGATCATAGTGTGATTGATTCTGTTGAGAGGGAGAAATTTGGGTCAGAAACAGCTGTACTTCACTTAAATAAAGAGAATTATAATGGGACGAGAATAAAATTGGCTAAATTGGACTCCAACATACATTAGGAGCAGAGACATTTGGCAAGCTTTGGCAGATATTCAAGGAGATAACTCATGACCCTCAGCAAAAATGTATCCGACAAGGGGGAATGAAAGTACCATGGTGAACCAAGGAGAGTAATGAGGATATTACGTTGAAAGAGAAAACATATATAAGGGGAAAGTCAGCCATTGACCCAAAGACCCAAGGGATAAGTTTGGAATCCAGTTAAGGATAACAACAGAAGTAAATAAGAGACAAACAGTAAACTATCGGAGCACCACACACAAACTGCTGGAGGAACTCAGCAGGGCAGGCACAATCTATGGAAACTAATAAATAGCTGACATTTTCGGCCGAGACCCCTGTTCAGGACTGAGAAGGAAGGGGGGAAGATGCCAGAATAAAAAGGTGGGCGGAGGGGGAAGGAGGCCATCTGCAAGGTGTTAAGTGAAGCTAGGTGGGAGGGAGAAGTCAAGGGCTGGAGAAGAAGGAAGCTGATAGGAGAGGAGAGTGCACCACAGGAGAAAGGGAAGGAGCAAGTCCACCATCCCTGTACTCCTCAGTCTTGAAGAAAGGTCTCAGACCAGAACATCGACCATTTATTCATTTACTTAATTGCTGCCTGACCTGCCAACTTCCTCCAGCATTTTGTGTGTGTTGCTTTGGATTTCTTGCATCTGCAGACTTTCTTGTGTTAATAAAACTATAAGACCAAACAAGTAAGGAATGTGAATGAGGAACATAGACATTAATGGTCTTTTTAAGTATATGATAAAGAGATTAAAATGTGCCTAGTTTCCCTAGGAAATAAAAATGGGGATGTATTTGATGGGAACAAGGAGATGACAGTGGAAGTAAATAGAAGTCGGCCCTCCTTATCCGCAGAGATTGGTTCTGGGACCCCTCACGGATACCAAAAATCGCAGATGCTCAAGTCCCTTATTTAACCTGTCTCAGTGCAGTGGACATGTGCTGCAGCTCTAACTCAGCAATGTTTCTGTTCACGAAAATTATCACGAACACAATTGAAAATGAGGTGGAAATAATAAAGCAATCTGAAAGAGATGCAACGCGTTAGACTACAGTTGGTCAACAATCGGAACAATTTTAATGGAGCATGTGAAAGGCCCTGCCCTGATGAAAGCTACAACTATTACTAAGCAACACAGTGGTTTAATTATTGTAATATGTATGTTTCTTAAGTTTTATATGCAGAGAAAGGTAAAATATATACTATATACTAAGATAAATGTTTGACTAACTGATGCTAAATAATACCGGATATGGCTGTTCCGACTTCATACCTGACTTAAAGACGGACTCAGGAACAGAACTCATTCATAACCTGGGGACTGCCTGTACTTTAAAATTATCTCTAGATTACTTATAGTACCTAATACAATGTAAATAGTTGTTATACTGTATTGTTTAGGGAATAATGACAAGAAAGAATAGTCTGTACATGCTCAAACAACGAGTGCTGGAGAGAGAACTTCCAGGTTTTCCCGATCCGCAGTTGGTTGAATCTGCGCATGCGGAATCTGCGGATAAGGAAGGCAGACTTTGTTTATAGACAGAATTGCAAAGACCCTATTAATACTAAATAATACTGGGATAAATCAAATCTCATCACCGTCACTGTTATTAACCAACTACTGGAGCTAAAATCTGATTTCCTGGCACAGACCTTAAAGTATTTTACTACCTCTAAGAGATGTGGTAGTTATGCCCTTCATATTGTAAAGGTGGCAGAGGATTGAAAGCTGTCTGTGAGACACGTCTCTTCAAAATGGGAGGGAGGTGAAAAGTGGGTAATGATAGGCCTTAATATCTATTGTTGGAAAAATGTTAATAGTAACTGTTAAAAGCAGAATGACCAGAAAATCTTAATCCAATCGTGCAGAATCGGCATGGTTTCATGAGGGGAAATCATGTCAAAGTTTTTTTTGAGCAAGTCTCAGTCAGCATCACAGAGGTGAGCAAATGAGCCAATAGTGACAAGAGTTGGTGATTTTGGAGTTGGCATCATAGCACGTGGGAGGGTTGGTGAACAAGAAGGAAACAGTAAATAGGGATTAGAGTTTGGCAACTCATGATCAGGGTGGGAGAGGGTGCCTCAGGCATCCGGTGCTGAGATTGCAATATTTTTCTATATATATTAATGGCTTGGAGAGAGGAAGCCAATGCCCAGTAGCCATAGTTGGGATTGGTATGAAAATAGGTGGGAGGACCAGTTATAACAAAAATACAGTTTATAGAGAGAGGAGAAAAGGTGAACCATCTGCCACTGTCTCCCAGCTCCACCCTTCCTCTATCACTATTCCACCTTGATCCATCTACTTGTCATCTTCCTCTTCACCGATTCCACATTGTCTGGTAGCCCCTGCTCATCCCCTCCCCCTCCCCTCCCCATCTCACCTCTTTATACTGGCTAGGTCACCTGTACACTCCTAACCCTAATGCAGGTCCTTGACCCGAAACACCGACCATTCATTTCCCTCTGAAGATGCTGCCTGACCCACCAACAGTTTTATTTTGATGCTCCAGATTTCAGCAGCTCCAGTCTTCCTTGTCTCCGTGTCAGATTCAGTGTTGAGTCCTAAGGGCAGTGGTGTGCTGAGTCAGAAAATTGAGATGCTGGTCCTCAGACCTATGAGGACCATCAGTGGAAGAGTGCAAGAGGCCAAAGGCAAGTTGGTTAGACTGGGATGGAGAATCAGAGGAACACACAATTGGAAGCTGGGGGTAATCTATGCAGAGATTTTCCTACAAAGTGGTCACCCAATCTGCATTTGATTTCCCCATTGCTGGGAAGAATACATCAGTAGACTAGACTGGAAGAAATGCAGGTGAATCACTTTTTCAAGGAATGTTTGGACCCCCTGATTGTGGGAAGGTGAGTATTGTTGTGGTATATATGGGATGTGCTGTGGAAAGGGGAGTGGGAAAAGGACCAGAGGGCCCAGACTCAGAATAGAAGTTCATCCATTTAGAGCAGAGTTAAGAAATAACTTACTTAGCCCGAAAGTGATGAATTCATGGAATTTAGTGCAACAGATGCCGATGGAGGCCAATTCATTAGGTATAATTAATGTGAATATTGATAGGTTCTTGATTAGTAAGGGTGTCAAAAGATATTGACAAAAGGCAGGAGAATGGAGTTGAGAGGGAAAATAAATCAACCATGATCGAGTTGGCCTAATCCTGCTCCTTTGTCTCATGGTCTTATGGTATTGGTGAACCTGGAAGAGAAGAGTAAAGTGTTGCTGAGAGAACAATCTTTTTGGAATGCTGAAAGGGGCCAGGAGATACAGGTGTGACATCTGGCTGCATCTGTGGAAAAGCATGGAGGGTGAATTTTGAGGCTATGGATAGAAAATGAAGACAAGGGAAGACTCAGTATCTTGTTTAACTGGTGTTTAGTATGTGGCCTAATGTTACCATCCTGCTGACCTTTTGCTCACCTGTACTGACCTGAGAGCAACCAGCATCAGACTAGGTGCTTGTTATTGCTTTAATTTAGAGTTTCAATTCATTGACCACGCCTGTAGCTCTGATGACATTAGCTAAAAGCTGAAAATCATTTCAAAAGGCTGGGCGATGAGAAGGCTATCTTCTCTAGCTGACACTAACTTGGGCAGGAGCCCTCACTTTTCATAATGCCAGTCTCAAGAGAGGCTGGAAAAGTCACTGCCAAGTTACAAGCCCAATTATGATATTATAATTAATCTTTTGGAAGTTTTTCATTTCTCAACAAATTGTTGGCAGACTAATTAAATTTTAAATCCACTCAGTGGCCTTTAGCTGTGCTCATGAGGGCACGTTGCATACATTTGGTTGGCAGGTGCCTAAGATTAAAATGTAATAAAGTAATCCTTTATTTGAAACTACCAACGCTATATCAATAAAGGTTTTTCTGCAATCAATCAAGATTACTTTCCAATGGAACAGTACAGTGCTGAGGTCCATACTTACTAAGAAGTGAGGAAAAGATTCTGTCCCTTCTCTGAATTCATGTGATATTCAAGCACTCCTTTGTCAACAACTTTGTTTAAGGTGACAAGGGCTTTGGTAAGCTAGTGAGAGAATTCATCTTTAAGCTTATCACCAGAATCATTCAAAATAAGCAGCATAAAGACACAAAGCATGGCAGGAAACTAATCCCTCTTCCCCCAAAGGCCTTGGATGCTGAGGAAGAGTTGAGTTAGAGTAGTCGGGAGACTTAGGCAGGGAAATGCAGCTGAAGTCCATGTTGGCCTTGGATTTGAGGATCTGGTGCAAACTGTATGTAGAGGTACAGGTGGGAGGGTGATCACATTAAGAACTGACAAGAGGCTGAAGGGGTGGAGGTGAGAGATAATGAGGTAGAACGGGAGGAGACTAAGGTATGGAAAAAAGGACTAAGGGTGAATGTTGTAAGACTGAAGAGGGAAATTAATGTCAGGAGGGGAGTAAGGAAAGGGGATCTGAAGAACAGGATGTGGCCAGGAAAGATTTAAAGCTCAAAGTTTGAAGGTCAAAGTTAATTTAGTATTACTGTACATATATGTGACCATATACAACTCTGAGATTTATTTGCTAGTGGGCATTCACAGTAGATACAAAGAAACACCATGGAATCAACGAATGGCCACACAACAAGAAAGACAAACTGTGAAAATACAAAAAAAACAATAAATATCGAGAACATGAGGTGCAGTGAAAGTGAGTTCATAGGTTGGGGGAACAGTTCAGTGCTGGGGTGAGTGAAGTGTGTGTGTGTGTGTGTGTGTGTGTGTGAGTGTGTGTGTGTGTGTGTGTGTGTGTGTGTGTGTGTGTGTGTGTGTGTTTCCCTGCACCTACTTCTGAGTGCTAAGCTTATGCAGCAAGTCTTACTTCTCAGTGGTCTTAAGCTCACTTGAACTGGGTGGAGAGCTTGCTGTGTTCATCCCATGTAACAGCAGGTGCAAGGGCCACTACATATTCACAAAAAGTCACGCACAGTCATCTCTCACTCCTCAGAACTGAGGCAGAAACAAATCGAACTCAACCTTGAGGGATTGCCTACAAGATAGGTTCTGATTGAATTGGTGAAGAGGCTTCATGGTTGAATCACTTGCTGCTTCTCATGCCAGGAGACACAAAATGTTGTTCAGACATTGCTTTCAATTCATCATGTCCTTCTTACATTTCAATATTGTGCTGAGAGTTCTGCCAATGGGTAGTACAGGCCATGACAAAGGGATAACCCACACTAATTATCTTCAGAAAATGGAAACTAAAGGCCATGGTTATTTTGATTATTCTACCTTTGACTTCATACTTTGTACAGTCCTGCACAGGCAGGCACCTCCCAGACTCCACCGAGCTAACAGAAGTCACCTGCAGCCTATTTAAACCCTGCTCTCATCCACAGCTCTTGTTGATTCAGCCAACCAGCCGGCCTCAACCAGTTGCTCCTATCCTTCAGTTGCCTCGTCTCTTGAAGTATTTGTTCTAATGATAAATCTAACCCTAACCCTTATGGCTTCTTATCTTGCAGTTTATAATTAAAGTGATCACACACAGCTAAGTTGTCTCTGTTACTCTGCAATTGGGTCAAGCCTCCTCTACATTTCCTGACATACTGTACGCAAATTAAATGTACCTTGCATGATCCACTGCACTTCAGTTTTAATGAGCAATGAAATAGAACATAGAATGCTACAGCCCACAATGTTGTACTGATATTTTAACCTACTCTAACACCAATCTAACACTTTACTACTATATAGCCCTTTATTTTTCTATCACCCAAGTGTCTATCTAAGAGTTTCTTAAATGCTTCTTAAGCGTCTGCCTCTACAACTACCCCTGGTAGGGCATTTCATGCAATTACCACTCTCTGTGTAAAGAACATCCCCCCTACATGTCACATCTCGGACATCCCCCCTTCATGTTCCTCCAATCACCTTAAAGTTAAATCCTCCGGTAGTAAATTTTTCCACCCTGGGAAAAAGTCTCTGACTATCCAATCAGTCTACACCTCATATTAAATTGTATATTCTGAAATATTGTTACTTAACTGAAGCTTATAACCATTTGTTAGGCTACTGAGTGTATGTTTGTGGTCTTCTGCTGCTGTAGTCCACTCACTTCAAGGTTCGATGTGTTGTGCATTCAGAGATGCTTTTCTGCAGATCACTGTTGTAGTGAATGGGTATTGTCATAGTCATTGAGTTATTGTCACCTTCCTTTCAACTTGAACCATTCCCTGTAAACTCTCGAGACTGTTGTGCATGAATACCCCAGGAGATCAGCAGTTTCTGAGATAGTTGTCTGGCACTAACTATCATTCCATGGTTAAAGTCACTTAGCTCACATTTTTTCACCATTCTAGTGTTTGGTCTGAACAGCAATTGAACCTCTTAACCCTGCCTACCAGCTTTTATACATTGAGTTGTTGCCATATGATTGGCTGATAAGATATTTGTATTAATGGGCAGGTGTACCTAATAAAGAGTTCACTGTGTCCATGCCATATGGAAGAACAACTAACTGAGTGTGAGGGGAGGGACAAGAGATTCTTCAAAGGGGTCAGCTGTACAGGGAGGATTGACGTTGATGTCCAGGAGGTAGCAGGCTGTCACCTGTACTGGAATTTGTTCTCTCACCCCCAATAAGAGCTGATCTCAGGAATCAATTGAATGGTACTTTTGATGAAAATTTTCACCATCAAAATGTTTTTCCATAAATCATTCATGAACAGTACTAATAACTGCTCATCATTTTATCCAGTGAGTCTTCATCATTATCATTCACGAAGAAGTAATTTTGAGTGATTCCAAGAAAACCTTTCTCAATGCAGCATCAGTAAATTCAGTTGAAGAATTATCAGAAGCACGGCATACAGAGAGGATCTCAGATAATTATTTTATCCTGATTTTTAACAAAGTCTTCAATGTTTCAGATGCATGCCGAACTGCAGGCAAGTGATTTATGACAAATGAAATAAGAGATTAAGATGGAACAGTAAAGACTTAATTGGATCTGAATCAGGGGAGATGAAAGTGGATATTTTCATTTGATTTTAACATGACTCTTGGGTATGAATCTGGCTTTGTGAATCATCCTGTCTTCATAGAATCTGCCCATTTTATAGTGCCATTCATTTCAGTCAAAGTAAAATTCAGGCTGTTTCATGAATGAGAAGATGATCAGACCGTTTACTTAAAATTCCATTCCCCCTTGTTGAACTTATGAGGTACCACACCAAAAGCTGGAAGAACTCGACAGGTCGGGCAGCATTTATGGACACAAGTGGGCATTTGATATTTTGGGTCAAGACCATCTGGATTTTTCATCCGTAGATGCTGCCTGACCTGCTGACTTTCTCCAGCTTTTTGTATGATGTTCCAATCCCAGAGCCTATAGACTTTTGTGTCTCAGCATATGAAATACTGGATAAAAAATGGAAGATCAAGTCCTGAAGGTACTCAGCTTGAAATGTCAACCTTTTATTCATTTCCTGCTTCCTGATTTCCTGATAATTTCCAGGGTTTTATGTTTTTATTTCATGGTCAAGATGTTTACTGAGCTTCCCTTTCAATGAGCAGGTACTTTACTCGTTCCCACCATCTTCAGTTCCCTTTTATTTGTGTTGCATTAATTGTTTAGCTTTTATATTTCAAAGTTCAAGGTAAATTTTATTGTCTAAGTATACTTATGGCACCAGATACAACTCTGAGATTCATTTTCTCATGGGCATGCTCAACAAGTGTACAGAATAGTAATTATACCAAGAGCAATGAAAGATCAACTAGAGTGCAGAAGACAAAAAAAACTGCAAATGCAAATATAAATAATTAGCAATAAATAATGAGAATCTGAGATAATGAGATAAGGAGTCCTTAAAGTGAGATCATTGGTTGTAGGAACATTTCAATGATGGGGCAAGTGAGTGTAGTTATCCCCTTTTGTCCAGGAGCCTGATGGCTGAGGGGTACAAACTGTTCTTGAACCTGGTGGCATGAGTCCTGAGGCTCACGTGTCTTTACCAGTTGCTCAGTTACTACACGTTGAGCCCAGTTAACAAAACTCTTCTCCTTGTCGTCATTCTGCAATTTTCAAGACAGCCAGAGGGCACAACAGTTTTCACTTACAAAATTGTATCATGAATAAGTATTCAGATGCAAGCTCTCAAAAATATTATCAACCATATTTGGCTTCATTAAACTTTATGGTATGTTTATGTACTGTTTATGTACTTATTCTGTCACTTATAATGCAGAAATACCCTTTCAATACCATTGTCATGAATAACATGATCTTTTTCTGTTGTTGTTGATTTCTAATGTGTTCCAGCTCCTTTGCTTTCAACAATAAATTGCAAAATGTAATGAGAAACTCCTGTTGAACTGTATTCTCTCTCCTTCCACATCACTCAGCGAAGTCTTGGTTTTGTACGGCGTATTTTTTTTTGCATATTTGATTTGCCAGCAGAAGATAATACAACTAAACATTAAATACAGAAACTAAAATTGTTAATAAAAGTTATATTAAATAACAATGACAGAATAAATGTGCTTTTCTGCAATGGTTTTCACAGGGCACTTAGAAACCAACTATGTGGTGTAAAGAACTTGGCAGTCAATTTGTGCATAACAAGACCCGAAGAACGATGTGATGAAGAGCAGATAAACAACTGAAATGGAAGCTAAGGTAAAATTATTGGCAAGGACTCCATGAGAATCCGCCTTCTTTGGGATTGTTGAATTGTGTCTTCTACATCTAACTAAAATGGGTCTAGCAGTCCATCACACAAACCCAGCCTCCTCTCTACTGACTCCATCTACACTTCCCCCCTTCCTCGGGAAAGCAGCCAATATAATCAAGGACCCTCCCACACTGGTTATATTTCTCCCCTTCCCATTGGACAGAAGATACAAGAGCTTGAGAGCATGTACCATTAGACTTAAGGACAGCTTCTATCTGGCTGCTATCAGATTCTTGAATGAACCTCTCATCCACAAAAAGACGGTCTATAAGTCCTGATGAAGGGGGCTTGACCCAAAACATCGACTGTTCATTCATTTCCATGGATGCTGTCTGATCTGCTGAGTTCCTCTAGCATTTTGCATGTGTTGCTCTGGATTTCCAGCATTTGCAGAAGCTCTTGTGTTCTTGATTTTCCAATTTACCTCATTGTGACCCTTGCAATTTATTTGATTGTCTATGCTGCATTTTCTCTGCAAGTGTAACACTAAATTTTTCATTCTGTTTTCTTTTTGACTACATTGGTGTACAGAAATATGGAATAATCCATCTGGATTGCACGCAAACAGAAGTTTTTCACTGTGTCTTGTTACATGTAATAATAATAAGCCAATAACAATACTTTGGCTAATATCACATGCAAAATTGAATGTATCATTTCAGATCATTTCAGAATGTATCATTTCAGATTACTTTCAAGAATAGGAACCCAGTAATGAGGTAAATCACTATCAAATAAAACTAGTATCAATGTTAAGACCAAGTTAACTGCAGTGAACTACACTGAAGTCAAAAAAGACATCTACTATACAGAGCACATACACAAGGAATGAGAAAGTCATGAGGCACATATTACTAGTGACATATGCCCTCAGAATTACCGCTGAATATAAATATTGCCCTTTGCTGCTCACAGAGCCAAAGATACAGCAATTTTTGCCCTCATTCTTTTCCTTTTATTGGTGTTAATAGTTTTATCCTTCTTTTGTTCCTCTGTACTCATCCCAATGGCACAGACATTGCAGAAAAGAGTCATGCAAGTTCAATTTTTTTCCTCTTTTGTTTGCAGGAAGTATTTTTTCCCTTTTGGCTGGGCGTGTGAACTGATAATGGTGAAGTATAAAGACTTTGGCACATAGTGAACAGTATGGTCACCAGGCTAACACTTTTAAAATCGACTACTTCCATAAGTAACTGGAAAAGCACTTGTAATGCCAAGGCTTAGAAAGGAATGGACCGATTGTATGTAAATCGGATTAATATAAACACTTGATGGTCAGCGTCGATGTAGAGGGCTGAAGAGCCTGTTTCTTTGCGGTAACATCCAATTATTCCTTGACTCTACGATTGAGAAAGAAACTGAAGCCCATCAGAGAAAGGTACACTTGAGTCAGATCAGAAGATAAGAAAAAGAAAATTAAATATGAGAAAGGGAGCAAAGAGAGTGAAAGGTAGAAATAATTTTATATTTGAATTCTAAATTTAAAATATTTTGACACCAAATTTCCAGTATTAGGAGTATAAGACTACTGTTTAAATTTTATATATATATATATCTGCGGTGGTTAATTAGCATTTCAAGAATATCCGAAGTAATGTGACGTAAATGTATGAAAAATTCAGGTGCAAATATAAACACTCAAATAGGGCACTCTATGTGTTGAGCTCTGTACCTAATTCTTTAAACCATAGTTCTCTAAGTTAAGCTCTGTATCCGAAGCACTAATTGATGGAATCTATTCCCATACCTCATTATTGTTCGATTTCATTCTAATGAAAGGAAATATAGATTTTTATTGCAATTGTGCAAATTAGCCGCAATGATGTTTAATGGTTTAGAGGCGAGTGCTCATAAATCTATAATTATTACACATAGAAGCCAACAGACTTTACACATGATGGATTTTAATGATGGCCTCAGGAATAATCATGGCATCTGCACTGAATGTTTTAAATTTCATTCCATCTGGGACATTGCATTTCCAGTCAAACTCAAGCTTGTAAAATGATAATAGAATGAGAAAATAAGAATAGCTTAGATTTAAGTTGGTTAATTTGAGCCAATGGAATCAGGAACAAGTTAGCTATCTATAATAGTGTAAATTCAGCTGAAATCAGAGAGGGCAGCAGGCCAGTCAAAAGTGAAATGAGAAACAAAAATTCTGTAGATACAAGAATTCTGACATCCAGAAAACTCCACAATTCAGTACACTCAATATTAGCAGATATTCCAGACTATTGTATGTTACTTCCATTAATACCTCAACACACCATTCACGTTGTTTTTAGATGTTACGTAACATAGTAATAAATTTTCTACAAACAGGTAAATTAAATAGAAGAGAATGCAGATGTTTGAATCTGCGATCAACTGCTGGAGAGAGCTCAGCAGATCAAAGAGCATCTGTGGAGGCAAAGTGAAGGCTGACATTTCCAGTGGAGACCCTGCATTAGGACTGAGTGATCGTAACGTAAGAGCAGCATTAGGCCTTTCAGCCCATCAAGTCTGCTCCACCATTCTGTCACGGCTGATTAATTATCCCTTTCACTCCATCCTCCTTCCTTTTCCATGTAACCTTCAACGTTCTTGCTAATCAAGAATTGCTCTAACTGCTAAGGTAGCATAGCAGTTAGCACAATGCTCTACAGTGTAAGCAACCTGGGTTCAATCCCTGCCATTTCCTGTAAGGAGTTTGTACATTCTCCCCCGTGACCACGTAGGCTTCCTTTGGGTGCTCTGCTTTCCTCCCACAGTCCAAAGGCGTATCCGGTGGTAGGTTAGTTGGTCATTGTAAATTGTCCCATGATTAGGCTAGGATTAAAACAGGGGATTGCTAGGCGGTGTGGCTGGAATGGGCGGATGGACGTATTCCACACTGTCTATCAATAAAAATAAAATAAACATAGCCAATGACTTGCTTTTCAAAGCTGTCTGTGGCAATGAGTTACACAGATTCATCACCATCTGGCTAAAGAAATTTCTTCTCAACTTAGTTCTAAAGGGACGCCCATCTATTCTGAGGCTGTGCCCTCAGGTCCTAGACTCCGCAACAGAAATAAGGGAAGGATTTGGGCTGAGGAGGGGACAAAAAGGATCAGCCATGATTAAATGGCGGAGCAGACTTGATGGGCTGAATGGTCTAATTCTGCTCCTATGTCTTCCGGTGTTATGGAAAAGGTGAACACAGGAAAAGAAATCCTGGTTGGACTGACGCGAGTGTGAAAGGAACATTGCGATTGAAGGGTAGTGGAGGTAATTATGGGGGCATGGGGATGTGAAGTGGGTTACTTGAAGTTGGGAAATACAGTACACTGTCCTTGCTATTGGTTGTAAGTGACCCAGGCAAAGTACGTATTGTTCTTTTAGTTTATGTTTGCCCTCAGTGTGGCGTAGAAAGGCTGAGGACAGGGTGGCTGTGTGAACCTGAGGAAGTCATAGAGTCATACAGTCCTCAGATTGTACAGCCTTTGCCCACCAGGTTCCACCTGCCCATCACCCGACTGGGATTCACTTTTCTTCACTGAAGTTGAAACGAAGTGTGGGGGCTGAGGAACGACTGAGTTGACAAGGAGCATGGGAACTAGGGCCTGGGCATTTGGAGACGGGGATCTAGGTAAGCAAAAAGGAAGTGTGGAAATCATCACCTGGTGAGCCAAATACTGATCCGCTGGGATTTCTGAATAGTCAGTAAACAGATAGTTTCTGTTGGCATGACCTTCGTACCTCTCGTGAGAATGTATTTCACAGATTCCCCACCCTTTGGCTAAAGAATTTCATAGAATTTGGTTTGGAATGTCATTGCTGCTTCAATTGTTGCATGATTATTTTGTTATTTTCTCTGAGGGTTGGTCTTATTTTTTATTTGGGTTTGTTTGGGTCAAACAAATCTCAAGGTTGCATAATATTATGTTCTTCGATAATAAATGCACTCTGATTATTTTCTTAATCACTAGGGAGAAGGATATTGAATTGAGTAAGGTGTGGGAAACAAGTAAGGAAGTTATGGAACCTATGACAATTAAAGAAGTGGAAGTACTGGCGCTTTTAAGAAATTTAAAAGTGGATAAATCTCCGGATCCTGACAGGACATTCCCCAGGACCTTGAGGGAAGTTTGTGTAGAGATAGTAGGAGCTCTGACAGAGATCTTTAAGATGTCATTAGAAACGAGGATTGTGCCGGAGGATTGGCGTATTGCTCATGTGGTTCTATTGTTTAAAAAGGGTTCTAGAAGTAAGCCTAGCAATTAGAGACCTGTCAGTTTGACATCAGTGGTGGGTAAATTAATGGAAAGTATTCTTAGAGATAGTATTAATAATTATCTGGATAGACAGGATCTGATTAGGAGTAGCCAGCATGGATTTGTACGTGGAAGGTCATGTTTGACAAACCTTATTGAATTTTTTGAAGAAGTTACGAGGAATGTTGACGAGGGTAAGGCAGTGGATGTAGTCTATATGGACTTCAGCAAAGCCTTTGACAAAGTTCCACATGGAAGGTTAGCTAAGAAGGTTCAGTCGTTAGGTATTAATGCTGGAGTAATAAAATGGATTCAACAGTGGCCAGATGGGAGATGCCAGAGAGTAGTGGAGGATAATTGTTTATCGGGATGGAGGCCGGTGACTAGCGGGGTGCCTCAGGGATCTGTTTTGGGCCCAATGTTGTTTGTAATATACATAAATGATCTGGATGATGGGGTGGTAAATTGGATTAGTGAGTATGCCGATGATACTAAGGTAGGAGGTGTTGTGGATAATGAGGTGGGTTTTCAAAGCTTGCAGGGAGATTTATGCTGGTTAGAAGAATGGGCTGAATGTTGGCAGATGGAGTTTAATGCTGAGAAGTGTGAGGTTCTACATTTTGGCAGGAATAATCCAAATAGAACATACAGGGTAAATGGTAGGGCATTGAGGAATGCAGAGGAACAGAGAGATCTAGGAATAACAGTGCATAGTTCCCTGAAGGTGGAGTCTCATGTAGATAGGGTGGAGGGTGGTGAAGAAGGCTTTTGGAACGCTGGCCTTTATAGATCAAAGCATTGAGTACAGAAGTTGGGATGTAATGTTAAAATTGTACAAGGCATTGGTAAGGCCAAATTTGGAATATTGTGTGCAGTTCTGGTCACCGAATTATAGGAAAGATATCAATAAATTAGAGAGAGTGCAGAGACGATTTACTCGGATGTTACCTGGGTTTCAGCACTTAAGTTACAGAGAAAGGTTGAACAAGTTATGTCTCTATTCATTGGAGCGTAGAAGGTTGAGGGGGGATTTGATCGAGGTATTTAAAATTTTGAGAGGGATAGATAGAGTTGACGTGAATAGGCTGTTTCCATTGAGAGTAGGGGAGATTCAAACGAGAGGACATGATTTGAGAGTTAGGGGGCAGAAGTTTAAGGGAAACACGAGGGGGTATTTCTTTACTCAGAGAGTGATAGCTGTGTGGAATGAGCTTCCTGTAGAAGTAGTAGAGGCCAGTTCAGTTGTGTCATTTAAGGTAAAATTGGATAGGTATATGGACAGGAAAGGAGTGGAGGGTTATGGGCTGAGTGCGGGTAGGTGGGACTAGGTGAGATTAAGAGTTCGGCATGGACTAGGAGGGCCGAGATGGCCTGTTTCCTTGCTGTGATTGTTATATGGTTATATGGTTAAATAACAGGCCCAAAACTACTCACAATACTTCAAATGTTACCAGAATCAGAATCAGGTTTTATTATCACCGGCATCTATTGTGAAATTTGTTAACTTAGCAGCAGCAGTTCAATGCAATACATAATCTAGAAGAATAAATAAACAAACAAATAAATCAATCAATGACAGCGTATGTACATTGAATAGATTAAAAATTGTGCAAAAACAGAAATAATATATATTAAAAAGTGAGGTAGTGTTCATGGGTTCAATGTCCATTTAGGAATCAGATGGCAGAGGGGAAGAAGCTGTTCCTGAATCACTGAGTGTGTGCCTTCAGGCTTCTGTACCTCCTACCTGATGGTAACAGTGAGAAAAGTGCATGCCCTGGGTGCTGGTGGTCCTTAATAATGGACGCTGCCTTTCTGAGACACCGCTCCCTGAAGATGTCCTGGGTACTTTGTAAGCTAGTACCCAAGATGGAGCTGACTAAATTTGCAACCTGCTGCAGCTTCTTTCGGTCCTGCACAGTTACGCTCCTGCTCCCCCCGCCCCCCCATAACAGACAGTGATGTCAGTGATGCAGTCTATCAGAATGCTCTCCACCATACATCTAGAGAAGTTTTTAAATGTTTTTGTTGACATGCCAAATCTCTTCAAACTCCTGATGAAGTATAGTCGTTGTATTGCCTTCTTTATAACTGCATTGATATGTTGGGACCATGTTAGGTCCTCAGAGATCTTGACACCCAGGAACTTGAAAATGCTCACTCTCTCCACTTCTGATCCCTTTGTGAGGATTGGTATGTGTTCCTTCGGCTCACCCTTCCTGAAGTCCACAATTGGCTCTTTCGTCTTACTGATGTTGAGTGCCTGGTTGTTGCTGCGGCACCACTCCACTAGTCGGCATATCTCACTCCTGTACGCCCTCTCTTCACCACCTGAGATTCTACCAACCATAGTTGTTTCGTCAGCAAATTTATAGATGGTATGCAGTGGGCTAAGGACATACCCCAGAGGTGATTTTGTCCCCATTGACCCAACTCATCCCACTGACCACAATTTTGCCCTATTTTCTGCCTGCCTCTCCTCACAGTCTCACTTCATCTACTGGTATGCCACCTGCCCTATCACTCCAGTTCCTATACCCCTGCCAGATTAGTTTAAATCGCCACCCCCCAACAGTTCTAGCAAACCTTCCAAGAATATTAGCCACCCTCGAGTTCAGGTGTAGCCCATTCTTTTTGTACAGGTCTTACCTTCCCCAGAAGAGATCCCAGTGATCCAGAAATCTGAAACCCTGTCCCTGTACCAATTCCTCAACCACACAGTCAGCTGCCAAATTATCCTATCCTTAACCTCAGTGTCATGTGACACAGGCAGTGATCCAGAGATTGCTTTCCTTGAAGTCCACCTTTTCAGCTGTTTATCTAACTCCCTATGTTCTCTTTTCAGCACCTCATCCCTTTTCCTGCCTATGACATTGGTACCGATATGCACCACAGCTTCTGGCTGTTCACCCTCCCCTTTTAGAATGTCGTGGACTTGATCTAAGAGATCGCTGATCCTGGCACCTAGGAGGCAGCTTACTATCCATGTGTCCCTCTCAAATCCACAGAGTCTCCTGTCTGCTCCTCTAACTAAGGAATCCCCTATAACAGGGGTCGGCAACCCGTGGCTCCGGAGCTGCATGCGACTCTTTCATCTCTGTGCCGCGGCTCCCTGTGGCTTTGGAAAATATATGATGAGTATTTAATTAAAATGTATTTTATGTTAGTTTGTTAGTTTTTGAAATGTAATTCTAAATTTGAAGATTATGGTGATCTTGTACAATCTAAATAAAACGTTGTGGCGACCCATTTCCTGGCACATCCGAACCGGCTCACAATTAGCCAGCGTTCCAGCTAAGGGAGATAACCTACGGGGGTTTGTGAGTACGTGTGTTTTGGAGCATCCGCGCCCACGGGGGGGGGGGGGGCGGGTTGAGGGAGGCTTAAAAGCAAGGCTGTTTAGTTCGAATAAAGTTATCTTTGACTGCAGTTTACCGACTCCATGTTGTTATTTTAGCACTGCGTGTAGCACACCGCTACAACGTGTTTTTTTTATCACTGTTAATATACGTCACCACTGCCAATGCCTGACACCAGCCAGTGCATGATTTCTTTTAATTTTTCGATCCAAGGTAGGCTAACTATGGAGTAACCTTCAACCCAACGTCTTTTTTTCGAAGTTCAAAATGTTTTTGTTGCATGCAGTATTGTAATTTCGTTTTCTCTGCAGGAGTTCATCGATTTCATAAATGCAACACATTATAGTTCATTTATACATAGCATAAAGGCAAAAAAGACGTTGTATGCAGTGTTATTTCATTTTAAATGTCAAACGGGTTTTGTGGCTCCCAGTGTTTTCTTTTCTGTGGGAAACGGGTCCATATGGCTCTTTCAGTGGTAAAGGTTGCCGACCCCTGCCCTATAACTACTGTACTCCTCTTCTCCCCACTTCCCACCTAAGCCACAGAGCTAGAAAAACAATCACTACAGCTGATAGATTGTCCCCACTAACAGTATCCAAAATTAGTATTCTTATTATTGAGGGGAATGGCCACAGGGGTACTTTGCACTGGCTGTTTATTTACTTTCCCTCTCCTGACAGTCACCAGCTACCTGCCTCATGCAACCTATGGGTGACTACCTCCCTTTAGTTCTTATCTACCACTTTCTTATCCTCTTGTTTTGCTTTCTTTTCTTTTAAACTAGTGGTCGGCAACCCATCGATCGTGATCGACTAGACGATCTTTGAGACTTTCCCAGTAGATCCTGAGAAAAAAGAAAAAGAAATACACAAATACTGTTGATAGATTGTTTCCGGGTTGTGGGGTTTTAGTTCCGTTCTTTCTGCCCAGTGTGCATGCGTGTAGCTCCCCTGCCACACGCTGGTCCCCAAACACTGGGCCGCAAGGAAACAATATGAGTCAGCTGCACCTTTCCTCATTCGCTGTCACGCCCACTGTTGAACTTGAACCCACGCGAGGTCATCAGTCGCCTAAACGCGGTGACACCCTCGCGCCAGGGATCACCGGTTGGTCTTGGGCGGCCGTCGGGAAGTGCCGTTGCTACCGGCCTGGAGTGCTGCCTCTAAACCTGTTTAGCACACCGAATGTTTGTGGGGAACCCAGTGCTAAAATATTTGCAGACAACCTAATTTGGGCTCAGCGTTTCATAAGTAGCAGAGCAGCTACCGCGCTGCGATCTACTGAAACAAACTTTTGTCAGCCGATAGATCCTACAAGGGGGGCGGGAGGTGGGTCTGTCGCACTCCTCGCTCACTCGGTTGCTCTCTTCGGACTGTGACCGCTGCCCCCCTACCGTACGGGGACCACCGGCCTCTCACCCCACCCATGACCAACCGCACCTGGCCAAGACGTCTGGCGGTGGGCGGGCGGGAGGCTGGAGTTCGGGCTGGGAGGCTGTCCGAGGCAATGAAGCCCTCAAAACTTCGGTAACTTGAGTTCAAGCAGCCCGCACTTAAAGACAAACGCGTTGAGTTTTGTGAGTGGAGAAAACGTGAGCAGCATGGGACAGAAGCTAAGTGCTGAGAGCACGTAAACTAAATTGCGGAATAGACTGGACATAAGGAACCTGCTTCGAGTATCGCTGTATTCCTGTCATGTTTAGCACCCCCACCATCCCACCTCCCCCGTCAGCTGGCCCACAAGAATATTGTCAATATTAATCCAGTCCGCAGTGTATAAAAGGGTGGGTACCCCTGGTGTTCATACATTATTTCTACTTCCGGGTTGCGGGGTATTACTTCTGGTCTTTTCTGCCCTGGTGCGCATGCGTGTAAGTAATTGCTTTGGGGTCGATCTTGCCTTGAACTAAGGACAAGGTAGGGGATCTTTGGCTTAAAAAGGTTGGTGACCACTATTTTAAACTTTCCAAGTAAACCAAAGATTCACCACAAATTACATCAAGACTTATTTTCTTGAAGCATTGAAAGAACATGATGGTCACATAAGCCTTTCTGTATCTACAGTATGTGGTTTGTTGAAGTGGATGACGATGGCCTCTGCATTGCATTGGAAGGTCATGCCAGCCACGTTCTCGTTCCAATTGGACTTTGGTTTCACTGGTTCTGTTACCTCTCAAGCCTTACTTCAATGAGGATATGGTGGATTAGAAATCGGAGAGGGACAGGTGTAATTATGAAAATCCAACAATGCTATTAAAGTGACAACCTCGTGATGTAATGGCATTCTCCTCCGTTTTCCAACTAGTGGTTGGTCAGACTAAGAAGTTTTTGCGGAGGGAAGTGTGTGCTTGGCCTCGGGCTGGGAATGGAGACAAGAGAGTGATTAGGGTCCAAGAGGCACTTCTGTGGATAATACTTTGGTTCTGGAGCCGAAGAACTACTTATGTCAGGTTACCCTGGAAACAGAGGGAAAGGCACCTGCTGCTCTCTGACCTACAGCAGAACTAAAGAGTATTTCATTGCCACATCCAGACATGCTCACCATTTCCATCTTCCAAGTGTTCTGGGAAATACAATATTACAGTGTAAGGTTTTAGGTATGGAACCTCATTAACTGCGATACACCTGACCCCCTTCTGGAGGTTGTTTTACTGTTCTGACTCCCTAACCTATCTGAGCTGAAATCAGACATGTGCAAGGGTTGTACTGGGCTTCTGACTATCAAAGTGAAACATACCCCAAATCTGCCCTGCCTGTTGTCAATTTGTTAACTCCGTGACTTTCATCACAGGAGACTTCTGAGCTTTCTGCTTTTCTGCCTTCACAGATCCCTAACCTTCCTCCAAAGTGGAAGGATGTTTCATCTCCATCCAGCAGGCTAGTGAATCCAAACTCAGGTTGGAGGAACAACACCTTGTATACCGGCTGGGTAGCCTCCAACCTTTTCCCTTCTCCAGCTCTGTATCACTTTCGCCAATCACCTTTCCAGCTCTTAGCTTCATCCCTCCCCCTCCGGTCTTCTCCTATCATTTCGCATTTCCCCCTCCCCCCACTACTTTCAAGTCTCTTACTACCTTTCCTTTCGGTTAGTCCTGACGAAGGGTCTCGGCCTGAGACGTCAACAGTTCTTCTCCTTATAGATGCTGCCTGGCCTGCTGTATTCCACCAGCATTTTGTGTGTGTGGTTGGTGACAAGCTGTCCAACTCCTCTTAACCATCAATATACTGGAAAGCCAAATCTATCCTATTCTTAAATCCACAACACTCTCCTCTGCTACCTGGGGTAGCCCATTATTCACAAGCTTCTTGGATTAGCAGATGTGAGCTTTCTCATCGGAATCCATAATTGTGCATTCTGAGCTCATTTATAAGATCTCCATTGATTCCCTGCACTGAGGCGTTAGAGAATCTTACTCTAAGACCATCATGCACACAAAAAATGTTAAGTACTGTAGTAGCAGCCTAGATAAAACATGAATTCCAAAACTGGCCTCTGAAAAGATATTCAGATCCTCTCAAATTGTATGATATGATCATCCCTCAGAAGCTTGTAGGTAAGGTCTTCATTGGGTCTCAACAACTTTCTCTGTATCTGTACCTTGGGCTTCTTGACAGAAAAACCACAGTCAAAGCATGTTGGCAGAAACACCTCTAGTTCCATCGCACACAAAACGTTGGAGGAACTCATCAGGCCAGGCAGCATCTATAGGAAAAGGTACAGTCAACATTTCAAAGGTACAGTCGAAAGAGATCTAGTGCTGGAGAAGGGGAAATCTAGTAGGAGAGGACAGAAGGCTATGGAAGAAAGAAATGGTGGGGGTGGGGGAGGAGGAGCACCAGAGGTAAGCAATGGGCAGGCAAGGAGATAAGGTGTGAGAGGGAAAAAGAGGAGGGGGGAATGGTGGGGGGGGGGGGGGAAGGACATTACCAGAAGTTTGAGAAATTGATGTTCATGCCATCAGGTTGGAGGGTACCAATATGGAGTCCTGCAATCTGACCGTGGCCTCATTGCAACAGTGAGGAAGCCATGGGTTGACATATCGGAATGTGAATGGGAAGTGGAATTAAAATGGGTGGCCACTGGGAGATCCTGCTTCTTCTGGTGGATGGAGCATAGGTGCTTGCCGCCCCTTATCTCCTAGCCTGCCCCTCTGGTGCTCATCTCCCCTTTTCTTTCTTCCATGGCCCTCTGTCCTCTCCTATGATATTCCCATTCTGATTGTATTTCCAGCATCTGCTGATTTTCTCTTCTCTTTCGTTCCATCACACTGAGGGCCGGTGCCCTCCCACCCCCCCCCCCCCCCCCACACCCCCCCGGTCTGTCTGCTCAGCCCACTGCTGACATAGTTCAAACCAAATAATCAGGTTTTCTAATGACACAACAGTGGCTGGCCTTAACAGTGATGGCAAGATGGCATACAGAGAGGTATAGCTTGTAGAATGGTGTGAGCACAACTTGAGCCTCAATGTGGACAAGAGTCAAGATATGATTGTGGACTTTAGGAAGGTGTTGGCTGAACATTCTGCACCGCACATAAACGGCTCCTCCATGGAGAGAATTAGGAGCACTGTGTTCCTGGAAGTGCACATAATGGAGGATGTGACCTGGTCCCTCAACATCACTTCTCTAGCTAGGTAATCACAGTGGCGCCTCCACTTCTGGAGGAGACTGAGGTGAGTGAGGCTCCCCAACCCCATTCCAACCAATTTTTACTGGAGCATCATTGAGAGCATCCTGACCAGCTGCGTCACTGTCTGGTACAGGAATTGCAAGGCAATGGACCACAAGTCTCTACAAAGGATTTTGAGGGCTGCTGAGAGAGTCACCGGGGTCTCTCTTCCACCCATCTGAGATGTTTATTGGGAGCACTGCATGCACAGGACACTTAGCATTGTCAAATATCCCTCCCAACTATCCCACAATCTCTTTGACCCCATACCCTCAGGCAGGAGATGCCGTAGCCTTAGGACAAGAACTGTAAGGGAAGGGTGGGAACCATCTTCTTCCCCCAAGGCTGTGAGACTACTGAACTCCTTGCCACCACTGGGTATCATCACGTACGAAGTGACCAGCAGTGTTAGATTGTTTACTTTTGAATGTACTTTGTAAATGCATTTCATTCTGTCAATCTCAGAGTCAATGAAGCAGGAGACTCCAATGCAGAAAGACTAGAGCAGAGCGGTCAGGATGGGAAACAGCCTCTTTCCTCAGGCCATTAGGCTTCTGAACTCCCTGCTGCATCACTTCTTAGATGTCACAGTACAGAAGCAGGGCCTCCGGCTCATTCTGTCAAGGCCATTTAAGCAGCCTAGTTCCATTGACCTGAACCTGGACCATGGCCCTCCATACCCCTCCCATCCATGTGCCCATCCAAACATCTCTGAAATGTTGAAATCAAAATTGCATCCACTGTTTGTACAGGCAGCTCGTTCCACACTCTCATCATCCTCTGAGTAAAGAAGTTTCCCTCATGTTCACCTTTCACCTCTAGTTGTAGTTTCCCCCAACCTCAGTGGAAAAAGCCTTGCTTGCATTTACTCTATTTTTATAATTTATTATAATAAATTAATATGAATTTGTATATCTCTTCTGGAATATATTTAATTATTTACTAATTTATTTGTGGTAATATTACTTTATGCGTTGTGTGTGAGTAGTGAACATTAGTGCAGAGGAACATTGTTTCATTTGGTGGTATACATGTTAATAGCTGAATGACAGTAAACTTAAACTCTTTCGCATTTACACCCACCCCACTTCTATGCCTCAGGCTATGTCCACACTACACCGGATAAATCCATAACTGAAGCTTTTCCTCTTCGTTTTTACCCTTCGTCCACACTAAAACAACGTTTTCATCCCCTGAAACCGGAGCTTTTCAGAAACACTCCCCAAAGTGTGTATTTTTGAAAATGCCGGATTGGCCGGATTAGTGTGAACGGGGTAACTGGAGACTTCTGAAAATGCTGTCAGACGTCAACGCGCCATTTCATTGTTTTCTTGAACACAACCTAACAATTTCAGAACAGATGGCAACGAGACTGAAGCCAGAAGAGTTAGAAATGTACTCACCAAATACTTTGACAAACAAAGTAAGTGTACTGTACTCACTTTGCCCTGTTTTTTGTCCTTGCTCGTACGAAGGTGGTTTTACTTATTTATGCAAGTACTTCTCTGACAATAGATGCGTAACAGCCTAATGTAACATTGTATGGAAATACAAGATAACACTGATGCAGATATGTTTTATACATTTAACAAGGTGCTTTATTAATACAACAGAGTTAGTCAGTTTTTCAATGTTCATCGTCAGCCGGGTCAATCTGTACATGAACTTCCTGTCAGTTGCCTCCGTACGCTCCAGTATTTGTTTTCTTTTACTTTTAAGTTCTCCTGCACAAAAGCCAACAGCTGTCCGTTGTTTTAAGATTTTCTAGTCTGTAACTACACAAATGTGCACTTTTACGGCGAGATTCAACACCAAACATGTTGCTTGCTTTTGGTAGATGTGTCCTGTGCATGCGCAGGAGGAGGAGATTCGCCAAAATCTCTGTTTCAATGCGGATACAGATATTTTTAAAAAAGCATAGTGCAGGCGCCTATCGGTTTTACGCGAAACCGACATTTTCAAAATTATCCGTCTAATGTGGATGTAGCCTCAGTCCCTTTTTCTGTGTCTTTACCTCATAACTAATTTATGGCTCTGGATTTGAACCATTCCTTACCCCATGCAGTGTCAGTAAACACCTCTGACATTACACTGATCTAGTCTTTGTTAATGTGGTTCAGGCTCTGAAAATTGTTTGGGTGTCTCAGTGATACTAAGGGAGAATATTTTTAGTGCCTTTCAAAACATGATAGTCCCTCAGCTTTGTGGTCAATTCACCAGTGCACGGTGAGAAAGGTGGCAGTCTATGTGTGCACAAGTACAGTGGGTTCCATGAGGTTGTATATTTGGGAAAGGACACCAAGGCAAAGCAGTCCTTTTGAAATGGGAGGAAAATGAGAAAGAGACAGAGAACCCTAGAGTATATGTCCACAGATTCTTAAAGATAGTAGACAGATAGATAAGGTGATAAGAACACAAAGAAAATGATTTTCTTTATCAGACAGTGTATATAAGAGCAGCAATGAGATGATAGAGTTTTATGCTGAGTCATAGGCTGATACTACATGCAGTGTGGACACGACATTACAGCAAAGGTGTGATTGCACTGGAAATGCTACAAAAGGAGATTTATTGTCAAGCCTGAAAATTTAAAAACTAAGGAAAGATTATATTCATTGGAATTATTTTCTGTGGAACAGGGGAGGTTGAGGGCAAATTTAATAGGGTCATATAAAATTATGAAAAATTATAAACAGAAAGAGGCTTCTTCTCTTAACAGAGGGATGAAAAGCAAGGAAGAATTAATTTAAAGTCACTGACAGAAGGAATAGAAAGGAGATGAGAAATAGTTTTTCTTTCAGGAAGTACGTGGGATCTGGAACTCCCTGTTTGAGAGGACAGTCGAAGCGTCTCATTTAATAAGTGCCCATGTGTATGTCTGATGAGCCTTGACCTGCATAGACACTTGAAGGGAGAATTTGGCTGGGTAGCGTTTCCTTGACTGAATTGAACATAATGGGCCTGCTCCTATGATGTAAATTTTCAAATTTTCAACAAATCTTATGGTTATAGAGCTGAAGAGTGCAGAAACAGGATCTTTGACCCCCTCCCCCCCCCCCCCCCCGATTCCATGCTGACTGTTATACTCAGCTATACTAATCCCATTTAATAACATTTGGTTTGAGCCATTTGTGCCTTGCTGATTCAAATATGTGGTTAGAAGTTTCTTAAATATGGTGAGAATACCTGCTTGTACCTCAGACAGCACTCTTTGAGCTCCCTTTCTGAAAATATCCTTCTTTTGGCACCTCTTATCTCTCATCTTAAACCTATATCCCTTTATCTTAGGAACTACCACTATGACATCTTAATCAGCCCTCTGAGTTTGGCCTCTCATCAATGCACCATCATCACTCTTGGCCTTTGTCTCATCACTCTCCCTCTCCCTTCTGCTGGCTATTTCTCCTCTCCACTCTTAGGCGTGATCAAGGGCTTCAACAATTCCTTCCCACGCAACCATATGCTACACGACCCATTGAATTCCGCCAGCAGATTGTTCCAGATTCCGCTCCAGATTCCAACATCTGCAGTCTCTTATATCTCAATGATGCAAGTGTCTCTGCCAACACTGCCGCAATTTCCATCATGTCCAAAGATCACTTTGTCAAGCCCAGAGGTTTTATCCACTTCATGCACTTAAGACCAGCAGCATCTCTTCTTTTGTAATGTGCATATGCTTCAAAACATCACCCTTTTCTTTCCTGAATCCCCTCGTTTGCATTATCTTTTCCATGGTAAGTACAAATAGGGAATATTCAACATCATGTCTGCCTCCTGTGGTTCCACATATAGATGGCAATATTAACCCTTAAGGGCCCCAGCTCTCTCAGTAGTTCCCTATAGATGACGTCCTCATATACTCCATCCCGGGAAATGTCCTCTCACATTCTCCCAGCGTCATCACATTCCTCCTGTTGGATGAGACTACAATGGTAGATGGTGCTCATGTTGCTTCTCCTACAGTTCTTGAACATCCTGTGCTCGTGGGTCATTTGCCAGGCAATAAAGGAATATTCATCTCTCGTTCTTTTTTTATTAGAACATGGATGTTGCTGGCAAGGCCTCCATTTATGGCCCATCCCAAACTGCCCTTGAGAAAATGGTGGTGAGCTGTCTACATGAGCCCACAGTTCTGAGAGAGTGGCAAGTTCCAAGATAAAGACACAGTGATGATGATGCAGTGCCAATACGTCACAAGCCATAGGAGGTTACAGTTTGGAGGAGAACTTGCCAGGGTGGTGTTTCTATTTACCAGAGCCCTTGGTCTTTCTTGGTTTAAGAGGTCATAGCTTTGTGGTGGTCCTATTTGAGTGTATAAAAACTATCTAGTATATGTTGGTGGTGGGGCGATTGAATGGACAGTGATGAGGGAGAATGAAGAGCTTATGTTATGTGTTGTGTTGTTGTATTGAACTTTGTAGGCATACTATGTTGGTATCAGAATGTGAGGCTGCCCATGGCACATCCTCAGTGTGTGGTTGTTAATGCAAATGTATTTTACTGCATGGTTTGAGGTAAATGTAAATGTAAATATAAATGTAAACAGGAATCATAGGATACAAATCAAATGGGCTTCTTTTCTTTATTAGCCCACACTTGTCTGTTGTCTGGGTCTTTCCACAAGCTTCATTTATTGAGGAGTGATGAATGCAATCATTAGTGAACATTCCAACTCCTGACATTATGATGGAAGGGAGGTGAAGATGGTCAGTAAATTGGTTAATTTGTTTAGCATTGTTCAATTGTACCAAGGTACAGTGAAAAATGGTTTTGTGTGAAGTCCATACAGATCATTTCATTACTGCAGCACTTTGAGGTAGTACAAGGGAACACAATAACAGTGCAGAATAACATGTTACAGTTACAAAGTGCAGTGTAGCCAGACAATAAAATAATGAGGTAGATTGTTAGGTTATAAGTCCACTTTATCTTACAAGGGAACCATTCAATAGTCTTACAATAGAATGATAGAAGCTGTCCTTGAGCCTGGAGGTACGTGCTTTCAGGGTTTTGTATTTCCTGCCTGATGGGAAGGGAATGGTGAGTGGGGTCTTTTAATTATGTTGGGAATTTTACTGAGGCAGCAGCACTGTAGACAGAGTCCATGGATGAGAGGCTGGTTTTCATCGTTTGCTGAGCCGTGTCCACAGCCCTCTGCAGTTTTTTGCAGTCACAGTTAGAGAAGTTGTCACACTAAGCTATGATGCATACAGATACCATGCTTCTACGATGCATCAATAAAAATTGGTGAGCGTAAGAGGTGACAGGCCCAAGTTCTCAATCTTCCTGAGGAAGTAAATGATAGGTTAGCTTTTCTGATGTAACATCTACGCGGATGGATCAGGAAAGACTATCGGTGATATTCACTCCTAGGAACTTGAAGCTCTTAACCCCCCAGCACTATCAATATAAACAGGCACTGCTAACCACCCACTCCGCACCTCTTTGAAGTCAATGACCAGCTCTTTCATTTTGCTGACACTGAGGGAAAAGTTGTCATGACACCATGTCACTACATTCTCTATTGACTTCCTGTACTCCGACTCGTCATTATTTGATATGAAACCGAGAGCAGTGGTACCATCTGCAAAATTGTAAATGGAATTCAAGCAAAGCCTGGCCACACAGTCATACATGTATAGGGAGTAGAGTATGGAGATGACGATATAGCCTTGTGGATCATCAACATTGAGAGTAATCATGGCCGAGGTGCTCCTGCCTGTTGTTACTGATTGCAGTCCGTTGGTCTGGAAGTGAAGGATCCAGTTGCAAAAGGAGGCATTGAGTCTCAGGTTTAGAAGTTTGGAGAAGAGTTCCCTTGGAATTATAGTACTGAAGGTGGAGATGTAATCAACAAACAATAGTCAAACTCAGGTGTTTTTACTGTGCTGATGTATGTAAACCTTGCTACAGCTGAAGGTTGGTTTTTAGACGGGCATCCCAGCTAGCTTTACAGAGGTTATATTTCAATTTCTTGTTTAGTCAGGGTCACATATTGTGAACACCACCATCACGAACTTATATAGGGAGCGGATCTTCCGCTTCACTCGTGGTTTCTGGGTTTGGGAACAACTTAACTGACCTTTTCAGTAAACAGTCTCCACACACCTGTTGTTAAGGTTTGCGATGGTGATGACAAACTCATCTAGGCTGGCTACTGAGTCTTTGAACAGGGACCAATCTACTGACTCAAAGCAGTTGTGTAGAAGATCAACTATTTTTGCGGAACAGTACTGTGAGACTTTCTGCACTGGACCTTCACACTTCATCTGTTTGTGCGCAGGAACAAGAAGCATATCTTGGTGGTATCCTGTTTATAGCTTGGTGATTTTATTTACCAAAGTATGGGCAGGGGGTGATTCGTTAGGCACATTTGGTTGTGTGGCAATGTTCAAGGATGTTTCCACCTCTGTTAGGACAGGAGGTATGCTAGTGGTATTTTGGTAACACACTCCTGAAGTTGGCCTGGTTGAAGTAATTGACTGTGATGAAGAGGGTCTCAAGGCCCACACATAAAACTCAGCCAGCCAGGCAGTATCTATGAAAAAGTAAACAGTCAATGTTTTAGACTGAAAAAGGAGATAAGGTAAGAGAGGAAAATGGGAATGGGGAATAGTGAAGGGAGCTTGCATTACCAGAAGTTTGAGAAGTCAATGTAAATGACATCAGGTTATAGGCTACCCAGATGGAATATACGGTGTTGCTCCTCCAACCTGAGTGTGGCCTCATCGCGGCAGAAGAGGAGGCCGTGGATTGACATGTCAGGATGGGACTGGGAAGTGGAATTAAAATGGGTGGTCACTGGGAGAACTGAGAAGGCCTCAAGGTATCCCGTTTGAAGGCTGTTGACCACAAAGTATAGTTCATTGAGTGTAATATTCAACTTTGCCTAGGGTGGGACATAGACTGCTGTCAGGATAACTGAAGCAAACTGAAGCTGATAGTATTGCCACATTTCATCGTTAGATATTCCAAGTCGGGTGAGCAGAAACTCACCAGGACCGTCACATCTGAGCACCACATGGGGTTGACGAGGAGCCTGGCCCCTCCACCTCTAACAACTGCAAACACCTCTGCTCCGGGCATGCCTCCAACCACCAGAGCGTCCTTTATCTGATGAACAGTTTTATCAGAATATTTGGCGCCACACTCAGTCAAGTGCTACCTTGATGTAAGGTCAGTCACCCACCTCACCTCAGGAACTCAGCTCTTGGGTGCCATCAGGTCTGGAGACGGGTGATCCTGGCAAATTGCTTTGCATCAGTTTTCAGCAAGTAAGCCCTTTTTGATAGCTGATAATTATAGGTAGACTGGATTGTAATTAGTTGGAATGGATTTGTCCTGCTTTTTATAAACAAAACACAACTGGACGAAATCCAATTTGCACATATCCCATCATATTTAAATGTCCTGCTATCTTTAGTAATGCATCTCAAGGTACCTCTTTTATGACTCATTTCTCAGTAGCTTGTTAGATGCCTTGTTAGTGCTTCCAGTGCATTACCTCAAGTTTTCTAGACTAGATTCTATTTGCCATTTTCTGTCCAGATTACATATTGTAAACATTGATATTTTCCTTCTATCTAGAGGTTTTTTTCCTCACTGGAGGACATACTGCACAGCATTTTGTGCTATTATTATTACAGTTCTGAATCATGACTCCTACACCTAAATCTAAGATTGCAATAAGGGTCCCAGCACTGTAAACACATTTCACTCACTAAGACATTAACCATTGCACTCACTGCCCTGAGATAGGTTTGGAATTAATTTGCTGCCTTTCTTCTGTTCCATGAATTTTCATGTTGCTGGCTTGTTTTCCATGTGGGACCTTTGCCGAGATCTGTATTGGCTACTTCAGATGCTCTAGGCTCATTGTTCATCTTTGTTCCTTTGTCAAGAAAATGCAATCATTCCTACACATCCTTCCCTTAACAATTCCATCCCAAGCGTCCTTTCCAAATGATGATATATGCTTTCCCTTGGGAATTCCCCCCATAGTTAGCCCACTGCCAATGTTTGGCTAACTGGGTTGTGATTTCTCAGCCGATCCTTTTCTCTGTTTGGACAGGACTCGGGAGAGCCTTCTATTTCTTTTTGAAATAGTGCCACAGAATCTTTGACACTCAGTTGTAAGGCCTCATTTTAACACATCATTTGAAAACATGCCTGCTGGGCAGTACGTGCCTGCTGAACATCTCTCCATAACTCAGGGCTCTGAAAGGTCTTGGCTACTTCCCTTTTGTTTTCTGTCTCTCTGCCTCCATTTGAGTCAGATTCAACCACTGAGAAGCAACACCTTGGGAATATCCTTTGAAAGTTTTTTGATTCTGATTGTGTTTTTAACTAATACCAGCAAGCAGGAATGAAAGACCAATCCAGGATACCAGTTCAGACCAGCACCTTTCAGGAATAATTCCTCAGACTGTCTTGCTTTGTTTGGCTCTGTATCTGGAGTATCTGCATCTATCTGGACTAGAATGTGCTGGATCGTTCTTAAAGCTCAAAGTAAATTTATTATCAAAGGACATAAACGTCAACACCATGAGATTCATTTTCTTGTGGGCATTCCCAGTAAATGCAAAGAAACACAGTACAATCAATGAAAAAACACACACAACAAAGGCAGACAAACAACCAATGTGCAACAGATGACAAGCTGTGCAAATAAAAAAAAGAGAAAAAAAATTAAATAATAATAAAAAACAAATAAGCAATAAATATCAAGAATGTGAGTCGTAGAGTCCTTGAAAGTGAGTCCATAGTTTGTGGAACTAGTTCAGTGTTCGGGTGAGTGAAACTGAGTGAATTTATTCCCTCTGGTTCAACAGCCTGGTGGTTGAAGGGAAATAACTCAAAGATTCAAAAATTCAAGATTTTGAGTGTTCTGTCTTCACAACTACTGATCAATTATATAAAAGCATGGACACAGGAGATGGCTTTAATCTGTATATTCACATTTCAGCAAGAGAGAGAGAGAGAACAATGCGCATGCCTAGACAATAGATCAATATGCGTGTGTAGACAACAGATCAATATGCATGAGTAAACAACAGTCCATATGTAATACATTACACACCCCTACCCTTTAGAACATAGAAATCAACAGCGCATTACAGTCCTTTCGGCCCACAATGTTGTGCCGACCATGTAACCTACTCTAAAAGCTGCTTAGAATTACCCTACCGCATGGCCCTGTATTTTTCTAGGCTTTATGTACCTATCTAAGAGTCTATTAAAAGACTCTGTTGTATCCACCTCCACCACTGTCGCTGGCAGTGCATTCCACGCACCCACTTACCACCCCTGACATCCCCTCTATACCTACTTCCAAACGCCTTAAAACTCTGCCCCCTCATGTTAGCCATTTCACTCCTGGGGAAAAAGCCTCTGGCTATCGACATGATCAATGCCCCTCAGCATCTTATACAACTCTATCAGATCACCTCTCTCTTTCATTGCTCCAAGGAGAAAAGGCCAAGTTCAATCAACCTATACTCAAAAGGCACACGGTCCAATCCAGTCAACGTCCTTGTAAATCTCCTCTGCACTGTCTCCATAGTATCCACATCCTTCCTGTAGTGAGGTGCCCAGAACTGAACACAGTGCCCCAAATTTGGTCTGACCAAGGTCTTTAGATAAACGTAACACAAAATTCTATACTGTGTGTACAAGACATTCAATTTCCCTTTTATAAACTACATACAAATAAATATGCTTTCACAATAATGGTCCATAACTAGCTTCACTACACTAAAGATTCAGTCTTTTGGGTGACACTCTGTTTCTTTCAGGATAGCACCTCTGGACATGTGGCGTGGCATCAGGTTTGGCAGGGAGTTTGTCAAAGATAACGTTCTCGCTAGCCGGTGTCATGTTGCTGTCAGTGATATGATCATCACTGAGAGGTAAGTCCGGTAGCTGTAATGTGTCCATCTTGTTGGATGCAATTGATTCGGGTGTGTTCTTTGGTTGAGCATTCAGTATCTAGTCCACATGACCTCTCCATGTCTGATCTCCAACATCCAGTGTGTACATCAGTGCTACAGTTCTTCTAGTTATCCTATCAGGTGCCCACTTGTCTTCTTGGTAATCATGCACTAGGACTTCCTGTCCAATCTTGAAGCTCCTTGCTGATTCACTTGGCAACTGGCTGAGTGGTTTATTCTGCATGTACCTCCGTCAATCTGGTTTCAGGAGGTCTATGCAAGATCTCAGATTCTTGCTCATGAACAGCAGTTTTGTAGGTACCACACACAAAATACTGGAGGAACTCAGCAGGTCAGGTAGCATCTATGGAAAAGAGTACTGTTGATGCTTCGGGCTGAGACTCTTTTCCATGGGTACTGCCTGGTCTGTTGAGTTAATCGAGCATTTTGTGTGTGTTACTTGGATTTCCAGCATCTGCAGATTTTCTCTTGTTTGAGTTTAGTAGGTCTTTAATTTGTCATCGTGTGAACAGAGTTCTGATACACAAAAATAAAATTGTCCACCTTCTGCTGTAAAGGAATGTCTGTTGCTTTAATGTGCTTCTTGAATATTTGGATAAACCTTTTAGTTAACCCAATCATTGCTGAGTGGTGAGGAGCTGACTTGAAATGTCTGATCAAACACGAGGAAATCTGCAGATGCTGGAAATTCAAACAACACACACAAAGGACTCCTGACGAAGGGTCTCGGCCTGAAACGTCGACAGTGCTTCTCCTTATAGATGCTGCCTGGCCTGCTGTGATCCACCAGCATTTTGTGTGTGTTGTTTGAAATGTCTAATGCCATTTTTCTTCAAGAATAGTCTGAATTCTTCTGACATGTATTGTGGTCTGTTGTCACTCATAATTTGTTCAGGTAAGCTGTTTTCTGATATTTCTCAGAGTGGAGACAGTCTTTGCTGAGGTGGTTCACTCCACTGGTATGACCTCTGGCCACTTCAAATGAGCACCCACAGTAGTCAGAAACCTGGAGTCCATGAATGATCCAGCAAAGTCAATACATACTGTTTTCAATGGTGATGATGGCTACTCCCATGGGTGTAACGATGCCTGTGGGGGTGTATTTTGAACTTTTTGGCCAAGTCTTCAATCTGTTTATCTATTCTTGGCCACCACATGTAGCTCTGGGTGAGACTCTTAATCTTCGAGCAGGTTCTCTAACATTCTGGTGCATAGTTTAGGAAGAAAGACAACACCAGAGCCACACATCAGTGTTCTTCGACATACTGACAGTTGGTCTCACCTCACTGAGAACTCTGGAAACACAGGGTTACCATGAGCTGGCCATCCTTGTATGGTGATGTCATAGACTTTTGACAATGTTGGGTCATTACTTGTTTCTCTTTGTATTTGAGAATTTGTTACTGGCAACTGGTCCACCAATAGAGTGTAGAACATTTCTGCTAGGTCACAGTATGAAAGCTTTTATTCTTCAGTTGCCAATAGTGCAAAACGGGACAAACTATCAGTATTGCTGTGTTGTTTGGTACCCTAAAACTCTATGGCATAAGGGTGGCATAGGAACAGTGCCCAACATTGAAACTGAATAGCAGCATCACTGGAATTCCGTTCCTGGGAACGAAAATGGACACAAGGGGCTGGTGATCTGTCACTAGCGTAAACTTTTGTCCGTAGAGGTAGTAGTGGAACTTCTTTATTCCCCATACTAGACTGAGGGTCTCTCAGTCGATCTGTATGTTGTTGCGTTCCGCACTTGTCAGTGATTGGAGGCAAAATCAATCTGGTGTTCAGATCCATTTTTCATAATGTGTGACAAAACAGCTCCAATGCAATAAGGGGAAGCAGCGCATGCCAGTCCGATGGGCAGGAATGGGTCATAATGGGTGAGCAATTCATCAGATGTTATTAGTCTCTTTGTTTCCTTGAATGCTCTTTCACATCTTTCTGACCACTGCCACAGAGCGTTTAATGGGTGCAGCATTGTAGTAAAGTTTGGGAGAAACCAGTGGTAGTCGTTTACAAGGTCCAAGTATGCCCTGAGTTCTGACATATTTTCTAGTTTGGGTGTCCTTAGCACTGCTTCAGTCTTCTTCTGTGACTTATGTAAGCCATGTTTTTCAATGACATGTCCACAGTATGAAATGTCATTCTTGAAGAACACAGATCTTTGCTCGCAGACCATACTCACTCGGCCTGGTAAGCACTTTACCCAGGTTCTGGAGGTGCTCTTCATCATTTGTGCCAGTTACAATGATGTTATCATGGTAACATTATGTTCCTGGGATATCTTGGAACACTTGGTCCATTGCTCTTTGCCAAATTGCTGGAGCTGATGTGACGCCAAAGATGAGATGATTACACTGGAACAGTCCCTTGTGAGTGTTGATTGTGAGGAACTTCCTGCTTGACTTCTGAACATCCTTTTGTAGCTAGGCTTGTGACAAGTCAATCTTTGAAAATCTCTCCCCGCCTGCCAAAGATGCAAAAACGTCTTCTATTCGTGGCAGCTTATGCAGCACTTGGAAATCCCCACACATGTGAACGGCTTTGGCCTTCCCTTTCTTGATCACCAGGACAATGGACATGGCCCAATCGCTCCAATCATCCTTGGAGTGAATTCCAGATTGCTCCAAGCTTGGAAGATCAGCATTCACTTTAGTACATGATGTGTAAGGCACCAGACGCGCTTTATAGAATCTTGGTGTTGCTGCTTCATCCAGTTCAATTCTGGCCTTCATGCCTCTGAGTTTACCAATCCTCTTCTCAAATACCTTCTCATTAACATTAAGCAGCTGTGCCAGTCTCTGGTTAGAGCTGCCATTGCCTGTTGATGTCACACTGAGATCTTTGATTGTGTTCCAGTCTAGTTGGATTTTTCTCAACAATTCACATCTGAGAAGTGTTGGCCCTCCACTTTTCAATATATAAAGCTCTAACTGTTGAGAGTTAGATCACAATTACTTTCGGTTTACCTCCGGAAGACACTTTTTTCACCTGTATAGGTCTTTAGCATCACTGAGGTCTTCTCCAATAGTAGCTTAAAAAACAGTCTGTTGTAGTCAGCCTCTGAAATTATAGACAAAGCTGACCCCGTATCCAGCTCTTTTTCAGTTTTACACCAGACACATCAATTGTGACTCATCTGATTTTGTGATCTGCTTCAGTAATACTCTGCAGTTCTAGGCAAGACAGCTCACCTTCATCAGACTCTGTGTTGTCTGATTCTGTTTCACACTTGGTAACTTTATGCATTTTCTTAGTTTTGTGTTTGAAACTTTTCACTCGATGTGGTTTTTCTTTTTGGTTGTGTTTTTTGTCTGCCTTGCAAATTCTATGTAACCTTGACTGTGACACTTCCTGCAAACTTCGTCTTTGAACCATGGGAGGACTTGCCACATTGATAACATTTTTGCCTTTTTGCACCATTCAGGAACATTTTGTACATTTTATAATCTAACATCTTTTTCTGTAGTTCTGCTGCATCCTCTGCTGCACTATCTAACAGTATTGCAATGTTAAATGCCCATTCTAAATTAGGTCTCTCTCTGCCAGTAGCCTATTTTGAGTGCTTTGATTATGCATGCCATATACAAGCCTGTTCTCTAAAGTCATAGTATTGGGAAAGTTTGCACAGTTCTGCAAAGTATTCAGAAATGCTTTCATCCTTTCACTGGCTCCTTTTGTAAAAATCTAAATCTCTTAGCCATTACCAGCAGTTTAGAGCTCATACGACTTTGTAAAACTGTAAAAATTTCATCAAACATCCTGTTTGCTGTCTTTTCAGGGGTTACTAAGGCTATGTCCACACTAGACCAGATAAATTCGTAACCGAAGCTTCTTCTCTTCGTTTTTACTCTCCAACAACACTGAAACAGCATTTCCCTCCCCCAAAAACAGAGCATTTCTAAAACCAGAGTGTTTAAATCTGAAAACGCTGATTGGCCAGTGTAGTGTGTACAGGGTAACTGAAGCTTTTTAAAAACCTCTCATGACGTGCCGGAGCAGATGGTAGCGGCAGCACGGCATTTCATAGTTTTCTTGAACACAACCTCCAACACCACAACAACAATGGCAGACAGCTTCAGGAGACTGTCCCCGAGCAGAATCTTACTGCAGCTTTGCAGTATGACAGAGAATTTCAACCCCCCCCCCCCCCCACACAACCTAACAATTTCAGAACAGACGGCAATGAGACTGAAGCCAGAAGAGTTAGAAATGTACTCACCAAATAATTTGACCCATAACTTACTGAATAAATAAGTATACTCACTTTGTTTTCTGTCCTTGCTTTTATGAAGGTGGTTTACCTATTTATTCAAGTACTTCTCTGACAAGAGATGTGTAACAGCCTAATGTAACATTTTATGGAAATATAAGATAACACTGATGCAGACATGTTTTATACATTTAACAAGGTGCTTTATTCATTATGCTTGTGCAAACATTCAATGGATGCAATTGTCACTACTTCCAAAATGTTATTTTTAAGTAGTAGCTTATGTTTGGCATAGATGTGAAAATGTTAAGGCCAAAAAAGGAAAATTGTAAGTTTCACTTTTGCTCAGGTAAAAATAAAATCACTTTTACCTAGTAACTCATCTTATTGCACATGCTAAATACAGCAAAATAATACAGAAAGACATGGCAAAAGTAAAGGCAAACAAATGAGGTAACAGCAAATTTCACTTTTGTCCAGTAACAAGCTGTATTGCATTTAGTTGTAGCTGTCACCCCTTTCATCGGTGAAGAGACTATGGCTATTGAAAATGTTTCCAATACTGTCCATGAACTCCCTATCAGTTGCCTCCATACTCTCCAGTATTTGTTTTTTTTAGTTTTAAGTGCAAGAGCCTACAGCTGTCCATCATTTGGCAATTTCCTTTTAAGTTTTTCTAGTCTGTAACTGGACAAACGTGCTGTAAGTCTTTCACGGTGAGATTCAACACCAAACATGTCGCTTGATTTCTGTAGATGTGTACTGCATATGCCCAGTAGGAGGAGATTCGCCCAAATACCCATTTTAATGTGGACGGAAGTATTTTCAAAAACGCCTGGTGTGGATGCCTATTGTTTTTACGTGAAACCGGCATTTCCTAAATTATCCAGTCTAGTGTGAAGGTAGCCTAAGTTGTGTAAGAGACTGTACTTTCTTGCATTCATTAAGTTAAGAAGCATGGGTGCTTTCTTTTGCCCCTCCACATTAAGGGGGCTAAGGGGTGACCTGATAAATTACAGAAACACTAATAGGGTAGATTATCTGAGTCCTTTTTGTTTCCCAAGGTGGACATATCAAATACAAAAATCGATAGGCTTAAGATGAGAGAGGGAAAGTTTAAAGGAGATTTGTGAGGCCAGTTTTCAAATACAAAGGGTAGGAGGTGTCTCGGCCATGTTGCCAGAGGAAGCAGTAAATGCATGGTAACATTCGAGAGGCAGTTGGACAGAATGGACCTGAATGGTGGTGAGACATGAACTGAAGGGGCAGGTGCAGTGATTATTTTTTCTAGCACCAGGGCTGGCTCTGTGGCTCAGATGGGAAGTGGGGAGGAGCGCGGTAGTGTATGTAGACCTTGTCCTGCTTGCAGGGGTAAGTGTCAGGAGGGAGGCCAGGTGGGAGGGATGAATGGACAAGGGATTCATGAAGAGCGCAATCCCTGTGGAAAGCAGATAGCGAGAGTGGGGGAAGGAGGGAAAAGCTGCTTAGTGCTAAGACCTGTTGAGGTTCACAGAAGTTATGAAGAAACATGTGCCTGATGCAGAGGCTCATGGGGTAGGTAAGGAAAAGGGGAACTCCATCTGTATAATGCCAACAGGAAGATGGGATGAGCATTGATGTCCCAGACATAAGGGAGATGCAGGTAAGGGCAGCATTGATGGTGGAGGAAGGGAAACCCCATTCTTTGAAGAAGGAGGACATCTCAAACATTCTGAAATAGAAAGCCTCATCCTGATTACAGAAGTGTTGGAGGTGGAGCAACTGAGAGAAGGGAATAGCATTTTTCCAAGTGACAGGGTGGGAAGAGGAATTCCTGGTTGCCATCCATTTTAATTCTACTTCCCATTCTCATTGTGACATATCGGTCATGGCCTCCTCTACTGCCACAAAGAAGCCACTTTCAGGTTGGAGGAGCAACACCTCATATTTCAACTGGGTTGACTCCCGTCTGATGGCACGGAAATCAATTTCTCCAACTTGCAGTATTTTCTCACCCCCCCCCCTTCTCTCTTTCTCCGTTCCTCATTCTTGCTCCCTCTTCTCCTCACCTCTCCATCACCTCCCTCTGGTGCCCCTTTTCCTTTCCTTTCCCCCATGGTCAACTCTCTTCTCCTACCAGATACCTTCTTTTTCAATTATTTACCTTTTCTACAGCCCGACTTTTCAGAAGCATCCAACATTTAGACATTAATGAATAAATTATGTCTCCATTGCAGGCTCTTTGGTCCCATGTAATTTTTGTCCTTTGCCTTTTAACCTTGGGGTGTTAACCTCACTCCAGGTTGTGCTGGTAAGTATAGACCCTATCTTTGAATGTTAGGTTAAAACAATATGGGAAAACTGATGTTCATTTGGTGTGGTTGGTGACTCCTTGTTATATAAGGGTGGGTGCTCAGATAACTCTCCCAAGTGGGCACAGAAAAAGGTTAACTTTATAACCCATCTGTATAGTAAACAGCCTGAGAATCCTCCCACTGACTAAAACTATTCTCAAGGGAAGTGGAAATTGAAATGATACAGAAAACAAATTAATTGCTATGCATATTTTGTACACTCGCCTTAGCAACCAGAAGGTCTGCAATTTTTAACAATGCATCTGTTACCAATTTTAAAGCATTTTGTGTTAGTTTGCTTGTTTTTGATTTGTACAAAACAAAGATTTGAATCAAAATAATAAGATAAACAGTTTCTTCCTTTCGTGTGCAATGGGCTCTAAACCAAATGGTCAACTCCCTGTATTGAAGTCAGATAAAATGGAGGTGATCCTTCTTCGCAAAGTATGTGCTGAATGATTGGGGAAAGCTTGTCAGAGTTGTTGAACTTACAAGAAAAGCTCTTCAATAAATAGCTCTTGCTAAATAAACAATGGCAACAAGTCATCATGCATTGTTATTGGATGTTGACTGCTTTCTTGTTATTTTAAGTTTGAAAAGGTACAAAAAATGGGCTGAAAATTTGTGATAATCACCTTATGCATGCATGTGGTTAAGGAAATCAGATTCTTATCATAATACCTTAAAATAGATGCAGGATTTTTGACCTGAGCCTGACCCTGACAGAACTGGTCAGGATATGAAGTAATCAGTGGTTTAATGAGAGGAATTAATTGGACCTATGCCATTGTGAACTGATACTCAAACTTCAGGAAGATTCTAATCAGTGATATATGGAGAAAAAGATGGCAATTAATCCTGCAAGAGGGAAATACATGGTAAAAAGTGTGAGCCTTTAAAATAAAGTTTAATTCAGAACATTGCTGAATAATACTGATTCAAAGACAGACTTATAATTAACTATTTTATTTCTGGAATAGGAAATATACATAAGGAGAAAAATTTTTGATAAGATAATGAAATTGTGAATTATGCTGATCCCATTGCCCCAATGGAAATAATGTGTGTTAAAAAGGAAATCAGGTTATTAAGTGAAGATGTGATAAACTCCAGGTTTTGCTGAACTGTATACTGTACAAACACACAATTGGCTACATATTAGGTGTTAAAAGGGGAAGTAAATATGTGTCAAGTTATGATTGGGATTTGGACTTGAATGTTTTGAATGGTGAGCAATGAACAGCAACACATTTCAATTCTCAGTCTCAGTATGATTGTTTAAATTATTTGTAATTGTCTATGGAGCATGAATAATGTAACTATCGGTCTGAACCATATTTAATTCTGACTGGTAATTCTGTAGAGAACTACTGCTAATGTCCTACTTGTGTAAGCTTATCTCTGACTTCTGCACCTGTGGATGATTGAATCCTAGTATACCCTGGATTTCTAAAATAGTTATGTAGAATCTATAGATGCGGTTTTACTCAATCCCTTGGATTTTTTTCCTATTCCTTTTTTGTCAGTAATTACTTGTGTTAATTTTTAAATTGTTCTTTATTTGTCTTTATTGATTTAGAATTAAAACGATAGATAATGCAGCTCCTTAGGATCAAGGAATTCCACTTATGTTCTGCTAATGAGGCCAATCTGGGAAGTACAAATGGGAGTGGAAGTGTCTGGCTACATGGGTGGTATGTTTGTGAAGTGTGGATTCAAGGTTCCCATTTCCAGCCTGAATGCTTCTTCTCAACTTTCAATGGTCTCAGTCCAGGGATTCTCAGGAATCAGAATGCATTCCATTTAATGAAGATGCTTTGAGCAGACCCTTGAATCTTTTCCACTATCCACTGGAAGTCTTTCTCCATGAGAGAGATCAGAAGAGAGTGCCTGTCTAGTGAGTATTCAAAGAAAGTTATCTGTCACGTAGAGCCGACTGAGTTTAATTTCGACCACGTTGTTGGGGATGCTAAGTTGGAAGAAGACACTGAAATGGGGTTGCTTATCCTATCAGTAGATTTGAGAGATTGGTTGATTTTGCCGAGGCTCAGTTGGTGCTATCTTCGGAGTACCATGAGGTTCCCACTTCTCTTTAACCATTCAGTTTTTAAACCCTCATCAATACAGTTTTGCAACACTCTGACCAAGTTGAGCCTTTTGTGATCAACCGGTTGTGGGCAGAGCTTAAGGTGATGCCAGAGGGCGAGTTCTCCCAGCTCGCCAGTGAAACGGTTTACTTGCTCCTGTTTTAATGTCTCTATGTTCCTTTCCAGCGTGGCTGCGATCCTATTGGGATCTTTGACAGCGGCATTCAAAACCTGCGCTTCTGCACGGTGGCGTGTTCCTGTTCTTGGAGCTTGCCAGTTGTCTGCGTTTCAGTACGTCCTGGCGCGGCCAGAAATTGGGCACCTTAGGGGCCTTGTGTGGTGCCTGTGGACATGAATTCTCGCCAGTGTTGAGAAATAAAGCGGGAGCTGGAACAACAAAGACAGTGAGAGTGTCTGTCACTGACACTGCACACGGGATCGATTGCTTTCTCTCTCTCAATGGCGAGGGACAGTTTCCTGACAATTCTCGAGTTGGGGAACTCAAAATTTTAAAAAACAATGTTACAGACTGACTGTAACATTGAAATAGTGACTGTTTGTCTCCCCTCTCACTGTGGAAGGAGCGATATCTGTCTCTCCCTTGTTAGTGAGAGAGCGCCTCTGGGATGTTGAAGTGTTTGGCCTCCGTTTGGTGTCTTTGCTGTTAGTTGCATGGTGGGTGGTGGGAATGCAGATGCTTTCTGCTAGTATAAGTGGGGGAGAGGGTTGATGCTTTTGCTTCTGCTTGTGTGTGGGATGGGGCAGGGGGTTTTGGGGTTCTTATTTTTTCTGTATTTTATCTTTGGGGTTTTTTTCTGTTTCAAGGATGTCTGTGGAGAGTAAGAATTTCGGGTTGTATTGTGTATACGTTTTCTGATATTAAATGGAACCGTTGAACTACTGTATTACACTAATTGAACCAACAATTGTGTTTACTCTTGTAAGATTTCTGTGTAATTTGTTTGTTTTTCTAGTAAAATTGTTTATGATTTATTTTTAATTTGTGGTCCACAATTTCTAGTTACTCACTATGATACTTATTGACGGAGGTCAAAGTTGCAAAAAGGGGCCAGGTTTTTTAATTTTGCAGATGTTTAGTTTAAAGATCCTTTGACATTATGAAGCATAGAGATGAATTTCTTCAGTTGAATTCTAAGTCTTTATCTTCAAACTCCCCCGACATTTCAATACTCGTTCAACAATTAAATTCTAGCCCAAACAAGAGAAAATCTGCAGTTGCTGGAAATCCAAGCAACACTCACAAAATGCTGGAAGAACTCAGCAGGTCATGCAGCATCTATGGGAAAGGAGAGCAGTTGATGTTTTGGACCTAGACCCTTAAGCAGGACTAGCGGAAAAAGATGAGAAGTTAGTGTTAGGAGGTGGGCGGAGGGGAAGGAGAAATACAAAGTGATTGGTGAAACTGGGAGTGGGAGATGAAGTAAAGAGCTGGGAATTTGATTGGTGAAAGAGATATAGGGCTGGAGAAGGCGGGGTCTAATAGGAGAGGAGAGAAGGACATGCAGGAAAGAAAATGGGGAGGAGCACCAAAGGGAGGTGATGGGCAGGTAAAGAGATAAGGTAAGAGAGAAAAAAAGTGATGGGAATGGTGAATGGAGGTGAGGGGTCATTACTGGAAATTCGAGTAATTGATGTTCACGCCATCAGGTTTGAGGCTACCTAGACGAAATATAAGGTGTTTCTCCTCCAGTCTGAGTGTGGCCTCATTGTGACAGTAGAGGAGACCATGGATAGACAAGTTGGAATGAAAATGGGAAGTGGAATTACAATGGGTGGCTATTGGGAGATCCAGCATTTTCTGGCAGACAGAGTGTAGGGGTTTGGCAAAGCGGTCTCCCAATCTACTTTGTACACCAGGTCTCACCAATGTAAAAGAGGCCACACCAAGGAACACCGGATACAGTAGATAAAACCATTCACAGGTGATATGTTGCCTCACCTGGAAGGACTGTTTGGGGCCCTGAATGGTAGTGAGGGAGGAGGTGTAGCACTTGCTCTGCCTGCAAGAATAAGTGCCAGAAGGGAGATCAGTGGGGAGGGATGAATAGACAACAAAGTGGAAATGAAGGGGCTTTCCCTGTGGAAAGCAAAATATGGTAAGGGAGGGGGAGGGAAAGATGTGTTGGGTGGTGGAATCCAGTTGAAGATGGCGGAAGTTACGGAGAATTATATGCTGGATGTGGAGGCTTGTCGGGTTGTAGGTGAGAACAAGAGGAACCCTGTTCCTGGTGGAGTGACGGGAGGATTGAGTGAGGGTAGATGTGTGTGAAATGGAAAAGACATGGTTAAGGGCAGCATTGATGTTGGAGGAAAGGAAGCCCCTTTCTTTGAAGGAGGACATTTCCTTTGTTCTGGAATGAAAAGCCTCATCCTGAGAGCAGATGTGGTGGAGATGGAGGAATTGAGATAAAGGGATAGCATTTTTACAAGTAACAAGATGGGATGAGGTATAGAATTAAATTCTAGTTTGTAATCTTCAAATATCTGTAAAATAACCCTGCCACTGTACAACTCTACTTTCCATCAATGAGTCACTGGAAATCATAGAATGTTCTTATCTCTGAATGACCTCTGAGCAAAGGCAGACATCGATGGTGAAATTCATCATCTTCTCTGCATAGCCTTTGGAAGAATGAGGAAAAGGGTGGCTGAGAATCAACATCTAAGATTCAATTTCAAAGTTCTTCTCCATGTTACACTTGCTTTATGTTGTTATGCAAACCATGATCCTAATAAACAATTCCACAAGACTGCCAATCTCAGAGCAGGCAAATACCAAGCAAGGCACAGTTAGTGTTCCAACATTCTTTTTAATTTTGCTTGCCAAAATCCCACACATCACCCCAACACGATTTGGAAACATATTCCTTTGCTCTAAAACGAAAAGTTAATGAAGTCAAAAAGCAATATCCAGCCATTGAAATACAAATTTGAAGTTGTGGAGTTGATTGTGCACAATTGGAAAGATACTTATTACAAGGAGAATAGTTTTCAATTGTTTGATGACTCTATATAAAGCTATACTTTCTGATTTATCTTCCCAATACTGACCCCTTACTGCTTTATCTATATAAGATTATGACCTAGAATTCAACAGTTACGTGAGTACTGAACTGTCAAGGGTGTTTGAAAATCAAGATTTGGAACTCAGCTGAAGAAATTCATCTCTGTGCTTCATGGTGTCAAAGAGTAGTTGTTTATTTTGCATAAAAATATATGCAAGCTTTTCACATAATTGACTTCCATCCCTAACCAGCTATATATATTAATCTATGAGGGATGTTGTGCACAGTGAGGTCTGTTTTAATGCTGTTTTGAGAATGGCGATCCTTTCTGTGATAATGTCAGGGTGGGAATATGGAGATTTCAATGGGTTGGAACCCTGTTCAGTCCTATTGACGTACTGCAAATTGTCAAGTAAATGTCCCAAGGCTGTCACAAGCTGTTCTGCCAAGACCAAGGTGTGTGAAATTAAAAAAGAAGAAAATAAACATGATATTGAATATCATGTTCAATTATACAGACGACATTTCAGTGAGTGTGGACACCGCTGCCATTTGAAGTAACGTCAAATATTATTATTTATATATTATCGAGGCATGTATTTCAGATACATTTAGTGTGTTTCCTGTTTGCTGGGTCTCACATATGTGGATTATCATAATATAAGCAAGTAAGAATTATAATAATCATAGTTGTATGAAAAGTGATATAAAATTATATATATATATATATATTTAAAAATTAAATTAAAATAATTTAATTGTAATTTTAATATAAAAATTGTTAAAATAAATTTGATATTCGAATAGCATCAGGAGAATGAGGCTGCATTTTATGTTTCATCTAAAATTAATTACTCTAGATATGTAGTCAGTGGAATGGTCAGATACTCAGAACCTAAACCATTTAAGTTTCATTAACATTATTTGAGAAAAAATCATAACAGTAGAAGAGCAGCAGGTAATGTTAATTTTCTTTGACAGCTAAATACACAAAATCAGGCCACTCAGCCTATTAGGTCTCTGCCAGTTCTCAAGGGAGCAATCGCATTAGTTTTTTCTCCCCTTCTCCTTATTTCCCATATGCACTCTCGCTCTCACACATGCCTATTAACTATCATCGAGTTCTTTTTTTTAACTAACCTACTCTGGAAATAAGTGGCCAGTTGCAGTGCATGTTCTATTGACGTGGGGGAAAACCAGTGCTCCCGAGGAAACCCATGTGTTCACAGGAGAGCATGCAAGCTCCACACAGACAGCACTGGAGATCAGGAGGTTGAATTGGACCTGCAACCCAGGAGATGTGAGGCAGCAGCACTCACTTTTGCACGCCATTTTCCTCTGCTCCGGAAAAAGACTGTTCCTTTTTACAGTACTTCCTCCTGAGACCACCAGCAGAGACCCTGTTCATTACCATTGTCCTCTACTTCTACAACTCCCAACCTAAACCTGGATCCAAGTGGATCTCTGACCACTGGCTCCACTTCCCCACAATCTCTGCCTGTGGTCAAATCAAGATTCCATCAACACTATCAGAACTCACTGGACTTTCAGCTCTTTTCTTCTGGCATTTATTTTGCACTATGTATTTGATTGAACTTTTTAATTCATATCGATATATATACTTTGTATTGTAATTCGTAGTTTTGCAATGTACTGCTGCCACATAACAGCAAATTTCACAACATATGTCAGCGATATTAAACCCAATTCTGTTTCTGATTCAGCTATAACCGCTAGTGAAATTTTATGTTGTCCAAGTGCACATCACAATAAGATCACCAATGATGTAATGTAAAAGTCAGCCAGCCTGTCGTTGATCAGTTTGTGATGCTTAGGACAGATGAAACTTTATCACTGCTTGTTTCATTACTTTGGTCTCTGTGCTGACAATCAACCTGAACCTCAGAGTACTGTCTACCCATTTGCAAACCGGCTTCAGTGGAGATGGTCCATCACGGAAGCGTTGCCAAGGCCACGGAGAATCGCCAAGCCTCCCTACCCCTACTCCTCTCTATTTTACCTTTTATGTAGTGGTTCGATGGCTGCCATGGGGAGTGCCCATTTACAACCCTCGTCCTTCTCTATTGCCAAGATGAGGCTAAATGCAAACTAGAGGAACAGTGCCATAAATTAGGTCTGGACAGTTTACTGACAGGCAGCATCCGCACTGAATTCTCCAAATCCCAGTAAGCTGCTCACTCTGCACCAAGAGGGAGGTAGGTAAGGACGGATGATTAAACAAGGGAATCGGGGGGGGGGGGGAAGAGATCCCTGCAGAAAGCAGAGACTGGGGGACAGCTAAAGATGTGTTTGGTGGTAATATTCTGTTGAAGATGGCAGAAGTTGCAGAGAATGATTTGTTGGAATTGGGGTCTCATGAGGTGGTAGGTGAGGACAAGAGGACCTAGCTATCCCTTTCAATGCGGTGGGAAGGTGAGGTGAGCACAGATGTCCAGGAAATGGAGAAGATATGAGTGATGGCCACATCAATAGTGGAGGTAGGGAAACCTGTTCTTTGAAGGAGGACATCTCTGATGTCCTGGAAATGAGACCTCATCCTGGGATCAGATGCAGCAGAGACAAAGGAACTGAGAAATGGGAATAGCATTTTTACAGGAGACTGGGTGGGAAGAGGTATAGTTGAGATGACCATGGGAATCACTAGTTTTATAAAAGATATTGGTTGATAGCTTGTCTCCAGAGATGGAGACAGAGTGATTGAGATGGGGTGGTGGGGGGGGGGGGGGGGGTGGCATAATCACAAGTGGACCTAGGGCAAGGGCAAGGTGGAAGTTGGAGGCAAAATTGATGAAATTGACAAGATCAGCATAGGTGCATGAAGCAGCACCAATGCAGCTCTCAGAGTAATGCAAGAAGAGTTGGGGAGCATTGCCAGTGAAGGCCTAGAACATGGACTGTTCTAAGCAGGCAATGAAAAGGCAGGTACAGCTGGGGCCCATAGCTGCCCCTTTGAATATGGAGAAATTGGGAAGAGCTGAATGAGAAATACTGAGGGTAAGGACCGGTTCTGCCAGATGGAGGAGGAGGGTGGTGGTGGAGGGGATCCAGGTTCCCCATTAGCAACCTCTTGCATTTTCCTTTAAAATCTGTTCCACTTCCCAGTAACCAACACAGACTGATGCAATGGCTACAAGATCATCAAGCAGCTCCACCTATGTTCAGTGCCCAAACCAAACTGCAGTTGTTTCTATTACTCTATGCTGAATGTCACACAGTCTGCAGAGGATCTGATCGAATGCTGTACCTAATGGTGTGAAGATCAACTTCTCCATCTTCCGGTAACTTCTACCCATTGCGTCTTCTATGTTCACCCATTTCCTCAATCTTTCCTTCTCACCCCTCTTTTCCCATAATTTGCCCATCAGTCCATCTGGTTCCCTTCTTCCATTTCTTCCATGGCCCACTCTCTTCTCCTATCAGATATCTCCTTCTTCAGTCATTTACCTCTTCCAAATATTTGACCTCTCCCTCCCATCCTTTTACCTTTCCCTTCACCTGCATTTCTTTATCACCTGCCAGCTTCTTATCCTGGCTTCTGCCCCCTTCCTTACCAGTCCTGATGAGGCACCAAAGCACTCATTGTTTATTCCCCTCCACAGACACAGCCTGACTTGCCAAATTCCTCCATTGTTTTGTGTGTTGTACCTGAAACGTCCACTGCATTAGTGAAGTGCGTTCAAACCACCCCTCCCACTGGTTTATTTGCAATGTCATTACTGTACCAACCTGAACTCCTGCTTTTTCTGACCTGTAGCTATATCCCTGGAGAAATTTGAATCTTTACTTCCTCCGGGACCCAATCCCAGGACAGGGTGTAGCAGCCAGGCAGGCAGCACAGTGACAGAACATGTCACACTGCTACCTCAGAGCTCCAGTGACCCAGCCTCCATCCTGACTGTGTGGAATTTGCACCTCTTCCCTCCGACCGTGTAGTCCGGTTTCTTCCACCTCCCCAAGATGTGCTTGTCGGTAGATTAATTGGCCACATGTAAACTACCCTATTGGAACATGCAGCAGCACCGCACAAGAACACATCCCTTGGCCAACAACGTTGTGCCAAACCAGCTGAAAAGTAAATCAAAAATCCCCAAACACTAATCCCTTTTACCTGCACAATCTCCATATCCCTCCATCTTCCTCATATTCATGTGCCTTTCTAAAAGTCTCTTAAAAGCTTTTATGTATTTGCATTGAGCTCATGGGCCAAATGGTCTCTTTCAGACTCTGAAGGAGGGATGTGCTCTGAGGAGGTGACACAGACCAGAGGAGTATCCTTGAATTAGGTGCACACCCATAGAGTCTAACTGCCCTGCTCACTACACTCGGACCTCACCAGCATCACCCAACCTTTTTCACGTACAGCTGCAAGGCCATCTACAGTTTTCAGCTGGAGTCTTTGGTTGGACAGCGAAGCAGAAGCAGTATCGCGCAGGTCCAGAGCAGAGCTTGAAAAATGCAGACTCCATAAATGAGAGGTGCTGTCTCACGGAGCCGTAATCGTCTGCATCACAATGAAAAGACTTTGGCTCAACAGGCTCTGGTGAGAACAGGCAGAGGCCAGGTAAGTAGCTAAGTTTATTTCTCACTTCTTTTTCTCATTTAACTCTTTTTTTAAAAAAAAGTTTTTTATTGAGCTTTCAAATGATTACAGAAGAAAAAAATATCTACCTTCCCCCCTCCCCTTAACCCCTCCCCCCAACCCCTCCCCACTAACATCCCTATAGAAGAAAAGAAAAAAGAAAAAGAAGAAAAAAGAAAGAAAGAAAGAATGCCTGGAAAGTTAGCCTAACATCTGTGTTTGGCAAAATGTTGGAATCGATAATTAAGGAAACAGTAACAGGGCATTTGGATAAACATAGCTTAATAGGACAAAGTCAGCATGGCTTTACAGAAGGGAAGTCATGTTTGACAAATTTGTTGGAGTTCTTTGAGGACATAACATATAGGGTAGATAAAAGGGAACCAGTGGATGTGGTGTATTTGGACTTCCAAAAAGGCATTTGACAAGGTGCCACACCAAAGATTATTACTTAAAGTAAAAAATCATGGGATTGGGGATAATATTCTGGCATGAGTGGAGGATTGGCTTTCTAACAGAAAACAGAGAGTTGGGATAAATGGTTTATTCTCAGACTGGCAGTTGGTGACTAGTGGTGTTCCGCAGGGGTCGGTGTTGGGACCCCAATCTATATTAATGATTTGGAGAAAGGGACTAAGTGCAACGTATCGAAGTTTGCTGATGACACAAAGATGGGAGGGAGTATAATGAGTGCGGAGGACATTGAAACCCTGCAGGGGGACATAGATAGTCTGAGTGATTGGGCAGACATTTGGCAGATGAAATATAATACTGACAAGTGTGAGGTCTTGCACTTTGGCAGGAAAAATAATAGAGCAAGTTATTATCTAAATGGAGAGAAACTGGAAAGTGCTTCTGTGCAAAGGGATCGGGGGGTCCTGGTGCAGGAAACACAAAAAGTTAGTATGCAAGTACAGCAGGTGGTCAAGAAGGCCAATGGAATGCTGGCTTTTATTGCTAGGGGGATGGAGTATAAGAACAGGGAGGTCTTACTGCAGTTGTACTAGGTATTGGTGAGACCACACCTGGAGTATTGCGTGCAGTTCTGGTGTCCATATTTAAGAAAGGACATACTGGCTCTCGAGGCAGTGCAGAGAAGGTTCACTAGGTTAATTCCGGGGATGGGTGGGTTGATGTATGATGAGAGGTTGGGTAGATTGGAACTCTACTCATTGGAGTTCCGAAGAATGAGAGGCGATCTTATTGAAACATATAAGATTGTGAAGGGGCTTGATCGGGTGGATGCGGGAAGAATGTTCCCAATGATGGGTGAAACTAGGACTAGGGGGCATAATCTTAAGGTAAGGGGATGCCATTCCAGGACTGAGATGAGGAGAAATTTCTTCACTCAGAGGGTAGTGGGGCTGTGGAATTTACTGCCCCAGAGAGCTGTGGAAGCTACTACACTCAATAAATTGAAAACGGAGATAGACATTTTCCTGGATAAAAATGGCATTAGGGGATACGGTGAGCGAGCAGGTAAGTGGACATGAGGCTAGGTTTAGATCAGCCATGTGATCTCCTGGACCAGTTTTCGATAGCCTGGATTGGTCGGAGAGGAATTTTCCAGATTTTTTCTCCTCAATTGGCAAATCGTTTTTTTTCCCTCGGGTGATCACATGGGTTTGGGTGGGATGAATAATAAAATAAAATGGACGGCATGGTGCCCTGTTGGTTGGCACTGTTGCCTTGTGGGATTCGGTGAAAACTAGAGTTAAGATTGGATCAGCCATGATCTTGTTGAATGGCGGAGCAGGCTTGAGGGGCCGATTGGCCTACTCCTGCTCCTATCTCTTATGTTCTTATGTTCTTATATCGGAAGATCCCCACATGCTCCACTGAGTTCATAATAACTTTAGTATATGTATTTCTTTCTTTCCCCAAATAACCAATTATTTTATCTTCAGAGCACCTATATATTTAATCCTGTCTTTTGTAAATAAGGGCACCAAATTTTCAAAAATGTTTCATATTTAACTCTTAAATTATAAGTAATTTTTTTCAAGTGGAATACAGCTGGAAATTTCATTCTTCCAACGATCCATACTTAAGTATGAATCCAATTTCCAAGTAACTGCAATAGCCTTTTTGGCTACTGCCAGTGCAATTTTTATGAATTCTTTCTGATATTTATTCAATTTGGGTTTTGGTTTTATCCCTTCAATATCACCTAATAAAAATAATATTGGGTTGTGCAATAATTTGTTCAAGTAAAACTCTTAAATTTAACTCTTGAAAGAGTAGGGATATGTCTTGAGGGCCAGCATTCAGTTCTGGGTGTCTGGGATTTCCAGCAGATTTCCAGCCTCCTTGATGGCCACATCTGTGCCAGGTGCATCGAGATGCAGCTCTTTAGAGGCTGCGTTAGGGAACTGGAGCCACAGCTCGCTGACCTTCGGTTGTTAGGGAAAGTGAGGAGGTGATAGACGGGAGCTACAGGGAGGTAGTCACCCAAGGCTACAGGTGACAGATACTGTAAATGGGTGACTGTCAAGAGAAAACAGCACATAGTACGGAGCACCCCTGTAGCTGTCCACTTCAACAATAAGTAGCCCATTTTGAATACTGTTAGGCCAGATGACCTAACAGGCGGACGCAAAAGTAGCCAGTCCTCTGGCACTGAATCTAGCCAAGTGGCTCTGTGTAGGGAGCTGAAGAGGATGACAGCAGTAATAGGTAACTCTATAGTTAGGGGGACAGGAGATTCTGTGGACACAAAAATGAAACATGGATGATAGTTCCCAGGTGCCAGGGTCTGCAATGTTTCTGAACTCGTCCACAATATCCTGAGAAAGGAGGGTGAGCAGCCAGAAGTCTTGGTGCCCATTGGTACTGATGACATAGGTTAAAAAAAAGGAAAGGAGGTTTTGAAAGCAGAATACAGGGAGTTAGGAAGGAAGTTGAAAAGCAGGAGCTCAAGGCTAGTAATCTTGGGATTGCTGCCTGTACCATGTGACAGTGAGGATAGGAATAGAATGAGATGGCAGATAAATGCTTGGCTGAAGAATCAGAATATAGGGCAGGGTTTCAGTTTTCTGGCTCATTGGTACCTCTTCTGGGGCAAGTGTGACTTGTACAAAAAGGACGAGTTACACTTGAACCTGAGGGGGACCAATATCCTCGTGAGCGGGTTTGCTAAAGCTGTGGGGAGTGAAATATAGAAACATAGAAAACCTACAGCACAATACAGACCCTTTGGCCCACAATGCTGTGTCGAACATGTACTTACTTTAGAAATTACATAGGGTTACCCATAGTCCTCTATTGATTTAAGTTCCATGCATCTATCCAAAACTCTCTTAAAAGGCCCTAACGTATCTGCCTAAAACACTGTTGCTGACAGCCCATTCCATGCACTCACCATTCTCTGCATAAAAAACTTACCCCTGACATCTCCTCTGTACCTACTTCCAAGCACCTTTAAACTGTGCCCTCTCATGCTAACCATTTCAGCCCTGGGAAAAAGCCTCTTACAATCCACACTATCAATGCCTCTCATCATCTTGTACACCTCTCTATTAGGTCACCTCTTATCCTCCATCGCTCTGAGAAAGGACAAATTGACTCAACCTATTCTAATAAGGCATGTTCCCCAATCCAGGCAACATCCTTGTAAATCTTCTCTGCACCTTTTCTATTGTTTCCACATCCTTCCTGTAATGAAGTGACCAGAACTGAGCACAGTACTCCAAGTGGGGTCTGACCAGGGTCCTATTGATGCACCATCAATAACTCTTGGAGATGTGAGGCGAGATATAGGCTTTTATTGGCTGGAAGAAAGAACAAGCAGCAATTGACCACCACACTGCATCCTGGAGACTGAGGCCGGGGCTTTGTCTCCAGTCGCCTTTATACCGGGGTCCGTGGGAGGAGCCACAGGAGCAGTCAGCGGGGGGGGGGGGGGGGGGCGTGTCCAGACAGGTATATGTAGTTCACCACAACTATATAATTGAAACATTGCCTCTCAGCTCTTAAACTTAATCCCACGGTTGATGAAGGTCAATGCACCGTATGCCTTCTTAACCACAGAGCCAACCTACGCAGCAGCTTTGAGTGTCCTATGGACTTTGACCCCAAGATCCCTCTGATCCTCCACACTGCCAAGAGTCTTACCATTAATACTATATTCTGCCTTCATGTTTGACCTACTAAACGAACCATCTCACTCTTAACTGGGTTAAACGCCATCTGTCACTTCTCAGCTCAGTTTTGCATCCTATCGATGTCCCACTGTAACCTCTGACAGCTCTCCACACTATTCACAAGACCCTCAACCTTTGTGTCATCAGTGATTTAAACTAATATGGCAGGGGGATGGGAGCCAGTGACAGCAGTGAGGAGGAGCCAGCAGGTTTACAAGTAGATGATGGATGTAATATGAATGTAAGGAAGGACAAGCCAGTGATTGGGTACAAAAGCAGATGCAGCATAGAGTTAAATTGTACCACGGAGGCAAAATTCAACAGGGTGAGGAATGCAAAAGGTACTATATTTATATGCACATAGCATTCGGAATAATGTGGATGAACTCGTGATGCAATTAGAGATTGGTTGTTATGACATAGTGGGCATCATAGATGGGAGCTGAATATCAAAGGATATGCGTTGTATTGAAAGGACAGACAGGAAGGCATAGGCGGTGGTGTGGCTCTGTTGGTAAGAGATGGAATGGTGATTGATAAGTTCATGGGCCTAGGTAGAAGGAGTCGATTTTAGAAAACCTAGCTCATTTATTTTTCAACATTGTCCCCTCCTACACTTACACACTTAGTCCAGCAGTCGTGGAGCAAACAAATCCCTTCTTTGTAGAAGTTGGCGTCTTGGACCTCCAGAAGTGGTCCACAGCAGGGGTGATTGATAAGTTTGTGGCCTAAGGTGGAAGGATACAGCTCTCATTTCATGTGCGTGCAATTCACCACTTTGAGTGACTATGCAGAAAGTTCGAAGTTAGTAACTCATCTCCTTCCACCTTAGGAGAAGGGATCTGTGTGCTCTACGACCGCTGGACTAAGTGTGTAAATGTAGGAGGGGACTGTGTTGAAAAATAAATGTGCTAGGTTTTCTAAAATTGACTACTTTAGGCCACAAACTTATCAACCACCCCGCGTACATCTTTAGAAAGAGGTGACACAGGATCAAAGATTATTGAATCTTTGTATGTGAAGTTAAGAAACTGCAAGGGTAACAAATCCATTATGGGAATCATATATAGGCCTCCAAAGAGTAGCCAAGATGTGGTTTACAGTTTGCAAAGGGAGCTGGAAAGGCTAAGTAATAAGGGTAATGTCACAACCTAAATGGGGGACTTCAATATGCAAGGGGATTGGGAAAATCAGGTTGGTGTTGAAATACATTCTTGAATGCCTACAAGATGGCTTTTTACAGCAGCTTGTATCTTAGATTGGGTGTTGTGTAATAATCCAGATTTTATTAGGGAGCTTAAAGTAAAAGAACCCTTAGGAGGCAGTGATCATAATATGATTGAATTCATACTGCAGTTTGTGAGGGAGGAGCATAAGTCAGATGTATCAGTATCACAATGGAGTAAAGGGAATTATAGAGGCATAAGAGAGGAGCTTGCCCAGGTGGATTAGAGGGGGTCGTTGGCAGGGATGATGGCAGAGAAGATATGGCTGATGTTTCTGGGAATAGTTCACAAGGCACAGGGTAAATATATCCCACAGAAGAAGAAGTTCTCAAATGGCAGGGGTAGGCAACTGTGGCTGACAAGGGGAGTTAAGGACTGCACTACAGCTAAGGAAATGGCATATGAATGGGAAGTTGGATATTGGGAAGTTTTTAAAATGCAATAAAAGGCAACTAAAAAGCCATAAGAAGGGAAAAGATGAAATATGAGGGCAAACTAGCTAATAATATAAAGCAGGGTACTAAATTGTTTTTCTGTTATATAAAGAGTAAAATGAAGGTGAGAGTTGATATTGGACCACTGGAAAATGATGCTGGTGAGGTACTACAGGGGAACAACGAAATGGCGGATGAACTTAATAAGTACTCTGCGACAGTCTTCACTGTGAAAAACACTAGCAGTGTGCCAGAAGTCCATGGGTTTCAGGGAGCAGGAGTGAGTGCCATTGTTACTACAAAGGAAAAAGTGCTGGACAAACTGCAAGGTCTCAAGTTGGAGAAGTCACCTACACCCCAAAATTCTGGAAGGAGTTGTTGAAGAGATAGCAGATGCATTGTTCGTGATTTTTCAAGAATCATTTGATTCTGGCATGGTTCCAGGGGACTGGAAAATGTCACTCTACTCTGTAAGAAGGGAGGAAGGCAAACGAAAGGAAATCATAGGCCTGTTAGCCTAACCTCAGTGGTAGGGAAAGTGTTGAAGTCCGTCATTATGGATGAGGTAATGGAGTTCTTGGAGACTAATGATAAAATAAGTCTAAATCGGCATGGTTTCTGTAAAAAGAAATCTTGCCTGACAAATCTGTTAGAGTTCTTCAAGGAAGTAACAAGCAGGGTGGATAAAGGAGAGGCAGTGGATGTCATTGACTTAGATTTTCAAAAGGCATTTGATAAAGTGCCACACACGAGACTGCTTAACAAGATAAAATCCCATGGTATTACAGGAAAGATACTGACATGTATAGAGAAATGGCTGACAGGGAGGAAGTAGTGAGTGGGAATATGGGGGGGGGGCTTTTTTGGTTGGATGCCAGTGACTAGTAGCATTTCTTAGGGGTCAGTATTGGGACTGCTGCTTTTCAATGATTTAGATAATGGAATTGGTCGCTTTGTGACAAAGTTTGGGGATGATACAAAGATAGGTGGAGGGGTCAGTAGTGCTGAGGAAGCAATGCGATTGCAGAATGACTTGGACAAATTGGAAGTATGGGCAAAAAAGTGGCAGATATGTAAAATATGGGAAATGTATGATAATGCATTTTGATAAAAGCAACAAAAGTGCAGACTATTATCTAAATGGGGAGAAAATTCAAACATCAGACATGCAGAGGGACTGCTTGCAAGACTCACAGAAGGTTAATTTACAGGTAGAGTCTGTGATTTAAGAAGGCAAATGCAATGTTGGCATTCATTTCGAAGGGCATTGAATATAAAAACAAGGAAATAATGTTGAGCCTTTATAAGACACTAGTCAGGTTGTACTTGGAGTATTAACAACAGTTTTGGACCCCATATCTCAGAAAGGATGTGTTGTCATTGGAGAAAGTCCAGAAGAATCATTACAAGGATGATTCTGGGAATGAAAAGGTTAACATATGGGGCACGTTTGGCTTTAGGCCTGTACTCACTGGAATTTAGAGAAATGCAGGGAGATCTCATTGAAACCTACCAAAATTTTGAAAAGACTATATAAGGTGGATGTGGAGAGGATGATTGCTACATTGGGAGGTGTCCAGAACTAGAGGGCATAACCTCAAAATTTAGGGGAGACCCTTTAGAACAGAGGTAAGGAGGAATCTTTTTACCCAGAGTAGTGAACCTGCGGAATGCTCAACCACAGACAGCTGTGGAGGCCGAGTCTGTGGGTACATTTAAAGCAAAAATTGATAATTTCCTGATTGATCAGGGCATCAAATGTTATGGCGGTTAGGCAGGTGTATGGGGTTGAGTGGGATCCAGGATCAGCCATGATGGATTGGCAGAGCAGACTCGATGGGCTGAATAGCCTAATTCTGCTCCTATGTCTTATGGTCTTACGATCTTACAAAGGGTTACTTAATGGCATACATACGAGCTCAGCACAGGTGCATGAAGCAGCTCCAATGCAGTCATCAATGCAGTGCAGGAGAGTTAGAGTGCATTACCAGGGTGGGCTTGGAACACAGACTGTTCTACATAGCCAACAACGAGGCAGGCATAGCTGGGGCCCGTGGCTACCCCTTGCGTTTGGAGAAAGTGGGAGGAGCCTAAGGAGAACTTGTTGAAGGTGAGAACTAGATGGGGGAGGGTGATAGGGTGGAGGGGAACTGGCTGGGTCTTTTGTCGAGAAAGAAGCGGAGAGCTTTAAGGCCTTCTTAATGCGGGATAGAAGTGCATAGGGACTGGAAATCCATGGTGAAAATGAGCCAGAGAATTGAAAGTTGATGAGGAGATTGAGAGCATGTGAATTGTTGCAAATGAAGATGGGAACGGACTGAACAAAGGGAGACAGAGTGGAGTTGAGGTATGCCAACATGAGTTCAGTGGGGTCGAAGTAAGCAAAGACAATGTGCCAGCCCAGATAGTCAGGTTTGTGGATCTTGGGTAGGTGGTAGAAACGAGTAGTGTGAGGTAAGGGAACTATGAGTTTGGTTGCATTAGATGGAAATTCTGCAGAGTTGATGAGATTATTGATGGTTTTGGAGACAATTTCCTGATGGTGTGGAGTATTGTTATTTGGTATTGTTCAGGTGTAAAGCTGTGGGCCATAAAAAGAACCATTTAAATTTATAGCGTGTTTTCCATGATCACAGGTCATCTAGATCTTCTGTTCCATGAAGTTCCACGTTGCTGTATAATTACCGAATCTCAGCGACTTCTTGTTGATGGACAATGAAGGAAAAAAAAACAACTAAGTACTTTGGTATCACTCTTTCCCTGGTAAATGAACATTGAAAACAATAGCTTGTAACTTTCCTTTCGACGTGGAGGCAATTCGATGAGGCAGAACTGATGTGGGGCAAGGCAGTAGGTCCATCGCTGAGAGTGATGAAGACCCAAGGTGCGATCGATTTAAGTGCCAGGTTAAATCAGAAAGGTTGGGTACAGGCCGAATCTTCGTGGCAAGGTTCAGGTGCCATAGCATACAGAAACAACTGAACCCAATGTTTGGATGCCAGTTTAACACTGGGTGAAATTGGGACAGTTGATTACAGGCTAAATCGAGGCAATGTGGTTAAGGCCTCAGAGAGTATCGAAGCGACAGGATCTGATGCCTGGATGATGTTTTAAGTGCTGGGCCGAACAGGTAAGGTTGGGTACAGGCTGAATTGAAATGGCGGGACACAGAGGATACGAAGTGACGGAACCTGATGTTTGGATGATAATTTGTGCACCAGGACAGACTGAGAAGTTCAGGGTGTTAGGGCCAGAGGCAGGGGACTGGGAAGCTCAGCTAGCTACTCTGAGATGTTTACTCAGTTCTCTGCTGGACTACAGGTCTGAGTACAGACTCATTTTGTGGACTTCAGTTCAGAACGCTATTTCCTTGCATTTATTGTTTGCATGATTTGCCTTTTTTCCTCTCTGCCCATTGAGTACTTGACAGTCTTTTTCAATGGGCTCTGTTTGGGGTTTCTTTGTTTCATAGCTGCCAGTAAGGAGACGAATCTCAAGGTTGTATTATGTATACATACTTTGACAATAAATGTACATTATTTGGTCACGATTACTGAATGTGTGCTTGATTGATAGGACTTGTAGACTTTTTTTCTAAATAAAATACTCGATTTTACTTCGAACTTTGAAAATTTTGCCGCACAGAAATGTAATAATAATCAAATCATTTGTTCTGGTGACTTAGTTGATCAATAGTGACTGCAGAGAGATCACCTCAGATCTTCCTTAAACCAGCATCTTTTATGTCTGCTCGAGTTGCTGGTCACTCAAAAGACAATGCTTCTAACAATGCCTTAGACTTTCAGTAGCTCTAGTGTCTGAGACTTGTGTCTACAGCCTTTCAAATGTTTCATCATTTCTATATAAAAATGTAGACATTGTATATGAAAAAAAGACAGAATCTGTTGAGAATACTCCACACGTCAGGCAGCATCTGGTCATGAAGGTGAGAGATCATCAGTCTGAAGCATTAACTTACTTCCTCTCCATAGTTGCTGCCTGACGTGCTGAGTGTTTTCAGCATTTTTTGAAATTACTTAAGATTTCCAACATCTGAAGTTGTTTGCTTTTAGAAACTTTATAATTAACTTCACTCTACAGTTGTTCATGCTGCCAGTTGACTGCATAGCTAAGCAAACAAGCCTGTACATTTTTGTTTGAACTGCGTGGTACGACTCCTTCCGAAACTCAACGACCTTGCACGTAGAGGAGCCGAGCTTGTCATATACTGCGCTGACTGGAAAGAGGGAGATCATTTAGGGTGCAGCTGTTGTTTTGTTTCATTTGTCACAGGGTGGTGTGGGTGGGGAGATTAAAGGAGAAAGAAGCAAATCAGAGCAAGGCTGAAGTGGGAGGGGAGTCTCTGCACTGGAGCTGGTTATTAGGCAAGCTGTAGGCCTGTGCTGTGTTGGTGGATCGTTGCCTTTGGATTGGTCCTTCAGCATGGTGGGACATCTGTAAGGGACTGCTGCACGTATCAGGCTGCAGGAGTCCCTGCTGAGGGAGGCACGGAAGCTCGGTGCGTGCAACGTAAAGGCTCTCCGGGGAAGAACTACAGTCCGGGCTCCTTCTTCGACTGCACATGGAGGGACTGCGTTCGATGTGGAGTACCCTCAAACATTAAAATGGCATTAAACTCAGGGGATCACATGAATGCAATAGTGCTATGGTTTAAAAAAAAGTTATCACTACTGAATGAATAAATATAAAACGTTTTGCGCATGTTTATTCTTTTGCATGTATAAATAATAAAATAATAAAATTACTCATTTGTCTGAGAATTTTGGAAGACATTTTTGGAGGATAGAATATTAAAGCGGTGATTCAACAAGAATGTCAAAACTTCTCACTGATATCCCTTCCACAGCAAAATTAGAGAGGCACAGAGAGGCTATTACGCTCGCACCAAATGTCTCTGTGTAGTCAGGTTGCACTGACAGATGCATCATGACCTGAGAAAGCCCAAGGACACTGGGGATAATAATGACAAACAGGCAACGTGGAATCTTGAGCCTGTTTCTCACTCAGTACAGTTTTTATCGCAAGAGCACCAGGCTGAGTAACAAAAGTGAATGACCTACGGACACATGCACAGTGTCATTAGGGAACGTGGAGAAAACTCGATGTACGTGCTTCAGCTGGGTTACAGATACAGATTTACTTATCAGATGTACATCAAAATAGACAGTGGAATGTGACATTTGCATTGACAACAAGCACATCCCTTTTAGTGATTCAAGTTGCATGGGTCCTAATGCCCTTCTCTTGGATAACATCGGTGGCGTGGAGAGGGGAGACTTGCAGCATGGGCAACTGCTAGTCTCCCATACAAGCCTGCCCAGGCCTCAATCATCATCGCAAATCGATGGACAGCTAAAGAAGACGAGGTCGCTGGCAGGATGAAAAACAGAACATTATGTGACATCAGACCTCTCAGCAAATTAAGCAATCCATACCTGCGTGCAGCAAATATAGGTAGTATTCTGGCATGAATGATCTGAATAACATCTGTTTGGTTAGGTTCCACCCTGTTGGTATCAACATCAATTTCCTTAACTTCTGGTAAACACTACCTTCTGTTCCGCCTGCATTGTATTCCCTCATTCCTGTGGCCCTCTCACTCCTTCTCTTCCCCTACCCTGCCCTGATGACCTGCCTATTACCACCTTCTGGTCCCCCACCTTCTTGCCTTTATTTAATGGTTTACTTTCCTCTCCTAGCACATTCCTTCTTCTTCAACTCTTTACCTCTTCCACCTATTGATTCTCACATCATTCCCCTTTCGTTATCCCTCCTCCTTCACCCACTCACCTTCCCCCTCACCTGGCAGCATGCTCTCCTCTCCCTCCACCCACCCAGCTTCTTATTCTAGCTTCAGCTCCCGTCCTTTCCAGTCCTGATGAAGGGTCTCGGCTTGTAATGTTGAGTGTTTATTTCCTTCCATAGATGCTGCCTGACTTGCTGAGTTCCTCGAGCATTGCTTGAGGAATGCTCAAGATTTCCAGCATTTACAGAATATCTTGTATGTAACATTCAGGTATGGGCTGGCCTGTAAAAATCTACAGCCTCAGTGCAAAAATGCCAGGAAATGGCCCTTTGAACAAAAGAGCTTTAAATATATATCCGAAATATTGAATTGCACCACTACAAATCTCCACGCCATTGGCTTCCTCGTGGTCTCCAGTGACAGGAAACTTCGTGAGAAATCTCACTTTACCACCTCCAGGAGAAGGTCAATGACTCACCTTTGTGCAATCCAAAATCATTCTATCATCTGAGTGGCTCAGTTCAGGAAGTTTGCCGGAATCAATTCCATTTCCTTGAATGGAAAGGCCTTCAAAAATTATTGGATACAGCCCATCACAGAACCAGAATCAAAATCAAGTATAATGTCACTGGCAGATGTGTTAAATTTGCTGTTTTGTGGCAGCAGTACAATGTAACACATAATAATAAAAACTATAAATTATAATTAGAAGTATATCTGTATATTTACAATAATTTAGATAAGCAGTGCAAAAAGAGAGGAAGAAATACTGAGGTAGTGTTCATGGGATCAATGTCCATTCAAAAATCTGACGGCTGAGAGTAAGAAGCTGCTCCTGAACGTTGTGAGTGTGTGTCTTCAGGCACCTGTACCTCCTCCTTGGTGGTAGCAATGAGAAGAGGACATGTCTGGATGATGGGGATCCTTAAAGATGGATACCAGCTATTTGAGATATCGGCATTTGAAGGTGTCCTCGATGCTGGGAAGGCCAGTGCTCACGATGGAGCTGGCTGAGCTTACAATTTCCTGCAGCTTTTTCTGTTCCTGTGCAGTGGCCCCTCCACACCAGATGGTAATAGAACCAGTTATAATGGTTTCCACTGTGCATCTGTAGAAATTTGTGTGTATTTGACTCACCAAAACTCATCAAGCTTCTAAAGAAACGTAACTACTGTCATGATTTCTTTGTAATTGCATCAATATGTTGGGCCCAACATCACGTTTCTGGAAGGTATTCTGTAACCTGATAGGGACAACAGCAAGCCTTTCCTCTGGGTTTCACTCACAGTCCAATGGCAGACCAACTAAGATTTAGAACATGCCCTAAGACCTGTTGAGCAGGGTAACCATTTGATGTGAGCTGAGGTTGCCCTCAACACTTACAGCATTCGGCACACTGGATGTCATGTTCAAGTGCCAGTCTGGTTATCCTCCACCTCTCCTTCTGGAACAGGAGGCCGAGGTTGGGGTCACTGTGGTCAAAAATCTCATCCAACACTGCAAGCAAAAATGGATGAAGGCATGAGAGATTTTGCTGGGCTCTACCTGGAAGACGGAGACCAAGGCAAACCAAAGGAGAAGACAGGTCCCACTTTGCAGCCTGGGCAACTGGTCTGGCTGCCCACTCATGATTTGCCTCTCTGGGTGGAGTCTGGAAAGCTGGCACCCAAGTTCATTGAGCCCTTCAATGTCCTGAGGAAAGTAAGCCCAGTGGCTTACACCTTGCAGCTCCCCAAGACCCTAAAGATCAATCCCACTTTCCACATCTCTAAGTTAAAACCTGTCTGTACCAGCCCCTTACCTCCACTACCACCAGCTCCACTGCCAGCCAGGCTTATCAATGGGGAACAGGTCTTCACGGAGAGAAGACTTTCGAACTCACGAGCTGTTCAGGGTGTTCAGCAATACCTCATGGACTGGGATGGATTAGGACCTCAGGAAAGGTGTTGGGTGCCTGAAAGAAATGTAGATCCAGTTCTCATCCACGACTACCACCACTGTCTCTCTGAGCAGCCAGGGACGCCAAGAGAGTTGGCTGCAGGGGAGGAGGTGCTATTACAAAATGCTCCGAACCGCCCTAGCTTCTGGTATTTAGTTGCTCTAACTCTCCCGAGTATCAATTGCTGGCGCGGCCCTGTTAAGAGTTCAGGATGGTTCTGCTAATTGACAATCATGTTTTGGGCACCAAGAATTGAGAATTTAAAGAGCACCTGGAGTGAAATTTGGTGCTCAATTGTAAGCCCCACTACTGATATTGTCAAGCTCAACTCACAAACCTCCCTTTACCCCATCCCTATCTATAATTTTAGTCTGGTTCTCTTTCTCTCTCTTTTTCCCCCCTCAATATAATCTCCCCCCAACCCTACCTTTCTTTCTCTTTTATTTCCCACAATTCTCCACCTTCCCCCTAGCCCATTTCCCTTCAGCCTATCACTTCCCAGCTCTCTACTTCATCCCCCACTTCTTATCCCCTCTCGACCATCCCATGTTACTTCACTCCTGATGAAGGGTTTTGGCCCGAAATGTCGTCACTACCTCCTCCCATAGATGCTGTCTGGCCTGCTGAGTGCTGCCAGCACTTTGTGTTTTTATTTTTTTTTTGATATTGTCAAGCGTTAGTTTTGTGGTCAGTTCTCGATTCAATTTTGATACCGTGTCTTGAGTCTTGCTTCAGGTACTCCAGGGTTTGGTTCCAACCTGTCATCATCAAGGATTCTCAATACAATCAGAGTAAAGTCAAAATGAGGAAAGGTCCAAAGGAAAGCATGACATATTGAATTTATGTAACAAATGCAAGGTGAGAGAAGGCGGACTTAGTTAAGAACATCAGGACAAACTGCCACTATGGCAAGATGCGTATTGATAAAGAGTCACTTGGTGATGAGCTGGGACACCTACTGACAAAAATTTAGCCAAATTCTACTGCAGAGCAATTGGCAATTACTCAGGAAGTGCTGAAATCCTTGGCTAAGGTGGAGAGCAAGATGACAAGAAACTCGAATTGTGGTGGGCTATACTTGAAGGCTGGTGGTGTTGAGTAAAGGCTGGCTCAGATAGAATATCATTACCTCTAGGGGAAAATAATTCTGAGTTCCACATCCGGTATAGAGGAAGGGGAAATATTCACAGGTGAGATGCCTTTACTCCCAGAGTAATTCTGTCTAGGAAGTGCACATGTACAGGCAACTTACTGTTTCGTAGAGGAGTAAAGTGCAGGATTCAAAAGCAATGAAGACGATTTCAAGAGCACTTGGAGATGTGCATTGAAGTGGAGGGAAGGAACAGATAGTGAAAGTCAATGCAAGACCCAATGAAAGGTGACTGGAGGATCAGAAATAACCCAGTGAAATTGCATCAGCAAAGTTTATGCCTGCTGGAAGATCAGTCAGCTTATTGACAATGAGGAACAGAAGTTCAATACACTATCTCCAGTACCGCTGTGCCAAGCTAGAAAATACTTCTTGATCATGAAAGAGTCTTTTCTGAAGAATACATAATGATGGCTGTGAGGAGGGGACTGATAACTTCTCAGTGGTCAAGGTGCACCACGTTGGGCCCTGTACTACAGAGAGTGTAGTATGAAAGAAATGGGATCCAGGTTCAATGGGAAATCAAAGATAAAGTCTTTGATTCAGTCAACAACAGTGGCGTCACTCATCATCAACATTATTATGCGTCATGTCGTGTGATCTGGGTGATCATGGTCCTTGACCATGACTGTTCTTGGCAATCTTTCTGCGGAAGTGGTTTGCCATTGCCTCTTTCTGGGCAGTTTCTTGACAACACAGGTGGCCCCAGCCATTATCAATACTCTTCAGAGATTGTCTGCCTGGCGTCAGTGGTCGCATAATCAGGACTTGTGATATTCACCACCTGCTCATACGACCATCCAGCATTTGCTCCCATGGCTTCACGTGACACGAATTGGTGGGGTGGGGGAGAAGCTAAACAGGTGCTACACCTTGTCCACGAGTGACCTGCAGGCTAACGGAGGGAAGGAGTGCCTTACACCTTCTTTTTGATACAGACACATCTCTACCCCGCCACACAAGTGGTGTCATTAACAAAGTTAAATCCAGATTTAGAGATGTACTTAGCCACACAGTACTAGGTGTGTGTGTAGTGTAGGCCTCTGTTAGTCTCCATAGACCATGTATTTGCGTCTTGGAAAGTTTCCAGGGTGGAAGCCTGGGCAAGGTTGTATGGAAGACCGGCAGTTGCCCAGGCTGCAAGTCTCCCCTCTCCACGCTACCGATGTTGTCCAAGGGAAGGGTGTTGTATACTAGATATAAAGTGAGTAAAGTGGGTGGGGGACTAATCACACAGCCTTGTGGTGCACGATGCTGCTGGTGATTGGGGACAAGATGTTATTTCCAATCTGTGCTGACTGGGGCTTGCAAGTGGGGAAAACAATAATCTAGTTTGACAAGGAGGTACCGAGGTCCAGGTCTTGGAGGGTAGTGATGAGTTTTGAGGGCATGATAGTGCTGAATATGAAACTGTGGTCAATGAAGAGCATCCTGATGTAGTATGTATCTTCATTGTCCAGGTGTTCCAGAGCTGAGTGAAGAGCCAATGAGATGGCATCTGCTGGTGACCTGTTGTGATGGTAGGCAAATTGGAGCAGATTCAGGTTACTCCTCAGGCAGGATTTGACATGTTTCATGAAAAAGCTCTTGAAAGCATTTCATCTCTGTTGATGTACATACTACTGGACGATAGTCATTGAGTTAGGTTACCATGCAATGATACATTGTAACATGTATCTTTATCAGATCTTCAGTAAAGATCTTCAGTTCCATTCATTTCCATTTGAGCACTTTATGAAGCAGAATGTTATTAAAGGAACACTTATTTCCCCAGAACAGGAGGTGACACATAATGTGGCAGAAGGATTGAAGAAGCTGTGAAGAAATAGTTATTGGAATGTTGTTCGAAAGTAATAATGAGGCATCAAACACTGAATTATTTGTTAAAATACAGAATGATACCACATTCCACAATGTGTTACACTCTTAGTGAGTTACAAGGAACATGACTAAGCTCAGTCAAATCTGTAAAGGAACATGTTGTAACTGAGTATAAATGTAAGTAGGCTAAATTTGTAAATGCTGCTAATATGTGAATCATTTCTCAAAAAAAATGTGAAAGCAGTGTTGTGTGTGTAAACATGACATACGTGTGACGTATGTATGCACTGGCAGCATCGTTAGAGAGAGGGGATTAAACAGGATTCCTCGTTTTAAAACCTCACCATGTTGCTTTGAGATTCATTACCATCCTGATATTTATACCGCTGGAATAAGTATGTCCTCAATATTACCAGTCTCACGGTCAGATTGCTTTTGGTACTGCCCAGGTTGGATTTACAAAACCTCCCCAGATCTTGCATCTGAGCAGTAAGCAGACAAGAAATCCAAAGGTCTATCATGCATTAACTGAACCAAAATGCGGAGGAAACCTAATAAAGTAAATATCTATAACTTTGGAAGATTGATGCACCATCAATAACTCTCGGAGACGAGAGGCGAGATATAGGCTTTTATTGGCTAGAAGAAAGAACAAGCAGCAGGTGACCACCACACTACATCCTGGAGACTGAGGACAGGGCTCAGTCTCCAATCTCCTTTATCCCGGGGTCAGGGGGAGGAGCCACAGGAGCAGTCAGCGGGGGGTGGGGGGGGGTGTCCAGACTGGTATATGTAGTTCACCACAAAGACCTACATTAACATTTGTGGACTAAATATCATTGAAGGAAGATCCTGTGAAGACATATCTGAAACAGGCATTATGCTCCTGGTCTGAATTTCAAATGCTCTAATTGAGTATATTGAACTGAATAGCTTCAATTGCAGGATAAATCAGGTTTTGCAGACAAACTATACACCAACAGCATACCTTGGAGATATATTGGCTCTGTCAGGAGTGATCCACGACTTGTCACCGTTCCTGGGGAGAAACGTGTTCTGGAAGTACTGACCTCACAGGGTGGTGCTTGCAGGATGTGCCTGTCTGATGTGGGAAGTATCCATGCAGAGTCTCAGCCTGTTCCAAGGCACCATAACTGCACTGAACCAGAGAATTAAATCGCTGGAAACTGAAGGAACCTCTCAGTCTATCAAACTGGACTGACTCGTTTATGAATCATTATGAAGGGGAGTCTCTTCCTTGCTTAATGAAATTAGAATTAATTCAGACACCCGAAGCTGTAAAGGTGCAGTTTCTGTAAGAAGAGCCCTTTGTGGTTTTGTGGTAGTAACCAGCACGTGGCATTGTCACCTTTGTTAGTATTTTGAGAGTTTACACAGTGAACTGAGCGGATCAGTCCTTGTGGCCTTGTGTTAAAATGCAGCATTCTGAGCGGCTGAACAATCCCAACAGAGCCAATTCTGACTCTGTGTGTGTGTGTGTGTGTGTGTGTGTGCTCATCATGTGACTGAAGGTCAGTCTGCGATGCCCCATTGACAAGTTCCTCATGCACTTTGACCCAGGATTGAACACTTTGAAGAGAACTGGTAAAATAAGGACGCAGCAATTCATTGATTTATATCCTTACTTCTCTGTTGCAATGCAGACAATTATTAATTAATCTGGTCCTTTGAGATAATGCTCAGTGAAATAACACCACAGTAATCGGCTGACACCAATTTACATATTAACTTCCAGTCTATAATTTCACAGTCCACTAATTCCTTGTTATTCATGAGGGATAAGTGCACAGTCTTCCTGTGGAAAATAAGAAGTACGGATACCATTAAGGCTGTTGCCATTGACACTAAGGCTGCCATGACGTGCAGTGATTAATCCCGTGAATGTAACAGCTTCTGTACACGTTCCAATGGCGCAGTCTCCCACTTTGTTCCTGCCTCTGACTGCATGCTGACTCTGGCTATTTCACCACTTGCCAGTATAAGTTCATAGCCTGGCAAACAAAGTTCACCAGACCTCACTGGGCTCTGAAGGAATCCTCTGTATTTTCCAGCACTGTCAGTGATACAGAGCTGCCTTCAGATACATGTAGCCTGTGAGTCAGCATAGGACGAGGACTTGGTGAAGTGGCCAATTTAAGCAGTATTTAGCTCAAAAGTCATCTATTTTAAAGCTTAAGAGAGGAAAACTGATGTTAAAGAATGCTTTGGGAGTTTCAGCATTTTGTTTCTTTTAGTTCCCTAACATTAACCAATCACTTTTGTAGGAAGCAACCGTGATCTATTGGCCTGGACTGAAGCTCCTGACGTATTGCGTGTAGGCAGGGGGAGGGATAGCAGTGGATGCCAGAATTGAAATTGGTTCTAGGCATTTTGTTGGGGCACTTTTAACAAAATGACATTAAGAGTTTCAGGGTCCGAGTTGCTTTAAATAGGCAGTTGTAAGGCCACTGGGTATCATGCGAATGTTATATAAAAGTACATTGCAAACAGGATTCTGGGGCTGACTGAGAAATGTTGGTAGGAAATGGAATACTGACCCTTCCAGGGAACTTTAAGGCTGAGCAACCACTTGCAACAAGTCTTCCTCTGTCCACCCACTTCCTTAAATCCTGTTCTGTTTAGCAATCACTGATGTTCCCTCATTTTTATGCAACACCATTGCTCTGCCTCGCAAACAGGTTAACATAAAATCCACACACCATTGCGCTCGCTAATCATCTCCATTCCATCCTCACGGAAGAAGAGAGAGACTGGGAAATGAAGCTCACAGCTTGTACCTACAGAGGGGACCACCCCGAGCATGGTGCATGGCCTCTCGGATGTGGCGCAGTTGAGTGAGCCCAGTATAAAGAGAAGGTCTGGGAGAGATGCAAGACCTGCAGCTGGAGCTGACAGAAGTGCAAGAGCAGTCTTCAATAGAGCAGATCCACGGGGCTCAAGACCATGTATAGGAGCTGAATGAGAGCAAAGACTACTGTCTACAAAGCCAAGGACCAGGAGCAAGAATGGGACCAGAAGAGAAAGGTGTGGGCTCTAGAACAAGGGTGGGAGATGACATATTGGCAGAGAAGCACATTAGACAGGAATATAGGCATGGCTGGTGTCAAGAAGGAAGTCTGTTAGACCAGGAGGTGAAATTACATTAGACTGGTGACGCAAAGTAAGCTGAACTGGCAGGAGAGGCACATTGAGTAGTGTAGGGTCTATGGTACAAAGATGACTTACTCCTCCTATCTGCGTCATCTATTAGTGAGAGAGGATGGAGGAGAATAGTGTGACTACAGAGCTGAGGAGACAATGCAGGTGTCACAGCCTCATTTCCTGATGTATTCGGACTGAATATGGCGAAGAGGCGTCCATACATACCAGAAAGGTTGCATTTCAAGAGTGCTGGAGCTAAAATTATTGTAAGGATGTATTCTGATTTATTTATTTATTGAGATACAGCATGGAACAGGCCCCTCTGGCCCTTCGAGCTGCACCACCCAGCAATCCCCCAACTTAGTCCTAGTCTAATCACAGGACAATTTACAATGAACAATTAACCTACCAACCAGTACGTCTTTGGACTGTGGGAGGAAACCGGAGCACCCGGAGGAAATCCATGCAGTCACGGAGAGAACGTACAAGGTCTTTCAGGTAGTGGTAGGAAATGAACCCTGGTTGGTGATACTGTAAAGCGCTGTGCTAACCACTGTGTTACTGTACTGCGCTGTCTTTGGTCTCGTCCATCCACTACCCTAAACACTTATTCCATTCACACTGGTGCATTGTGGCTGCAGTGTGCACCAATGACTCAATGCACTACAATTACCTGTTTGGGCTACTCCGGTAGAATCTCCCAAAGCCTTGCCCACTCGCATGGTGCCTGAAAACACTATCACCTACACATTCTCCTCCAACCCACGTATCATCCAAAAGTTAAAAACAGAAAATGTTGCAAATGCTCAGCAGGTCAGGCAGCATCTATGGAAAGAGAAACAGAATTAACTTTTCAGACCCAGACCTTTATCACGAAGTCACAGCATCTTGACATAGTCATGCATTGCAGTCCTTTATCGTTGCTGAATCTGAATCTTGGAATTTGGGAGCACATTCATCAGAACGACTGCATTAGTTTATGTTGGTAACTCCTCACAGCCATTTCAAGGCCAATGAAAGACATGTGAAATAAATACTGGGTCTTACCAGTGATACCCAGATAGTGAAAAATTAATGAAATAGGAATGATAAGAGTAATAAAGGATTTCAAGTGTTATTATATGAACTGAGATAGGATTCCTGTAAAAAGTATAGAGACGGCAGAGTGTAAGGTTCTTTAGCAGTGGAGCAACAGCTTTGTACATAACCTATTTAACAAACGAGGACAGTCCTGAAGAGTTCAGTTCCATTTTGCAGGGGAAGAAGTTAAGCAGAATGCATTTTGGTGATTGTTACTGTGCATTTAATATATATGTCATCTTGTTACCATGTGATACATGCAAACCTTGCTTAAACATGAAGTTATACCTGCATTCCTGGACTCCTGTGTCTTCCTTTGAATTAGTTTAATATTTTGAAGTTCCAAAACATTATAATTGTGAACGTACTTCAACAGGATTTAGTTGAGGGAAAGAACAGAGGACTGTGAGGGTGATTTCTAAATTGGAGCAACAGTAATTTTATTTGCTGATAAATCAGAGTCAGAGCAGTAGGAGAATGTCAAGGAAGAAGTAATGGGGTTTGATCCAAATTTATTCCCAAGAAATAAAAGGATTGAACATCCAAATTTTGAAATCCCTGGATGTCAAGGAGTATAGAGTGTAGGATAAGGCAAAAGCAGAGAAAGTTATATCAGCTATCAAAAGAGTAAAGCTACAAAAGCACTTGGCAAGCAAAAGGATGAATTTACAAAGGAAATTAGGAAGCAAAGAAATGATATGTAAAGTACAGGCAAGTCAAAGATTTGGAAAATCCAAAAATGCTTTGTAAGTAGATAAAGATAACGTGGATATCTAGGAAAGCTCTGGGACTGTAGTGAACAAAGAGTTGACGTGTGTGTGGATGTGGAAGACATGGGCCTGGGTCTAAATGAATACTTTGTATTCACAAACAGGAGGAACAATAAAAACATTGTAGTAGCAGAGAAGTTGAAGCCGTGGATTGAGATAAAGATCATGAAAGAAGATATATTAAGAGGATTAGCATCTTTGGATGGATGAAATGAATGCCAGCAAAGAGAAAATAACAATTTCTGATCTTTTTTGAGTTCTCTCTTGCTACAAACCAGAGGACTAGATGGTTGGTAATGTGATATCCTTACTTAAACATGTGAATAAATACAGGGAAGGTTTTCCATCACTGGTGGACGGAAATACTTCTGGAAGATAGTAGAAGTGATCTTTAATAAAGGAGAGTCAATGTAAATTTGTAATGGAAAGGCCAGCTTGAGTAACCTGTGTACGATTTTTAAGGAGTTAACTAGCTCAATGAGGATAGAATATTGCAAATTAATATGGATTCTAGCAAGTATTTAAATATTCTCACTTTCTTGATCTGATAGTAACTTCTATCAGAAGTCAAAAGTTGGAGTATTTGCTGACGATCACACAACATTCAATTCCATTAGCTGCTCTTCATGAAATGAAGCATCCCATACCAGCATGCTGTATGATCTGGACAGCACTGATGCCACACAAGTTCCAGGCAATTGTCATCTCCAATAAACTAATCATCTTGCCTTGACATTCAATTATTGCACCACCATTAATAAATTCCTTACGTCGACATTGTAGGCCTCCGTTAGTGTGATGGCATGTGGCCAAGTGGTTAAGGCGTTTGAGCCTTGGCTGGGGCTGCGTGTGTGTCCTTGAGCAAGGCACTTAACCACACATTGCTCTGCGATGACACCGTTGCCAAGCTGTATGGGTCCTTATGCCCTTCCCTTGGTCAACATCGGTGGCATGGAGAGGGGAGACTTGCAGCTTGGGCAACTGCTGGCCTTCCGTAAGAAAAAAACCCTGCCAAGGCTTGTGCCCTGGAAACATTATAGTTGTCACCATTGGCCTAAAGCTCAACTGAATTAACCAAATAAATACCTTGATCAAAGAGGAGATCAGAAACTAGGTCCTGTACTGAGTGACTCAGTCTTCTGGGTTATAAGTCAGGAGTGTGATGGGTCACTGACATTGTGCCTGATTGAGTGCGTTCTACTAGTACTCATGAAGTTCAGCAGAATCCAAGATAAAGCAGCTCATTCGGTTCATAGCCATCTATCCTGTAAAATTTATTCATTCACGATCAAGGCAGTGTGTCTACAATGTGTAGCAACTGCCAAATGCATTGCATTAACTTGCCTTAGCAACAATGGCAGCACCTCCTCAAATCAGTCGCCTCGACCACCAGGAAGGACAAGGATAGCAGATGCATGGGAACACCATACAGGCTCCTCAAGTTGGATTGCTGATCATGCAATTCTTTAATAAATACAGTTTATGGAATGAAAGGAACCACTGGGAAAAGCAGGAGTAAATGGGTGTAGAAAATAGAAGGAGGGAAGGAAAGGTTAGATAAAGGAAGAAGGAACAGAAACATAATGGAAAAGAAAATATGGTAGAATTCACTTCTTGCTGTCTTATTTGCATGACTGGGTTAAAATCTGTGTAACCAGTGCAAAAGGTCACAAAACCTTAAGCCAATCTTTAATGTTAGTTTAGAAACCTACTGTGTCCACTAACCCTTACATCATCCATGTGTAATTTATTTGTCATCCGTCCCCGCAGAATGTTCTCTTTTGCAGCTTTCAGTGAGGCTCTAACAACAAACTGGATTCCTTTGGCTCTGGGTAGGCATTGAGCAATAGACATTACCAGGCAGCATTTGAGTTCAGTTCACTGAGAAGTTAGGAATACAACAAGCGAGCGACTTAGTTTTTGGTGTGTGTGTGTGTGTGTGTGTGAGAGAGAGAGAGAGACTGGAAAGACCAGCACTTAAAACCATACCCAATTGTTCTAAGAAAGTGTTTGTGGAGTATTTTCTTCAACCGCTGCATGCTGATTGGTGAAGGTTGTGGTTTGGCAAAAATGTACAGAAATATTTCATACCGAACAAGAAATACTTCATGATTTGCATTACTTAAAATATATATATATGCTTTAAATCACTGACCACTTGAACTGGTGAATTGCTGATTTTACTATCTGGTGATATACAATGTGTTTCATTTGAAATCCAAGAAAGAAAAACACCAAATCAGCTGTAGGATTATTATTCCAAAATTGTGAATAGTCCCAATAGGTAAATATGGACTGGACACAAATGGAAAATATTTTGAATGCAATCCAGTGCTTACATGCCCACTACTTTTCACCAGATACTTAATTTATTGAGTCTTTATTTCCAAGCCAAATGGAATTTGATCACATGCCATCAGCTCTTTAATCCTGGAACACCAGGCCCGAGATTTAAATGCCTTTCCGGTGATACACTAAGGATCCTTTCAAAGCTACTTTTTGTCATTCAATTTCAGATCTCCCCAAAGCAGAGAAATGATACTCTGTCAATGAATCAGAATCAGGCATATGTTATGAAATTTGTTAACTTTGCGGTAGCAGTACAATGCAATTCATGATGAATATAGAAAAAAAACTGAAATACAATAAGTACTGTACACATATATTAAAAAATTAAAATAAGATAAGAAGTGCAACAACTGGCATTTAAAAAAATAATGAGGTAGTGTTCATGGCTTCAATGTCCATTTAGAAATCGAAAGGCAGAGGGGAGAAGCTGTACCTGAATCGCTGAATGAGTGTCTTCAGATTTCTGTACCTCCTTCCTGATGGTAACAATGTGAAGAGCACATGTCCTTGGTGGTAGGGGTCCTTGATGATGGAAGCCAATTTTCTGAGGCACCAGTCCTTGAAGATGTTTTGGATACAACAGATGCTAGTACCCAAGATGAAGCTGACTAATTTTACAACTTCCTGCAACTTACTTTGATCCTGTGCAGTAGTTCCCCCAAAACCCCTTACCGGAACTAGTTAGAATGCAGCCAGTCAGAATGCTCTCCATGGCACATTTGTTGACGTATTCAAGTGTTTTTAGTGACAAACCAAATCTCCTGCTGAAATATAGCTGCTGTTTTGCCTTCTTTATAGCTGCATCGATATGTTGGGACCAGGTTACATCCTTAGAGATATAGACATGCAGGAACTTGAAATTGCTGACTCTCTCCTCTTCTGATTCCTCTATGAGGATTGATTTGTGTTCCCTCGTCTTTCCCTTTCTGAAGTCCACAATCAGTTCTTTGGTCTTACAGACACTGAGTACAAGGTTAACACGAGGAAATCTGCAGATGTTGGAGATTCAAGCAACACACACAAGATGCTGGTGGAACGCAGCAGGTCAGGCAGCATCTATAGAGCGAAGCGCTGTCGATGTTTCGGGCCGAGACCCTTTGTCATGATGAAGGATCTCGGCCTGAAACCTCAACAGCGCTTCTCCCTTTAGATGCTGCCTGAACTGCTGCGTTCCACCAGCATTTTGTGTGTGTTGCTTGAGTACAAGGTTGTTGCTGTGACACCAATCAACTAGCTGGCATATCTCACTTCTGTGCACCCCATTGTCTTCATCTGGGATTCTGCCAATCATCAACAAATTTCTAGATGGCACTTGAGCTGTGCCTAGCCATAAAATCATGGGTGTAGAGGGAGAATACATGAATATATACTTTAATAGTAAACCTAACTTCATGGAACATTGAACATAGAACTTAGTACAGTTCAGTGCAGTAGGGCTCCTTCTTTACATTCAACCTAATTCTTCGCTCCATCACTGCCTTTAATCGCCCATTTTTCTTACATCTATGTGCCTGTCTAATAGCCTCTTAAATGTTTTATTGTACAATCGGTCACATATTACTCTCTGACACTATGTTCCACTCACGTTAATTGCATATCCTTTGGTACTGGTCATTGCAGCTCTGTCACTGTCTACCCCTCTCAGGATCACTCACTCACCTCTCATCCTCCTTCACTCCAATGAGATAAGCTGTAGCTTACTTAAACTTTCCTCAACCAACATGTTTTCTAATTCAGGCAGCATCCTAGTGAATCTCTTCGGCACCCTTAATAACGCTTCCACATCCTTCTGAAAGTGAGGTGACCAGAACTGAATATAATTCTCCACCTGTGGTCTGGCCAGAGTTTTGCAGCGCTACAACATCATCCCTTGGTGCTTGAGCTCAATACCTAGACTAATGAAGGCCAGCACACCAGAGGCCTCTTAACCACCATGTCAACTTGTGCAGAAACTTTGAGGGATCTACATATTTCAACACCAAGATCCCTCCATTTCTCCACACTATTAAGAATCCTGTTATTTTGTATTCCCTCTTCAGTTCAATCTTCCAAAGTGTATCACTTCACACTTCCCATATTGAACTCCATCTGCCATTTCTCAGCCCAACTCTGCATCCTGTTGTAATCTATAACAACCTTTACACTATCCACAACACTACCAACCCTCATGTCATCCAGTAATGATTAAATTGGCTAACCATTTGTATGGATACTAACATAAAGCATTGTGAACGTGCCTCTAATACTGTCTCTTATTAAATATTTGAAATCCATCGGTTGAATAATCAAAACAATGTCAGTTTTCTCTCTCAGGCCAGCAACTTCAGTATTGAGGCTCTGATCGTTGCCAACAAGCTTTGATCTGCGACATTGTTCATGTATCACCAATAGCCGGTCCTGGTTCAACCATACTGATGTCAAAGCGAAGAGGTCTTACCATCAGCTTAGGAGGCTAAAAGATAATTTGCCAAGTCCCCATTGACCTTGACCAATTTTTGTTAATGTTCCATTGAAAGAATTCTGTCTGGATGCATAATATCTTGGTATGGCACCTGCTTTGGATGTGACTGCAAGAAACTGTAGGAAGTTGTGGACAGAACTCAGCACGTTATGGGAACCAACCTCCCTTTTATTAACTCTGTCTATATTTCTCACTGCCTCAGTAAATTAGCCAGCATAATTAAAGGCCGCATCTTCTGTCTTCTCACCTGTCCCATTGGGCAGAACATACAAAAGTCAGAAACATCCTGCACCAGGCTCAAGGACAGCTTCCACCCCTCACTTTAATTAGAGTAGTGAATGGACCTCTCGTACAATAAGGTGATTTATTGGCCTCAAAAATCTACCTCGGAAGATCTTGCACTTTAATGTTTACCTGCACTGCATTTCTTCATTAGCTTTGACACTTTATTCTGCATTGTTATTGTTTTGTCTTATTCTAGCTCAAAGTACTGTCTGATCATTTGATTGGTATGAACAGTATACAAGACAAGCTTTTCACTGCATCTTGGTACCATGGCAATATTATTCAAAACACAAAACAAGTGAACCAATAGACATGTACCGATCGCCAGTCTCCCAGAACATGCACTCTACTCTGAGCTTTATGACAGTAGGAGATTTCCGTGAGGGTCAGCTATGTGCTTCAAGGGTGTTCTCAATTTTTTGTTGAAGATTTGTAGCATCTTTATGAACTTCTGGAAGTTGTGATTGATGTTTCTCAAAATGGAGAAGAATCGTCTTGGAGGAATCTGAGTCTTTATGGCAGAAACACATCCAGAAGCTATGCTCAAATGACACACCATCACAAACAATCTACCTGCTTCCCCTACCCATGGAAGAGACTGCAGCTCTCACTTGGAATTGCTAGTCACCTCCAAATCTACAGGAAGAGATGTAAGCAATCTGTTGTCCATTAGAAACAGCAGTGTGGGAAGCAGAAAACGGAGATGGGAAATTCCATCTGCAAGTTTGGCTCGTATCCCCTTTCTTGGATAGGTTAATGCACGAGAGGGGCAGACACAGGAGTAGGTAGAGGTGTGGGTGAGCATTCTTAGCTGTGACATCAATGTGGCTGGACCAGGGCAGGCTATTGGTAATACATGTACGATGTCACCATTGAAGCTCATTAACAAGAGCCAGCAGCAAATGATAAATGCAGCCAAAAAAAAGACCTTGAAATAAATTTGAAAGAATATCAGCACCAAGTTATTACTTTAACTGTATCAAGAAACCTAAAAGTAGATTGTGTTTTAAAACATTTAAAGTTTAAGCATGTACATCACAACTTTTGTATTTGGTGGTACACCATTAAAACTGAGCATACTTTTGAGAAAAGAAAGCTCTTACCCTATGGAATCTTCCCCTCAAAGCTAATAAACTCCAAGTCCTGGGCCTCAATACCCCCTTGTGCAATTGGATCCTGGATTTCCTCACTTGCAGACCCCAGTCAGCTTGGATTAGCAAAACCATCTCCTCCACAATCTCAATCAGCACAGGAGCACAGCAGGGATGTGTACAAGACTGATTTATACTTGTGTGTCGCATCTACGCTGTAGGTATTGCATACCCTATACCCTCTCCAGAAAAGTTACTCAAGCATCGCGGCGATAGAGACCGCAACAACTGTGATTGGTCCACTTGATTGCATCACTTTTCCTCCCACGCATTTCCAGTTGCTTTTCCGCCATGTTTGTAGGCTGTGCATACACCGATGCGAAATAAATGAACCAAATCATCAAGTCTACCTGCCGACATGCGAAAATATTTGAAATGCCTTGCCTCATCCATGTCTCTCACGAAAAAACAGTGCCATAGAAACCCCACCGCCAACTAGCACTTTGGCACACACCAAGGCATGCTCGCTACAGTGTAGAGTGACGCAGAAGTGAAAATCAGGGTTACGGCATAGGCTGCGGCGTAGCCCATACGCACAAGTATAAATCAGCCTTTAGCCTCACTTTACGCCTGTGATTGTGTGGTGAAGTACAGCTCCAGCACCATATACAAGTTTGCTGATGACACCACTGTTGCGGGCTCTATCATGAATCAGCATAGAGGAGGGAGATTGAAAACTTGGCTGTGTGTTGGATTAACAACAACCTCTCACTCAATGTCAATAAGACCAAGGACCTGACTGTAAGCTTCAGGAGAAGCCAGGAGTCCATGAGACAGTACTCAATGGAGGATCAGAGGGGGAGTGTCAGTACCTTTAAACTCCTGGGTGTCACCATCTCAGAGGACCTGTCCTGGACCTTCATATAAATATAATTATGAAGAAAGCCCGACAGCCTCTCTACTTCCTTAGGAGTCTGTGGAGATTTGACATGTCATTAAAATCCTTGACAAACTTCTATAGACGCGCGGTGGAAGGTGTGCTAACTGGAAGCATTTTGGCCTGATATGGGAACACCAATGCCTTTGAGTGGAAAACCCTGTAGAGATAGTTGATTCGGCCCACTACATCATGGATAAAGCCATCCCAACCATTGAATGCTTCTACATGAGATGATGCTGTAGAAAAGCAGCATCTCTCATCAAAGATCCTAATCACCCAGGCCATGTTCTTTCCTTGTTGCTGGCATCAGGAAGTAGGTACAGGAACCTCAGGATTCACCCCACCAGGTTCAAGAAGAGTTACTGCCCCTCAACCACCAGGGTCCTGAACAAAAGTGGGTAACTACACTCATTCTATTTCTGATGTTCCCACAACCAATGGTCTCACTTTAAGGACTCTTTATCTTGTTGAAGTACTTCCAACTGCTTTCTGGATGAAAAATTCTTCCTCACATTCCCTCTCAACAACTTTCACCCATGTCTCTTAGATCTCTGCTATAGAGAAAAGTTTATTGCTATCATCCCTATATATGCCCCTCATAACTGTGTATATCTCAGTTAGAACCCCTTCAGTTTCATCTGCTCAAGAGAAAACAAGCTCACCCTCTCCATTCACTCGTCACATCTGAAACTTCCCATCCCTGGCAACATACTGGTGAGTCTTCTCTGCATGCTCTCCAATACAATGACATTCTTCCTGCTGTGCAGTGCTCAGAACAGAGCACAGTGCTATAGATTAACCAATGTTTTATAGCATTCTACCAAAACTTATCTGCTCCAATATTCCGTAACCTTGCTAATGAAGGTAAGTATCTCCTATGCTTCTTCACGATTTTATCTTTCTGTGTTGTCATCGTCAGGTATCCATGCACTCTCCACCAGGATCACCCTATTCCTCATAATTCCCCAGCATTTTACCATTCATTGTATATATCCTACCTGTATTAGTTTTTCCTGAATGCATCACTTTACTCACACCTCCCACATGCTGCAACTGATCAATATTATCCCATAGCCTAAAACGAGCTTTGTCATCTGCAGACTTACTGATTACATTTTCTTTATTTATATTCAAATCAGTAACATATTTGTCAAACAGTCAGGGGAATCAGCACTGATCCCTGCTGTACAGGCAAAAAACTCTCCACTGGTATTCTCAGCCTCCTATTACAAAACTAATTTTGGATCCAATATCTTAACTTGTCTTAGACCCCTTAGATACTCACCTTTATACCTGATGTTCATATAAGCTACATCAGTTGCATTCTCCTCCTCAAAATACTTGGTTATTATACAAAAAATCCATCAAATTTCTCTGAATTCATCCCATAACAGGGTCATGCTGACTGTCCTTGATTAATATCTGTCTACTCCTCTATGTGCTGATTTAACTTTTAATAATATATATAAGACTCGAATTGTTCAGTTTTAGTTAATAAAACTTGTAAAAAGTCCCCAGAGACCTGTTTGGTATTTTTTGAACTGACTAAACTGTACTCACGGTTAATGACACTCATGTAAATTTTACATTTTAATTTATATTGCTTGCAAAATTCTGAAAATTTGCACATAACGTTCATCTAAGCTGGTGACTTTCACGCCCGCAGACTCTGCCACAGAGCCTGGGCACTCTCCCAGGTAGGCAGCTGAAAGAAGATGACAATCATGCATGTGAGAATTCCAATCCATTAGGGTTTCTTGAACTCTTCCTTTTGGTACAGTCTTGATCAAAGCACAGCAGTGCTCTCTGCTTTCCTTAGTCTATATCTGAGAACGAAGATTAGTGATTTAAATAAACTGGTAAAATAGCGGTATTAATTTAGTTCTAGGTTACTGCTTTTGAGCTGCAGTGGTGGCATAGGTTTTAGTTAGTTTGAGAGGTTTTAGCTAGTGGCCTGGCATTTACTATTTTCCCTGGTCGTATGGTTCTTAATAAAACTCAGTGAAATGTTTATTCTGTACCCTGTGACTCTTCCTCTGCACTTGGGCCATCACTGAAATCTTGTCGGTGAGACTTGACCATCAAAGTAGACTCCATGGAGAGAGGACAGCTAAAATTGGCCCTGAATTTTATTGGTCAGGTGGGGAGAAGTTAAAGTCTGTGGGTCCAACTCCAGTGCCTTTCAATGTATTCCGTCCTGAGCCATCTACTAGTGTCGACTTGTATGGTGTTCCAGCTGAATCTGTTGATCTTCTTGAGATCTTCAGCAAAAAGGAGGTCTCCTTCTTGCCTCCGCATCAGTCAGATGACTACGCCATTGACCTCTTTCCTGCTTCTCATGCTCCTCTTTTCCCCCTCTTGTGGCTATGGAGGGATACTTCAAGGAGGCATTGGATTTAAGATTTATCTATTCATCTACCTCACCAGCAAGGGTGGATTTTTTGTGAGCAAGAAGGCTGGCAAGATTTATCCCTGCATTGGTTATTGGCCCCTCATCACGGTGTACCGTCACCCCCTTCCCCTGCTTGCCTCTTCATTTGAACATCTCCAGAGAGCAAGTATGTTCTCTAAGATAGACCTGCGCAATGCTTACAACCTCGTTTGCATCTGTGAATGGGATAAGTGGAAGACAGCGTTCAACACTCCTACTGGCTGGTATGAGAACCATTTAGTCTGGCCAATGCCCCTGCAGATTTTCAGGCCCTGTTCAGTGATGTGCTCTGGGACACGTTGAATCAGTTTACTTTTGTGCATTTGGTTGACATTCTTAACTATTACCTGCTCTCAGCAGGAAAACGTCCAGCATTTCCAGAAGGTTCTCAGGCGGTACCTTGAGGACAACCTTTATGCCACGCCAGAGAAGGGTGAATTCTGCAAAGAGCAGATGTCCGAATGGGCTCCATCCTTGTCCCTTCCAGTTTTCAAATGGGCCCCGGTAAAGTTCAGACAGTCACAGAGTAGCCTGTAACATCTACAGTCAAATGGGTGCGGTGATTCATGAGGTTTGCAAACTTTTATCGCCACTTCATCAGAAGCTTCAGTTCCATCGCAGCTCCCATAAATATACTGACTAAGGGATCTCTGCAGGATTCCAATGGAGAAGTGAAGCAGACCAATCATTCTCAGAGCTAAACGATGCTTCACCACTTCCCCAGTGCTTCAACAACCAGACCCATGCATTGTCAGCACTTCCCCAGTGCTTCAACAACCAGACCCATGCACTGTCAGCACTTCCCCAGTGCTTCAACAACCAGACCCATGCACTGTCAGCACTTCCCCAGTGCTTCAACAACCAGACCCATGCACTGTCAGCACTTCCCCAGTGCTTCAACAACCAGACCCATGCACTGTCAGCACTTCCCCAGTGCTTCAACAACCAGACCCATGCATTGTCAGCACTTCCCCAGTGCTTCAACAACCAGACCCATGCACTGTCAGCACTTCCCCAGTGCTTCAACAACCAGACCCATGCACTGTCAGCACTTCCCCAGTGCTTCAACAACCAGACCCATGCACTGTCAGCACTTCCCCAGTGCTTCAACAACCAGACCCATGCACTGTCAGCACTTCCCCAGTGCTTCAACAACCAGACCCATGCACTGTCAGCACTTCCCCAGTGCTTCAACAACCAGACCCATGCACTGTCAGCACTTCCCCAGTGCTTCAACAACCAGACCCATGCACTGTCAGCACTTCCCCAGTGCTTCAACAACCAGACCCATGCACTGTCAGCACTTCCCCAGTGCTTCAACAACCAGACCCATGCATTGTCAGCACTTCCCCAGTGCTTCAACAACCAGACCCATGCACTGTCAGCACTTCCCCAGTGCTTCAACAACCAGACCCATGCACTGTCAGCACTTCCCCAGTGCTTCAACAACCAGACCCATGCACTGTCAGCACTTCCCCAGTGCTTCAACAACCAGACCCATGCACTGTCAGCACTTCCCCAGTGCTTCAACAACCAGACCCATGCATTGTCAGCACTTCCCCAGTGCTTCAACAACCAGACCCATGCATTGTCAGCACTTCCCCAGTGCTTCAACAACCAGACCCATGCACTGTCAGCATTGGAGACTCCCTTCTGTAGGTAATCTACGACACCTCTGCACTTTTCTTTCCCATCACTTGACTCCTTCAGAGTGTAACTGTAATGTTGGGAACCAACAAATTCTGGCTGTCAAGGAGCCCCTGGAAGCATGGCAACATTGGTTGGAGGGGGAAAACTCACCTTTCTGGCAAGGACAGATCACAAGAACTACTACTACATTTGTCATGCCAAGAAACTCAACTTCCATCAAGCCTATAGGCTCTCTTTTCTACCTGGTTTAATTTCACCCTCACCTTCCTGGCAGTAGGTGTACCAAGGCCAATGCTCTCTCCTGCCAGTTTTACCTCTCTGAGGACAATGCCAATCCAGAGTCCATCCTTTCTCAATTGCACATACCATCTCCAGTAAATAGAAACAGAGGTGAGGGCCACACAATAGTCGGATCGAGGCCCAGATGGGAGAACTCCCAACCGGTCGTTTGTCCCTGCCACTATGCACCCCAGAGTGTTGGAGTGGGATCACTCTTCCCATATGGGGTTTCAATGGAACCTGGAATTTATAAAGAGATAAATTTGGAAGCAGTCTATATCCAAAGATGTCCACGACTTTGTCTTTCCTGTCCCATTTGTGCCCAGTACAGGACATCACATCAGCAACCTGTTGATCTGCCCTGCCTGTGTACACATGGTCCCACCTCTCGGTGGATTTCATCTTTGGTCTGCCTCCACCAGATGGGAACACTACCATTCTGGTAGTTATGGAGTGGTTCTCTAAAACAAGCTACTTCATTGCTCTCACCAAGCTCTTGTCAGCTCGTGAGACTGCCACCATCATGGTTCAGCAGAGGTTCAGGCTGCATCTCTTCCCTCAGGACATAGTGTCTGATCGAGGACTAGAGATGATGCCCCATTTTAAAAGGTCTTCTATCCTCTTTCGAGAGTACAGCCAACCTCTCATCAGGTTTCCACCCCCCAATCTTATGGCAAGACTGAGAGAATGAATCAGGAGCTGGAGACTGCCTGCCTTGTCTCTTCCAACCCTACAACCTGGAGCTCCCAACTGGTTTGGACAGATTTGTCCACAATAATCTCTAGTTGTCCTCCACTGGCATGACACCCTTGCCCCCCTCCCTTTGAGTACCAAAAGGGATTCCAGCTACTACCCTTCCCTGACCAAGAGATTGATGTGAGTCCCCACTGTTGAGATGGGCCAGGTCTTCTAAGCCACTATGCCAGGCAGGCTGATAGGCTCTGCTGACAGGTGAAACCTATCAAGCCAGACGAAAAAAGTCTGGCTGTTGTCTAAAGATCTTCTTCTGAGAGTAGAGAGCTGCTAGTTGACCCCATGCTACATGGAATCATTTGTGATATAGAAGGCCTCCTATGAGTTGAGCCTACCATCAAGCTGATGACTTCCTCCACTCTTGCTCAAGTTACCCCTTGTTGGGTGAGTCACAGGTCTACTTTGTGCAGCACATCCTGGCATCTCACTGGGAATGGGGCAGTGTCCAGTACCTAGTTGATTGGGAGTGGTATGGTCCAGAGGAATTTTTTTGGGCTCAGGCTCAACACATCTTGGTCAAGCCTCCCATCTGGATCTTCAAGCGGGCACAGGCCACTGGTGTCTCTAAAGCTGCTCCGATCCTGTCACAATGCCATCGAGTCTGGGCGCTGTCACAGGTGGGCAGCTGAAAGAAGATGGCAGTCACATAAGTGAGAATGCACACATTCCATTAGGGTTTCTTTGTGATTGTATTTAACTCACTTCATTTTGTTTCAATCTTCTCAAATCTTAATCAAAGGAGAGTGACAACAACGCTCTCTGCTTATCTTAGTCCATATTCTGAGAAAGAGGATAAGTGATTGAGACGGGTACTGTTAAAAAAATGGAATTACTTTAGTACTAGGTTACTGCTTTTGAGCTACACTGGTGGCAATAGTTTTTAGCTAATTTGAGAGTTTTTAACTGTTGTCCTAGTGTTTATTATTTTCCCTTGTTCAGCAAAGTTCTAATTAAAATTCAGTGAACTGTTCAATCCACAGGAGCGCCTCTCTCTCTGCACTCTTGTCCCTGAGAAAGCTCAACTGTTTTTGTCAGCAACGTGACAGAGGTGAACAATACAGAGGAATAAATGTACCGGTGAAAATGAAATGAAAAGCAAAAGGCGTTCAAGATTATGGGAAAGAAAATGAAGATGTCTTTCAAAGGAGCGTTCAGAATGGTTGGAGACCATGCGCAGAAAGCCTCCACGTGTGAAGCGGGTCACACTGAAAATGTCGCCCACCCCATCAGACGCATCTTGCCCACTTGTGGAATATTCTGTGGTTTGCACATTGGCTTTGTTTGTCATGCCAGAACCAACAAGACTGAAATGAAAATAAGTCTAGGCTTTAAGAAAAAGCCTAACTGGTCTCTAAAAATAGCAGAATTACCACTTCAGTGATTACTGAAAATGGTCATCAGATTTCAAAGTAATAGCACAGTGAATGGTATATAAAACTTAAATCAAAAGATCCATTTCTGCAGAAGTACATCTAAGTGTAAATAAAATGAAAGAAAGTGTCTGGAAGAGGTAGATACCATTCATAAGTCAGCTCCTGTGATGCAGTTCTAAGCCACACTGAGTCACAGAGATGTTGTGGTTAGCACAGCTGCCCCAAGTTCAATTCCCACTGCTGTCTGTAAGGAGTTTGTATGTTCTCCCCATGACCATGTGGATTTCCTCCAGGTGTTCTGGTTTCCTCCCACAGTCCAAAGACCTACCAGCTGGGAGGTTAATTAGTCATTGTAAATAGCCCCGTGATTAGGCTAGGATTAAATCGGTTGATTGCTGGGCGGTGTAAGCAGATGGACCTCATAGTAATCTCCTTCACTGAGCACTACATTTTGATTGAAGGTATTTGCCAGAGGTTTTTGAAAATTAATTTCATTATGCAAGCATGATGAGTAATCTGAAAAATGGTCATTACCTTTGATGAAATCCCTGTGACACGTGGCAGTCCAACTGTGTATATCATCTTTAACAATGAAGATGGGATTAATATTATTAAGATTGACCTGAAAGTAGTGCAGAGAAATTCCTTCTTACAACCAATTTAATTGGAAAACTTTTAATCATATTCAACACGTCATGGGCTGAAGGGATGTGCCTGCTGGTTTAGTCTTCTAACCACATGGTGATGTTGTATTCTGATTTGCTGCCTACCTGCGCTGGTGTATGTGTAAGACCCTTATGGTGTCTGGTGTTTAATGTGATAACAATAGTTGGCTTTAACCTTGCTCTTTGAGTACAGTAATGGCTTTTGTCATTCCAACACACAGGAGATGAAGCAGCCCACTGTGTGTTGCCAGGAGATGGGCATAACTCTGATAAAATGATCACTAGAATTGCAATAACACACACAGAATGCTGGTGGAACACAGCAGGCTAGGCAGCATCTACAGGAAGAAGCACTGTCGATGTTTCGGGCTGAGACCCTTCATCAGGACTGTGTGTGTTGTTTGAATTTCCAGCATCTGCAGATTTCCTCGTGTTTGCTATTAGAATTGCAATGTCTTGTTGCTCTTCCTTCCTGTTGGCTTTAGATGTTCCTCCAAGAGGACCACAACCCTGTAGTAGAGTTTGGAGGCTATCATGCCTCAGTGACCTGGTGAGCTACATTGGCTGGAATCAGGACTTCATGCTTTGTCTCTTGGCAGGGTCGCCCATGGCAAACAGGTCGAAGGGTAGAAGACAGACTAAGAGTGGTCCACCGGTCCTCCACCGGTTCGGCTCAGGGCCAACAACCCTGATTGGTAAGACAAAACTATTATGGAGTCCTTCTACATCTGAGCGTGACAGCATTCCTGAGTCTCCACCTGGGACTTGCGTGACTGGCAGTAGTGAAAACAGCGAAGAAGCTATTGACATGACGAAGGAAGCCTTGAACACCACCAGAGATGGAGGACCCTCATTGCTACTGTAAATGCCAGCAGCCTAATGGGCAACATAATGTAGTGTAATGAGAAGAGATTGTAATGACATCTGCAGTATGACTAACAAAACATTGTTAATTCAAAATACCGGTACAGGGATCTTATAGTTCTTAATAATTGCAGTGGCTCATGTGTTAAATATAAAATCTGCAGTAATTTTACAGCTTTGATTCATGAAAATAACAACTTATATCCTTCACAACACTTTCACAAGAAATACAAAATGCCTGGAATAAATGGAGCATGTTGGCTTTAACAGTTGGTTGGATGTAAGAAACAATCTGTAAAATTTTTGCCAGCTGACAGTGAAATTCTTCAGTCTGAATAATTTGAGCAGTTCAAAAGCACAAAGCTGCTTTCTCTTTTGACAGCAGAAGTTAATGACACCATTCCTGCAATTGAATCAATGAAAACTTTAATAAATGAAGCAATCCATGTCCACCAGGTTTATGCCATTCTTGGAGTAACAGTTTATGTCCAATTTCAACAAACCTTCACGAGCAAACACGAGGAAATCTGCAGATGCTGGAATTTCAAACAACAACACACACAAAATGCTGGTGGAACACAGCAGGCTAGGCAGCATCTATAGGGAGAAGCGCTGTCGAAGTTTTGGGCCAAGACCCTTTGTCAGGACTAACTAAAAGGAAAGATAGTAAGAGATTTGAAAGTAGTGGGGGGAGGGGGAAATGCGAAATGATAGAAGACCGGAGGGGGTGGGATGAAGCTAAGAGCTGGAAAGGTGATTGGCGAAAGTGATACAGAGCTGGAGAAGGGAAAGGATCATGGGACGGGAGGCCTTGGGAGAAAGAAAGGAGGGGTGGATCACCAGAGGGAGATGGAGAACTGGCAAACAATTAAATATGTCAGGGATGGGGTAAGAAGGGGAGGAGGGGCATTAACAGAAGTTAGACAAGTTAATGTTCATGCCATCAGGCTACCCAGCCGGTATATAAGGTGTTGTTCCTCCAACCTGAGTTTGGATTCATTTTGACAATAGAGGAGGCCATGGATAGACATATCAGAATGGGAATGGGACATGGAATTAAAATGTGTGGCCACTGGGAGATCCTGCTTTCTCTGGCGGACCGAGTGTAGGTGATCAGTGAAGTGGTCTCCCGGTCTGCGTCGGGTCTCAACAATATATAAAAGGCCACACCGGGAGAACCAGACCCAGTATACCACACCAGCTGACTCACAGGTGAAGTGTCGCCTCACCTGGAAGGACTGTCTGGGGCCTTGAATGGTGGTGAGGGAGGAAGTGTAAGGGCAGGTGTAGCACTTGTTCCATTTACAAGGATAAGTGCCAGGAGGGAAGGCTTCCCTTTGTCCACTATCAACTCTGCTCTCAAACGCATCTCTCCCATTTCCCGCACATCTGCCCTCACCCATTCCACCCGCCACCCCACTCGGGATAGGGTTCCCCTTGTCCTTACCTACCACCCCACCAGCCTCCAGGTCCAACGTATAATTCTCCGTAACTTCTGCCACCTCCAACGGGATCCCACTACCAAACACATTTTTCCCTCCCCCCTCTTTCTGCTTTTCGCAGGGATCGCTCCCTACACGACTCCCTTGTCCACTCGTTCCCCCCCATCCCTTCCCACCGATCTCCCTCCTGGCACTTATCCTTGTAAACGGAACAAGTGCTACACCTGCCCTTAAACTTCCTCCCTCACTACCATTCAGGGCCCCAGACAATCCTTCCAGGTGAGGCGACACTTCACCTGTGAATCGGCTGGTGTGGTATACTGCGTCTGGTACTCCAGGTGTGGCCTTTTATATATTGGTGAGACCCGACGTAGACTGGGAGACCGTTTCGCTGAACACCTACGCTCGGTCTGCCAGAAAAAGCAGGATCTCCCAGTGGCCACACATCTTAATTCCACGTCCCATTCCCACTCTGATATGTCTATCCATGGCCTCCTCTATTGTCAAAATGAATTCAAACTCAGGTTGGAGGAACAACACCTTATATACCGGCTGGGTAGCCTCCAACCTGATGGCATGAACATTGACTTCTCTAACTTCCGTTAATGCCCCTCCTCCCCTTCTTACCCCATCCCTGACATATTTAGTTGTTTGCCTGTTCTCTATCTCCCTCTGGTGCTCCCCCCCCCCTTTTCTTTCTCCCAAGGCCTCCCGTCCCATGATCCTTTCCCTTCTCCAGCTCTGTATCACTTTCACCAATCACCTTTCCAGCTCTTAGCTTCATCCCCCCCCCCTCCCAGTCTTCTCCTATCATTTCGCATTTCCCCCTCCCCCCACTACTTTCAAACCTCTTACTATCTTTCCTTTCCGTTAGTCCTGACGAAGGGTCTGGCCTGAAACATCGACAGCGCTTCTCCCTATAGATGCTGCCTGGCCTGCTGTGTTCTACCAGCATTTTGTGTGAGTTTAACAAACCTTGTGTTCTACAAACTCGCAAGAATGCCATGAATACAAAAGCATCTTTTTTCCAATTCATTGTTAACCAAGTAACAGCTGGGCAATGTACTACAATTTCAAGGTGCAGATTCATTATGGGTTAATAAAAAAGGTTATTATCTGTCAGTGCAAGACTTCTGATGATTTATTATTTATTTTGTACGGAATGAACAAGCGGTGCAGCAAAATCTGTTCATAAATGTCCCAACATTTGTCTACTGGGTGGATGGTGCACAGTGTCCAGCTCCTGGAGCCAATGGAAATATAAAAAAAGTTCTTGCTCTCAGATTCCTGGAAGACAGAATACTAATACATTCAGTCTTTTTAAAGGGCCGCACCATCATTTACAACACTGAATATTCCGGATATTTCATTGTAACATCAACACTTCACGTGTCATTGAGTTTATGTGTCTCCCTGTATCCATGTCCCCCGCCCCCCAAGTGCCCTGATTCCTCCAACATCCCAAAGACATGGCAACTGGTTAGTTGGCTGCTGTAAATTGTTTTAGTGTAGATGGGTGGCAGGAGAATCAGGAAAAGGCAAATAGGAGAGAATGGATTAGGAGAAAGTAAGTGGGGAAATGGCACTGGAATACTCTGAGAGCGAACATGATCTGAAACAGGCATTTAAAATGAAAAACATGGAGACAGGAGCAGCAGCAGATAACTGATCCCTCAAGCCTGGCCCACCACCCAAAACAATCATGGCCGAACTGCGTTGCCTGCAACTACTCTTCTGTGCTAGTTTGCTAATGTCTTCAATTCTTTGATCTTTCCAATATTTAATGTTCTCCACCTTAAAAACAAATCTAATGATCTAGCCTCCACCACACTCTGAGGCAGCATTCCACAATTTTATTACCCCCTGAGAGAAGAAAACCTTCACAACTCAGTTTTAAATGATCAATCTCTTATTCTGTATATCCTCTTGTTTGTGACCTCCATTTCTGAAAGCATCCCAGCATCTATGCTGTCAGGTCGCCTTGGGATCTTGTAAGTTTAAATAACGTCACCCATTATTCTTCTAAGTGCCAAAGCAACCAGACACAAATTGTCCAGCCTCTTTTAAAAGGACAACACACATATCCCACCAAGTAACCTGATAGATCTTCTTTGGACTGTTTTCAATGCTGCTATATTGTAAGGTAGGTGGGACCTGAACTGTACACAAAATCACATGTGGCCTAATCAATAGCCTGTGCAATTGTAGCAAAACATTTAAACTTCACCTTCTTTTCTATAAAGGCTAAAATGTCATTTACCCTCTCAATGACGTTGGAACATTTGTCACTCTCACTCTCTCTCTCTCTCTCTCTCTCCCCCCCACTCTACCCCTCTCTCCTCTCTGTCTGTCTGTCTGTCTCTCTCTCTCTCTCTCTCTCTCTCTCTCTCTCTGATGCACCATCAATAACTCTCTCTGAGACATAAAGGCGAGATATTGGCTTTTATTGACTGGAAGAAGGAACAAGCAGTGAGTGACCACCATACTACATCCTGGAGACTGAGAGGCCGGGCTCAGGCCTCAATTGCCTTTATACCGGGGTCTGTGGGAGGAGCCACAGGAGCAGTCAGCAGGGGGCGTGTCCAGACAGGTATATGTAGTTCACCACATTCACCCCCCCTTTGTTTTAAAAAAAGTCCCCATGTGGCGAAGTTTCTTACAGGTTAAGTCTATCAGGTGGTCAAATCTGTCACTGCGATCTACGTAGCACCGGCTGTGATTGCACAGATGCTGGTGGTGGTGATTACACAGGAGCCGGTGGTGCTTGCACCGGAGATGGAGGTTGTGCTGGTTCCAGCCTAACTGGAGGTGTCAGCCCACTAGGCGTCAGTGATCCCTCATGTGTGTGCGAGATGCCTGGTATATGCGCGTGCAAGACGCCCGGTATAGGAGTGTCGTGAGGAGTCTGTGTAGGGTCTGGTGTGCGCGGTGTCACCTCGGGTACAGGGTTCATAGTTACCGTGGAGTGTTCAGGGTAGTGGTCTGCTGCTCCTACGGGCGCCAGGTCGCGGACAGAGACCGTGTCCTCCCGCCCATCAGGTAAGACCACGCAGTCATACTGGGGGTTCGTATGTAGAAGGTGAACCCTCTCGACCAGCGGGGAGTATTTATTACTCCTCACATGTTTCTGGAGCAGCACTGGCCCTGGGGACATCAGCCAAACTGGTAGGGTGGTCCCAGTGACAGACTTCCTGGGAAAAGAGAATAGGCGTTCGTGAGGGGTGCCATTGGTGGACGTACATAACAGGGAGCGGATAGAGTGGAGTGCCTCAGGGAGGACCTCCTGCCATCGAGAGACCGGCAACCCTTTTGACTTAAGGGCCAAAAGTGTGGCCTTCCACACTGTGGCATTCTCCCTCTCCACCTGTCCATTTCCCCGGGGATTATAACTCGTGGTCCGACTAGTAGCAATGCCCCTAGCCAGCAGGTACTGGCGCAGCTCGTCACTCATAAAGGAGGACCCTCTATTGCTGTGGATATAGCAGGGATATCCAAACAGAGTGAAGAGCTGGCACAGGGCTTTTATGACGGACGTGGTAGTGGTGTCGGGGCAGGGGATGGCAAAGGGGAACCGCGAGTACTCGTCGATAATATTGAGAAAATAGACATTGCGATCGGTGGAGGGAAGGGGGCCCTTAAAGTCAACACTCAGTCGCTCAAATGGGCGGGTGGCCTTGATAAGTTGCGCCGTTTCAGGACAGTAGAAGTGCGGTTTGCACTCAGCGCAGACTTGGCAGTCCCTGGTCATCGTCCTGATGTCCTCAGGGGAGTACGGCAGGTTCCGGGCTTTCACAAAATGGAAAAATCGGGTGACCCCCGGATGGCAAAGATGTGCATGGAGGGCGTACAGCTGGTCGAGCTGTGCGCTGGCACACGCTCCCCGGGATAGGGCATCAGGGGGCTCATTGAGCCTTCCAGGCCAGTACAGGATATCATAGTTGTAGGTGGAGAGTTCTATTCTCCACCGCAAAATCTTATCATTTTTGATTTTGCCCAGCTGTTGGTTGCTGAACATGAACGCAACCGAGCGCTGGTCAGTCAGCAAGGTGAACCTTTTGCCGGCAAGATAGTGCCTCCAGTGCCTAATAGCTTCCACTATGGCCTGGGCTTCTTTCTCCACCGCGGAGTGCCGAATTTCAGAGCCTTGAAGGGTACGAGAAAAGAATGCTACTGGCCTGCCTTCCTGATTGAGGGTAGCAGCCAGAGCAAAATCGGAGGCGTCACACTCCGCTTGGAAAGGAATGGTCTCGTCCACGGCATGCATCGTTGCTTTGGCAATGTCCCCTTGAATGCAGCTGAAGGTTGCACAGGCCTCAGCAGAGAGGGGAAAAGTGGTAGACTTGACCAGGGGGCAGGCCTTGTCTGCGTAATGGGGGACCCATTGGGCATAATAGGAAAAAAACCCAGGAACTGTCTGAGGGCTTTGAGGGTGGTGGGAAGAGGGAGTTCTAACAGGGGGCGCATACGGTCTGGATCAGGGCCAATGACCCCGTTTTCCACGACATACCCAAGGATAGCGAGTCAGGTGGGTTCCGAACACACGCTTGTCCCTGTTATAAGTAAGGTTCAGAGCTGCGGCCACTTGGAGAAATCGTTGGAGGTTAGCGTCGTGATCTGGCCAGTCACGACCACAGATGGTGATGTTATCCAGATAGGGAAATGTGGCCTTCAGTCGGTACTGGTCCACCATCTGGTCCATTTCCCTCTGGAAGACAGAGACACCATTTATGACACCGAAGCGCAGGATGTGATAGAGCCTGCCGCCCGCCTCAAAGGCGGTGTAGGGGCGGTCCTCTGGGCGGATGGGGAGCTGGTGATAAGCGGATTTCAGATCTATTGTCGAGTACACCTTGTACTGAGCTATCTGGTTGACCATATCCGTGATGCGGGGTAGGGGGTACGCGTCAAGCTGCGTGAACCTATTGATGGTTTGACTATAGTCCACGACCATCCTATCTTTCTGCCCAGTCTGAACAACAACCACCTGGGACCGCCAAGGGCTTGTGCTTGGCTCAGTGATCCCCTCCCTGAGCAGCCGCTGCACCTCTGACTGAATGAAGGCCCTGCCCCCGCGCTGTACCTCCTGCTTTTAGTTGCCACCGATTTACAGTCGGGGGTCAGGTTTGCGAACAGCGATGGGAGAGGGATTTTGAAGGTGGAGAGGCTGCAAGTGGTGTTGGTAGCGCAGCTGTTGGCATGGTGCTGGGTGGGATGTGTGGTTTGGTGTGTGTGTGTGTGTGTGTGTGTGTGTGTGTGTGTGTGTGTGTGTGTGTGTGTGTGTGTGTGTGTGTGTGTGTGTGTGTGTGTGTGTGTGTGTGTGTGTGTGTTGTGTGTGTGTGTGTGTGTGCGTGTGGTCAGTAGTGGGGTATATGGCGAGGTCCCACAAAACTGAGGATTCCTGACAGTGAGTGGTGGGAGGGGCCCGTCATACGCCATAGTCACACTTTCGAGGTGGCTCTGGAAGTCCAGCCCCAATAGCACAGGTACGCACAGTTGAGGCATGACCAGTAGCGCAAAGTTCCGATATTCTGTGCCCTGCACCACCAATGTTGCTACAGAACCCACCCGGATGTTTGTGGAATGCGACCCAGAAGCCATGGTGACTCTCTGGCTTACCGGCCGCGTCACGAGTCCGCAGTGTTGCACCGTGTCCGGGTCAATAAAACTCTCAGTGCTGCCCGTGTCAAGCAGGCAGCTAGTCCTGTGCCCTCCACCAGGATGTCCATCATTGACCTTGCAAGCTGGTGTGGGGCGCTTTGATCGAGGGTTACGGTGGCCAGAGTTGAACTGCCGTCTTGGTACCCGGTAAGCATCGGTGGGTCGGGGGCGGGGCATGTTGACGCTGACAAAGATGGCCGCCAACATCGGGCATGCAAGATGGCGGCCCCCACATCTCACACGCAGCGCTGCTTGACCCTGCTCGCGGTTTAGACTTACAGACCTTGGCGAAATGGCCCTTCTTCCCGCAGCTGGAGCAGGTCGCTTCTCGGGCCGGGCAGCATTTTCGGGGGTGCTTTGCGAGTCCGCAGAAATAACACAGCTCGGGCTTTTGCCTGGCCGCCACCGTGGTCGGGTTCCGGGAGTTCGTGGAATCACAACTGGCAGCGGCGTTGGTGAATTCACTCGTGGGAACCGGCGGCGGCGGGGTCTGAGGTGTCCACGGAACTGACGTGGAGTCACGCAGCTGGACAGCATCAGCATTGTGCGGAGCAGCTTCCAGAGTGTCGGCCGTCTTGATCGCCAAGCGTAAGGTAAGATCGGCATTTTCCAGCAGCCGCTGGCGCACGTACACTGACCGAATTCCTGTCACAAAGGCGTCTCGTACCAGCAGCTCCGCATGCTGTTCCGCCGTGAGTGTTTTGCAGTCACAAGTTCGGACGAGTGTCTGTAGAGCTCGGATAAACTGGGTGCTCGATTCTCCAGGCTGCTGTCGGCACGTAGCTAAACGGTGTCTTGCATAGACGGTGTTCACCGGCCGCAGGTACTGTCTTTTGAGGGCGTCCAGTGCCCCTTCGTAGGTTGGCATGTCTCTGATAAATGAATAAACTTTTGGGGTGACTCTTGAGAGGAGAATTCTGTGCATAACAGTGGGTTCAGTTGCACAAACCTCCTCCAAGTATGATTAGAAGCATGCAAGCCAGAGTTCAAAGGTCTTGGGGGTCCAAATCCAATCTTTCCATGTTTTAAAACTTCCAGTCAATAAAATTGATGCACCATCAATAACTCTCTCTGAGACGTGAAGGCGAGATATCGGCTTTTATTGACTGGAAGAAGGAACCAGCAGTGAGTGACCACCATACTACATCCTGGAGACTGAGAGGCCGGGCTCAGACCTCAATCGCCTTTATACTGGGGTCTGTGGGAGGAGCCACAGGAGCAGTCAGCAGGGGGCGTGTCCAGACAGGTATATGTAGTTCACTGCACTCTCTTTCTCCCGTGCCAGATAGATAATAGTCTGTCTATTGATTCCCCTTACTGAAGAACATGACCTCACACTTAACCATATAACCAAATAACAATTATAGCATGGAAACAGGCCATCTTGGCCCTTCTAGTCCGTGCCGAACACTTAATCTCACCTAGTCCCACCGCCCTGCACTCAGCCCATAACCCTCCATTCCTTTGCTGTCCATATACCTATCCAATTCTTCTCCACATTAAGCTCTATTTGCCAGGTTTTCACCAACCAATCACTCAGTTTATCTATATACCATTGCAGAATCACAGAAACTGCACAACTCTCTACCTATTTTTGTATCATTAGCAAACCTGGTAAACTTATATTTTATTCCCTCATCCAGATCCTTAACATAAAGGGTCAACAAAGTGGGATCCAAGATCAGATCCATGGAGGAATCTACTCGTCACATCCTTCCAACCTCAAAAGCACCCATTTATTCCAAGTCCCTGTTTTCTAGATGACAGCGAGTTTTCAATGGACATTCTAATAGGGAAAGCACTAAGTGAAGATAAACCCGATCATACTTATTTGTAAATATGCTATTTGTATATATTGTAATATTGTTATGTACATATTCAAGTTTCAAAATGTTGACATTAGATATTAAGTTATTTTATCAGACATATTTCCAAAAAAAGTGCTAGGGTACAAACAATGAATACATTTTATCAAATTAATATGAATTTGAATATTAACATATGGGTCATTGCTTATTATTACTGAATTTGACTTAAATTCTGCTCTATAGAGATTCAGAATTGATGTGTTATTTAACTTAAATTTTCTTAATATAGAAAAAATTCCTACTTCATAAAGGTCTAATCAGAACTAATAAAGATATTCCAATCTTAAATAGCACGTAGGATCCTTCCTCTAAAACAATTCAAATCTAAAGGATGTTTAATCTGTAAGTGCAGCAGCTTTACAAAACTTGCTGACTGCTTGAAGGTGAGGTGGCTTTTTCAAGAGGCATCATTCAACAATGTGACAACGCTGCTCCCTCAAATTCAGGGCTATTTCTTTCAAAAGTAGTCATCTGCAACAGTTTTGCTCAAATGGCAGAGTATCAATTTTTACTGGAAAAATTAGCTAAATGCTCCATTATCACCTAGTCTGGTATGGTTCATCTGAACTACAATTTGAAAGAGAGAGATCAATGTTGCTTCCACAAAAATGTTGGCACTCCAACTGGAGCTGCAAGTTCTTTGCAAAAATCTAGATAAATATTTAGTTAGCCCGTTTTTTTTTTGAGTCACTTCTTTTGTCTGTCTGGTAACATGGACACAGAAAAATAAACAGAAGTTGGAAACAAATCCTACAAATGGAAGTTCCCAATTACAGAATAACACTTTGGTAAACATTGATGCTGACAAGTAATTTTGCGATTTTGGCCATAACATGCTATCATCTTATTCTGGAAAGAGAACTTATCTGTACTGTTTTAATAATCCTGAAATGAAGTGACTTTCATGACTACTGCTGAGATAGAACTATATTCACATTACTCGAAGCAGAGTAACCTTTTAGCCGTATTGTGAAGACGTACAGTAATCTTGCAGATATACCATCATCTGCTATTCTCTGTGCATTATTTCACCAGAGGATATGAAAGGTGGTTAAGATTGATTTTCCTTCAAACAGCTTGAGAAGATTCTTCCAGGAAATGTACTGCTTTCCACTGTGCTCTTCAGCATTATCAATAGCCTACTAATAACAACTTCAAAAAATGGGTCATTCTCCATCTGAACTTGGATGCCACACAAGCCCCTCTGTTTTCACACAAAGTTAGCTGAAAAGTTGTTTCCTGTTCATAAAGATGTAGGGAATTAAATGCCACTACACATGCTGCTCTGGATGTCCACATTATAAAACTCTCTTTGAAGGCAGTGTCTGGGAGTGAAAGGATTGGCTGCTTGTAAAAGCTGTTCAGTCCTTTGGAACAGCTGAACCCCCTTTGGCTCACTGGTGGAGCTAACTTACCTCTGAATGATGGACAGGGTCAGAAGACTTGCAATTGGTGAAGAGAGGTTCCTGGAGAATTGCATAACTAGGGCTGTGCATTGGGCTTTAAACTAAATAGTAGGGAGATGGGTTAAACAGTTTGGAAAAATATCGATAAAGTAAAAGGGAAGGAGAGGACAGGAGAGGGTGCTGAAGTCTCCAGAATAAAGAATAAGACAAAGCATTTAGAATGAGATAAGAATTTAACTTCAGGCAACAGAGAGACAAAATTGAAAGGAAGGGTGGTGAATACAGAACTGAAAACTTTATATTTGAATGCATACAGTTTATGAAATAAGGTAGATGATCTTGCAGCACAGTTAGAGATTGGCGGGAATGACATTGTGGGCATCACAGAGTCACGGTTGAAAGAAGATCATGTATTTTTAAAGTATAAGGCATTGTTTGTTAGTGCATAAACAGTATGTGTAAATTTTTTGTTTTCATGCAATCATTTTATGATTAAGAAATGGCAGGTGAACAAAATAGAACAAAATACAATTAACAGGTCATGGACCTGAAGCAGTAACTTGCTGCCTAACCTGCTGAGTATTTTTATTTCTGTTCTCCGACCACCTCAGTATTTTGTTTGTTCTTTGAAATCATTATATTGGCTGTAAACTGCTTTGGAATATAATGAGGTAAAAGGGTCTTTGAAAATGTTCGTCTGAAGGTTTGTGGAAATCAACAATAAACTTGACATTTTCCATACAGTGTTCACAATTTTAAACCAGCTAAAAAATTTGAAATATATTTATGCAAGCAATTTAATGTCAACATCAACTAAATACTTGTTAACTCACTCAAGATGGAGACCATCACTTTTGGTGAATGATACACAAATGCAAACTTTGTAAAGCATGCCTTGAATCTCAGATTGGGATGGATGTCTTTTATTTATTAAAGATAACTTTTGTTTGCTTATAGCTAATTAAATACGATATGCTTGGATAATAAAAGCAGAAATGTTGGATTTTTACCATAGGCAGCAAATGAAATGAGCAAATGGAAATTTAAATGCCAGCTAAATAGGACAGTTGAGCAGTAAATGTGAATCAAAGGCTTATTGCAAGTAGTTACAGTGCTTTGGCTAACAGCGGGAATCAACAATAAACAGGAGGAAGGAGAAAGGGTTTATTGAGTCAGCAAAGTTTTGAGTTGGACTTGGTAAAACGCCTGTAAATTTCTGTGTTAATAAACGGCTTTTCCTTTTCAGAAAATAGTTGGTGCTTGCCAGGAAGAAATTGAAAACTGTTCTGGACAGTTTTACTACATATTAAGATTACTATTTCTTGTACAGCACTAACATTTTTCTGCTTTAGTTCACAGAAACATTTCTTTTATATTTTACTTTCTACTTTCTTGTAAAATTAGTCCACTCCATCATGGGTACTGGCATCCGTAGTATCCATGACTTCTTTAAGGAGCGGTGCATTAGGAAGGTGAAGATCCCCTCCACCAAGGACATGTCCTCTTCTCTTTGTTTTCATCAGGAAGGAGGTACAGAGCTTGAAGGCACACACTTAGTGATTCAGGAACTGCCTCCTCCCCCCTGCCATCTGATTTCTAAATGGACATTGAGCTCGTGAATGCTACCTCACTACATTTTTTATTTCAGTTCTTTTTTACTACTTAGGTTTAACTTAACTATTTAACAGATGTACTGTACATATACTTACCGTAATTCAGTATTTTTTCTATATTTATTATGTATTTCATTGTACTGCTGCTGTAAAGTTAAAGCATCTCACGACATATGTCAGTGATATTAAACCTGATTCTGATTCTCGTTTTTATAGCTGGGGGAGGAAGCCTTGAATAAATTCACCCACCCGAATTTTAGCAGAAGCCTGGGTCAGTCCTGCTTCAGAAACTGGATTAAATCACTGTGACTGACAAAGGGCAAAGGGATACTGGGTGGTGACTTTTAGATAACGCTTTAACCCCAAACTCTGCCTTCATAGGATTGCCTTGTCATTATTTCAGAGTTAGTAAGCTCTTCTCAACATCCCAAAAACTGCATTTCCTCTACTAAACTGATGGGAATAAATGTTCTGTTCATTTCAGATTTAATGCTTGTGAGACCTTGGAACATGCAAATTGGGGGCAGCATGCATTACTTTACAATATTAACTTTCAAAGGTACTCCATTACTGTTGTGTATAGAAAATCCTGCTCATAGAAAGTGTTATAAAGTTGTAAATCTTTTATATATTTTTTGCTAATGTTATCATTATACTCTACCCATCTTTTTCTGAGGCTAGACTAAAAATATTGGGAACAGAATAGTCAATTTTCTCAGCAAATAAGCAGAAATCATTGACCATGAACTACTGTTGGAATTCATTTGGTAACATTGTTCCAAATATGAGTGTATGCTATGAGATCTTTCCTAGGTCAGCAGTTAAGATCTGTTCATTGTTTAATAATAAGCGGTGCAATCTTAATGAATCTTCTCCAGCATTTAAAAATAAATCCTGCTGAGATCATGCTGGCAAGTAATGATTTGTAGTTATAAGCTCTGAAAGTAGCTGCGATTAAGGTTGGTGAGTCCTTTGCCACTGATATACCTTAGCTTCAAAATGAAGTATCTTCAGTAGCTCATCATTTAGAGCATCTCATTGACTTGTGCTCTTCACTACAAAGGTGACTCAAGGATAGGGATATAAGGAATATAGACCTATATCCACGTATCGCCGTGCTTTCAATGTGGTTGGATCATAATGCACTCAGAGAGCATGATGAGAGTTCTTTCAGCATACAGGTCTAAAGTAGTTGAAGGAAGTCTTCACTGCCTTCCCAAAGTGAAGATAATGTCAATATGTGCAAGAATAAACAGGCCTTGATAAACTGTGCAGAAAGGGTAAAGGACAGAGGGAGCTGGCTATATTGATCGTTAAAAATGGGGTAGGTTTATAAAGCCATTAAATAAAAAACAAAGCGGAAGGATTGATATCTGGAATCTGCAAGACGGTATTGTACCACCTTGACAGCTCTGCCTTCCATATGAGTCAAAGACCTAGAGGCGCTGAGGAAGGTGTGAGGAAGACTTACCAGAGCTAAGAGATCAGGCTTCTCAGGAATGAATCAATTGACAGGGATCACTTCCACAAGAGAATAGCCAGGGGGTAATCGGCTCTTGAAGATTACGAAGAGCTGCTTGAAAGTATTTCTGTTAGATGTTCTGCTATGAGCTGCAGATGCTTTGTAAATCAAGATGGGATATAAATGCTGCCCTTGCAACCATCCACATCCTGAGACTGAGACACAAAACAAGCCTTTAATGTGTTGTTATTGAATTCCACTCTCTGCCAGAAACATTCACCACTTTTATTGGTTGTAATTTTTTAATTTTCTCACAGCAGCAGTTACTTATTCCCAAAGGGGAGATTGGGATGATCGGCACTAAAATGGAATATATTTTATAACATTTATGTGATGGCTTGGAAATGATTTTAGTACAAAAATTGAAGAACTGATTATGAACCAGCATTTAAAACAGTTACAGAAGTTTACATTTACTTTGTAACATTAATAAAGCAAAAGAATATTATTATACCAGGCCAAAGAGGGATACTGGGGGAAGGAATTAAAAGCCAAAAGATGGTCTAAAGAAGAAATAGAGGGCAGAGTGGGGAAAGAGGAATTCCAGGAAAGGGATCTGAAGTTACAGCCAAGGTTGTGAAAATCAAAATTAAAGGGTGTTAAAGGAGACATGCTCAGATTTCTGGAAGTTATTGAGTTACAGAAAAAGAGAAAGGGAGGGACGAGACAATGAAAGGTTTTCAAATCTGGGTGCAGAAGGTTAAACCAGGAACTAAGCTGAGAGGCAATGCTGGCCAAATGGGAGTTGTCATCAGTTAGAGGCAGCAGAAGTTCTGAAAAAGCTTTGTTTTGTGCAATGTGTGTGGGATAAGATCAGAACAGGACTGTCTAAGTCACAAAGTATGAAACTTATAAACAGAACTTCCTAGAAAGGTAGGATTAGTATCACTGCTTGCAAGGCTGAAGCATTGGTTGAATGAAAGCCGGTTCCTGCACAGAGATGCAGCCATTTGCCTGATCCCTAACCATACAACAGTCTGAGCAGCATGTGCATATTGGGGAGCTGGATCTAAGTTGCCATTGTACTGTAGCTGCTGAAATGATTAATCAAGATGCTTCTTTAATTTACTCTTTGCTGCCTTTAGCACATTGCAGGTGGCAGCAGAACTTGGAGATTACTGTACTGCTGGAAGCATATTGTTGCAAGGCTGACTTCAAAAGCAATGGCTTAGCCTTGGACCCCACTGCACTTGGTGCAGAACCAGTCAGACAGGCCACCATCCAACTCCGTGTAGGAGTCATTCAGCAGCTTCACAACCTCTTGTGTGAGTCGAAGTTTGCTAACATATCCTGGTTTAACGTCTGGTTGGTAAAACACTTTTCCTGAAGCTTATCTGTTGATCCCCAGGGGTAAGTAGAGTTTTTCAATAAAAATAGAGTGAGCCTAGTAATGGTCTTCCACCCCTACTTCTCCAGCTTTCAATTGGTTCACCCATTGAAAATGATGGCTTGTTTCAGTTGGTGTACAGTTTACAGCAGGGGTGTCAAACTCATTTTAGGTCACGGGCCGGATTGGGCAAAATGCAGCTTCATGCGGGCCGGATCAGTCGGGCGCGTGCGAACGCAGCTTTCATTGCCTCCGTTTTTTCAGCCTGTTCTCACGTGTCTCAGTCTCTGCTATAACTACAAAGTGTTTCACTTCACAAATTCCGTTTCTTATGAAGAAGACTGCTGAGCAAGCATTATTTTTATGATTGGTATTGACTTACAATCATAGGCTTCATATCGCTGGGCAATTAATAATTAAAATAATAGATCTATCTAAAATGATCTCGTGGGCCGGATATAATTGTACACCAGGCCGGATATGGCCCGCGGGCCTTGAGTTTAACACCTATGGTTTACAGAGTCTGAGGGACATCTGGATTCAGTGTCATTTGAGAGTGGCAGAGAACCGAAATAAAACAGTTGTTGTTCTTTGTCTCCACCAAACTTGCCTCCTTATAATCTTGCCTACCTGCTTTCATTTCACATATTTCAGGTTTACATTATTGAGGCTCATGCCTCATGACTACAGGTTCATAGTTTGATGTCCATGTTCTGCTAGGGACTGAATGGCTGTGTCAAAGCAACAAACCTTTTAACAAAGCAGTGGTAACATGAAGAAAAAAGAGACCAGTCAGCCATTCTCATCATGGAAAGTAGAACAACACAGTAAGGAAAATGGCCCATTGGCTCACACTATTGTGCTGCGCTTATTAAACTAATGACACACAGATAGATAGACGGACAGATACTTTATTGATCTAAAAGGAAATTGTTGTGTTATGGTAGCATTACAAATGCACAGATATATACATAGCAGAAGAGAAGTAGAAAGAATAAATCAGTAAGTTACCTCAAACAGTCTAAAAGTGGTGGGGGGAGTGAGCGACCATCATTTACCCAGCTATAGGTTGGCTCATTATAGAGCCTAATGGCCGAGGGTAAGAATATCCTCATATAGTGTTCTTTGGAGCAGTGCAGTTGCGTTAGTCCTAAACGTGCTCCTCTGTTCAACTAAGGTGGCATGCAGAAGGTGATTGTCCAGACCCAGAATTGATAGGGTTTTCTGTAGGATCCTCTGTTCTACCTCAGCCTCCAGTGTGTCCAGTTTGACTCCTATGACAGAGCCAGCCTTTCTAATCTGTTTATTGAACCTGTTGGCATCATCCATGTTGATGCCATTGCCCCAGTGCAAGACCACATAGTAGATTGTACTGGCAACACATACTAGTAGAACATGTGAAAGAGAGACCTGCGTACTCTGAAGGACCTCAGTCTCCTCAGGAATTGAGGCAATTCTGGCCCTTCTTGTACACAGCTTCCGTGTTGGTGTTCCTCTCAAGTCTGTCATCCAGGTGCACCCCCAGATACTTGTAGGTCCTCACCACATCCACATCCTCACCATCAATTGTAACAAGAAGCAATGCAGACTTAATCTTCCTAAAGTCCATCACCATCTCCTTTGTCTTACTGATGTTGAGCTGCAGATGATTCAGCTTGCACCATTTGACAAAGTCTTCCACCAGGGTTCTGTATTCTTCCTCCTATCCTCCCATTGTCTACCCAACTATTGCTGTCACCAGAGAATTTCTGCGGATGACATGAGTCGGTGATGCATTTAAAGTCCGACGTATACAGGGTGAACAGGAAGGGATCCAATACAGTCTGCTGTGGAGCCCCAGTGCTGCTGATATATAGCCATGTCTGACACACAGCTGCACAAACTGTGGTCTGCCAGTCGGGTGGTACATTATTCAGGATACAATGGAAGTGCCAACCTGCATTGAATGGACCTTTCCCCCCAGCAATGAGGACTGTATGGTATTAAAGACAGTGCTGATCCTCACAGTGCTGCATTGCTTATCCAAATGGGAGCAGTGTCTAATGGGAAATGCCTATTGGAATTAACCCCTTCTGCCTGCTTCATGTTCCATATGCTTCCCTTCTCTGCATATTAGAGTACCTATCTAAAAGCCTCACTCATGTCATTCACCAGGATTAAGAAAATTATAAATTTTCCCTTCTGCATCATTCAGATGAATCTTGGACTGGTTCAACATGTTGCTCTTCATGAGTTCACCTGGAAGCTAATCCAAATGTTGGTTTCTCCTTGTCCAGACTTACCAAAAACATAAAAGGTTCTGCAGATCACAAACAAGAGAAAATCTGCAGATGCTGCAAATCCAAGCAACACACACACACACACAAAGTACTGGAGGAACTTAGCAGGCGAGCCAGTGCCTGTGGAAAAAAGTTCAGTCGACGTTTTGGGCCAAAACCCTTCGGCGGGTCTGGCGAAAAGTAGCTGAGGAGTAAGTTTGAAAGGGGGGAAGGTGAGAGTGAAATGCCAGGTGATAGGTGAAACCTGGACGAGGAGGGATGAAGCAAAGAACTAGGAATTTGATTGGTGAAAGAGACAGAAAGTCATGGAAGAGAGAAGAAGAAGGGTGGGGGGAGATGCACCTGAGGGAGATGATGGGCGGGCAAGGAGATACATGAGAGAGGGACTAGGGGGTGGGAAATGGTGAAGTGGGGGGGTGGAGGCATCACTGGAAGCTTGAGAAATTGATGTTCATGCCATCAGCTTGGAGGCTACCCAAACGAAATATAAAGCATTGTTCCTCCAAACTAAGTGTGGTCTTATCCTGACAGTGGGAGAAGCCATGGATGGACATATTGGAATGGGAATGGGAAGTGGAATTCAAATGGGTGATCACTGGGAGATCCCGCTTGTTCTGGCGGACAGAGCGTAGATGCTCGGTGAAGCAGCCTCCCAATCTATGTCAGGACTCATCGACATATGTGAGGCCACACTGGGAGCACCAAACACAGTATACAACCCCAACAGACTCACAGGTGAAGTGTTGCCTCACCTGGAAGGACAGTTTGGGGCCCTGAATGGTAGTGAGGGAGGAGGTGTAGGGTCAGGTGAAGCACTTGTTCTGTCTGCAAGGATAAGTGCCAGGAGGGAGATCAGTGGGGAGAGACGAATGGACAAGGGAGTTGCATAGGGAGCGATCCCTATGGAGAGCAGAAAGTGGGGGGAGGGAAAGACGTGTTTGGTGGTGGGATCCTGTTGGTGGTGGCGGAAGTTTCAGAGAGTTATGTGCTGGATGCGGAGGCTGGAGGGGTGGTAGGTGAGGACAAGAGGAACCCTATCCCTGGCAGTATGGTGGAAGGACGGGGTGAAGGCAGACATGTGTGAAATGGAAGAGAAGTGGTTGAGGGCAGTATTGATGGTGGAGGAAGGGAAGCCCCTTTCTTTGAAATAGGAGGACATCTCCTTCGTTCTAGAATGAAAAACCTCATCCTGAGAGCAGATGCAGTGGAGGTGGAGGAATTAAGAGAATGGGATGGCAATTTTAGCAGTATCTGGGTGAGACAAGGTATAGTCCAGATAGCTGTTGTGGTGATATCATGTGTCATGTGTCAGAACATGATCAAACAGTGTGCAGGGCATTGTCAGAAATGACAGAATGATCTAGAAGCATGGCAGTGTTAAACATGGTTGCTGTTTGCTGTTAAATAAAAGTTCTACTTATGTTCTTCCAGAATGTGTTTCTTTATGAGTAACACACGGTACGTATAAAGAACACAACAGGTTGTCAGAAGTTGGTCTGGAAGAATAATTCGTTTCGCTAACACGGGAGAAATGAAGATAATCAAAAAAAAAAGAGCAAGAACTTTTTCATTGTTTGCTAACGGCTTTAAGATTGGAAGATTTACAACTCTCATCGATGCTTCAGCTGACTGGAAATGTAGCTGAAAACTGGAAAAGATTTAAACAGCATTTTGAAATTTATTTATTGGCAATTGGAGCAGATAAAAAAATGGAGAAAAAGAAAGCTGCAATTCTACTCCACATGATTGGGGACAATGCAGTTGAGGTTTATAACCATTTTACTTTTGAGAATGAAGATAATTTGAATCTAAAAGCGATAATCGACAAGTCTGAAGCATTTGGTAAACCGAAGCGCAATGTGACATATGAATGGTACAAATTCTTTACATGAAAGCAGAAAGCTGGTCAAATGATTGATCAATTTGTTATGGAATTGAGAAATCACAGTAAAACATGCGAGTTTGCAGAGCTGACGGACTCTGTCATTAAAGACAGAATTGTTTGCGGCATTCTGGATAACGCTCTGAGAGAAAGACTCTTAAGAGAACCAGGCATACATTTGGAAAAAGCTTTGATTTTTTGCAAAGCTTCTGAAACTATGACATCGCAGGCTAATTAGCTTTTTATTGAGATCTGCGTAGGTGCTGTAAAGCACGAACATGTTAGAAAAAGTAATAAAATGGCAATGAAATCGACAGAGAGCAAGATGTGATCTGAAAGAAGAAAACTTTGTGATCGTTGTGGGTGGGAGCACTGACCTAAAAAGTATCCAGCATATGGAAGTATGTGCAATCACTGCAGTAAGAGTAATCATTTTTCAGACTGTTGCAGAAGTAGAAAGGAAATAAAGCACGTAAATGCAGTGCTTGAAAGTGAACGTGAGGAGTTTTATATCGATGTGCTTTGTGAAAACAACCAAAGTCAGAATGACTGGATTATTCCATTGCAAGTGACCCAAAACATTATTCTGTTTAAATTGGATACTGGAGCACAAATAAATGTTCTTGCAGAATTGAGTTTAATGCATTAAAGCCAAGACCAAAATTACATCAGACAAATACAAAAGTGACTGGGTATTCAGGTGCAGACATTCCAGTTAAAGGAACATGTGTGGCAAAAGTATCACACAAAAATATGGTGCACACACTTTCATTTGTGGTTGTGCCTAAAAATGTTCAGTCAATATTGGGTTTATCTGCCCGTGAGAGGCTGAATTTAGTAAAAAGAGTCTTAGTACTGGACGGAGACGCAGAGTCAGAATACAGTTGACTAGATGAAAGAGTATGAGGACTTGTTTGTCCTTGTTTGTCTTCCAGGAGAGCACACGATTAAAATTGACGACAGAGTGCCACCCATAGTACATCCATGTAGAAAAGTACTTTTCACATTATGTGATCAACTGAAAACAGAGCTTGACAGAATGGAATGGTTAGGAGTCATACAAAAAATTGATGAACCGACTGAATGGGTCAATTTGCTTGTCACTGTTGATGAGAAAAATGGAAAACTGAGGATTTGCTTAGATCCAAGAACCTTGAATAGAGCCATTAAAAGAGAGCATTTCAATACCTGTTTTCTTAAGCTTCCATTTGGAATTGCATCAGCTCCAGAAGTGTACCATAAACCCACTCACATGCTATATGAGCAGATTGAGGGCATAGATACTTCCATGGACATTATTATTGTTTGGGGATCATCTAAACAAGAGCATGACTCCAGACTCAGACAAGTCTTTGAGGCAACATGCAAGGCAAACCTGAGGTTGAACAAAGACAAATGTCAGCTAGGAGTGACTGAACTTACCTTTGTGGGTGATATCATCAGCAATGAGGATGTGCATCCTGATCCATTGAAGGTTTCTGCTATTGAGAACATTACACCACAATGTAAAAAGGATGTTCAAAGTTTTATGGGAATGGTCAGCTACATGGGAAAATTCATACCCAATCTTTTGGAACAGCTTTCTCCATTGAGGCAGCTAACAGGAAAGAAAAACAAATGGAGCTGGAATCATGAACAGGAGAAGACATGGCAAAATCTCAAGAACGTGCTCACCAAAGAACCTGTGTTGAGATTCTATGATGCTGAGAGACCCATCAAAATCTCATGTGATGCATCTCAAGAAGGCTTAGGGGCAGTATTACTCCAAAAACATGATCAGGAATGGCTACCAGTGGCATATGCATCTCGTGCATTATCTGATCCAGAAACAAGGTATGCCCAAATTGAAAAAAAAATTGCTCAGTATTCTGTTTGCTTGCGAGAGATTTCATCAGTTTGTGTCAGGGCAATCTATTGATTTTAAAACTGACCATAAGCCTTTGATTGCATTGTTTAACAAATGTTTAAGTGACTGTCCTTTGCACATTCAGCAAATGATGATCAAATTGCAAAGACATGCGTTGAATGTGTCATACACACTTGGAAAATTCATGCACACGGCTGACACACTTCCCAGAGCTGTAGATCCAGCAATAAAAGACAGTCACAGGAACGTTATTGATGTTCAGGTATTTATTGATATGGTCATAGAAACTGTACCTGTTGCTCCCAAAAAGTTGGAACTGGTGTGTCTTGAGACAGAGAAGGACAAAATTCTCAGTCAGGTAATACAAGTGGTGATGGATGGATGGCCAGATAATAAGCATGACTGTACCTCAGAAGTACAAGAACATTGGAACCACAGATCAGAACTTTCTGTTGTGGATGGGATATTATACAAAGGTAGCAGAATTGTAATTCCTAAAAGCTTCCGAAATGAAATGCTTGGGAAAATTCATGAAGGCCACCTAGGTATTGAAAAGTGTAAGAGAAGGGCGCGGGAAGTGATGTTTTGGCCCAGGATGAGTTAAGAAATTGCAGAATTGGTGTCCTCTTGTCAAATGTGCTTTAAATACCAACCTAACAACCCTAAGGAGCCACTGCATCCACATCCTAGTCATCAGAGACCTGATCAGAAGGTAGGCTTTGATCTTTATGTAACCGACAACAAAGATTATCCATTAATAACAGATTACTACTCCTTGTATCCTGAAGTGTGTAGTTTGGGCAGAACAACAGCAGAGAATGTAATTACATGCATGAAATCAGATTTTTCCAGACATAGTGTACCTGATGAAGTTTTCACAGACAATGGTCCACGATTCAATGGTGAACGCATGAGACTGAGACATTTTGCTCAAGCATGGGTCTTTGTTCATACATGTCAGTCCAATGGATTAGTTGAGAAGTCAGTAGGAATTATCAAGAAACTGATGCACAAAGCAAAAGATAGTGGAGATGATTTTTATAAAACTTTGTTAGCCTATCGCAGTACTCCACTTGAATGTGGATTTGCACCTGCTCAGCTCTTGATGGGATGTCATCTGAGATCCAATCTGCCAATAAATGAGAGTATTCTGAGAACAGAGGAAGGTGAACAAGTGAAACGATGGAAAGATGAACACAAAGCAAAGCAGAAAACATTCTTTGACAGATGTTCTCATCCACTACCTGAACTGCATCAAGGAGATGAAGTGAGGATACAAGACAAAATGAACACATGGACACAGAAAGCTACACTACTTGAAGAAGTACAACCCAGATCATACATGGTCCAAACAGAAGAAGCTGCAGTGTTAAGAAGAAATCGCAAAGACCTACGGAAAGAGCCAACCTCAGATTTTCCATTAGCTGATGCAGACCAGACAAAACATGAAAATAACAACAAAACAAAAGGACTGTGTGAACCATGTAGAAGGTCCACTCATATTCATAAAACCCCAGAGAGGCTGATAGAGAGATGTTAAATTATGCATTTGTTTTGATTAATGTTGCTAATTGTTTTTCTTTTTAAGGAAAGGAAGTTGTGGTGATATTACATGTCACGTGTCAGAACGTGATTGGACAGAGTGCAGAGCATTGTCAGAAATGACAGAATGATCTAGAAGCATGGCAGCATTAAATGTGGTTGCTGTTTGCTGTTAAATAAAAGTTCTAGTTATGTTCTTCCAGAATATATTTCTTTATGAGCAACCCATAGTACGTACGAAGAACACAACAGCTGTGAGAGTCCGTTGGTTTATAATAGGTATCAGTGGATAATGTCTGTGTGAGGAGTGACGCATCATATAGTCTTTTGCTCCGTGCCTTGTAAGGCGTGAAAATGGCCGATGCTGGCCTCTCAGGCCTGAGTCGATGTCATCATCATCAGTGGCATAAGCTGTCTCCAGAGTTCGAGACAGTGAGATCGAGAAAGGGAAGGGAAGTGTCAGAAATGGACCAGGTGAATTTGAGGGCCAGGTGGAAGCTGGAGACAAAGTGGATCCGTTGGTTTATAATAGGTATCGGTGGATAAGTTGTCTCTGGAGATAGACAGAGTGAGGGATAGGTGGTCTTTCGAGATGACAGCAGTCTGCAACTGACAGAAATTCAGAGCAACACACAAAAAGTGCTGGAGGAACACAGCAGGTTAGGCAGCATCAAGAGAGATGAATCAATGGTCAATGTTTCAGGCTAAGACCTTGCATCAGGACTGGAAAAGAAGGAGGATGATGCCAAAATGAGAAGGTGGGGGGAAGAAAAGGAGGATAAGCTAGAAGCTGATAGGTGAAGCCAGCTGGGTGGTAGAAGAGGGTGAAGTAAAAAGCTGGGAGGTGATAACTGGAAAAAGCAAAGGGCTGGAGAAGAAGGAATCTGATAGGAGAGGAGATTGTGCTTCCAGGTGAGGCAACACTTCACCTGCGAATCTGTTGGGGGTGATCTACTATATCTGGTTCTTGCGATGAGGCCTCTTCTACACTGGTGAGACTTGACATAAATTGGGAAACTGGTTTGATGAGCATTTCCTCTCTATCTTCCAGAAACAGAATTTCCCAGTGGCCAACCATCTTAATTCTTATCCCCCATTCTGGTCCTGAAATGTAGCCCGTGGCTTCCTTTTTTGTCATGATGAGGCCACGCTCAGATTGGTGGAGCCGATACCTCATATTCTGTCTAGATAGCCTCCTTCCCTTCTCCAATGGTCCACTTTCCTCTCCTATCAGATTTCTTCTTCTACAGCCAATTGTTGCCTCCCAGCTTCTTCACCTGGCTTCACCTATCACTTTCTAGCTTGTTGTCCTTTCTCCTTCCTTTCCAGTCCTAATGAAGGGTCTCAGCCCAAAATGTCAACTGTTGACTCATTTCTATAGATGTTGCCTGACCTGCTCAGTTCCTTCAGTATTTTGTGAGTGAGTGCTGCCTCAGAATTATCAATACCTTTCAATATTCTGCAAATAACTTCAAGGTCCATTCTCATTCTCAGTCATCTAGACTCCCTACATTCTTAGTCATGCCTTTTAAGTTGAACACTACTGTTCACCAATCAGTGCTGTGGCAATTCTCCAGTCTATCTCTCGTATAATTTGCTCAAGTTCTTAGTCACCAAAACCTATTTTGGCCTGGAATTTTGAGTTTGGCTCTGCAAACATGGTGACATCATTCAGCATTCCATTGTCGAATTCTGACAAAGAATGCAGATTTGAAACATTAACTCCTTTTCTCTTTCCCCTAACACTAGCTGACCTACTGAGTGTTTCCAATGTCTTCTCTGTTTATTTCTGATTTTCAGCATTCCATTTACACTTTATGGTTGCACGTTATCAGGGCTGAAGTACCAATTTCTCATACGGCAAGGGTCCATTCTGTTCCAAAAGAGTATCAAATCCAACAACATCTTTAGATCCTTCTTTATTCACACTTGGTTAACTCACAATGAGGGCGTCTTTAGGGTGAAGAAGCAACACCGTATTTTCTGTCTGGGTCCTCTCCAACCTGATAGCATGACTATCAATTTCTCCTTCCAGTAATTTTTTTCATTCCCCCTTTCCTCTTCTTCTATTCCCCACTCCTATCTCATCTCACCTGCCTATCACCCCCCCCCCCCCCGGTGCCCTCATCCTTCCCTTTCTCCCATGGTCCACTCTCCTCTCCTATCAGATTCTTTCCTCTCCAGCCCTTTACCTTTCCCACCCATCTGGATTCACCTATAACCTTCCAGCTTGTCCTCCTTCCAGTCACCTCCACCTTTTTATTCTGGTGTCTTCCCCCTTCCTGAAGAACGGTCTCAGCTTAAAACATTGACTGTTTATTCATTTTCGTAGATGCTGCCTGACCTGCTGAGTTCCTTGGCATTTTATATGTGTTGCTTTGATTAGTTCAATGTTGGGGTGACCATAGACTCTTATGCTACTGTTAAGTAAGACGGATAGAGTCACCAAAAACACCCTTTACTAAAGAAAGTCACCTGTCAACCAACATAACAAATTAATTACTATATTCATGCATATAAGAGTGCTCCTTTCTCTTAAAGCAAACAAATCCAAGCTGTTGCTCATGAAGGAATTAAAATTAAAAAAAAAACAATGAACTGGAATGATCCAAGGACAATGGAAGTCAACCAACCAAATGATTTTGCTCTTGCCAAGTGACGGAAGTCATCATTTTGTGAGACGGTTCTGCATCTTCCATTTTGGGAAATGTCTTGTGAACTGGCTTTGCCCAGGAGTAGCTGGATCAAAGCAATCTGGTGTTCAACCTACTCATTAAATCTTCTAGAACATTTGTTGAACATGATTTCCTTTCAACAAATCATGATTTTTTTAATGCCCTGCTATTATTTTGTTGATAATGGATTCCAGTATTTTCCAAATGACAGATGTTAGGCTAACTAGCCCACAGTTTCCTGCTATTGATCCCCCTCCTCCTTTCTTTTTGAATAGTGGCAATAAATTTGTAGACTTCCAATCCCTGTGGGACCTTCACCAGAATCCAAGGAATTTCATCCACAATAACCACTTCCGTTTTAAGATGCAGACTATCAGGTCCAGGGGATTTTTCAGTCTTTAACCCCATTTGTTTGCTGACTAATTTTTCTCTAGAGATAGATATTATTTTAAAATCCTCCTTTCCTACAGCTCCTTGACTATCTATTACCATTGGGGAGATTTGCTTCTGTTTTCTACTACGAAGAAAATTTCAAAATAGTTATTTGATATTCCCATCATTTCTTCCTTTCTTATCATTAATTCCCAGTTTCAAACTCTAAGGGACCAGCATTTACTTTAGCTACTTTCTTCCTTTTTATGCTCCTGTCATAACTCTTTCTATTACACAGAATTTAGAAAGTCAGAATAAGTATGTTGTTTTCAGGCTGGAGTCAGTGGTAGAGCACCTCAAGTATCAGCTCTCGGTTATTTTTGATTTATTTTAATGACAGGGAGGTGGGAGACAGGAGTGTTTTTCTACAAGAATCGAAAGGTTAGTAGGTAGATGCAGCAAGTACATAGGAAGCAAAATGACATATTGGCTGTTATTGCAAAGGGGTTGAAATTTATAAATAAGGATTTATTGTTAGGGAATATTGTGCACAATGTGGCTTCTTATTTAAGGAAGGTTATACTAGCATTGGTGACGTTCACAAGAGATTAACTGGACTAAGTGCTACTTGAATAAAAACATAAAAAATAGGAGCAAGAGTAGGCCATCTGGCCCGTCGAGCTTGCTACGCCATACAATAATATCATGACTGATCTGGCCATGGATTCACCTCCACCTACCTGCCATTTCCCAATAACCCTTAATCCCCCTACCATGAAAAATCTATCCAACCTTGTCTTAAATATATTTACTAAGGTAGTCTCCACTGCTTCTTAGGCAAAGAATTCCCCATATTCACCACTCTCTGGGAAAAGCAGTTCCTCCTCATTTCTGTCCTAAATCTACTCCTCCGAATCTTGAGGCTATGGCCCCTAGTTCTAGTCTCACCTACCAGTGGAAACAACTCCCCTGCCTCCATCTTATCTATCCCTTTCATAATTTTATATGTTTACATAAGATTTCCTCTCATTTCTTTGCTTCCTAAATCTTAAATATGCTCCTTCTTCCTTTTGATTAAATCTTCCTCTTCTGTTGTCAACCATGGATTCTTCACTCTACCATCCTTTCCCTGTCTCAATAGGACAAACCTATCCAGGATCCTGTGCAAGTGCTCCCTAAATAACCTTCACACTTCCATTGTTCATTCCCCTGTGAACGTCTATTCCAAATTTACGCACTCAAGTTCCTGCCTAATAGCATCATAGTTGGCCCTCCCCAATTAAATATATTCCCATATCATCTACTTCTATCCTTCTCCATGCCTACGCTAAAGATAAAGGGGTTGTAGTCATTGTCTGTGAAAAGCTCATCCATTAAGAGATCTGTCACTTGACCAAGTTAATTTCTTAGTACTAGATCAGAATGGCCACTCCTTTAATCAAATGGCCCACACATTGTATCAGGAATCCTTCCTGAACACAGCTAACAAATTCTGTCTCATATAAACCTTTTTCCATTATGAAGGTGCCAATTTTAGGGAAATTGAAGCCACACATGACACCATACCCTGTTTTCGGAGCTTTCTAAAACCTGCCTACCAACTTGTTCCTCAGTGTCCCTATTGCTATTGAGGGGCCTATAAAATACTCCCAATAGAGTGATTGCTCCCTCCTTGTTTCTGACTTCTAATCTTACATCCAAACAGACCTCTGTCCAATAGTATTGTGGACAGGGAGAATGAAGTACATTGTACATCCCGTTATGAATCTCAGGCCATTCTATTCTGCATCTCCCTGTACTCTCTATCATCACTTGGAATTAATGACCAATTGTTTTCTTTTCATCAGCCAAGCATTTATGCTTTCTTCTCTAAATTCCACGTCTGCTCTCAAATTCATTTCTTGAGGATTTATATCTACTGCCTCACAACGTGGCTATGCAATGAGTTAAACAGCTTGTTAACAATCACCTGAGAGCGAAGCTTCCTGCAAGGGTTTTAATGAGATCTTATATAAAGAGCTCATGGAAATAGATGTCTTTCCATCGTGTGCTTCAAGTTCAGGTCCAAATTTACCCATGCTGCAAATTATACTAAAAGCAGCTTATGTGCAGGAAGTGACATACATATCAATCAAACTCCATACAAAATGAACAGGTGTTCTAGAAGCAAAATTTGTGCCACTTCTTCAGAGAACTCAGGCTAGACTTCTATTCAATGTCGCTCAACGTCACCCAAGGTCAGCGAGACCAAAGAACTGATTGTGGACTTTAGGAAGGGGAAGTCAGGAGAACACAGACCAGTCGTTGATGCGCGGCATTGATCGTGTGGTTAGTCAGAGGCTTTTCCCCAGGGCTAAAATGGCTAGCATGAGAGGGCAGAGTTTTAAGATGCTTGGGAGTAGGTACAGTGGAGATGTCAAGGGTAAGTTTTTTATGTAGAGAGTGGGGAGTGCGTGGAATAGGCTGCCAGTGGCGGTGATGGAGGCGTAAACAATAGGGTCTTTTAAGGGGCTCTTGGATGCTCAGAAAAATAGAGGGTTATGGGTAAAGCCTAGGTAGTTCTAAGGTAGGGATATGTTTGGCACGGCTTTGTGGGCCGAAGGGCCTGTATTGTGCTGTAGGTGTCCTATGTCTTATATTTCAGTCTTCACTGAGGGGGTCAGTGGTGGAAATGGTGAGCAGCTTCAGGTTCTTGGGCATTCAACATCTCAGAGGATCTATGGTGGGCCCAACACGAAGATGCAACCATGAAGAAAGCATGCCACAGGCTCTAGTGTGTTTGGAGTTTGAGGAGGTTTGATATGTCGCAAAAGACTCTTGCAAATTTCTATAGGTCACCAGTGGAGAACATCACCAACTGGTATAGAGGCTCCAATGAACAGGACCAGAAGAGACTCCAGAGGATAATAGCAAACTTGATCAGTGCCATCACAGGCACAAACCTCCCCACCGTTGAGTACACCTTTAAGAAATAGTGCCTCAAGAAGGTGTCATCTGTCATTAAGGACCCCTGCCATCTAGACAGACCCTCTTCTCATTTCTGCCATCAGAGAGGAGCTACAGGAACCATAATGAACAATTTAGGAACAGCTGCTTCCCCTCTGTGATTAGATTTCTGAGCAGTCCATGAACCCATGAACACTGTTTAATTATTTGTTCCTTTTCCACTATTTATTTTGCGATTCATAGATTTTTAAATCTTTTCACTGTATTTTTGCTACAAATCAACAAATTTCATGTCATATGTCAGTGATAAGCATATCAGTTTCTGATTCTATTCCTTGGAAATGTACACTTTCTGAGTAGCCTTGAAGCATGTTACTTTGTTAAATAGCATTAAAAGACAGTGCTGGTGAAGTTGAGAGGACTAAAAGGCAACAAATGCCTTGGACTTTAAAGATTGTATTCCCAGTTTTTAGCAAAATGCCAAAGATTTTAGGGATATATTAGTGATAAACTTCTAAAGTTCCTTTGCTTCCATATTAATCACAGCAAGTTGAAAGGCAGCAAGTAAAAAAGGAAAGAGAGAGACAATGGTGAACGATATGCTAAATAGCTTGACCATTATTTATCAGTAAAGATATTGCAACAATGCATAGAGATGTGACTCAGAGTCAACCTGAGTTTATATAGGGGAGATCATTGTTGACAAACCGAATAGATTTCTTTAAGGAGACAAATTCAGGTAAATAGACTGCTCTAGCTCCACAGGAATGGATCTACAAGCGGTATTGTTCTTCAGGAATGCACTATGACCCGAAGATAGTGGGGAAGGAAGTGGAGATGTGCAGACTGCATTTTTAACGTGGAGGTGGAATTGTGAATTGACAACATAAATAGAAAGGGAGAACGTTTTTTTTAAAATTTTCCTTTGTTATTGATAACAGCATTCGCTAATCTCATTAAAATGATTGAGCCTTAAAGTCATAGAGAGATACCATGGAAAAAGACCCTTCAGCCCACTGTCCATGCTGGCAATCAACCAGACATTTACACTAATCCTACATCAACACGATTTGTTATTCTTCACACCAACCCCAGTTTCTAGCACTCAACTACATTTTAAGGACAATTACAGTGGTCAATTTACCTACCAATCCATGCAACGTTGGGATAGACAATAGATAATAGGTGCAGAAGTAGACCATTCGGCCCTTCGAGCCTGCTCCGCCATTCTGAGATCATGGCTGATCATCTACTATCAATACCCGGTTCCTGCCTTGTCCCGATATCCCTTGATTCCCCTATCCATAAGATACCTATCTAGCTCCTTCTTGAAAGCATCCAGAGAATTGGCCTCCACTGCCTTCCGAGGCAGTGCATTCCAGACCCCCACAACTCTCTGGGAGAAGAAGTTTTTCCTTAACTCTGTCCTAAATGACGTACCCCTTATTCTCAAACCATGCCCTCAGGTACTGGACTCTCCCAGCATCTGGAACACATTTCCTGCCTCTGCGATGTGAGATGAAACCAGAGCACCCAGGAAAACCCACGTGGTCACAGTGAGAACACACAAACCCCACACCGATAGCACCAGCAGCCAGCACTGAACACAGCTCTCTGATGCTGTGAGGTAGTGACACTATGAACTACACTGCTGTGCTGCTCACTGGTTTGGATACCTTAAAACGTAAAAAATTGGTTGGTATTCATTGTGTTTGCAATACTGACTCTTTAGTATAGGGATCTGATGCACCCATTAAACTGACAATTTTCCGTAGCAAGATGCATACAGCTTTCTTCAATGCGATGCCTAAAGTACGTGCCCACAGATATCACTTCCAGCTTGGACTGAGTGCTTGTGAGCTGCAGTGATTCCTTGCAATCCCATGGTTTGCATAAGAAACGACTGTCAAACAATTGTATTTCCAAGCCACGGTCATCTTGGAGAACTAGTAATAGACCAGGTTGTCATTCACCATCCAATGCACATTCTCCTCTGCTTTAGATTTTTGATGGTATTGGAACAGGGAGTTTACCGTTCACAGGGCATTGATGGTTCTCTATCCAAGACAAGGAGAGTTTCTTGTTCAATTCCCATTGTTCTTCAAGCCTCCGTAGTCTCAGATAGATAATCTGTACAATTGAGTGCTAAATAATGATAAAAATCACTACATCAGTGATTTGTTATTACAATATACTTGAATGCAACTTAAACCTCTTGTTGAAAGGTCTTCATTCTTTCCAGTGAGTGCTTCAATTCTCCCTGCAATGACAGCTAACATAAGGTATCCAGTGAACCAACAAAATGACCGCTTTTCTCTTCTCTCTTTACTTCACATCCACAACTTCCTCACTACTTCTCAACAGCAAAATAAGCTGCAGGGAGCATCTGGCCATGTGTTGATAATATACTCCTACAGGGAGGATATCTTCTCACCAGCCCTCCTGCCCTCCAGACTTGTGATCTCCTTCACTTTCAGTTCAGTGTCAGACCTGTTGTCAGAATGTGAAAGGGTCAAGTCCCACTTCAGGGAGTTAAACACATAATTCAGGTATTCAGTTTACTACAGGGTTGCTGATGGCTGTACTGTTGGATGGGCTAACCTTTGAACGTGATGTTAAATCAACACTCCATCTGGCTGCTTGTTGAGATGTAAAAAGTCTCAAACAGCTTAAAGAAATATAAAAAAGTTTTCTCAGTGACCAAGCCAAGATTTATGCCTCAATCAGCATTTAAGACGGTGTGTGTGTGTGTGTGTGTGTGTGTGTGTGTGTGTGTGTGTGTGTATGTGCGTGTGTGAGAGAGAGAGTGAATGGGGTCAATGTGCTTTTAGTCATGCTCTTCATGCACCATCAAAAGCTCAAAGCCATCCTGATATTGTGGAAGAAAATGATCTTCGATTCTAGGCGTCACGGTAATGAAGCAGTTAACATGACACTATTACATTTTGGAGTTCGGAGTACAATTCTGGCAGCATTCTGTAAGGAGCCTCTGTACGGCCTCCCTGTGGAATGCATGGCCTTCAACCCAGGGGATCCCGTCTTCTTCCACAGTCCAAAGACATAGTGTGCAGGTGAATTGGTCATTGCAAATTGTCCCATGATTAGATTACGAGTAACTGGGGTTGTGGAGTTGCTGGGGCAGTATGACTCGATGGGCTGGAAGGGCCAACTGCCCACTGTATTGCTAAATAAATAAATAATCTTCAACCAAGTTGCAACCAGATATTCAAAAACTCGTTAGTTTGCATCAGTCTCAGGAATCTCACTAAATACCAAAAGCAACAATACTAAGCACCTTTTTGTTTCTGCTTGGAGGAATATTATATATATTAATAATAAAGTACCCTGTTCAGAGCTTTGAAATTGTTTTATTTTTCATATATATCTGGAACATTATATTTAGCATACAATAATATCTATAACCTGTTAAAACATAAGTATTGACTGTATATTAGAATAAATTATTGCAGTTGACCTCAAAAAACTTTAGCAACAGAGACTGTGGAGGGTGGGGACCACAGAGGTAGGTGAATGTCATAAGTGGACCATGAGCAGCAGAAGGTTGAGAACCACGGGCCTAGATGGTGAAATGGAGCCCTGCCTGCAGGCAGACTGGTCTTTGATGTAGGTGTTAAAATTGATAGTGTATAATCTGAAAATACACCCAACGTTCAACTTTAAAAATACCCTTAATATATTTCAACCTTTACACACTAAAATACAGTTAAATCAACTGAACTAAATCAGGCAAGGAAATTGTCTTCAGATTACTGGCATCTCCACAGCTAATTCTTTTCATTGGCTTCAATGGGATCGCTGGAATGAAGTCACGTAAACCTGCTAGAGGTTCAGTGGATAACGTTCCCATCCCAGTTCTGGGAGTCCCAGGAAGTCTATCCTTTCCTGTTCATCATCATGAGGAGTTCATTCGAATTCTGTATGTCCAGGCAGTGGCTTGGTTGTAGCGGGAGGTTGGAATTCAGCCTCTCCTCTGGGATTCTGAACTTCATGATCTATCACTTAGGTTAAATACAGTTGATGGTTGTGGCTATGAGTAGATCTATTGGTATTTAAACAGAATTTGTTCTGTTCTCAGAGGAGCTTTCTGCACAAAATTTACTCTCCACACCACTGCACTGCAAAGAATTTTAAAGCGATAAGGCTCTTAGTGTGTAAAATTAGCTGGCAAAATACAAGTTTTTCTTTATTCATCTTTTGTGAGTGCCACATGGATCACAAAGTTCCCTCGAAGGAGTGCATGTGTGTGCATGTGCACACATCTTTTACGACTAGTGCACAAAGAAATTTAAACTGTGCACAATAGGTGGTCGCCCTCTACCTCGTTGGCACATTAAGTATATCTCACGATCGTACACAACCACATTTCCTTTTCCGGTTTCTGTTGCGCACGGTGTTGGCAACATGGCGTTTGCAATGACTTGTCTACAGATTTTAGAACTGGCTTATTTATACTGTTTTTAATGAAGAAATTATTCAGTGCTCACAGGCTGTTGTCACTGGGCAAAAAATTGCACAGCGCAAGATTTTAGCGCGCACTGGTCATTTCAAATTATTGGGAACATTGCCCAACACCTTTGCACAGTACTGTATTTGTCAATGTGAAGAGGAGAGCGAGTTTGTAAATCTGGCTGGAACAAAGGATGTTGGGAATAGCAAGGGTGGAATGCCATGGGTAGGGTATGGTACAGGTGGCAGAGGAGTGTGTGGGATGGCATGGGTGCAGGCACACACAGCCCTGAGACACCAGGCAAGGTCATTTGTTTCCAACCTGTTGGTTTATTGATCATTACAGAACGTCTCTTGGTGATTTGCACTCCATCCCCTCTCCCTTCCCCTTTTCCCAACCATGATTCCACTTTCCTTGTTCCTTCCCACTTTCAGTCCACAGTAAAGACTCATATTAGAGTCAGGTTTATCATCACTCACATATGTTATGACATTTTTTTTGTGGCTGCAGTTCAGTGCAAAAGATAAAATTACTACAGTACTGTGCACACTAGCTGTATATATTGCCTAAGTACTGTACTGTAAATAAATAAATAAATGACTATTACATTATTACAGGGCCCTATTATTTCTTGATTGATACTTTGTAAAATAGCATAGCTTTGTCAGGGACCAACAGACTACACCTTTCTAGTGTTTTCTACCCCCTGTCATTCCCTATTTCTTATCTTCGCTGAAAATTGTGCTGTTTTCTGATCTTCTAATCCAAGATCCTTTCTCAAATAATGTATTTGCAAATACCTTCCTTGCAGTCTGAAATGTCACCCCCGAGAATTTTCATTCCTATCCACTGTCATCATTCAACTATATCTCTGGAATGGTAATCAGTGATGGTCATTTATCTCTTGTTGCATTTATGTTGTTATGAACATTTTCTTTATTTTTGCATCATGTAATAGCATTCCTCAAAGAGGTGGAGGAACCCACTCCACAGTATAACTCTAAATACAGTACTGTGCCAAAGTCTTAGGCACATATACAGTGTCTACAAAAAGTACTCACCCCCCCTTTGGAAGTTTTCATGTTTTATTGTCTTACAACATTGAATCACGGTGGATTTAATTAGGCTTTTTTGACACTGCTCGACAGAAAAAGACATGTCAAAGTGAAAACAGATCTCTGGAAAGTGAACTAAACTAATTACAAATATAAAACAGAAGATAATTGATTGCATAGTATTTACCCCCTTTAATATGACACACCAAATCATCACTGGTGCAGCCAATTGGTTTCAGAGGTCATGTAATTAGTTAAATGGAGATCACCTGTGTGTAGTCAAGGTGTTTCAATTGACCTATATCTGGAAGGTCCAACTGCTCTGTAAGATAATTGACAAGTGTAAAGTGGCACTAAATGTCCTTAGGTATCTATGTGGGTATTCTTGGTGTGTTACATGAAAATCTCTGTTGACCTTATATATTTGTTTAATTAGTTCGGTACTTGATTATGGCTGTGTGACTTATGGATCAGCTTCATCTTTAAATTTAAAATATTTGGATGTGATACAAGCTCAGGCTTTAATACTGTGCTGTGGTCCAGTAAGGTCATCTCCTGTTTCAGCTTTACTGGTTGAAGTGGGACAATTCCCCTTACAGTTGCGGAGGAATTATTGTTAACATACTGGGTTCAATTGAAGAGGGAGAAGAATGATCGCCCTGTTAAAAGTGTGTTGGAAGACTGTTGGAAACATCACAAGAAGAGTGATTTTGGTTTTGAGTGGCTGGGTTCTCATCACTGGGAGTATGGGTGTGATGGATTATGTAATTTGTCCCACCGCAGCTTTTTCAGTAACCCCACCATGATTTTTTCCAATGGCTTTAGTTAATTTTAGGTTGCATGATTTAATGAAATCCAAGGATCCTGATATGCCCGAGAGTCTGTTGGTTCATTAGTATGTTAAGGAGAATTTTTGTGATGTGTTAACCTTTTTTACTGATGGATCAAAAGATACCTTAACGGGAAATGTCGGCGTGGCTGTTTTTGTACCTGAATTTCAGGTAACAATAAAGAAACGTCTTACCACTATTTGTCACTGTATACTGTAGAACTGGTTGTCATCATCCTGGGCTTAATGTGGGTGGAGGAAATCTGTCCTTGCAAAGTTATAATTTGTTCAGATTCTTTTTCAGTTTTGACGTCTTAAAACAGGTTGTTTAAAAACAGGAAGGTCTGATTTACTGTTGGAAGTTCTTCTAACTTTATTTCATATACAAAGTATTGGTCTACGTGTCCACTTCTTATAGGTTCCTGCACATAGAGGTGTTGAGGGGAATGAGAGGGTTGACTGTTTGGTCAAAAAAGCTGTCATAAGTTCACCTGTGGATCTAGACCTTCCATTTAGCAAAGAAGTTAAGGGGCTGCTGGGGCTATGAATTAGAGGATTATGGCAACACATGTGGGATAATAGGCATAAGAGGAGACACCTTAACAGAATGCATATAACTGTTGGTTTGATGGGTGAAGGAGGTAAGACAAGAAAGGAAGGAATTATATTAACTCGATTTAGAATTGGGCATACTATGCTTAATTTTTCCTTGTATCCTGTTGGAAAACATCACTCTGGGGTACGTAGGTGTTGTCATCATTATGAAACAGTTGATCACAATCTTTTCCAATGTGAAGCATTCAAGGTTGAAAGAAAGCGAATGTAAGTGGCACTACTAGCTTTGGGGGTTGACAGTTTTCATTTGAAAACTTTCCTAAGTTATGGAAATGACTTTAATTGAATTCACAGTATTGTCTTCCATTATTTAAAATCTACAGGACTTTTGGGGTAATTTAGTTTTCAGTTGATAAAGAATTAGTAGGAGTTTTATTTCCTAACTATCTAACCATACTCCAGTGCAGTTGGTGGTGGTAACACACCTCTATGTTGGACTGCCATCCACCATTAAAAGTCAGAAGAAGAAGGTGCTACTGCTGGTGAGTCAGTATCTTGGCAAAAACTACAAAAGAACACTCCAAGCAACTCTGTGAAAAGGTTATTGAAAAGCACGTCAGGAGTTGCGTACAAGAAAATTTCCAAGTCACTGAATATCCCTTAGAGTAAAGTTAAGTCGATCATCAAGAAATGGAAAGAATATGGCACAGCTGCAAATTTAACTAGAGCAGGCTGTCCTCAAAAACTGAATAACCATACGAGATTGGGACTAGTGATAGAAGCCACCAAGAGACCTATGACAACTCTGGATGAGTTACAAGCTTCATGGCTGAGGTGGAAGACATTGTACATACAACAACTGTTGCCAGGCACTTCACCAAACATAGCTTTACGGGAGAGTAGTGAAGAGAAAGCCACTGTTGGAAAAAAATCTCACATGAAATCTCACCTAGAGTTTGCCAGAAAGCAAGTGGGAGACTCTGAAGTCAGCTGGAAGAAGGTTCTATGGTCTGATGAAACCAAAATTGAGTTTTGGGCTATCAAGCTAAATGCTATATTTGGCGTAAAACAAGCTGCGCACATCATCCCTAGCATGAAGCATAGTGGTGGCTGCATCATGCTGTGGGGACGCTTCACTGCAGCAGGCCCTGGAAGGTAGAGGGTAAAATGAATGCAGCAAAATACAGGGAAATCCTGCAGGAAAACCTGATGCAGTCTGCAAGAGAACTGCAGTTTGGAAAAAGATTTGTTTTCCAGCAAGATAATGACCCAAGCATAGAGCCAAAGCTTCACAGGAATGGCTTAAAAATAACAAAGTTAATGTTCTGGAGTGGTCAAGTCAGAGTCTAGACCTCAATCCAACTGAGAATTTATGGCTGGACTTGAAAAGGGCTGGCCACTCATGATCCCCGTGCAATTGGACAGCACTTGAGCACTTTTGTAAAGAAGAATGGGGAAAAATTGCAGTGTCCAGATGTGCAAAGCTGATAGAGACCTATCCACACAGACTCAAGGCTTTAATTGATGCCAAAGGTGCATTTACTAATTACTGTCTTGAAGAGGGTGAGTAATTATGCAATCAATTATTTTGTGTTTAATAATTGTAATAAATTTAGACCAATTTGTAGCAATTTGTTTTCACTTTGATACGAAAGAGTCTTTTCTGTTGATCAGTGCCAATAAGGCCCAATTAAATCCATAGAGATTCAATGTTGTAAAACAATAAAACATGAAAATTTCCAAGAGGGGGGTGCGGTGAATAATTTTTATAGACACTATATATAACTAATGTGCCTAAGATTTTTGCACAGTACTGTATTTGTCAACATGGAACAAGTTTGTAAATCTGGTGGGAACAAAGGATGTTGGGAATGGTGAGGACATGGTGCAGTGGGAGGGGTGTGGGACAGGTGGCAGGGAAGGAGTGACAGGGGTGTGGGATGATGTGGGTGCAGACACACCCAGCCCTGAGACACCAGGCAAGGTCATTTGATCACGAACAATTGGTTTATCAATCATTACGGAATGTCTCTCTGGTGCTTCCTGCTCCCTCCCCTCTGTCTTCTCCCTTTCCCAACAGTGATTCCCCTCTCTCTGCCCCCTTCCCACTCTCATTCTGCAATAGAGAACCATATCAGAGTCATGTTTATCATTCACATGTCATGAAATATGCTTTTTTTTTTCTGAAGCAGCGGTACAATGCAATACATAGAATTACTACAGTACTGTGCAAAAGTCTAAGGCGCCGTAGCTGTGTTTGCATGTATATATGTCTGTGTGTCTAAGACTTTTGCACAGTACATTACAACTAAAATCTAAGAATCCTAAGAGGCATATTAAAAGTGAGAGTTAATTTTTACCCAAATCAAAGCAGCATGATGTTATCATTGCATCATCTAAACTGAGCATCAGGAATATAGGAGTGCACAGCAGTATTAGATCAATCTGTACTTTCCAGAAATGACTCCACTGAATTCACAGAATCCCCTGCAAGTGTCGGATCCCAAGATTGTCACTGGTATCAGTCAAAACAACGAGAAGGGGCTTTGCTGTGCAGACTAAACAATCAGGCTCTCATTTCAGCGAAACCCAATCTGCCAGGCTGGCTGCACTGTTCCAGTAATTCCAGACATCATTCTGGGAATGACTGTGTAGTTAAGTTTCTCATGAGCCCCAGTGATAGCACCCTTTGCCTGTCAATGGCTACATCACTCCATTACCGCTGTTTCATATTTGTGTGCAGCTTTCAGAGTTCTGTCGTCTTCTCAATGTAGAGACAAGTGGTTGCTTCTTCATTCCTGGTTGCAGGAACATCGAGCACCACTTGAACTATATATTTTGCTGGTGTCTCCCTCATTTCGCCTGGAAGATGGGCTGTCACATAAACACAGTTCATTAAGAATCTTGAGCCTTGTTGATCTTGTGATCTGCAGGCTTGATGTCCTTCCAGCTAATTCATTTCATGATGTCCCGGATTTTGTCAATGTTACATTTAACTGTATGGTGACCCAACAGAAGTGTTTAACATTAGGACAAGGATAATCAAATAAGCAGGAAGCTAGATCAGTACAGGAGGTGAAAGTTGGATAGGATTGGAAACCACAGAGTGGGAGGAGCCTCACATGAATCATTAACACTGCCCAAACTTAAAACTAGATGTCCTTCTCTTCCTCACTGCTGTTAATTCCATGTCATTTAATGAGATTGGAAGCCATTTAAATGTGTTGCCATTTTCTACATTTGAGTCCTGTTTTGTTAGGCACATTAAAGTTTTCCATCTGGGTGATGCGAGTTTAACATAAGCGGGAAGGGATTGTGTGCGGAGGAGAATATCCTTAGCTGGATCTTGACTTGTAGAGAGTGTGAAATGGGGGACAAGTTTGTGAGTTTTCACACATCTCTTCTGGAGCTACGAAATGTTAATTTATCCATTCCAGGGCTTCTCAGCCACCATTGTGCAAAGTTAGGTTGGGCACTGTTTCCAGATTTAGGCAAAAAAGTGTTGCGTTTTGAATATTAGGGGAAATCACACCAACATTTTTTTGATCAAGAGCATCCTTTATTGTATGCAATATATCCAATTAGTATACGTTTTTCTCTATTCATTGTACGATGGATAATTTTTTTTACAATGTGTTAATGCCATGCAAATTTCTTACATAGACACTGAACTGGTAGTGAATATGAGAGGCTGTTACACAGGGCCCAGTCTCTCAATGTCCACAGGCAACGGGATCTTAGACCGTGGGTCTTTCCCAAAGAGCCTTGTGACAGCTGCATCAAACTTCCGTGCATTTCTCAGCATGTGCTCCTGCACACCGAAAGCTGGTAGTATCTGCTTGTAGACATTCCCTTACACTGAAAGGCTCACAAGGGCTGATTGGTGGGTGGGTGGACACAAAGTACACTGCAGATGCTGTGGTCAAATCAACATGTACAAAAGCTGGATGAACTCAGCAGGTCGGGTGGCATCCGCTGACTGCTCGTTTCAACGGATGCTGCCCGACCTGCTGAGTTCATGCAGCTTTTGGACGTGGTGGTGGGTGGGTGATCTGTTAGTTTATTGTGTGTGAGTTTGGGGGGGGGGGTTTGATGCTACTGACCCTGTTCTTTATTGTGAATGAGGGGGTGAGCAATTGCCACTGTCTCTGATTTTTTTTCTGCAGGGAAGGAGCTGAGGATGTGTTGCTATTTTTGCTGTCTTTTTCTACGAGTGAGGGGGTCAGGAATTGTATTATCTCTGTTTCATTTTCTGTGGGTGAGGGAATGGAGATTTGTTGCTATTGTCGCTTTTTTCTCTGCGGGGGGGTGGGGATATTTTGGGGTCTGCAAGTAATGTTTCTTTTTCTTTTTTGGGTGGGGGGTGGTTGATGTATGGTCCTCTATTTCACAGCTATCTGGAGAAGTCAAACGTCAGCGTTGTATTGTACATGCATACAGTACTTTGACGATAAAATGAGCCTTTGAACTTTTGAAGTTTTGGACTGACTAATATGTGTCATTGATGATCATCCAGCAGCAATTGGTATTGGTCTCAATGTTTATCTATCCTTCAACATCCTAGATACCTTCTGGTTAGTTCTTGTTGTGTGTGAGCCCTTATTGAAAACAAATGATGGTTGCATTTTCTTTCGTGAAAAATCAATTGGTTGGCTGCAGAAGAAAAACAGCCCTTAACTCGGCAGTGGAGTTACCGGGGAACCGTCATGACGGTGTTTCCGTAGCAAGCTATTCTTGTATTTACAAGGCCAAGTTTCTAGCTCAATGCTCAACCCGACTTGGATTTGAACTCCGGAGTCTGGCGCTGATATTATTACGCCACCAAGCGGGACAGTCGGCTGAAGAGAACTTGGTTATTTTGAAACACAGCTTATTTAGTTTCACATTTATAGATCTTCACTGCATGATAAGGCTTTGTTTTCTGTATAAGCAGTGTAATAGTTTGACTTCTAAGAAATAATGATTATGAATTGATATATTTAATGCCTTAAGATTTTGAAGTTGCAGCTATTTAGAGTATATGGTGTTAGTGGCATACTGAATATTAAATCTTGCTTCCTTTGAAATCACAGCGCAGACACTGTCAGCTGAACTTTCAGGCTTTTACCTGCAAGGTTGCTCATATTATTTGAGGAGAAAAATATAGAGAGCGAAAGGAATAAATAAACGAGCACGTGACTGCTAAACACAAGGTAAAAGCATTCACAGCGATATTCCATAAGAATAGACAATCCATCTCATCTTCATTAGAGCTGCAAGAGTCAGGCTTCAATGAAATAATTCATTCCCCAACAAGAATGACTGTGAAAAGAGTTGACATCCAGGGTAATTACTGTCTGCACTCAATCATCAGGAAAGGGATGAAAAGTATTGTTAACAGTTGTATCATGTGCACTTAATCACCTATAATCTTCAATATATTCAATTTGCAAGATCTTGGTGTTGGATTCTGATGTTTTTAATCCAAGGTTCTTTTGGAATTCAAAAGACATGTTGCTTCACAATCATTTTAGTAAGTGCTAACAGAATGAAGAGATTTAGATATGTAGAACTGCAAAAGAACAAAGACTAAAGATGGTGAGCCTGTGTATTCAGCTCTTTTGAAATGATAGACAAGAAACATTCCAATCAAATTTGTAGATTAAAGTTGACCAATCAGATACCTTTTATTCAAATAATACAACACCAGAGAAGCATCAAGAATCTTACAAATGAGGAGACATACGGGATACAATCTGTGAACACTAGAAAACACTTTAAGCTGTTACACGTATATTGGTAGTTATATAAGATACAAGCAATTAATTATTAAACTACACAGAACATAACAATTATACAGTCTAATCTAAAAATCCCTCTTTTGATTCTAACTTACACATTTAGAATCATTACATCTGAAAATTCGAGGCAGACAAACTTGTGGTATCTATATTAAGTATAAGATACATGTATCAAAAGTACTTATGAAAATATCAATAGGTTCAATAGGTACATTTAACGTCAGAGAAATGTATACTGAAATTCTTTTTCTTAGCCAACATCCACGAAAACAGGAGTGCTCCGAAGAATGAACGATAGTTAAATGTTAGAATCCCAAAGCCCCTCCAGCACCCCCTCCCATATATAAACAGCAGCAAGGCAGCAATCCCTACGCCGCCAGCAGCAAAAAAGCATCGGCACCCTCCACCGAGCATTCGAGCATGCAGCAAAGCATCAATAAAAACACGGACTTGCAGTACCCCAAAGACTACTCGCTTACCCAGTAATTCACCATACCACAGGCTCCCTCTCTCCCTAGTAAGGAAAAAAGAGGTGTTCTCATTTCGAAGGGTATATATTCATCAAAGTAGTCATAGGATTATGTCACGGTTAGGCAGGTTAGTAGGCACACTTACATGAATCTGAACTACTTTATTAGTAATTGTCCTAATACAAGTAACAAGATGTAAAATATAATAAAGCATATCAGAACAATTCTTAGTACTCACTGTAAGTAGGAAAAATTGGCAAAAGTTCAAAGGCAGCAAATAATATCGGAATAAACTTTATAGCATTCAGTAGTTGCTGATGTTGCTTGAACACTTCTGGCTGGTCAGTGATTTTCTCACTGTGGCCCAGCAGTGTAGGCACAGAGTCAAAGGTCACTAACACATTCACCACAGTCCTTGTCTACATCAGGTACACTTTAACTTGCTTGCAGTGGCTGGCATACATCCATTTTCCCTTACCTTCTACTTTCATGCTGACTTAGTACTTAGCAGCATTTGATAAGAGCCTTCCTATTTGAGATCCCCATGGTTCCTTATGTGGTTTATTAAGGAGAGTCCACTTGTTAGGAATCAGCATGTGTCTGCCTTCTGTTGGATCACCCCCAGCAGCAGAAGCCTGTTGAGAAGCAGACTGGACAGCTAGGGTTAACTTCACACAATACTTAAATAAACTCTCTGGCATAATGTGTGTATTGGCCTCTCTAAGTCCACTAAATCCAGTGTCAAAGTATCCTTGACTCTTTGTCAAAGTGATGTACTCTACTTGTAAATTTAAAAATGGACCAGATGAGGCAGGAGCACTTAATTTTGGTAGCTTTTCCACTGTTCTAGGATTTGTCTCTCATGTCATGCAACTTGCAAACTTCTGTTGAGCTTCTATCCCGAACTCAGGATTCCACCACCTCTGGGAGAACCTGTTGATCATGGTTTGCACTCCAATGTGTCCGAGGGTGTGTATTTGCTGTGCCAGACAAGGAAGCAACATAGTTGGAGCTGCCAGTCTAGGATTAGTACCAGATTTCCATACTCCATCGCTATTTAATTTCCCACCGATCTCCATCCAGAACTGCTTTTCCTGATTGGGACATTGAGCTTGCTTCTCTCAAATATCCTACCTGTTTGCTTGTGGCACAGGGTACATCCTCATTTCCATAATTCCAGTTGTCAGGTTCACTGCGTATGTTCTCCAGATTCCTTATAATCCTTTGGCTTTTTTAACTTCTGGTTCTATTCTTGCTGCCTTTTCTGCAATTTAATTTGTGAATACATTTCCTTGGCTTTCCATTGTAGTCATTTTGGAGTGGCACATATATTTTAAGTAGGCACCTCTGACAGCAATTCTATTGAGTTCTTGGAGCAGTTGGGGTTCTTACAGGCATAAGAAATCCCTTTTATCTCCTTAAGTTTCCAAAATTATGAACAACTCCAAAAGCATATTGAGAATCAATGTAGATATTAGCTGATCTTCCTTCTGCCAATTTACAGACTTCAATCAGAATTTAATTCTGCCCATTGTGTAGAGGCACTGGGATCAATTTGAATTCCTCTCTCATTCAGTGTACAGAATCAGATCTTTGGCAGAGTAATAACCTTCAGGATGCTGTTGGTCTCCATGATCCACCATACTGTATGTTTCTCGTTAGCATACAGGGTAAATGGTTTACCTGTATCAAGGATTCTTAATGCAGCTGCATTACACAGTGTTGCCTTTAGAGTTTGAAACACTTTCTGTTGTTCTTCTTTACGAGTCATCGAGTTGCCAGAGCACTTCCTGGCCTTCGGTAGATTGTTGAGTGGTTGAGTACCATAATAGTCATAGGATCTGCCACTATAGGGATTAGCTTGTCAATATATTGATTAGCAACCCAGTAATCCATTGTTGGCCTCCTTTTAAAGGTTCCATCTTCAGTCATGCGAGTCCTCACTCCCCTGGGACAAGCTGTGACATAGCTACCAATCTTATTGTTTCATTACTGTCATCTTCACTTGAGTCACTAGGGCTACTGTGCAGTCCTTCTCATGTCCATCCTGTAAATCCTCAGAGGTTGAATGCTGGCAATGTCCCTAAGGACTATCCAATGTAGGTGATGTTTCCTAAGGAGATGTGTCTGATAAAGCACCACTGGCAGGGCCACCCACTTGAGGTCTCTGCTTGGCTTTTTGATATTATCCCAGCTGGCTTTGAAGCTCCATATAATGCACTTTGAGTTCACTGCACATTTCATGTTTCTTTCCCGATTGATTAGAAAACGCCTCTACTCACCCTTTTAGCCTTTTTCACTCACTCAGTTAACTCAGAAATTTGGTTCTCAAGCTGACTGCATGTTCTTAACTTTAACTCACACATTCCAGGTTTTTCCTTTCCCGCCACCTTAATAAATTTAACATTGTTGGCATTTTTCATCCAGATATTTTTATAAATTTTTATCAAACTGAGATGTTTTATTGTTGGATTCTGAAATTTGTAATCCAAAGTTCTTTTGGAAGTCAATAAGACTAATAGAACAAAGAGAATTGGAAACGTGGAGCTGCAAAAGTCTAGTAGCTCAGTAAAAAAAAATAAAAAGAATAAAGATGGTAAACCTGTGTGTTCAGCTCTCTTAATGCCATTGATAAGAAACATTCCATTCAAATTTCTAGATAAGGGTTAACCAATCAGATAGCCCCTATTCAAATAATGCAACACCAGCGAAACTCCCAGAATCATGCAAATGCACCCACTAGGGAACACATTGGACAATTGTATATACATACTGTGACCACTAGAAAATATGTTAAACAATTACATATACTTATATAGGTAGCTATATACAATACAGAGAGGCAATTAATTGTTGAACTCCACAGAAAATAACGATTATACAGTCTGCGCCAACGTTTATCACCCATCTGTAACTGCCCTGGATGTGAGTGTCTTGCTGTGCCATTTCATAAGATGTTTCAGAGCCAACCACACAAACAGTTATATAGTCACACAGACGCCAGTCTGGGTACCAACAGCAGATTGCTTTCCCTGAAGGAATATTAATTAAACAGATGGGTTTTTGTAATGAACCTGCAGTTTTGTGCCAATCATTACTCATGATTAGGGAGGGATCTCTTCATGTAATTTTATTAACAATTTAATTTCCACTGTTGCCTTGGTGGGAATTGAATTCAGATCCTGGACTGTTTATTGCAGGCTTTAAGGTTATTAACCCCGTGTCTCCATATGTTGACTGATACTCAGTCTGGCCAGAAACTGAACATGCACAAGCAAGTCGATGTCTGAATATCCCATGGAGCAACATCTGTTGAACTATGAAGCTGAATGACCTAATGGTCAATATCAATGACTAAACAAATTCTACCTACCAACAGCTTGGTGGGAAAGGGTAGATGAGTATAACAAGCAGTCTACAAACAAAAGCATTCAGGTGAATGGGGCATTGACCCGTCTGCATGGAGGTCTACGTGGGACATTCAATAGCCTGAGGGTTTCAGCTGGAGACTTGAATACGGTTTTCTGCCACTTCTGTCCAGGCAGAAGCCATCCTGCAGAGGTGTACTGAACTGAACTGACTGCTGCCACCAATGCTAAGAGTCCACTGTTGCAATGAACTGTTAAATACTCAAGTAGTGTCATGTAGGTCTCCAAGCCTACTTCTTGGAGAAGGGTTTCCCACACCCTCACTGATGACCCATTCTCCTGGGTTCAATCCTCCTCCTCTTCTCGGACATCTTGCTCTGACCTCCTGTGTGGTCGGAATCTTTTCATTTCTAACTGCTGATGTAACATGAACCATCTCAGCTTCATCTTTCTTCGCACCTATTCTAACCTCCTCAGCTCTGAATGCACTGCCCTCCACTCTGTCTGCACCAATCCCAACCTCACCGTGAAACCTACAGTCATGGTAGTGCTTTTGTGGTTTGGCAGAATGATCTCTTCTTTGCTGAGGTCAGACAGCAGCTCTCAGCACTTCTTGCTTACGCCTCGCACAGGACATCAGACCATTGTCACCCGCACTATCATCAACCTCATGGGCTCCAGTGATCATCCATCAAAGGCCACCAACCTCATAGTTCCCATACCCTGCACTGCTCATTTCTATCTCCAACCCGAGATCTACAAACCTAACCCACCGGTCCTGATGAAGGATTTCAGCCTGATGCATATTGACCACTATGATCTTCCAGAGGACGAATTTTGTCCCTTGATATCCTTTTGCTCTTAATATATCTGCAGGAGCCCTTGTGATTCTCCTTCACCTTATCTGCTAGAACAATCACATGCCCTCTTTTGGCCCTCTTGATTTCCTTCTTACGTGTTCACTTGCATTTCTTATACTCCTCAAGCACCTCATTTGCTCCTCCCTGCCTATACCTGCTAAGCACCTCCTTCTTTTTCTGAATAAGGGACAATATCACTCAAAAAGCAACGTTCCATGAATCTGTTATCCTTGGCAGATCCTTTCTGATACCATTAAAATTGGCCTTTCTCCAATTTAAAATCTCAATCCAAGCATCAGACCTATCCTTCTCCAAAAGTATCTTGAATCTAACAGCATTATGATCACAAGTGGCAAAGCGTTCTACATAAAATTCGGTCACCTGCTTGTCCATTCCACTATAGGAGATCTAGTATCACACACTCTCTACATGGGACAAACTCTATCCCATCCATCCATATTACAGTTTTGGAGTTGCATTCAATATGTGGAAAGTTAAAATTACCTATTACCCCACCTTGTGTTTCTTGCAACAGTTTGTGATCTGGCTAAAAGTTTGACCCTCCAAATTCCACGGACTATTGGGTGGTCCATAATATAATCCCATTATGTGGTCACCCCTTTCTTATTCCTCAGTTCCACCCATATAGCTTCAGTAGACAAGCTCTCCACCCTGCCCTGTCTGAGCACTGCCATGACATGTTCCCTGCCTAGTAATGCCTCCCCTCCCTCTTATTCCCTCCTGCTCTATCATGTCAAAAACAACGGAACCCTGGAACATTCAGCTGCCAGTCCTGCCCCTCCTGCAACCAAGTTTCACTGATGGCTATCATATCATAATTCCATGTGCTAATCCATGTATCAAGCTCATCTGCCTTTTCTACAATACTCCTGGCATTGAAACATATGCAGCTCAGAACATTAGCCCCACCATGTTCAACCATTCGATTCCTGACCTTGTATTCGGCTTAAGAACATCTTTATCCACAACCGCTTACCTATCTGATCTGGCTCTCTGGTTCCTATCCCTGTAACTCTAGTTTAACACCCCCCCCCCCCACCCCGCTCCACTTTCAAGCAGCACTTGCAAGGATATTAGTGCCCTCCAATTCAGGTGCAAATCATCCCTTCCGTACATGCCCCACCTTCCCTGGATGAGAGCCCAATGATCCAAACAATATGAAGCCATCCCTCCTTAGCCATGTGTTAAACTGGATGATCTTCCTATTCTGGCTTCTTCAGCATGTGGCATGCGTATCAGTCCTGAGGTCACAACTCCAGAGGTCCTGTCCTTTAACTTAACCCCTAACTCCCTGACAGACTAAAGCCGTTGTCATTCTGTTTTATTCTAAAAGGCATCCAGCCTCAGCATTAACTGAAAGATTTATGCAATATTAAATATTTCATGCTTTCATAAAGAGTATTAAATCATTGATTGCAAAGAGGGCCAAGGAGAGTCATGTGAACAAACCCCTGGAAAGTGGAGGGTGCGGTCACTATTCCATCAGCACCACACAGTCCTTATTCTGTTTTATTCCAAGGTTACTTCCAGGTGAAATCATGTCAGCTGTGAAACTAAGTCAGACAAATCCAGGTGTAATCCATGTGAATGTGTCTGATCTTTCCTCAGTGTTATCAAATGGTGTGAGTAGTCATGCGCTGTGCATTTCTGCCCATACTGACTTAAACTGGTGCTGTATGCTCCACACAATGACCATTACTGAGCAGTCTCAGTATAATTTGGGGCAGAACAATTGTGTAACGGTCAGTATAATGCTATTACAGCACCAACAATCTTTGTTCAATTCCCGCCACTGCCTTCAGGGAATTTGTACGTTCCGCTGGGTGTTCCAGTTCCATCCTGTGTTCCAGAGGCTTTCAGGTTAGTAGGTTAATTGGTCAGATTGGTTTACTTGTCTGGCATGGGATGGTTGGGCCAGATGGGCCTGTTACCGTATGAAGGATGGTGCTGGAGTCTTCGGTCCTGGGCAAGGTTTAACTGCCGCGGTTTGTGGGTTGGACTCTGTAGTTCATGTGGTTCTAGCTTCTGGTTATTGCTATTTTGTGTGATTTGGATCAGAGTGGACTAGCTCTGTGGCCTGCGGTCAATGAACGACATAGCACTAAATTGAAGTGAACTGAGCCAAACTGTGGTTTAATGCTTTTTATTCTGTGTTTTTCACTAGCTTTTTTTTGCTGTTTGTTTGCATGCTGGGTGTGTGGTGTTTTTGCTGAGTGGGTTCCATGGTATTTCCTTGTTTAGTGGCTGTCTGTGGGAAGATGAATCTCGGGGTTATATATTGTATACATACTTTGATAATGAACATATTTTGAACTTTTAACTTTATCTCTAAATAAAAACAAAAATAAAATAAACTGTGTTGACATCATGTTAATTGTTGCTTTTTGTACTATTTAGAGGGGGGTGCCAACAGGGATGAACCACAGCAGTCTTCCTTTTCTTGAAGCCAGTTCACTGTGAACTTGACTAGGACTCTGCACGATGAAGAAGTGTGTTCATTAGGAAGGAGTGTGATGATGCACAATCTTCGAAAATTCTTCATTATGACTGATTGTCACATGATATGGTGAGGATTAGAAAGTTCATTGAGCAAGTGTGAGTGTGCAAATTCTTGGCCACTGTGATGAGATGTTAGAGATGGTGCACAGAACAGCAACTACAATGAAGGTTAATGCTCCAAGTTACTTTGTAGGTATAAGATAGAACTAAACTGAGAGCATGCCACAGATGGTTCACCTGACAGAAGAACAAGAATCTTTGTCAGTGTTGTAGGTATTAAGCTTTAGGATGGAAGGAGAAGCTGAGGTGAAAAGATTTCGGGAGAAATTTCAAAAGTGTTTTTCTTTGTCAGCTGAAGATATGGCGAGCAATGGGGGAGCAATTTAACTCAAGAAAGATCAAAGGGCCAGTAACAGTGGAACATAGATAACTGGAGGGTAAGCGGGCTGGGAGGCTTCCTGAGATCAGATATGGAGGAGTGTATGGTTGGAGAAAGCAGGATTTTCTGCTTTATGATTATCTGATGGCTGCCATTACAAAGGCCTCCTGTGAAAGCATTGTAACTGTGTGGGTATCTCATCCCTCCAATTTCATATCAGTGGCATGATCCAGCATGCTTCGTCAGCTATGAAAACTGTAGATGTTCAGGTTCAGGAACAGTTACTACCCCTCACCCATCAGGCTCTTAGACCAAAGGGGATAACTTCACTCATTTCCCCCATGATTGAAATGTTCCCACAACAAATGTACTCACTTAAAGGCTCTTCATCTCATGCTCTCAATATGTATTGTTTATTTATTTATTATTATTATTATTATTGTTTCCTGTTTTTGTATTTGCAAAGTTTGTTTTCTTCTGCACACTGGGCAGTTTTTAATTGATTCTGTTATAGTTATTATTCTATAAATTTACCGAGTATGCCCATAAGAAAATGAATGTTAAGGTTGCATATGGTGACATATATGATAATTAAATTTACTTTGAACTTTGAACCTCGATCTTGATAGTCTTTAAATGTGCTTGATGTTGAAATTTTCAAAAATGTATCAGAATTTGAACAATATAATCATTGGAGCATTTTTGAAATATAAGATAAAGCAAGCATTAATCTGGTTAACTCAAGAATACAGGTGGGTTCAACTCACTTCTGGATGATGATGTGTGAATCTCATGCCATTCTAATTGAGGCTGTACCAATCCTCTTCCTGGGTAAGATTCATAATTTGAAAATCAACAAAGTTATTGATGCTGGGGATCTGAAATATATATAGAAAATACTGCAAATACTTATCAGATCAGACACCATCTGTGAAGCAAGAAACAAAATCAAAGAGGGAGGACCCCCTCATCCAGGACATACTCTTCTCAGTATCAAGGAGGAGGCACAGGAGCCTGAAGACACATGCTTAACATTTTAGGGACAGCTTCTTCCCCACTGCCATCAGATTTCTGAATGGACAATGAATCAATGTTCACTACCTCGTTATTTTCTTTGCTCTCTTGCTGCGCTACTTATTTAATTTTATATACAGTATAAATATTTCTTATTGTAATTTATGGTCTTTTATTATGCCCCAATACACCAAATTTCATGACATATGCCAGTGATATTAAATCTGATTCTGAAGCATTGGAGGCCGAAGGGATAGATGTACAGTGGATTCTGGTTAATGGGGACATATTGAGATGAGTATATTTTGGTCCAATTAAGCAGCCGCCCCAATTAGCTGAAGTTTCATGGAAATAGTTTAAAGAAGTCAAACTACCGCTTGACTGAATAACAAATTATGCACTCTAAAAAGGGTCAAAAGTTCATTTACTATCAAAGCTGGTATCCATATACAACTCTGAAATCCATCTTCTCCAGATAGCAACGAAGCAAAGAAAAAACATGAAGGTCGTTCAGAGAGAAACATCAACCCCACCACTCCCCCCCACAAAAAAAAGGGCATTCCGATCATCATCCCCTAAAAGCTCTCTCCCTCCCCACATAAAACAGAATAGGAACATTGACCCCCAAAAAACAACCCCTCCCTTGCACAAAAAAATAACAGAACAGAACATCAACACCAAACACCCTCCTTCACACAACACAACGGAGAAAGAACGGGTGATAAGAAACACAGAATATAAAAACCATAAGTCTGAAGAAGCCCCCCGTCCATAAACACAGAACCATTCTCCACTATCACCACCATTCATCGAAAGAGAGGGACACCACAGAAGGCAGAGAGACTGACCTGCATGTCACAGTGAGCCACGTGCGATTGGCCATTCACAGTCTCCTCCTTGGCAGCAATCAAAAGGAAGGAAATTGGCGCTGAACTCTCCCTCCCCTTCCACATTTGGCTTGATGTCTCAATGTTCCTTGATGCTTTAATCGGCAATTAATTGGTGCTTTAATCAGTGAAATGGAGCCGAACATCGGCTCATGCCCCATCTCAAAGTTTCTTCGCACCAAGACCATCTGAGTATGTGCTCACTTCCCAGAATCTTCTCAGAGATAGCAAAGTGTTGGATCACTTAACTGATCTTCAGATAGTAAATCACAGGTTCTGATAGTCCCAGAAACAGAATTAAGGTGAAAAACAGACAGAAAAGAAGTAAAAAGTACATTTTTGTGGGCTAACTGGAAACTGTTGACCGAGGGACCATTGTAAGCTGATGCCATCTTGACAGGAAGTAGCACTCCTGTAAATGAAATATAGAACGAATGAGAACTCTACAAATATTACTACAGTACTATAAAACTGTATTAATTCCTAATTGTTATCGATACAGGAGTTTATACAGTGTATGTTGCTGTGCTCTTTTGATTGACTGTGAATGAACAAAATCTGTGCAGACACCTAGTGCAGATAATGGACTGCCTTCATTGCTTTCCTGCACGAAGTCGTATCGAAAATCATTCCTTTTTAATTCGGCATCGGTCAGCCCAAATGAATAACGTAACACAAGCATATGCAACTGATGCTATTTAAAAGTTGTTCCCTCTGAGCATGGTGTAGCGTCTAAAGTACTCACAAGTACTGTTGCTGATTAGAAACTGTTTCAGCCTCTGAAACTTCATTTTCATTGTAACATCCAAGATGATTGTTGATGCCTTCAAATTCCTCGTAGTTCCTACCTTGTTGAAGTAATGAAATAGTTTCATTTCCACTCCTGGCTGCTCTTGTAACTCCACGCCTGAATGAAAGAAACTACAGTGAGCAAAAACAGTTTTGATTGTCTTACTGCGTATTTCTCACCAGCTCAGTGACAAAAATCACTGCCTTTTGCACACATGCAAACTGGCATTATTTAAAAACTGTTCGCTCTAAGCTTGGTGTAGTGTCTAATGACTGCACAAATGCACATGACTGATGCTAGTTAGAAACTATTCGGCAACAGTTTTGTAGGAAGGAAATCCCATGTATCTTCTCAATTAGTTTTTGTCCTTTCAAAGTTCAAAGTACATTTATTATCAAAGTACATCCTTGGGATTCATCTCCTTACAGGCAGCTATGAAACAAAGAGCCCCCAACAGAGCCCATTAAAAGCAAAATAAGACTATCAAACATCCAGTGTGCAGAGAGAAAAACAAATCATAAAGTAAGCAAACAGCATTCAGAGCTGTAGTTCACAAAGCCAGCCATCACTGCGGCTGATTCAGAAGTCCACAGAAGCCCGTCCAGCACAGTGTCGAGCAAGCCCCGTCGAGCAGCAAGCTGGTCAGGCCTGTTTCTCGCCTCCGACCCCAACACACTGACCATTTACATCAGGCCCAGTGCTTAAATTGTCCAAATCTTGGGTCATTCCTCACCCGTAGGCTCGGGCTCACCACTTTGATAAGGCAAGTAACCAATCTTTCCAATTCAGCTCGGCTCTTAAGTCGATCAGACCTCAGATCTTTCCTCGCCTTGCTTCGCCGCATCGAAATACCCGACATTTCCAATTTGGCTCCGCTCTTGAATTGATCAAACCTCTGACCTTTCCACGCATTGCCTTGCCTTGGCTCAAATTTCCTCCAAGTCCGTTCCAGCATCTCCAGCCCAGACATGCTGCAACTATCCTGCCTCAGCAAGACTCCAACCACACGAAAAAATGCCAGACTGCACAGGCGATTTAACTCAACTCCCACAGGGAAGCCACAGGCCGCTACTGGCAGCCATTGTTTACCAGGAAACGTGTGAATAATGAAGTATTTAGTTGTTTTCTTTATTTCATTGACCACCAGTTGTCGCTCAAGCCAGTTAGCAGTACTATCTTAAACTGGAAGGCAGTTTAAAACCAGAAGAGTTAACCCAAATAAGTGGTCGCCCCAATTAACCGATGACCCAATGAACTGGAATCTACTGTACATCTATATGAAATCACAAGAGGCATGCATAGGGTAATATTCAATTTGCTGCCCCGTGGTGGAATTGTTGCTGGGTGTAGCTTTAAGGTTAGAGGTGGAACTTTAAAAGAGGTTTGCAAGGCATTTTTTTTACACAGAGAGTGGTAGGTGTCTGGAGTGGTGGTAGAATAAATTAGGCAATGCTTAAGACAAACGTATGAACAAGCTGGATAACGAGGGATGTAGATCGTAAGCATGCATTGGGTATTAGTTCAGATCGGTGTTATGGTTGGTATAGACATGACGGGCGAACGGGTTTGTTCCTGTGCCATACTTTTCCATGTTCCATGCTTTTATGTACAATGTTCACGATTACAGGAATTCTTTACCTAATTTATACTTCAGGAAGGAAAAACTGCTTTGGATGCTTTACCAATGTTAGAAGGTTTCGGTGACATTTGAAGAATGTTTTCCAGTTATATTTACTTTAGTTTCAGTGACCTTAAGAAGCTGAAACAGGAATGGGCCATTCAGTTCCTCAAGTCTGCTCTGCCATTTAATACGATTTCGCTGATCGGGCATTCCTCAAGTCCACTTTCCTACTCTTTTACCAAGACTTTAGATTCTCAGACTTGTACAAGGACTTTTTGCCTTACAACTCTTGGTGGCAAGAGGTTCCAGAATATTCATAAAACTCTCTCATCTTGGTCTTAAAAGTGTGCCCTTTGGTTCTAAACTCTCCTATTATCTACCATCTTTATCTACCCCCTATGAATCAGAAAAAACGTAGAGCGTGCTAGTCTTCATTAGTCAAAGGTTCATTTCTTATTAATTTATACGACTCTGAAATTCTTCTTCTCCAGATAGCCACGAAACCAAGAAAGAAAAGAAAGGCAGCACGATCATCAATCCCCGAATCCCTCCTCCCCACACAAAAAAATGAACAAAAACAGAACAGACTCCCATTATTGCCCCCTCCATTGCACACACAAAAAAAGAAAAAGATTGGGTGAAAAGCCCTGAATATAAAAAAACTGTAAAACCAAAAAAAGGTCTATAGTCCAACTCCATCTCTAATATGCAGAAAACCTAGGTAACATCCTTCTGGGCACAGTGATAGGCATTTCCCTCTGTGGCAACAGAACAATCCCATCAGTATTCAAAAGGCAGTCACCCCTCTCTGATAGCAGAGCGATTTCCCCCAGCAATCATAAGGCAGTCCCCTCTCCGAGGCAGAGTGATCTCATCAGCAATCAAAAGATGGTCAGCCAGCACTCACCTTCAGCATACACCTCAACGTTTCAAACTCACTCGTCGCTTTAATCGGCGAATAATGGAAGCTTTAATTGGCAAAATGAAGTCGTGCATCGGCTCACACCCCGCAGCCTTCTCTCCTTGAGGATTGCACATGCTGCCTCTGCCTTTCAGAATCCTCGTGATGTCTGCAGAGCACTGAAACACCCAAACGATCTCCAAACTGCAAATCACGGGCTCCAACAGTTCCAGAGTCACATTCATGATAAAAAAAAACAAATATAAAAGACATAAAAGAAGTGAGATATATGATTTCATAGTCTATCCAGAAGATGTTGACTGAAGGAGTGTTGTATGCAGGAGCCATCTTGACTGGAGCTCAAGAGCCACAAAGTAATGTTGTAGCTCTACTGTATAAAACTCTGGTTAGATCATACATGGAATACTGTTACGAAACCCAATTTCCCTCAGGATCAATAAAGTATGTCTGTCTGTCTGTGTTCTGTTCTAGTTATATTACAGGAGGGATGTGTAAGCTTTAGAGAGGGTGCAGAGGAGATTTACCAGGATGCTATCTGGATTAGAGATCATGTTTTATGAGGGATGGTCATGTGAGCTAGGTCTTTTCTCTTTGAAGTGAAGGAGGAGGAGTGGTGACTTGATTAAGGTGCATAAAATGATAAGAGGCATTGGCAGAGTGGATAGCCAGCCCATTTTTTCCAAGAAGGCAATAGCAAATACAAGAGGATACAATTTTTAAGAAGAAATTATGGGGGATGTCATGGGTAGTCTTTTTACACAGAGGGTGGTAGATGTGTGGAATGCATAACTAGGGGTGGTGGTAGAGGTAGATACATTAGGGGCATTTAAAAGATGTTAGATCAATGCATAGAAGAAAGAAAAATAAAGGGCCATGCAGGAGAGAAAGGTTAAATTGATTATGGAATAGGTTAAAAGATTGGCCAAAGTGCCAATACTATGCTGTACTGTTCTATGTCCTCTGTTCTAAAAAAAGATGATCACAGTTTCTTCTAAACTTCAATGTCACAAACTGCTTAACCTTTCCTCATTGAAGAATCCATCAATATGTGGGATCATTCTCTGACCCACCTTCATTGAAATAAGATTTTATCTAAAATACAGACTAACACAAGAGAGCGCCTGCAGATGCTGGAAACCCAAAGCAACACAGGAGGAACTCAGCAGGTCAGGCAGCATCGATGGAAATGAATAAACAGTTGACGCTTACTCCGTGAGGTGAAAACTGTTCTAGATGTAGCTTTACTTGTATCTTTCACAATCACTGTTAGGTTTCCCACTTTTATTCCTGAACCCTTTTGAAATATGTTCATTACCTTCCTGATTATCTACTGTTTTTTTGTGTTTTTTTTTAAGAGATATAGTGCAGAGTAGGCCCTATACTAGTTTTCATGACAAGGACCTTCAAATACCTTCGTGTTGTAGGTGTCAGTAATTTTTCACCATTTAAATGCTACTCCATACCTCTGTTCTTTCAAAAACGACTGTACAACGGACTTTCTAAATCCATTCCTGTTTGTGTTGAGTCTTTTGTTGCATCTGGAAGTCATTCACCCACATAGCTGTTTAGTCAGATGCCTCCCCAGAGAAAACCTAAGAGGTTTTAACGTCCTCGAGTTAAAGTATGTTGAGTTCTACCTCCAGAAATATACAGGACATGAATGCATCTTGTGCAACTGTGAATTGAGCTCATGGTTTCCCTTCTGTTCATCTGGAATCTGTGGATAGAGGTTTAGAGGAAAGTCATAAATCATGCTGTTGTCACACAGGTGAGGGAAGTAAAGCTCCCACTCTCCCTTACTTCATATGGATAAGAGCCTGTGCCTTACTCCCTTCTGCTTAGAACTGGTTAGGAATTGAAATTAGAATAGCGATTTGTGCGGACACTTTTGGCAATGAGATCAATATTACTTCTAAGGTACTTCAAATATTCAAATGTGAGATTTATTTGTGGCATAATGCTGATGCTCATTATTGTTTGGTGACTGAAAAATGAAACAGGAAATGAGCTTGGCTTTAGCAAGTAGGCAGCTAACACTGGACTACCCTTCTCATGGGTGGGGCCTGAATGAAATATGTTTAATTATGTGACTACCCCCAGCGCACCTTTGTATTTCCACTCTTTATAACTCATTTTGTATTGATTTGTTGGTTAATGGCTCAGGATGAGTGCCTATCTGTAAGTAAAGTGGCTGGGACAACTGGCCACATCGTATGGGCCATTCCTGTCAATGGAAAGATTCTAGCAGATACGTAATTCCACTTGGCATTCATCTGCAGAGAAGAATTCCTCTGAGTGCACCACCCAGTGAATTAAGATCCTGTCTGTATGTGGATAGAAGCCTCAATGGAGTTTTTCAAGTAAAACACACAAAATGCTGGAGAAACTCAGCAGGTCAGGCAGCATGAAAGGAAAAGGGAACATTAGAAGTTTTGGGCCGAGACCCTTCAGCAGGACTGGAGAAGAAGAGATGAGAGGACAGAGGAGGAAGGAGGGAGGGGAGGAAGAAGAACAGGTATTCCTTTTTACACTAAAGCTGTTCGAATCCAATTTGTTCTCCCCGCATTCTCATCAGTCCCATACTCTCCCCCTCCTGTCCAAATTCAACCACTCGCCCACACACTGGAACAAGTCAAAGCGGCCAGTTAACCTGCTAACCTACAGACTTTTCACAAGTGGAAAGAAAACAGAGAACCCAGTGGAAACCTCTGTGGCCACAGGAAGAATGTGCAAACAGCTCCTGAGGTCAGGATTGAACTTGGATCTTTGGATCCGTGAGGCAGTGGCTCTCATTGCAGCACCACTGTGTCTCTCAGCCACTTAATAAGTTCATGGTGATCTGATGCCTCAAGCTTATTTCCTTGCCTGTTCTCTATGTCTGCTACTTCCCTGGGCATCTTAAAACTCAATCTTAGACTAGAACATATTCCGTTACTGAGTTTTATAGGGCTCTGCAACATCAGGAGATTTACAACCTTCACCATAAGGATATTTCTCCTCATGTCAGTAAGCAGATGACCTCCTATCCTGAGTAAGCCCCCATGTTTTAGACTCTGCAGCCTCTCAATATCCACTTTGTTGATCCCTCTCAGAATCTTCAATACCTCTATGAGATTGCCTCTTATTTATCAAAACATCAGAACAAACTGATCTTTGAAGTATTACACAAGAGAACCTGTGCTGCATTAAGTTGAAGGCAAGTGCAGCTTTCATTGAACATAATGTTCAAGTATAGGGCTTTGTGGTCGCACAAAACCCTATCCAGTCTCAGCAAACATCAAACCTTGTAGATTCCGACACAGCAAAGGGCAACTCTTACTTTCCAGTGCCTTCTCAACACCACTTGCTTTTCACCATTTTCTATTTTTCTATTTTCCCAATCAAAATGAACAATCTTTCATTTTCTCCCAGTATCTGCTAATGATTGCTACCTTGATTAACCGATCCACCTCACTTTGCAGAGACTTTGCGTCCTCCTCACAGCTCATTTTATGGCCTAAAATGCACCAGGAAACTGGTCCAACTATGGATTACAGGAAAAATGATCTAAAGAAAAGGATTCCGCAGGTGCAATGCTCTTGCAGCTCAGGACATTGTGGAGTTCGGTGTTGAGTTCTGGTGCCGTTTGTAAGGAGCATGTATGCTCTCCCTGTGAACTGCGTGGGTTTCCTCCCACAGTCCAAAGACATACCAGTTAGTTAATTAATTGGTCATTGTACATTGTCCTGTAATTAGTCTGGTATGAAATTGGGTAACTGGGAGGTGTTGCTCATTGGGCCGGAAGGGCCTGTTTCACGCTGTAAATAAATAAGTAGGATCCTTAAGGCTGTCACAGCCAAGTCTGGTGGTAGGGATAAATTCCCACTATGTATTAAATGCTCCCAATGGCGTCCATCTCAAATAGCCTCTGACAACCAAGTCCAGCTCCTGGCCTTCATGTGGGGCTCACCTACTAAGCCCAGCAGTACCGTTTCTATTGACAAGAAAAGGAGCAAAGGTGGGTTACTGGCACCTTAAAACCTGTCATTTCGGGCAGATGGGACTCATCAGCTCTGTTAGCAGCTCACTTAGGAGAAAGAAAACTGATCTCAAACTTCCTCATTATCTAAGAAGGGGGAGAGAAAATATTGTAGTATGAGAAAAGCTGTTATCTGTAGTAAGAAAAACGGCATTTAAAGGTAACAATCTGGTTGTGCAGAGTCAACACGATTTGTAAAACAAACGTCATGTTTGACCAAGCTTTTAGAGTTAATTGAGAATGTATGATACAGAGAGTTAGATGAGATAGATAAAGTGGATATGATGTAAATGGATTTTAGAAAGGTGTTCATTATTGATTCATTTGAAATCACTGAACAAGGTTAGAGCACATAAAATCCAATGTATTTGACTTGGATTGATAGTTAGTCAGCAGGTAGAAAGCAAAATGTTAGAATAAACGTGTCTTTCTTGGGTTGGCACGCTTTTAATAGTTGGGAGCTACTGAGGTTGCTACTTGAGCCTCAGCTACACACAATCTGTGTTTGCCTGAGATGACCATGTGTAAGCTTTGCAGATGACAATGGATGAGGTGGACTTGTGCTTCAAGGAAATATTTCTCACTCCATTCCAGGAGAAAAATGAACCATCCCTGGTTAACAAAGGAGATCAAGAAAAACAACGTGCAAATCGAACATAGATAGAGTACAATATGGGAAATTGTAAGTTTAAGAAAATAAGTCCAAAACGCGATTTATTTTTTAAACAGCGAGAAAGTAAGGAAACATGCGCAAAAGCAGGTCACTCCACAAGGAAAGGCTGCTGTGCCATTCAATTTAATCATGGCTGATCGGCATCAGGCCTCAGGTCCCCTTCTGTGACAACTGTCCATAGCTCTCAGATACCCAATCTTACAAACATTAATTTAGTTGCTCTTTTAATATATTAAATGATCCAACCTCCACAAACTTCCAAAGATCTCATAAATGACCATCTCTGTGAGAAGCCCCTACACACCTCAGATTTAGATGACTGCTCCCCCGCCCATGCCCCCATTTTGTAACTATGCCCCCATCATTTGAGTTTCTTCCACTCACGAAAACATTTCAATATTTAACCTGTCATGCCCACTCAGGACTTCGTATGTCTTGATAAGATCGGCACATTGTCTTCTGTGGATTCTTTAGCTGCTCATTACAGGACAACCCTATCATCTCAGGACCCCGATGCCAGAGTACTTGCTTAAACAAGGGGACCAAAACCATGCCAGTATTCCAGGTGTGACATCACTGGTATCCTGTACAATTATGTAAGCATGTCCCTATTTCTAAATGCCAACCCTCATGAAATAAATGCCAGTATGTTGTGCCCTCTTAATGAATTGCTGCACCAGTCTCCTAAATATATGAAATTCATGTATGAGAACCTACATCCCTCTGTACGCACTCACCTGCAATATTTCTCCATTTAGACCATAGACTACTTTTAGATTGTTCTTGCCTGGTTTCACACATTCCCACATGAAACCCCAGCTGCCATGTTCCCACTCGTTTGACCTACCCAAATCCTGTAAAAGATACTCATCACAACTTCCCACCGCTGTCTGTAAGGAGTTTGCACGTACTCCCTGTGGCCACGTGTGTTTCCATTGGGTGCTCCGGTTTCCTCCCACAGTCCAAAGACGTAGCTGGTGGCGGGTTAACTGGTCGTTGTGAATTGCTTTGTGATTAGGATATAATGGTGCGGCACGAGGGGACAGAATGTTCCGGACTGTATCTTAATAAATAAAAATAAATAAATAAACATTGCTTCACAGCTATTTTCATGTCATCAGCAAGCTTGGATACCTTCCACTCTGCCTCCTCCTCCAGGTCGTTAATGAAAATAGTGACTAATTGAAAACCAAGAACTGAGCCTTCAGTTCAGTTACAACTTTCCAGCCTAAAAATCTACTTCCATTATCTGTTCTCTATGCAATACCAATCTTTAATTCATCCTCACACTCTTCTCCCAGTATCAAGAGATCTTACTTGGTGCATGTGCCTTTAATCTGGCACCTTGTTCAATGCATTCTGGAAATCAAATACAAAGGCTTCTTTCCATCTATTGACTCTGGTTGTTTTATCCTTGACAGTCTTTGGCAAATTTGTCAAATTTCATCAAATCATTTTGACTTGGCTTAATTACATAAACTTCAATTAATAGCAGGCAAATTAATTATACACTCTGAAGCTTCCACAACAAAAGCCCATAGTTACCCACTTCTTGCCTTCCATACTTTTTGATAAATAGAGTCACGTACCTTCCTAGAAATCAATGAATTAAAAAATAACTTCAGCCAACATCTTTCTTTCTCTTTAAATCCTTGGGTGCAATCCAATGGCACCTGCTGATTTGTATGTGACTAACCCATTAGATTTTCAAATACCTTGCACCTCAAATTAATGATTGTTAGAAATTCTTTCATACTACTTGAAACTCATCTATCAGATAGATTGGTGATGCAAGTATTGAGTTAAGTTATCTGCCATTTCCTTGTTTCCATTATTAATTTTAATGGTCCAACTTAATGTAAGAGAATGTATACAGTCTACAACCTGAAATGCTTACGCTTTGCAGACATCCACAAAACTGAAGAAAAACCCCCAAAGGATGAATAACAGACAAATGTTAGAACCGCTAAGACCCTCTCCCTCTCCCATGTCCCAGCACTAGCAGAAGTATCAACCCTCCCTCCCCTTCCCTTGCTCCAGCAAAAGTACCAACCCCCACCACCCACCGTACAAGCAAAAGCAAAGTCCCCAGAGACCAGAATCTAGAGCCCATCAAAAACTACTGTTCATCCCAACACTTCAACGTCTCAGACTGGCTCTCTCTCTCTCTCGCTCACTATCACTCCTGCAGCAGGTGAGAGGGACACCAACAGCTTACTGTTTTGATATTACCCAGTCTTTTTTCTCTGAGGATCCCACATTCAGCAAAGCTACTCACTTTTTATATGTCCATGGAAGCTTTTGTTATTACTTGTCGATTGTTAGATATTGTTAGACTTGTTCGATATTACTTGTCGATTTTATCCCTTCTTATAAGCATTATTGTGTCCTGCTGCTGGTTCTTGCAACTAACCCCTATTACATTCAAGCAATCATCTTTGGTCTCATATTTTCATTTGCTAACCATGGATGATTAATCTTCCACCTGGGATAGACTGGGAAATGGGAAACTGAGAAATGTTAATATTCAAAGGCACATAATGTCCTTCTGCAAAGGTCACTAGAAGTTAACGTGCAAGTCCAGTGTACATTTGGGAAGGCCAATAGTACAGAAGTCTTCAGTGCAAGGGGGTCTGAATTTCTCCAATTGTATAGGGAGTTGGTGAGACCGCATCGAGAACACTGAATGTACTTTAGTCTCCTTACTGAAAGAAAGATATACAGGTCCTTCCCAGCTAACAGACAGCCAGGGTTGCAGGTATCTTCCACCACATGGGAACTCAGTTTGTGGCTGTACTTTTGACCAGCAAACTGAGTTACAAAAAGTTCATAGGAAAATAACCCTGTTGTAACCGGGGAGGACCTGTACTGGCTTTAGAGCAGAGATTCCTAACCTTGGGTCCATGGACCCCTCACTTAATGGTAGGGGGTCCATGACACAAAAAAAGGTTGGAAACCCTTGCTTGAGAGAGAATTCAATAATGGTTCACCAGATTGGTTCCTGCAGTGGTGGGCATGTTAACTGAAGAGAGATTGAGTAGGCAAGTTCTCTATCGTGTTTAAAGTTCAAAGTTCAGAGTAAATTTATTATCAAGATACATACGTGTCACCATATACAACCCTGAGATTCATTTTCTTGCAGGCATACTCAGTAAATCCAAGAACCATAATAGAATCAATGAAAGACTGCACCCAACAGGTTGGACAAGCAACTAGTGTGTAAAAGACAAACCATGCAAATACAAATGAGAAATAAATAAATAAATAGATAGATAGATAGATAGATAGATGGATAGATAGATAGATAGATAGATAGATATCAAAAACATGAGATGAAAAGTCCTTGAAAGTGAGTCCATAGGTTGTGGGAATAGTTCAGTGATGGGGTGAGTGAAGTTGAGAGGATTTATCCCCACTGGTTCAAGAGCCTGATGGTTGAAGAGTATAACTGTTACTGAACCCAGTGGTGTGAGTCCTGAGGCTCCTGTATCTTCTTCCTGATGGCAGCAGTGAGAAGAGAGCGTGTCCTGGGTGGTGGGGGTGTCTCTGATGATGGATGCTGTTTTCCTGTAACAGTGTTCCATGCAGATGTGCTGAATGGTGGGGGAGAGCTTTACCTGTGACGGACTGGGCCGTATCCACTACTCTTCATAAGAGTTTCTGTTCAAGGGCATTGGACATACCAAGCTGTGATGCAATCTGTCAATATACACTTCCATAGCAATATGTCAAAGTTTTAGAGGTCATGCTGAATCTTCTCAAATTTCAAAGAAAGGAGAGGTGCTGCTGTGCTTCATTCATCATTACACTTATATGCTGGCCCCTGGACATGTCGTCTGAAATGATAATACATGAATTTAAAGTTCCTGCCCCTCTGCACCTCTGATCCCTGATGAGGACTGTCTCATGGACGTCTGGTTTTCGCCTCCTGTAGTCAATAATCAGCTCCTTGGTCTTGCTGACGCTGAATGAGAAGCTGTTGCAACATCACGCAGCCAGATTTTCAACCTCCTTTGGATGTGCCAGCCCCTCACTCAGCCTTGATTCATCAGCAAACTTAAATATAGCATTGGAGCTCTGCGTTTAGAAGAAGTACCAGTGACCTAACTGAAAGGCACACAAATTTTAGAGAGCTCAAAAAAAACTACTGCAGATTCAAGGAAAATGTTTCCCCTAGCTAGGGAATCTGGGGAAGCGGCAGATTCAAAACAAGGTGTAGATCATTTAGGAATAAATGAAGGATCTTCATACAGAAAGTGGTGAACCTTTGGAATTCATACTTGGAGAGCAGTGGAGGTCAATCATTAACTGATATCAAAGAAATCAAAATACATGGGGATGGTGAAGGAAGTTAATGAAGCTGGTCAAACATAATCTCATTAGAGGCCAGAAGAAAATTGGGAGGTTGAATGGTGAATTCTTTCTTCTGTTTCTTATGCTCCTGTGTTCTTATTTATTATCTTCAAAAAAATGTAGATGAAATACACTGCCTTTTCATCTACATCATTATTTTTGTAATATATATTGATGTCTTAGATCAAAGTGTGGGGGTAAAGACACAAAGAGGTTTGTCACTGAAGGAGAGGTTAGCCACGTGGCTGACGATGTGAAAGAAATGCTGTAGCTTCCAGAAAATTTTTGTTAGTCTTTTGGGCAAATGGAATTTAATTCAGGGAAGTGTGAAGTTGTGCTTTTGGGGAGGTGCAACATAACCAGGGAATATACAGTAAATGACAGGATATTGAGTGTATGAAGGAACAGAGGGATTTTGTTCATACCTGCAGATATCTGTACAGGCTGGCCAGAAATGCACTGACCAGAGAAATCAGAGTGGCCAAGCGGCTCTACTCCGAAAAGATGAGGAATAATTTCTCAGCTAACGACTCATTGTCGGTGTGGAGAGGCCTGCAGGAGGTCACTGGCTACAGGAGATGCACTGCCCCCCCGCTGAGGTTAACATAGCTTTGGCTGACGACCTTAATACCTTTCACTGTAGATTTGAGAGGGTCCATCTTACACCTGTCCCTCCCCCCTCTTCGGTCTCTCTTCCTGCCTTCCCTCGACCATCACTCACTGGCACTCATCCCCCAATCACTGCAATCACCTCCCCATCATCTCTGCCCAGCCCCCCCCCCCCAAATCACAGCTCAGAATCAGTGAAGGAGAAGTATGTCAACTGTTCCAGCGACTTCAGACCCGAAAATCTCTAGGCCCAGATGGGGTCCCCCCATCCTGTCTACGAGCCTGTGCTGATCATCTGGCTCCCATCTTCACTCAGCTCTTTAATAGATCTCTGGAGCTGAGTGACGTTCCGACTTGCTTCAAGCGCTCTACCATCATCCCGGTCCCCAAGAAACCCACCATCACAGGACTGAACGACTACAGACCTGTCGCACTGACATCTGTGGTCATGAAATCCTTTAAACGCTTGGTGTTGAAGCACCTGAAGACCCTCACCAGCAGCCTGCTGGATCCCCTGCAGTTTGCCTACCGGGCAAATAGGTCAGTAGACGATGCAGTCAACCTGGGACTGCACTATATCCTGCAACATCTGGATCGTCCTGGGACCTATGCTCGGATGCTGTTTGTGGATTTCAGTTCGGCGTTTAACACCATCGTCCCTCATACCCTCTGCTCCAAATTGTCTCACCTCACTGTGCCACCTGACCTCTGCGATTGGATTTACAGCTTCCTGACCAACAGAAGTCAGCAGGTAAGGATGGGACAGGTCACCTCGGATACTCGAATCACCAACACCGGCGCCCCCCAGGGGTGTGTTCTCTCTCCACTGCTGTTCTCCCTCTACACCAATGACTGCACCTCCTCCAACCCCTATGTGAAGCTCTTGAAGTTTGCAGACGACACCACCATCATCGGACTCATCCAGAACAGTGATGCATATCGACAGCAGTTGGACCAACTGGTGCTCTGGTGCAGTCGGAACAATCTGGAGCTGAACACGCTCAAGGCAAAGGAGATGATAGTGGATTTCAGGAGACATCCCCCCGTTATGTCCCCCCTCACAATCCTCAGCAGCCCTGTGTCCACCGTGGAGAACTTCAGGTTCCTGGGAACCACCATCTCTCAGGATCTGAAGTGGGAGCAAAACATCAGCTCCATCCTGAAGAAGGCCCAGCAGCAGACGTACTTCCTGCGGCTCTTGAGGAAATATGGTCTGCCTCAGGAATTGCTGCTGCAGTTCTATACTGCAGTCATTGAGTCTGTCCTGTGCACCTCCATCACTGTGTGGTTTGGAGCCACCACCAAGCAGGATAGAACCAGACTACAGCGCACAGTGAGGACTGCCGAGCGCATCATTGGAGCCTCCCTGCCCTCTATTGTGGACCTGTACTCTTCCAGGTTGAAGAAGAGGGCGGGGAACATCATAAAGGACTCCTTCCATCCTGCACACGGACTGTTTGAACTGCTTCCGTCTGGTAGGCGCTTCAGATCCCTCCAGACTAAGACTAGTAGGCACTGGAGAAGTTTTTTCCCTACTGCAGTCACTTTGCTGAACAGCTAGCTGCCGGTTAACTGTCGGCTAACTATTACTTGGATTGCACGACCTGTATGTATAATCTATATTTTAATTTATATTTATCATTATTATTGTTATGAGCAGAGAGACAACATCTGCCGGAAGTAAATTCCTTGTATGTGCACAGGTACTTGGCGATTAAAGTCTGATTCTGATTCTGATTCTGATACTTAAAGGCAACAGGATAAGCAATGTAGTTAAAAAAAAGACACATGCATTGTTTTCTTTGATTAGCTGTCAAATAAAATGTAAAAGCAGGGAGATTAGTAGTTGTAATCTGGTTTGAGGACTTCTGGTAATCTGTTTTGTCATTGCTTTGATGACTTCTGAGTATTATATAATGTTCTGATTACCACATTACTGGAAAAATATTACACAGAGGGGAGTGCAGAGAAGTTACACAAATATTAATATCCAAGCAATTATTCCAGGACTGGAAAATTCCAGGACAGGACTGGAAGGAATGGATCCCCCAAGTTCATTTCCTTTGGAAAGAGTGAATCAATTGAGGGGCATTCAATTATAAGAGGGCTAGATAGATTAAATGGGAGGGTGAGGCCAAAAAGCCAGAGGGCGTAGAATTAAAGTGTTTGGTAGAGGGATTTGAGAAGAAAGGAGGAAATGTCCACCAGTGCATGACAGGAGTCTGGAATTCACAAAATTGTGATGAAAGGAAAAAACATTCATTATGTTCAAGCTTAACTTGGACATATGCATGAAGAACCATTACCTGCAGGTCTATGGTCATAAAGGCTGGAATGTCTTGGAAGGCATGGATATAATGGGTCAAATGTTCTCCTTGTGTTATAAATATTTCTAATTCTATGATACTTTCCACCATTAACTGACTTCCACAAATGAAACAATTATTCCTGCATCATGTTCTTTCAGAAATCCTCTAACCAGACTTCCATATTCTCTGGGCCTTCCTTTTATGTAGCAACCACTTACATAGTATTTTAATAAATGTTTTTTTGAAAATCCAAGCAGAATAGAACAGCATTTTCAACATTAACAACTTTATTATCTGCATTTAAAGACTGTATGAGATCTATCAGACATGGATTTCCTCTTACGTTCATTCAATCTGCTTGCTCGACGTCAGGCTAACCAGCCTATGCTTCTCTGCGTACTTTTCCTTCCTTCATTCTCAAATATAAGTTTATATTTGCTATTTTCCATTCTGCTGGGAGCTTTCCAGGAATAAAGCTTGGAAGATCATTACACACATCGACTATTTAGCTCAGAGATGCAGAGTTTTCTTCCTGATAGGCTGTGTCTTTTACTCTTGGTTGATACATGGAACAATGTGCTGCTGAGGAAGGTCTCCCTTCAACCCAAGGAACAGCTGATGGGAGAAAGACACTAGCCAGCGCCAACCCACGTAAAACTGCAGGGTGCCGAGGGACCATGCAGCCCAGTTAACAGGGTTCTAACAGATATCTTCAACATCTCTCTGGAACAATCCACTGTAAAACCCTCAGGCCCCATGGTGGCCACCATCATCCCGGTGACCAAAAGGGCAACAGTTACCTGCCTCAACAAGTACCTTCCAGTGGCATTGACCTCAACAGTAATGAAGTGCTTTGAGCACTGGTTATAAATTCCATTAAATTCCTTCTCGATACATTGGACTCTTTCCACCTCACTTATCACTCAAATCACTCCACTGATGATTCCATACTCCCTGTACTTCATTCTGTCCTGTCCCATCTGGAAAATGGTGCCTCATATGTCAGGGTCCTGTTTTATTGACATCAGCTTGTCATTTAATATGATTATCCTTCAGAAACTGGTGGGTAAACTGTCCTTGTTGGGTCTAAACACCTCTCTCTGTGACTGGATCCTGGACTTCTTAACAAAAAGGCCAGAGTCAGTCCATGTTGGCAGTGACGTCTCACTCTCCATTACGCTGAGCACCAACGCTTCCCAGGGTTGCTGATGCATGGCTTTATTGCTAGATCCAGTTCAGACTGAAGCATCAAGTTCGCTGCTGACACAACAGTGATTGGCCTCATCAGCAACGGAGATGAGATGGTGTACAGTGAGGAGGTGGAACTTCTGGTAGAATGGTATGAGTGTAGCCATTTGAGTCTCAACATGGACAAGGCCAAAGAGATTATTGTGGGCTTTAGGAAGGTGCAGGCTGACCACTGTTCACTGCTCAAACACAACTCCTCTGTGGAGGGAACTAGGAGCACCAACTTTCCAGGAGTGCACAAAATGAAAGACCTCACCTGGTCCCTCAACACCACCTCTTTCATCAGCAGTGTCTCCACTTCCTGGTGAGATTGAGGCAAGTGAGATCCCCACCTAACTATTCTAACTAAATTTTTACTGGACGCACCCTCAAGAGCATCCTGACCAGATGCATCACTGTCTGGGATGGGAATTGCAAGGCTTCTGACTGCAAGTCGCTACAAAGGATTGCAGTCAGCTGAGAGGATCATTGTGATGACTCTTTCATTCGTTAGAGATGTTTATCAGGAACACTGTGTATGCAGGGCCCTTAGCATTGTCAGTTACCCCTTTCATCCATCCAACAATTTCTTTGACCCTCTACCATTAGTAGGTAGGAGATACCATGGCATCAGGACAAGAACTGCTAGGATGGGAAACAGCTTCTTTATGCAGGCCATGAGACTACTGAACTCTCGGCCATCACCCAGGTCTCATCATGCAAGAAGCACCAACTGTGTTATCCTGTTTACCAGTGTTTTAAATGCACCTTATTATTCATTAATTTTCTCATGGTAATATTACTATATGTGTTACGTGTGTGAGTTATACGCAATGTGTTGTCCGAACACATTGCTATTTCTTTTGGTGGTATACACGTGTACAGTTGAGTGATAATAAATTGAACTTGAACTTTTAAGTCTAACAGGTTTGCACTGTCTTAGTCTATTTATTTTGCATGACCTCTTGTAGGAAACATATCCCCTTCGTTAACAAAAAGGTTCAACAGAGAATGTACTTCTTGCAGCAGCTGGTAAAATTCCATCTTTCCCAGAACATGCTGGTGCGATTCTACAGTGCCATTATAGAAAGCGTCCTCATGTCAGCCATTCCTGTCTGGTTCGGTGCAGCATCCTCTCACAATATACAAAAAGTACATGAACTGTCAGCTCAGCAGAGAAAAAATAATTGGCTACAGTCTAACAACATTGCAGGACTTACATGTGTCCAGGACAAAAAACGAGAAGGAAAAAAAATATTGTGGTCATTACCCACTCAGCAAACTGCCTTTTCCAAAATTTCTCTCTGGAACATGCTACAAGCTATTAAAACACAAAAAAAAAACCTCACAAAGTCTTAAAAATTCCTCCCCCAGGCAGTTAATCTGATTAGCTATTTCAGTTAGCCACCCTAGCCCCTCTATCTATTACCTCAGTCATTGCACTGTAAACATCGTAAGGCACTTTTACAATGTTTACATTGTAATTATGTGTATATATGCATTTATTGCATGATTAATTCCATATCTGTACCTTAATCTCTTAAATTTGTTCTTTATATAATTTTTATTCTTATAATTTTTGAATTTTTTTCTTATATGGTGCACCCACACACCACAGCAAAACCCTAATACATACAAATATACATGGCGAATAAAGGTACTCATTAATCTAGATTGTTTTGGTAAGTGCATATATTGCAGCAATAATCTTTCCAAGAATTTGAATTCAGGTTACTGGTTGCATCATCTGCCTACCCAGGCAATGAATCCACTGCACCGAGCTTTTCTGGCAGGTGTCCCGACCAAACCTCAGTCTATTTAACTGGTTTTTCAAAGTGACCATCATGCAAATATGAAAGCATTGGTTTCATTTATCCGGTAATATTTTGTCAGTTCTCCTGTCCTCATGATGAGGACAAGTTAGAAGCTTGAAATAAAACAGGAAGTGCTGGAAATACTCAACAGATCAAGGAATATCTGTGGAGAGAGAGAAACGGGACATTTCAAAACAGAATTGCTTAAATGTCTTTGACCAATGAAAAGGAGGTAAATAAAGAAGGGTCTCAGCCCAAAATATCAACAGTTTATTCATTTCCATAGATGCTGACTTCCTCCAGCATTTTGTGTCTGTTGCCTGAAAATAAGGCTCTATTTCTCTCTTTGCAGAGGTTGCCCGACCTGCTGAGAATTTCTAGTATTTTTCGTTCTCACTTCAGGTTTCCAGTCTTTTGTAGTCTTTTGGTTTTTAAATCCAAAGAACACAATAACAATGCAAATCACCCTAACTTTTACTTCAGGTGTGAACACCATTGCAATTATACAGTGCCTTTCATGCCCTCAGGCATGAATGTGTTACAACCTGTTAAGTTGTTTGCAGTAACATTGCTTTTGTCTGTAAGACACATGTTTCTGTACAGCTTTGTTTCATAATGAGGAATAGAATAAATAAGCAAGTAAGATGGATTAATTTTGGCCGCATCATTGGGGGAATTACCTTGGGTTTCCTTCGCATTCACATGAGAAAATTTAATGTATTGTTTGAATACAGTAGGCTCTAAAGCTTAGAGAGCCCCTGCTGAACATTAAGCCATCCAAGATTGTGTTGATCAAGTCTCGACCTGAAACTTCGACTGTTTCCTCTTTTCCATAGATGCTGCCTGACCTGCTGAGTTCCTCCAGCATTTTGCATGCATTGCTTTGTGTTTATTAACTGCGACTGGAACCTTAAGGGAACTACTATCACAAAATCACTTGGGGACATTGCCTGAAGATTCAGGGGAGAAGATTTAGGATGGAGATGAAGAGAAACAGCTTTTCCCAGAGAGTGGTGAATCTGTGGAATTCTATTCCCCTGGAAGCAGTTGAGCCTTCTTCACTAGATGTATTTAAGAAACAGATATGTTTTTATATAGTAAGGGAATTAAGGGTTATGGAGAAAAGGCAGGTAGATGGAGCTGATTTTATGGACAGATCAGCCATGATCTTATTGAATGGAGGGGCAGGCTCGATGGGCCGGATGGCCTAATCCTGCTCCTATTTCTTATGTTCTTATGTTCTTTTGAGATAATGTCACCAGTTGTATATATTGTATGATATATTGTATATATCATAGATTGTCAGAACTATATGAGTAAATTCCACGAAGCTTGCTTCCTGATTGTAAGTAGGAGGGAATACAGAGGAGATTCACCAGAATGGGGTGGACATCTCAGTTATGAAGAAAGACTGGATTGGATGGGCAACACACATGAAATTCTGGAAGAACTCAGCAGTCCAGGCAGCATCTGTGGAAAGAAGTCCAGTCGATGATTCGGGCCGAGACCCTTCAGCAGGACTGGAGAGAAAAAGATGAGAAGTCGAAGTTTGAAGGTGGGAGGAGGGGAGGGATAAACACAAGGTGATAGGTGAAACCAGTAGGGGAGGGGAGGAGTGAAGAGCAGGTAAGTTGATTGGTGCGAGAGAAACAGGGGTGGGGAAGGGGGAATCTAATAGGAGAGGACAGAAGGCCCTAGAAGACAGAAAACAGTGCGGAACACCAGTGGGAGATGATGGGCAGGTAAGGAGATCAGGTAAGAGAAGGCAAAAGGGAGGGGGGACATTACTGGAAGTTCAAGAAATCGATGTTCATGCCATCAAGTTGGAGGCTGATGTAATACAGTATAGGTATTGCTCCTCCAACTTGAGTGTGACCTCCTCACAACAGTAGAGGAGACCATGGATTGACATGTCAGAATGGGATTTGGAAGTGGAATTAAAAAGGGTGGCCATTAGGATTTCCCTCTTTTTCTGGTGGGCGGACCATAGGAACTTGACGAAGTGGTCTCTAAATTCTACATTGGGTCTCACCAATATACACCACATTGGGAGCACCGGATACAGTAGATGACCCCAGCAGACTCACAGGTGAAGTGTCATCTCACCTGGAAGGACTGTTTGGGGACCCCCTTCTCCAGGCCTGTATCTCTCTCATCAATCAACCTCCCAACTCTTTTCTTCAGCCCTCCTACCTCCTGGTTTCACTTATCATCTTGTGTTTCCCCCTCCCCTTCCCCCACCTTCTAACACCTGACTCCTCATCTTTTTCCTCCGGTCCTGCTGAAGGGTCTCGGCCTGAAACACTGACTGTACTCTTTTCCATAGATGCTGCCTGGCCTACTGAGATTCTCCAGCATTTTGTGCACGTTGCTTGGATTTCCAGCATCTGCAGATTTTCTCTTGTTTTCTTTGGAGTGCAGAAGTCATGAAGACCAACTGTCACAAGGCTTGAGATGTTCCCCTCACTGAAACAACTCAAGTTAAAGGATGGTAGGGGGAACGCTGTGATACCCAAGCTTTGAAGAAGTTATAAATTTGAAGCAAGTAAACAAAAGCTGGAGGAAACGATCAGTGGTGGCACTTACAAAGTTATTACAGTATTGTAGCTGACGTAAATTTTTGGATAGTTCATTGTGAGACAGGTTTCAATATGTGCTGCACAATGACAAGATTCAATCAAAGTTACACTGCCTTCATAGTTCAAAGCACATTTATTATCAATGTATCTATATATTATACAACCTTGAGATTTGTCTCCAAACAGGCAGCCACAAAACAAAGAAACACAAAAATAACCCACTAAAGAAACGACAAACACACAACGTGCAGAGAGAGGAGAAAAAGGCCCTCATGTTTGACAAGGCCCACGGAATTACCACAGAAAATGCATAGGAATGTTGTCTGCCCTCACCTCCACCTGCAGCAGTGGTTTCTGTGATCTTTAGACACTATCAAAATCTAGCTCTGGGGCAATGAAGGAAGCAGTGGCCCCTAGGGGAAGGGGTAAATGTGGGAGATATAGATCCTGTAGATTTGAAGGCAGGTTTTGAGATAAGGGCCTTGTAGGTTTAGGTGAAGGACATAGAGGCATGACAGGTTCAGAAATAGAGAGGGACATTAGCCCTGTGTGTTTGAAAGCTGCACACAATACAGAAGCCCTAAGCATAAACCAATGACTCTGCTTCTTCATTCAACATCCTTGGGTTTAAGACTGAGTGCATTCATCCTATTTATACCCATCATGATTTTATACAATTCTATTAGACCTCCTCTCAAGATCTTGTAGCCTATTCAAACTCTCCCTATAACCCAGTCCCTCAAAATCCTTTTCTGCACTCTTTCCAGTCAATAACATCTTTCATTTAGCAGAATAACTACAATGGAGCACGGTATTCCAGGGTTCCCCTTACCGCATCCAGTACAAATGTACCAATGCTTATACTCTGATAGGGAGTATTCTGCAGTTCTGTGGATAGAGCAGATATTATTTCAAACAATAACCAGTCTTCATTTCTTATTGTAAATGTAAAAAGTTCAGGATGCTTGCAATTAGCATTTGGTTCTTATTATAAATTGCAAGCAGTAAATTGAAGTTAAACCGGTCCACAGTCTAAGAGGTTGCATTTGCAACAGTCAAATGTTAAGACAATGGGGTTGTGTTAATTGGCCTGCATCAAACCAAGGAATGTTGCTAAGTTATTTGCATCTTTGTGACTTGAGTTCACACTGGCAGACTGGGCTGATGTTATCACTTAGCATATCAAACTTGGGCACAGGTAAAGGCAATCAATAGTTTTTGTGTACTTATGATATTTGTGTATGATAATATTACAATATTGTAATACTACCATGACAGTATTAATTTTGGGTGTCAATACTTCAATAGTTACAATGATATTGTGTACTTCTATACTTTGCGTTGAAAAATAGTTCCTTTGAGGTACATAATGGAAGCACGTTGTAATTGATAAGACACCTCTGTCACAAAGGAACCACTTGTCAAACCAAAGTATAGAAATAAAGAATGTCATTGTAACTATTGAAATTGTACTGCATTGCCTTCTGTTACCTTTGATGTTAAAGGTACAGAAACGTGATGTACTTTTGGGTTTGTGAGCCTCTACTGAGAGTGTCCCCAGAATGCTGCCTACTTGTTCTGCTGAATAAAGACATATATCACCAGCTTCAGTGTCTCTCCGAGAACTTCACAACATTTGACAGGTCATCCAGAGTACATTCAGGACCTACTGTGTGGCCACTGACTTCAGCAGGCTAAAGGGGTGAGTAGTTTGTAAGAGTGGCACTCGTAGTTAGATCTGTTTAGTCAAGCATCATGAAATCATGGTGCATCAAAGGACAATACGGAGAGCTGAACCGGCAGATATACAAGTGTGATGTGTGTATCTGTGCTCTGTGTAAGAGACCACCTGCTAGACAGGACTGGTACTTTGTCGTGTCAAGGACACCAGTCGCAAAAGGTAGTTACTGACCACCTTTTCAGGATGTCAGATGATGTGTGTATACTGAATCTGGTGGGCAGCGGATTAGGGGATAGCATGGCTATTGAGAATACTTGGGCAATGTTGGAGAGAACATTTGGGATGCCAGACGATGCATCTATTGTTTGTGTGTGTCTGTGTGTCGTAAAATCTGAGAATCAATGCAATAGTGCAAAGGTGTTTAACTTTCTACATGAAAGGGAGACAGCAACATCATGGGCTCAGTTATGAAGAGGGGACAACTCACAGAGTATATACTCCATAAATGTGAGGATGTTGAGCAGGGAATGGGTTAAACTTGGTGGGTTAAGACCTGGAGCCCAGAGGAACATTGGCAGTGGTGGAAGAGCTAATCAAAGAGGAAGGGAAATCAAGCAACAATCATTCTATGTCATGTAGATTTGTGAGAAAGAACCAAGTGTCAGGAACCACATTCTGTACAAATAGTAGAGTTACAGACGGAGAGGGATGAATACAGTGAGACAGTGTACAGGCTGAGCTGGACAGATTGAAAGAACAGTTGGAACACTTACAGAAAGAGAGAGACGTGGGCGAGAAACAGGCAGAACAATTAGGACGAAGCAAGAATGAATTAGTCGGGGATCTTGGCAGACTGAGAGGTAAATTCAATAAGGCCCAGAAGGGCGGTGTCTGCTGGGCAGCAGCCAAGGGAATGACAGCTGAGGAAGGTGTTGAGGTAAAGTGTTAGATTAGACCAGGAAGTTGACAAGTGGGAAAGTGCTCACAAATAGGAGAGGTTATACCCAGTACTACAGGAATGGCACCTGTAGAGATCAGGCAACAACGGGCTCAGAACTCTGACGATCCCAGCCAGCCAGTCACACTGATCGCCACCATCCACAAGCCCTCCACCGAATGGGAAAGGCAGAGCATTCTATCCGAACCATCCTCACTTAGAATTGCACTGTAGCAATGCAGAATATTGGCATAAGTTAGACAAGATGATTGAAATCCAACAGATGCACCTCAAGGTTCAAAGTTTCAAAGTAAACAAAAATAACAGGTCTATGAGGAATACTCAGGGCTGGGATGATCCAAGCTTCCTCAAAATGCTTAAGGAATGGCTTAGCACAGCCCACCATTACTGAACAATGTTCAAACAATGATGATACCATCCTGAGAATAGATGTATTAAGGGAATCAGCTGCCATCATAGATGCAGGACAGGGAGAAATTACGTGGAAAGTCGGGTTAAGGGAACAGGGATCCTGACGAAATTGCGAGCATCCCCAAACCGCATGCTGGGTTTTAGCTGCCACAGATTAACTGATGGGCCAGCAATAGGACTCCCTTATGGGGTGATCGGTGGTCGTGGTAAACCTGGGACTTAGAGGGATAAAATGACTCAGTTTGTAAAGGATCTATGTAACCTGCAAAACAGCAATAACACATTGCTTATCAGAGAGAGCCAGAGGGAAAGAAGATAGCCCTTCCACAGCCAGCAGGCGAGGGAGCTGCCCGCAAAGGCCAGGTTCACTCCCAGGTGAAGAGGACCACAGGTGGGGCTTCTGACAATGATACTTCAAACTGTGTACCGACCCAATGAGGCAGCCAGTGGAAACACTAGACTCAGGTTAAACCCTGTGACTCATCTCCTCGTCACCTTTACAGATAGAGCAAGGAATCAAGCCCACTCGCTAACAGTGCCTTTACAAAGACAAAGTGATGAATACCAGCCTCCTGCGTCACATCTGACCACACCTGATGGAAGTAGACTCACAGCTGAAAGAGAACAGAAACACGAATAAAGACAGACAGACCGAGATTCTGCCAGCGAACTGTGAATAAAGTTTAAAGTATAACAGTAATTATACTTTGTAAAAAGACTGGCAGTCAAGATAATTTGAATAATATTCTGTCATGACATGGAATGTGAACTTGAAATTAAATGAGTTCACGATGCTTGTATTTACCCTTCAGTTCCTATCGTAAATTGCAGCAGTAAATTCAATTTAAACTGGCCCTTAGACTAAGAGATTGCATATGGAGCTGCCAAACCCTAAGACAATGGGGTTGTGTTAATTGGCTTGCATTAAACCAGGCAACATGGCTAATTTATCTGCATGGTGGTGACTTGAATTCAAGCTGGCAGACCAGATAGACGTTGTCACTTAACATATCAGACATAGTCACGGATTCGGGCAATCAATGGTTTTTGTGTACTTGCAATATTGTATACTCACAGACAGCCCTGACAATATTAATTTTTGGTGACTGGCTCTCTATTGTGAGAAGTTTTTAGAGTATTTATATTAATTAGTTTCTCCCAAAGGCATTTGGACATTCAGAGGTGTCTTATCAATTATAATGTGCTTCCATTATGTATCTCAAAGGAACTATTTTTCAACACAAAGTACTGTATAGAAGTAAACAATATCATTATTACTATTGAAGTCGCATTGAATCACCTACTGTTACCTTTGACCTTAAGGGTATAAAAATGTGATGTACTTTTGGGTTTGTGAGCCTCTACTGAGAGTGTCTCCAGAATGATGTCTGCTCGTTGTGCTGAATAAAAACATATATCACCAGCTTCAGTGTCTCTCTAGTGACTTTGATCACAGTCACGACATACTCAATGCACTGACTTATGAAGGCCAGGATAGCAACAACCTTCTTTAATACAGGTTTCCCCCGCTATCTGCAGGTGGAGCATTCCTGTGAAATGATTCGTAAGCCAGAATGTTGGAAAGTGAAGAAGCAATTACCATTTACTTATTTGGGAAAAAACTGTGAGCGTTCACAGACCCCAAAAATAACCTACCAAATCATACCAAATAACACATAAAACCTAAAATAACAGTAACATATAGTAAAAACAGGAATGATCTGATAAATACACAGCCTATATAATGTAGGAATACAATTCTACAATTATTGCAGAACTGTCCACCGCAGTGAAAATCTCACGCAAGCGCTCTTGGCAGCACTCGCGGCAAAAACACACGGCGCAAAGCGCCCCCGGCAGAAGCACTCTTTCCAGTAACCTTTAAGCTATGAAGCTACCGAGTAACACATAAAAATACACAGCCTATATAAAGTAGAAATAATGTACGCCCAGTGTAGTTTCACTTACCGGAATCGGGAAGACAGGGAGCACACTGATGATGGCTGAGTCGTCAGAGGTTGGGGTGGTGGGAGGTAGAGGAGACTGGGGTGTCATCTCATCGTCATCTGTTTCCACCAGGGCAGGCAGGTCACCTGTTTCTATGTCTGCCTGCCTCGATGTCGAAGGTCGAGGTTCATCATCTTCTGTGGCTGATGTGGAAGGCTTGAAAAATTACAGTAGGCTTGACTGCTTAACCTCGCACATTTTTCTATCATACAGTTTTTTGTAAGCACTCAAACCTTCCTGCAAATATGCCCTAAACCTACATCCCCTTTCAAAATTAAAGTCATACTTTTTTGCAATCATTGAAGCGTTGTCAATTCCAGTGAAAATCTCACGCAATTGCTTCACGTTCAGTTCCTGGACGACTTCACTTTTGGGCCGTTCACTACTGTGTTCAGCTTCAATTGTTATCCTTTCCACTTCATCAGCTCTTCATCTGTCAGTTCTTGGTCATAGGATGCCAAAACCTCTTCAACATCATCTTCGTCAAGTTCTGCAAACATTTAGCCAAACTCACTATATCCTTACTTTGTTCACCACGATCAAAACACTTAATTTTGTCTAGTTTTATGCTAAGTGTAACACCCTTATGCGCTTTTTTAGGCTTTTCCGATACCTTAGAACTCATCTTGCTAACAGATGCACAAAATAAATCAACATAAAGCACAGATGCTCACAGGCACGTGTTTAAGCAAACCGGCTAGAATGCCGGAGGAGGAACTTGCCTGCTCAGCGTGCGCGCTGCCTTTTTTCGCGCACTACGTTTTTCGCGCACTGCCTTTTTTGGTAACAGTGAAAACAACTTCTGTTAGCGAAAACAGGTAACTAATGCAGGTTTTTCGTAACAGCGAGGTGTCGTAGAGTGAACGTTCAAAACACGGGGGGGACACCTGTATGCTATTTACCTGTGACTCCATCTTCAGAGAACTATGTACTTGTATTCCAAAGTCCTTCTGTTCTACAGTACTCTCTGGTTAGTTAGTGGGTTAAGGGCGGAGCACATGAGAGAAGTCCAGTGGATTCAAAGCTATTGTAAAAACAAAAGAAAGGGCATAGACCAAAGAAAAAAATAGTAGGAAGATAGAGGATTGGGAAGTTTTTTAAAACCTACAGAGAGTAACTAAAAAAATAATGAGAAGGTAAGAGCTAAAATATGAAAGCAAGCTAGCAAATAATATCAAAGTGGATAGTAGAAGTTGTTTCAAGTATGTTAAAAATAAAAGAGAAATGAGAGTGGATATAGGACCGCTAGAAAATGAGGCAGGAGAAATAATAACAGCAGACAAGTAGATGGCTGATGAACTAAATGAGTATTTTGTATCAGTCTTCACTGTGGAAGATACTTGCAGTATGCCTGATGTGGTAGTGTGTGAAGGAAGAGAAGTGGATGCAGTTCCTGTTACAAGAGAGAAGGTGCTCAAAAAGCTGAAAAGGCTAAAGTTACATAAGTCAGCTGGACCAGAGGAACTGCACCCTAGGGTTCTGAAAGAGGTAGTGTTAGAGATTGTGGTGGCATTAGAAATGAACTTTCAAAAATCTTTGGACTCTGGCATGGTGCCAGAGGACTGGAAAACTGCAAATGTTACTCCACTCTTTAAGAAAGGAAGAAGGCAGCAGAAAAGAAAATTATAGACTAGTTGCCCCGACCTCAGTGGTTGGGAAGATGTTAGAGTCAATTGTTAAGGATAAGGTGATGGAATACTTGGTGACACAGGACAAGATAGTACAAAGTCAGCATGGTTTCCTTCAGGGAAAATCCTGCTGGACGAACCTGTTGGAATTCTTTGAGGAGACTACAAGTCAGATAGATAAAGAAGATGCAGTGGTTGTGGCATATTTGGACTTACAGAAGACCTTTGGCAAAGCTGCTTATCAAGATAAGAGCCCATGGTATTACAGGGAAGTTATTAACATGGTTAGAGCATTGGCTGAAGAGCATTGCCTGATTGGTAGGAGGCAGTGAGTGGGAATAAAAGGATCCTTTTCTGGTTGGCTGCCAGTGACTAGTGGTGTTCTGCAGGGGTTGGTGCAGAGACCACTTATTTTTATGCTGTATGCTGTTTAGATGATAGAATAGATGGCTTTGTTGTCAAGTTTGCAGATGATACAAAGATTGGTGGAGTGATAGGTAGTGATGAGGAAACAGGTAAGATGCAGAAGGACTTAGCCAGATTAGGAGAATGGGCAAGAAAGTGGCAAATGAAATACAATGTTGGAAAATGCATGGTCATGCGCTTTGGTAGTAGAAATAAATGTGCAGAATATTTTCTAAACAGGGGAAAAATCCAGGAATCTCAGATGCAGAGGAACTTGGGAGTCCTTGTGCAGAACACCCTGAAGGTTAACTTGCAGGTTGAGTCAGTGCAAGTGCCATCTTAGCATTCATTTCAAGCGGTTTAGATTACAGGAACAAGGATGTGATGCTGAGGCTTTATAAGGCACTGGTGAGGCCTCATCTTGAGTACTGTGAACAGTTTTGGGCCCCTTATCTTAGAAAAGATGTGCTGGCATTGGAGACGGTCCAGAGGAGGTTCACAAGGACGATTCCAAGAATGAAAGGGTTATCATATGAGGAACGTTTGATAGCTCTGGGTCTGTACTTGTTGGAATTCAGAAGGATGGGGGGGGATATCATTAAAACCTTTCAAATATTGAAAGGCCTAGACAGTGTAGTTGTGGTGGGAGAGCCTAGGATAAGAGGGCACAGCCTCAGGATAGAGGGGTACCCTTTCAAAACAGAGATGCGGAGAAATTTTGTTAGCCGAAGGGTTAGGATTTGTGGAATTTGTTGTGACATGCACCTGTGGAGGCCAGGTTGTTGCATGTATTTAAGGCAGAGATTGATAGGTTCTTGATTGGATATGGCATTGAAGGTTACGGGGAGAAAGGCTGGAACTGTGGTTAAAGAGGAGATACAGAAAAGGATCAGCCATAATTGAATGGCGGAGCAGACTTGATGGGACAGATGGCCTAATTCTGCTCCTATGTCTTAAGGTCTTATAGTCTTATGGATTCAGGAGTGTGAGAAGCAGTGGTCACTAGTGAGACTGCGAGGAAGGGCAGGTAAGTGATAGGGCAAAACTGCAGACAATTGAATACAATCAAAAAGGGAGATGGATCTTGCACTGAAGGTATAAAATTTGAATGCACACATTATACTGTTGAATGCCCACATTGTACAAGATAGATTATCTATAGCCCAGTTAGGGATAGGCACGAGTAACATTGTGGGTATCACTGAGTTGTGGCTGAAAGAAGATCATAGTTGGGCATTTTGACATCCAAGAATATATTTTATATCGCGAGGACAGGCAGGTAGGCAGTGGGAGTGCAGTGGTAAAAACTGAAATCAAGTTCTTAGAAAGAGGTGACTGATGAGAAGTGCGACGCTGGCCATTTTCAAATTGTCCAATTGCGTCTCAGATTGGAGTTCTGAGAGGCGGGACTGCGCAGGCGCGTGAAGGAGGCCTGGGAAGGTGGGAAGATATAAAAAGGAGAAGACTGAGTGAGGTGGTTCTCTTTTGGAAGAGGACAGCGAGGCTTTGAGAGGAAGTGCGGCGGCGGCCATTTTCAAATTGTCCAGTTGCGTCTCAGATCGGAGTTCTGAGAGGCGGGACTGCGCAGGCACGTGAAGGAGGCCTGGGAAGGTGGGAAGATATAAAAAGGAGAAGACTGAGTGAGGTAGTTCTCTTTTGGAAGAGGACAGCGAGGCTTTGAGAGGAAGTGCGGCGACGGCCATTTTCAAATTGTCCAATTGCATCTCAGATCGGAGTTCTGAGAGGCGGGACTGTGCAGGCACATGAGGAGGCCTGGGAAGGAGGGAAGATATAAAAAGAATGCAGCCTTAAGAAGCGGGCAGCTTCATTTGCGGGCAGCGGAGTGCGCCGGGAGCAGAGTGTAGGGCTTGGGCTCAGGGGGCTTAGGCAGAAGAGGGCACAGTAGGCTTATCTTTTAGTTCTTGTTATTTTCAGTTATTCGGGGAGTATGAGTGTGAGGGCAGCTTGTTGTTCTCGGTGTCGGATGTGGGAGGTCCTGGAGTCTCCGAGCCTCCCGGACATCCACATCTGCGCCAGGTGCACCGAACTGCAGCTCTTGAGGGACCGAGTTAGGGAACTGGAGCTGCAACTCAAAGACCTTCGCCTGGTAAGGGAGAGTGAGGAGGTGATAGAGAGGAGTTACAGGCAGGTGGTCACTCCGGGACCACGGGAGGCAGATAGGTGGGTTACAGTCAGGAAGGGGGAGAGGCAGGTTCTAGAGAGTACCCCAGTGGCTGTACCCCTTGACAATAAGTACTCATGTTTGAGTACTGTTGGGGGGGACAGCCTACCTGGTGGAAGTGACAGTGGCCGGGCCTCCGGCACAGAGGATGGCCCTGTAGCTCAGAAGGGTAGGGATAGAAGAAAGAGGACCATAGTAATAGGGGACTCGATAGTCAGGGGTTCAGACAGGTGGTTCTGTGGAGGTGATCGGGAGTCCCGGATGGTAGTTTGCCTCCCTGGTGCCAGGGTTCGGGACGTTTCTGATCGCGTCCAAGATATCCTGAAGTGGGAGGGTGAGGAGCCAGAGGTCGTGGTACATGTAGGTACCAATGACATAGGTAGGAAAGGGGAAGAGGTCCTGAAACGAGAGTATAGGGAGTTAGGAAGGCAGTTAAGAAGAAGGACCGCAAAGGTAGTAATCTCGGGATTACTGCCTGTGCCACACGACAGTGAGAGTAGGAATGGAATTAGGTGGAGGATGAATGCGTGGCTGTGGGATTGGTGCAGGGGGCAGGGATTCAAGTTTCTGGATCATTGGGACCTCTTCTGGGGCAGGCATGACCTGTTCAAGAAGGACGGGTTACACTTGAATCCTGGGGGGACCAATATCCTAGCGGGGAGGTTTGCTAGGGCTACAGGGCAGACTTTAACCTAGTAAGATGGGGGGGCCGGAATCAATTTGAGGAAACTATGGGAGGGGAGGTTAGTTCACCAGTAGAGCAAGTAAATAGACAGTGTGTGAGGGAGGAAAGGCAGGTGATGGAGAAGGGATGCGCTCAGCCCGAAGATGTAGGGGAGAAGAAAGAAAAGGATAATAAATTTGAATGCATTGTTAGGAATGAAAAGAGAGGAGGAGGTGGAGAGTATCTTAAATGTATCTATTTTAATGCGAGGAGCATTGTAAGAAAGGTGGATGAGCTTAAAGTGTGGATTGATACCTGGAATTATGATGTTGTAGCTATTAGTGAAACATGGTTGCAGGAAGGGTGTGATTGGCAACTAAATATTCCTGGATTTAGTTGCTTCAGGTGTGATAGAGTAGGAGGGGCCAGAGGAGGAGGTGTTGCATTGCTTGTCCGAGAAAATCTTATGGCGGTGCTTTGGAAGGATAGATTAGAGAGCTCCTCCAGGGAGGCTATTTGGGTGGAATTGAGGAATGGGAAAGGTGTAGTAACACTGATGGGATTTTATTATAGGCCACCTAATGGGGAGCGTGAGTTGGAAGAGCAAATGTGTAAGGAGATAGCAGATATTTGTAGTAAACACAAGGTGGTGATTGTGGGAGATCTTAATTTTCCACACGTAGACTGGGAAGCTCATTCTGTAAAAGGGTTGGATGGTTTAGAGTTTGTGAAATGTGTGCAGGATAGTTTTTTGCAACAATACATAGAAGTACCGACTAGAGATGGGGCAGTGTTGGATCTCCTGTTAGGGAATGCGATAGGTCAGCTGACAGATGTATGTGTTGGGGAGCACTTCGGGTCCAGTGATCACAATAGCATTAGCTTCAATATAATTATGGAGAAGGACAGGACAGGACAGGACCTAGAGTTGAGATTTTTGATTGGAGAAAGGCTAACTTTGAAGAGATGCGAAGGGATTTAGAGAGAGTGGATTGGGTCAAGTTGTTTTATGGGAAGGATGTAATAGAGAAATGGAGGTCATTTAAGGGTGAAATTATGAGGGTACAGAATCTTTATGTTCCTGTTAGGTTGAAAGGAAAGGTTAAAGGTTTGAAAGCACCATGGTTTTCAAGGGATATTAGAAATTTGGTTCGGAAAAAGAGGGATGTCTACAATAGATATAGGCAGCATGGAGTAAAGGAATTGCTCGAGGAATATAAAGAATGTAAAAGGAATCTTAAGAAAGAGATTAGAAAAGCTAAAAGAAGATACGAGGTTGGTTTGGCAAATAAGGTGAAAGTAAATCCGAAAGATTTCTACAGTTATATTAAAAGCAAGAGGATAGTGAGGGATAAAATTGGCCCCTTAGAGAATCAGAGTGGTCAGCTATGTGTGGAGCTGAGGGAGATGGGAGAGATTTTGAACGATTTCTTCTCTTCGGTATTCACTAAGGAGAAGGATATTGAATTGTGTAAGGTGTGGGAAACAAGTAAGGAAGTTATGGAACCTATGACAATTAAAGAGGTGGAAGTACTGGCGCTTTTAAGAAATTTAAAAGTGGATAAATCTCCGGGTCCTGACAGGATATTCCCCAGGACCTTGAGGGAAGTTTGTGTAGAGATAGCAGGAGCTCTGACGGAGATCTTTAAGATGTCATTAGAAACGGGGATTGTGCCGGAGGATTGGTGTATTGCTCATGTGGTTCCATTGTTTAAAAAGGGTTCTAGAAGTAAGCCTAGCAATTAGAGACCTGACAATTTGACATCAGTGGTGGGTAAATTAATGGAAAGTATTCTTAGAGATAGTATTAATAATTATCTGGATAGACAGGATCTGATTAGGAGTAGCCAGCATGGATTTGTGCGTGGAAGGTCATGTTTGACAAACCTTATTGAATTTTTTGAAGAAGTTACGAGGAATGTTGACGAGGGTAAGGCAGTGGAAGTAGTCTATATGGACTTCAGCAAAGCCTTTGACAAAGTTCCACATGGAAGGTTAGTTAAGAAGGTTCAGTCGTTAGGTGTTAATGCTGGAGTAATAAAATGGATTCAACAGTGGCTAGATGGGAGATGCCAGAGAGTAGTGGTGGATAATTGTTTATCCGGATGGAGGCCGGTGACTAGCGGTGTGCCTCAGGGATCTGTTTTGGGCCCAATGTTGTTTGTAATATACATAAATGATCTGGATGATGGGGTGGTAAATTGGATTAGTAAGTATGCTGATGATACTAAGGTAGGAAGTGTTGTGGATAATGAGGTGGGTTTTCAAAGCTTGCAGGGAGATTTATGCCGGTTAGAAGAATGGGCTGAACGTTGGCAGATGGAGTTTAATGCTAAGAAGTGTGAGGTTCTACATTTTGGCAGGAATAATCCAAATAGAACATACAGGGTAAATGGTAGGGCATTGAGGAATGCAGAGGAACAGAGAGATCTAGGAATAACAGTGCATAGTTCCCTGAAGGTGGAGTCTCATGTAGATAGGGTGGTGAAGAAGGCTTTTGGAATGCTGTCCTTTATAAATCAAAGCATTGAGTACAGAAGTTGGGATGTAATGTTAAAATTGTACAAGGCATTGGTAAGGCCAAATTTAGAATATTGTGTGCAGTTCTGGTCACCGAATTATAGGAAAGATATCAATAAATTAGAGACAGTGCAGAGACGATTTACTAGGATGTTACCTGGGTTTCAGCACTTAAGTTACAGAGAAAGGTTGAACAAGTTAGGTCTCTATTCATTGGAGCGTAGAAGGTTGAGGGGGGATTTGATCGAGGTATTTAAAATTTTGAGAGGGATAGATAGAGTTGACGTGAATAGGCTGTTTCCATTGAGAGTAGGGGAGATTCAAACGAGAGGACATGATTTGAGAGTTAGGGGGCAGAAGATTAAGGGAAACACGAGGGGGTATTTCTTTACTCAGAGAGTGATAGCTGTGTGGAATAAGCTTCCTGTAGAAGTAGTAGAGGCCAGTTCAGTTTTGTCACTTAAGGTAAAATTGGATAGGTATATGGACAGGAAAGGAGTGGAGGGTTATGGGCTGAGTGTGGGTAGGTGGGACTAGGTGAGATTAAGACTTTGGCATGGACTAGGAGGGCTGAGATGGCCTGTTTCCGTGCTGTGATTGTTATATGGTTATATGGTTATAAGTTGAATCCTTGTGAAGAGAGTTAAGAAACTACAGGGATAAAAGATTCTAATGAGAATTATGTACAGGCCCCCGAGCAGCAGCCAGGATGTGGGATGTAAATTTCAACAGAAAATAAGAAAGACATGTAATAAAGTCAATCTTTCAATAATCACTGGAGATTTCAATATGCAGGTAGATTGGGAATATCAGTTTGATGCTGAATCCCAAAAGAGGAAATTTGTAGAATGCCTATGAGAAGGCTTTTTGGAGCAGCATGTCGTTGAACCCACTAGGGGAAAAGCAATTCTGGATTGGGTGTTGTGCAATGAACCTGACTTGATTATGGGGCTTAAGACTAAAAAAAAGCACCTTAGGAGACAGTGATCATAATGTGATAGAATTCACCTTGCAATTTGAGAGGGAAAAGGTAAAATCAGATGTAGAATTATTACAGTGTAAAGGGAATTACAGAGCCATGAGAGAGGAGCTGGCCAAAGCTGATTGGAAGGGGAGATTAGCAGGGAGGTTGGCAGAACTGCAATGGCTGGAATTACTGGTGGCAATTTGGAAGGCACAGGATAGATGCATCCCAATGATGAAGAGGTTTTCTAAAGGGTCAATAAGGCAAATATGGCTGACAAGAGAAGTCAAAGACAGCACAAACAGAAGAGAGGGCATATATTATAGCAAAAAATTCATTGGAAGGTAGAGGATTGGGAATCTTTTAAAAACCAACAGGAGGCAACTAAAAACACCATGAGGAGAAAAAAAGATGAAATATGAAAACAAGTTAGCCAATAATCAGAGGATACCAGAAGTTTTTTCAGATATATGAAGAATAAAAGAGAGTCAGTGGATATTGGACCACTAGAAAATGATGCTGGAGAGGTAGTAATAGGGTCAAAGAAATGGTGGATGAATTTGATAAGTATTTTGTACCAGTCTTCACAATGGAAGACACAAGCAGTATGCCAGAAATTTGAGAGTGTCAGGGGGCATAAGTGAACATAGTTGCTATTACTAAGGAAAAGGTTCTTGGGAAACTGAAAGGTCCAAAGATAAATAAGTCACCTGGACCAGATGGATTACACACTCGGATCTGAAAGAATTATCTGAAGAGATTGTGGAGATATTAATAATGTTGTTTCAAGAATCATTAGATTGAGGACTGGAAGATTACAAATGTCACTCAGTCTTTAAAAAGGGAGGGAGGCAGAACAAAGGAAATTATAGGCCAGTTAGCCTGATTTCAATGATTGGAAATATGTTGGAGCCTATTATTAAGGATTATCTTGCAGGGTACTTGGAGGCACATGACAAAATAGGCTAAAGTCAACGTAATTTCCTTAGGAGGAAATCTTACCTGACAAATCTGTTGAAATTCTTTGAGGAAATAACAGGTAGGATGACAAAGGAAAATCAGTAGAAGTCGTTTGTTTTTATTTTCAGAAGGCTATATTCAGTGGGACTAGGTGAGAGTAAGCGTTCGGCATGGACTAGAAGGGCCGAGATGGCCTGTTTCTGTGGTGTAATTGTTATATGGTATGGTTATAAGATAAGAGCCCATAATATTACAGAAAAGATATTAGCTTGGGTAGAAGATTGGCTGACAGGCAGGAGGAAAACAGTCAGAATAAAGGGGTGCCTACTCTGGTTGGCTGCCTGTGACTAGTGGTGTTCCACGGGGGACTGTATTGGGGCCACTTCCTTTCATGTTATATGTCAATAATTTAGATGAAGAAATTGATAGCCATTAAGTATATTTGAAGCAGAGGTTGATAGATTCTTGGTTAGTCAGGGCACCAAAGGTTATGAGGAGAAAGCAAGGGAATGATGTTGAAAGGGATTATAAATCACTTGGATCATTCAGGACTGTTTGGTAACTAATGAGGAACAGCTACCTGCTAGAGATGGATTTGTACCCAGACATCTTCTACTCCTCAAAAAGTGAATGAAGGCAACTTACTATGATTCCAAAGGTGCATAATTTAATTCTCATTTAAGGCAGCAAAGTGTGCTTTGCCTGTACTAACATTACAACTCAGAAAAAAAGACAAAACTGCAAACATACACATATTAATGATGCTGTGTGTGGAGATTATTGCCAGTACAAATTTCCAACTTTAGTCGGTTCAAGTGAAAAATAATGTGGCCTGTTCAACAATAGAATTACATATCTGTGAAGTTTAGTTGCTCATCTATTTAAATGTACATTTATAGAAGGGTCTGTTTTTGTACTGTATCTCCCCATAGTTCTATTAAATGCTTGGGAATATCAGTAGACATATTTGACAAGATAGAGCATTATATTGTATCAGAATCAGCAACTAGACTGATTGATGACATTGGTAAGTTACAAAGGATACTGCGTTCTAACAGGAAGGAATTGGCTCAGTGTACGAGGGGTGATTAATATGTTCATGGCCTAAGGTAGAAGGAGTCAGTTTTAGAAAACCTAGCACATTTATTTTTCAACATGGTCCCTTCCTACATTTGCACACTTAGTCCAGTGGTTGTAGAGCATACAGATCTTGGACCTCCAGAAGGAGATGAGTTATTAACTTCAAACTTTCTGCATAATCACTCAAAGAGTTGACCTGCATGCACATGTAACGAGAGCTCTATAACTCATTTCCTAAACACAAAATGCTCTGCAGATGCTGTGGTCAAATCAACACGTACAACACACTGGAGGAACTCAGCAGGTCGGGCAGCATCCGTGGAAACAAACAGTCAATGTTAACTCATCTCCTTCTACCTTAGGCCACAAACTTATAAATCACTCCTGCTGTGGACATTTTCTGGAGGTCCAAGATACGTATGCTCCCCAACCGCTGGACTAAGTGTGTGTAAATGTAGGAAAGGACTATATTGAAAAATAAATGTGCTAGGTTTTCTAAATTTGACTCCTTCTGCCTTAGGCCATGAACTTATCAATCACCCCTTGTATTGAAAATTCATAAGGTTCATGTACTGGGTATGGAAAAACACACTTTAAAATTGAAGTCAGAAATACCATGCTTCCAGCATGCAAACATTTCCAAGGATACAAAATCTAAACAATAAAGGTAAATGCTGAAAAATCAGATAGGTAATAAAAGCAGTGAACAGAAAGTGCTGATTATTTTAAAAAGGAAAAGCACTGGTAAATGTCTTCTTTTGCTGTTTTTGGAAATTTGATTTCCAGAAGGAATTCCAAAACCCCACAGAAGGGAACAGATCTCTCCAACACAGATGCAAGAGAGTCTGGAGATGCTGGAAATTGTGAGCAATACAGACAAAATGTTGGAGGAACTCAGCAGGTTAGGCAGCAACAACGGACGAAATAAGTGGTCAACGTTTTGAGTTGAGAATCTTCATCCGGACTGGAAAGGAAGGGGGCAGAAGCCTGAATAAAAACAATAGGGGAAGGGAGAGGGGTACAAGCTGGTAGGTGGGATTCTGAGGGTAGGGGAGAGGGGATGAAGGGGAGTGAAGCAAGAAGCTAGTAGCTGATAGATGGAAGAGGTAAAGGGTGGATGAAGAAAGAATCTGTTTAAAATTAATAGAAAACCTGAACTCAGGTGATCCAAATTACTTCTAGCAAAATCTGATTATGTTAATTTTAAATCTATGGAACAAATCAGAAAGAGAGTGGATTCTGAGTGGATATGGATGTGCAGTCAGATCTGACAAAGCTCGCTGCAAGGATAGAACTTCAGCTAACTGAATAAAGCAGGACTGTGGAACATCACTAACCGAAAACCTCCATACAATAATCTGCAGGATGATCCAATGCCAGGTTTTCAAAAGGCTTTTCACATTAGAATTCACACCACCTGTGAGGGTCCAGCAGACCGAAACATTGCTGAATGTAAAAGAACAGAAGCTTAAGGAACTGCGTTTAAGACAGACAAAGCAGTGAGGTCAGAGGTCATTGCCTTTGCTAGTAACAGGGATTTACGTATTCCGTGTACAATGGAGACTAACATGACATCATCTTGAAACCTGTGGGCTGCACCATCCAGGGAGTTTTAAAGAAGAACCATTTCAATATATTCTCTAAACAATGCTGTGGATCAATGTATAACAGGAAACTGCAAAGTGCAGAATGCTTAGAATTATTCCATTTCCATCAATAGATAGGGCCAAAGGAATTCTGCAGGGTTAATATCCCCAGACTGAAAGGAGGGTGGTGTATCTGGTGTTTCAGTATCTTGGATCAAGTGGCAACAACAGAGCAAGCTAACTCCTCTCTGCTGCTTCACAAGAATTTCCTCTGTACCTGTAGAAAACACAGCATCGGCTGAAACAGGGGTAGAGATGAGAGAGGCCTCTCAATGGGACAGACACAATGGCTCAACTGGTTGCTGAGCGCTGAGCCATAATGTAGTGTCAGCGCTCTGAATTAAATTTCTAATCCCAGTTGTGCCACCCAACCTTATCCCCAAGTCCCAGCACCCAGCTCTTTCTCAGTAGCTGCTTACCAAGGAAGAGCACCAGACGTCCCTGGGGGACTTCCCACTCGGGCTTTGAAAACTGAAGAGAAACGGGATTAACATTTCAGTCAGGCAGCCTTTCCTTCTAGCAGTTTTATTTGAATTTCCAGCATCAGCAGTGTGTTGTTTTCCAATCACTGCTGTGCTCAATGCCACCAGGGCCTCACAATCTACTCTTCATATTTCAAGAAGAGGGTGCGCACTCTGAATCTGGATTGGACAAAAGCTTCCGTTACTGTTCAACTAATTCAAAAGTCATTTGTGCATAACTTCCAATGTATCTAAACACATCTGAGATTTCAATGAACCCAATACTGCAGAATTACATGATCAAAAGAATGCCTTGAGAAACCTGCTAATAAACTATCTGTAGAATAAGTAATTCAACTGTTCAGTAATCCAACAAGGGAATGATATGATACACCATGCTGTGAACAACCGGGGCTACAATCTCATCATAATTAATCTTAAAACCTGTGGTGTAAGCTTTAGTTTAGCAATAAAATATAGGGCAATGTTTGTTAATTGAAGTCATCCAATTCATACTAAAATCAGTGAAGGAGCAACATTTTCACATTCACTCATGAGGTTAGCAGTTTAGAACTTGAAAAAAGGCAAGTAAAAAGCTTAGAGCACATTCCTGTAGCTCTTAAAGGTACATGTACCCTCAATACTTTCTACACACCTTTCCATTGTAACAACTAGCAAGCTCATTCAAACAATCTTAACAGCTATGGACATAATTAGTTTGCAGAAGAAACTTAGTTTTCTTCTCAACATTTCCCAAGGGATCCATTCCTGGAGTCCATGATTCTTATGAACTGCCTGCTCACAATGGCTATGTCCTCCAAAAGGAACTTGGTGTAGGGTTTGGAGGGTTGTGTGCCTCAATGACAAGGAGAGCTATGTTGACTGGAGTCAGGGCTTTATGCTTTGGCTCCTGGTAGGGTCAACCATGCCAAACAGGTCAAAGGGTAGAGGCCAGAGTAAGAGTGGTCCACCAGTCCTCCATTATCACAGGTCACCTCAGGGCTAACAGTCTGACTGGTAAAACAAAATTGTTATGAAAGAGCAATGAAGAATCCTTCTACATCTGAGTGTGATGGTATTCCCGAGTCTCCACCTGGACTTACATGACTGAGAGTAGTGAAAACTGAGAGGAAGCTACTGACATGATGAAGGAAGCCCTGAACACCGCCAGAGATGGAGGACCTTCATTGCTGCCCTAACCGCCAGCAGTATAACAGGCAGTAGAGTAGAGATTAGCCATGTATCATACATTCCATATTTGGTTACTGGTACATCCTTACCCATGTCCTGCCCAACAATGGCTGCACCAGAGAATTAACCTATCTTAAGCTTGACTGTATTCTCAAACACCATTTCCTGAGGATCATATACTGTGCTAAATAATCCACACAGAATTTTTTTTCAATATCTACCTCCCAACTTCACCATTTACAGATTCTTTTGACAGAAAAGAGGCCATTTGGCCCATCACACATATGCTAGCTCTCAGCAATTTCCTCAATCACCTTCTCCTGTTTATTTCTTAACTCCCAGTACCTCAACCAGCTCCTCACTACACCATTTTGATAGTCCTCCATTACCTGGTGCAGTCAACGTGTTCTTTACCTTGTTTCCCACCTGAAGTAACCTCTCGAAATTAGCGCCACATCTTTTGCCTCTTCTTTCTCGGCACCATTCTTTCTGAATGGGTCTGCACCAAGCTCAGCCACGTCTGCAAATGGCAAATGATCATCACGTTAACTAGTGTGTAACCAGTGAGAGGCCAACTTGTGCATAATCGGCAACAGCGATTCATGTACCTCTCAGACATTCCTTTCATAGCTCCTCCCCATTTGCCTCCCTGCTGAGGTAGACAGATCTTTGCATTAGATGCTGGGTGATTTAAGGTTGTTAAGATTGGTAGGATTTCATTAAAGCTGAGGAATGCAATGAGCTGTGCCAACACACATAATACAAAAAAGGCATGCCAGAGGCAATGCTCCATTAGGAGTTTGAGGAGATTTGATATGTCAGCAAAGACTCTAGTAAATTTCAACAGACATACGATAGAAAACAATCTAACTGTTTGCATGCTTGATATGGAGGGTCTGTAATTCTGTAGACTCAGCAGCTCCACCACAGGCAGAAGCCTCTCCACCAGCAAGGACATCTTCAAAAAGGAATGCCTGAAGAAGACAGCTTCCATCATTAAGGACCTTCACCACCCGGGACGTGCCCTCTTCTCATTATTACCATCAGGACGGAGCTGAAGGATCATGAAGACCCACACACCATGCTTTAGAAGCATCTTTTTCCCCTCCAACATCAAACAGTCAATGAATCCATGAACACTAACTTGTTATCTGTCTTTGCCACAGTTTATTTATTATGTTTTCCAATTGTAACTTAATGTCCATTTTAAGTCTTGCACAGTACTGCAGCCACAAAGCAAAATATTTCTCAACATGTGTTAGTGATAACAAACCTGATTCTGATTCTGACATCATAAACTATTACCAGTAACCTCCAGGAGGCCATGTTGGACACAAATTGACTGCAGAATCTCAATGTTCCATTTCACGATCCAAGCAACAACCCTTCTGACCTACCAACCAGCAGAATGAAATTGCCTCGTTCTTGTGAAAGAAACCATTATTGGAGATGAGTTGGGTTTGGAGTAGAACATTAGACCACTGTGACCTTCAGTTTTGACACAACAAGCAGGTCTTCTCTAGATCCTTGATATTCTCATCAATTTGAGGCCAAAACCATCACCTTCTGACACCAGCTTCATTTTGACAATGCCCAGAGGTGGGCAAGGTTGTCCATGAATTTATGTGAACATGGCACCCTCAGACTTATTGTGCTGTTGACCACTTCAGGCAGCACTGACACCTTGTCAGCTCAGGCCACTTTCTTCAGAAGGATCTGGTCCTGTTGAAAACTTTCAGCTTTGAGGTTTCCACCCTGATCCATGCAGCTGTTGTAGAGGAACCTTAGTACAAGTGACCTTGATCAGCTTGTCAGCTGTGATTAGAAAATTAACCCCCAATTGAAAAATACTTTGCTACAAATCAGTTGGCTCTTCATAAAGTGGCACTCCCTTTGATGTGCTACACTCAAAGAAGCAAACAGAGTCGCAAATTTGACACAAAAATCACCACCAGCAGATTATGGTCCAGGACCAGAGTTAAATCCTTGCCTTCCAGACATGTCTTGAATGGAATAGGTCTGAAAATAATGGCCAAAGCCTCCTCTTCAGTTTGTATATGACAATTCTCAATGGAGGTGAAGGTACAGGTAGCTGCCTCAATTTGTCTCATTCCATTACATGATTGAGGCACCCATCCTGGTGCTGAAGGCATCTCGTGATGTTCACTAATGGTTTCCACAGGGCCTTATAGGCTTAGTGAAGCAACTGGTGGAGCTGCTGCACCAGTGTAAAGTAGTCACATGAATCACTGTCAGTTTCCTCCCAGTACTCTAGTTTCTTCCTACATTGCAAGGAAACACAGGTTAGTGGGTTAATTGGCATATATAGTATCCTCCAGTTTGCAAGTGAATGCATTGTAGAGGATGGAGTTGATGTGAATCTCTCTCATGGTCCCAGCCATCCCTTCTGTTTATTCCTCATGTTCTCCTAATTCCCTTTTCCCCGTGTTTCTCCTGCACCCCTGTCTGTCTCTCTCTCTGTTTGTTTGTGTGTGTGACAGCGCGGTGGGCTTTTGTCCTCCCGGGCTTCCTGATTGCGGTGCACCTGAATCTCATCTAACCTGCAGCATAAATCCCCTGGCTTTTGCTCTCTTCCACTCCTTGCGGTGCATTGGGCTGCAACCTTGCTGTTTCCTTAACATTTGTCTGTTTTTTATAAGGCAGAGTGGCTAGCTCAATGCTCAACACAGCAGGGGATGCAGAGCCGGTTGAATGCAAACCCGGGACCAATTGCCTTGAAGTCCAATATTGATGCCGCCACACTACTGACTGGTCGATGTGAATATGAAGAAAATAAAATGAAATTAGTGTAAGGGTAGTATAAAGAGGATGCTTAAAGACCAACAAGGACTCAATGGGTAAAAGTGCTCATTTCTCTGCTGTATAGCTCAGTAAATCAGAAGGGATCTCCTATTGCCCTACAAAGCATATGTACTAATCTTTGCTTTTCACCTCTGAGTCAGGAGTCCTCTTTTGCGTAACAGCTTGTGAAGAGTCTTAATATGACGGCCAAATCTGGTAAACATTCTGAGTAACACTGAATCATCCCAACAGAAGAGCAGAGCTCACTAAATTCTGCTGGTATATTTGCATCCAGTACCTTGACCATTTTTGCCCAGCAGGATCTGGACCAAATGTAAAAATGGGCTGAAAAATGGCAGATGGAATTTAATGCCAACAAGTGCAAGGTGTTGCATTCCAGAAGGAGCAACTACAGTAGGTCTTGCATAGTGAATGGTGGGGCACTGAGGAGTGCTGTAGAACAAAGGGATCTAGGAATACAGGTCCATAATTCACTGAAAGTAGCGTCACACGTAGATAGAGCTGTAAAGAAAGCTTTTGGCACATTGACTTCATAAATCAACATACTGAGTAGAGGAGATGAGATGTTATGTTGAAATTGTATAAGATATTGCTGAGGCCTCAGTTGGAGTACTGTGTGCAGTTTTGGTCACCTACCTACAGGAAAGATGTAAAGAAGGTTGAAAGAGAACAAAGAAATTTTACAAGGATGTTGCTGGGTCTGGAGGACCTGAATTATAAGGAAAGATTTAATAAGTTAGGACTTTATTGCTTGAAGCATAGAAGATTGAGGTGATATTTGATAGGGGTATACAAACTTTTGAGGGGTATTGATAGGGTAAATGCAAGCAGGCTTTTCCCACTGAGTTTGAGTGGGACTGCAACTGGAGGTCATGGGTTAAGGGTGAAAGGTGAAAAATTTAAGGGGAACATGAGGGGAGATTTCTTCATTCATAGGGTCATGACAGTGTGGAATGTGCTGCCAGTACAGGTGATACATGTAGTCTTGATTTCAATGCTTAGGAGAAGTTTGGACAGGCACATGGATGGTAGGGGATATGGAGAGCTATGGTGGCAGTGCAGTTTGATGGGAGTAGGCAGTTTAAATGGTTCAGCATGGACTAGATGTTTTGAAGGGCCTGTTTCTGTGCTGTATTTTTCTATGGATTCTATGACTATTAGGATTAGTAAGGTAGAAACATTGAAGCGATTATTATAAACAACACACACAAAATTCTGAAGGAACTCAGCAGGTCAGGCAGCATCAATGGAAATGAACAGTTGACATTTTGTTCTTTAATCAGGACTGGAAAAGAAGGGGGAATACTCCAGAATAAGAAGGTGGGGGGAGGAAAGGAAGGACATGCTAGAAGTGTCATAAGGGGGATGTCGGGAATGGATCCGAATGCAGGACACAGACACTGAAGTACTAGGAACAGGACAGGACAAAACTAAAGGACAGGACAGGTCGCAGACAAGGCTAGGGAAGCAGGACCAGGACGAAGGACTGGGAACAAGGAGCCCGGCCATGGACTCTGAGACTGAGACTGGGCAAGGACCCAGAACCTGCGTCTTGACTCGGGCTCGGATCCCAAACCAGGTGAAGACGTGATGAGGCTTGGGGTCTTGAGGCTTGAGGCTTGCATACCTCAGAGGCTGGAGCTTGGAGGCAGACTAGGAACTGTACATCAACATAGAGTCCTTCAACAAGCCAGGACTCAACTTTCACTCCATACCAAGGTGGGGCAGGACCATCCATCAGGTAATGGCAGAACGGCCTGACTTACCCGACAGAGGCAAAGACAAGACAAGACAGACTCCCTCCGCAGGGCAAAGGCAGAACAGCCTGACTTACCCCATGGAGGCAAGGACTAGACAAGACAGATCATCCCGCAGGGCAACAGCAGAACAGCCTTGCCACGGGGCAAGGACAGGAAGAGACAAACAGCGAAGAATGACAGACAATTCCATCTCTGCATCGGGGTTGCTCCGAGTCACAGTTACAGCCAGCAACCTTGGCTGGCTACAGAAACAACTGGATCCCTACCTAGCTCGGAGTGGCTGACGGCCACCCAGCTGGCCTGGGAAATGGCTGAATCCATACCACAATGACAGCAAGGCTCCAAGAAGCAATGGTTCTCCATCCCAGCCTAAAGATAGCAAGAGAGCATTCTAGCCTTCCATCAGCCACTTGCTCCCAGGGAAGCTCGACAGGACAACCACATTCAATCCCAGGGCCACTTATATTCCCAGCCTCAGGATGAGCATCAGGTGCTTATGGTTAAGCCCAACCGAAACAAGGGACAGTCGGAGGACCCAGAGTCTGGAGTCCGTGGACCGGAATGCGGACATCAGACTGGACCATGACAAGAAGGTGATAGGTGAAGCCAGAATGGGAGGGACAATGAGGATGAAGTAAGACTCTGGGAGGTGATGAGTGGAAAAGGCAAAGAGCTGGAGAAGAAGGAATCTGAAAGAAGAGGTGAGTGGATCTGCAAAAAAGCAGAATTTCATAGAGGCCAATCATTTCAATTCCTATTCCCATTCCCATTTCAATATGTCAGTCTACGGCTCCCCTTCTGCCACAACAAAGCTACGCTGAGAGTGGAGGAACAACATCTCATATTCCGTTTAGGTAGCCACCAACCTGATGACATGAACATCAATTTCTCTATCTTCTGGTAATTGTTCCCCTCTCCATTCCCTCTTCTTTATTTCCCTATTCTGGCCTCTTAACTCTTCTCCTCACCTGTCTATCACCTCCTCCTGGTGCCCCTTCTTGTTTCCTTTCTCCCATGATCCACTCTCCGCACCTATGAGATTCCTTCCCCAGCCCTTTGCCTTCGTCACTTATATCACCTCCCAGCTTCTTACTTCATCTCCCCTTTCCTACCCACCTGGCTTCACCTATTCCCTTGTAGCTCCCCCACTTTCCACCTTTCTTTCTAGCCCTGATGAAAGGTCTCAGCCTGAAATGTTGAATGTTTATTCATTTCCATAGATGCTGCCCAACCTGCTGAGTTCCTCCAGCATTTTGTGTGTGGTGCTTTGGATTTCCAGCATCTGCCAGATCTCTTGTGTTAACAATTATTGTAAGGTTAATTGGGAGCACAGAATATTGTGGAATAAAACAATAATAGTCTTTTGCACCATTATGCTGTAAAACTCAGGACCCTGTAGATACTTGAATGATGTAGTTTCTGTGAATATGGGAGAATGCTAATTACCCAAGGACAACAAACTCTCCAGACCTGAGGAGTCAATGGAAGCTAACAAGAGGTGGCCCGAGCTGCAATGGTCATGTGCAAAAGAGAATAGTTTATGATACAATGTAAACAAAAAGATGGAAAGTCACACAAGGTCAGGCAATGTTTATTGAAAGATTAACAGTCAAATTTTCAACCTGAAACACCAAGGTTCATTTCATACAGATGATGCCTGGCTTACTGAGGTTTTCTGGCATTTTCTGTTTCCATTTTAGATTTCTAGCATCTGTAGTTTTTTTTTAAATTTTCTTTTGAAGTTCATGATGTACAGCATTTGCTGACATAGTAGGCTGAACAAAGAAGTGCTCAAGGGGAAATTGGTAGGGCAATCTTTCTGAAGGGACTATTGCCAGTAGTCTGAGTGATTAGCTCATAAAACCCCTACCAATCTATTACCTTTGATCTACTTGTAACTTCCTTACACATTCTGCTTGTATTGATTTATAGGCCATCTTGATAAACAAATATTGATGGCCAGGGTATCTTCATTGACTCTTGACCCTGTCTAATGAATAATGGTCATCTTAGTGATCAATAATTAGCATGATAGACTCCTAACCTAAACGTTGTATATTTGCCATCATTTTCTCTTTGGCTTCCCCATCCTGGTTGAACCACAGTGTTCGCAAATAGCAGCAAAGCTCTTCAGCACCATCTGAGTTCTGAACCCCATGTCCTCTATTCTAGCCAACAACAGAAACAGCCTCAACAATAATCTGCATTATATCAACTCTTTTAAATGTCTGAGGTAAAACATTTCAAGTCACACCATGGGGGTGCCTTTAAACCTCTTGGAGGATGAAAGACAATTGGTTGAAGGCTTAGTCAAGGATGCAGCTTATAAGGAGCATCTGAGAAGTAACACAAAAATTTAGGATGAGAATGGCCAGAGAATGGGAATAGGCAGGTGAAGGCACAGTTTCCACAAGAGCTGTGATTAAAACTTGGGACAGACAAGGAGCCAGAGCTTAACGTTCAGAAATCTCAGGGAATTCTAGGCTGCAAGAGGGATGGAGATGGGAAAGGTGCAATAATGGTCAGAACAGAAAACAGTGATGAGAATTCAAGATTGCTTAATGTTTGTTTCTCTACACATGTGTAATGCAGAACAAAATAATTGCTACTCCAGATCCAACATAGCATCCAAAAAACACAAAAGTTAAAGAACACAATAATAATAAAACACACAATAAATATAAACACATAAGATAGCTTATACACCTATATTGATTGTATGCCCATAAAGTGACACTAAGCTGGTGACAGGAAATAATAAAATAGTGATGGAGTTAATTTTTTGAGTCCGGTGGTCCTGGTGTGCATGCTACCTAGCCTCTTCCCTGATAGGAGTGGAAGGAACTGTCCATTAGCAGAATGGGCAGGATCATTCATGATGTTATTTGTCCTTGATGGTGGGTAGGCTGATGCCAGTGATGCGTTGGGCAGTTTTTATCACCTGTTGTAGAGTCTTCCTGTCTGCCGTGGTGCAGTTTCTGTACCAAGCAGTGATATAAGATGTCAGGATGTGTGTGTGTGTGTGTGTGTGTGTGTGTGTGTGTGTGTGTGTGTGTGTGTGTGTGTGAGATCGTACCCTAATTCCTAGTGGGGTCGTTGGGGTGCCGTCATGACAAGCTTTTTGCACCGATCTTTTTGGTGATTGCTCATCATACGATGTATCTTGGGCATCTGAAACCTGGTGGAACCCATCCCTCTCCAGGTTTTTTTTTACGAGGTTGTGTTGCTAGCTTGACACTCAACCCAGGCACGGATGGAGAGCGTGCAAGGGAGCTGGCCGGATTCAAACCCGGGACCTCTCACCCCGAAGTCCAGCACTGATGCCACTACGTGACCAGCCAGCTAATAATTTAAGTGTGGATGTGCAAAGCCCAGCTCTTATCAGCCTGCTCAGAAAGTAAAGGTGTTGATGAACTTCCTTGAATGTGTAGGATAGATTTTGGAATCATGAAAGTTTGTTTGTGATGTGCATTCCCAGGAGTCTGAAACTGCTTGCAGCTCCTGCTGCTGTACCACCAACGTAAAAGGGTGCGTGAGTGGCATAGTTCTCCTGAAGTCCTTTGACTTGTTGGCACTAAGGAAGAAGTTATTTGCCTGGCATCAGGCCTTGAGCTCCTCCACCTCGTCTTACTGTTTTAAATGATGAGCCCCTCCACTGTCATGTCGTTGGTAAACTTGGCGATGTGATTGCTTAGGTGTTTGGCCGTGCAGACAACTGAGCCAGCGTCGGTGATGAAGTGAATGAAGATCAATTTGGGATTAACGCAGATGGTCTGGATCACCGACAGGAATATGTCATTCATAGTGATGATAGCTGCTGTTACTGCATTTGTTACTTTAGGATCTAAGCAAATTGGTGGATTCTGTTAAATGATTATGTACATTATTTATGAACTTCCTAGCATCATGCGCTGCTGACCAATCCACTTTGGTCAGAATGGCTGAACATTGACAAGTCTAGGGTTATGGGAAGGATATAGAATTTAGCACTTTGCCCCTTTTGTGAATTTCATATCTAGTGAATAATAGAGGTCTCCCATTTTATTTACAGAGTTCTTTAACTCACACATCAAATTGGTGAACTGGCAGAGACTTATTTTCAGGAAACCTTCGGTGGTACTTTTCAAGTGACATCTAGCAAAACCAGATTTAGCAGGTAAGCAAAAGCCTAATTAAGCCCACAGAGATTACCCGGTCATCTGCAGATTCCACATCTCCATCGTGGTTGTTCCCCTGCTCTTGAGATAGCTGGTATCCAAACAAGGAACAATCTGTAGCAATGCTGTGTGATAAATAATTTAGCACTCTCCAAAGTGCATTGAATTCCTTAATCATTTAAGGTAGATCATACCGTGCCCATTCATTCAAAAGCAAGGATTTTCATTGCAAGTTCTATTTATGACTGCTACATTCATTTGTTAAGAATAAATATCTGATATGGCAGTTCAAAAAATACAAAATTTTCCACTTCAACTATTTCCAGCAAATAACAATATGCTTAAGGGTTTTTTTTCAGGTATTGACAAACTCCAGGGTATCCTCAAATGAAGAGAATGCAGTGGCTTGATCATAGCATGAAGAAATGATTCCCATTCAAAAATGTTAATCTCACAGGCGATTGACTGAAATTACCAATAGGCCATTTGCAGTTCTGCTTGGGTGGAGAGTAAAATCAGCAAAGCCATGAATGCCTAAGCACCAGGTATACATCAAGGAATAGGAAAGAAATATGATGTTTTCATTCTTAGAGCTAACTGCAACAAATCATGAGGAACTGTATTAATTTATAAACAGCTAAGGCAATGATTTTGAAAGTAATTTAACTCAGTTCGCAGTGTCTCTGTTTTGGGATGATGCTGATTTTGCAGGAAACTTCCTGTTAAAAGGTACTCTGTTCTTTCCTCCAATAAAAGTTCCATATACTCAACATTTATCAATTGACTGACCTTTCCCGGTGATTCTATAAAGCCAATAATTTGGTTTATAAATCTAATTTTGACTAAATTTCGGGAGGTTATAAAATGGTTTGGCCAATCAACTATCTCAAACAAGAAAAAAATCTGCAGGTGCTGGACACACAAAACACTGGAGGAACTCAGCAGGCCAGGCAGCATCTATGGAAAAGAATTTAGTCAATGACTACCATTGAATCCTATTCCAGACATATAACTGAATAGTGACAGTGGATAGGAATGAAAATTCTTCGGCATGAAAACAAGGAAGGTATTTGCAAAAACATTATGTGAGAAGGGATCACAAACACAAGAAAATCAGTTGATCCTGGAAATTCAAAGGATCTTGGCTTAAACGATCAGAAAATAGCATGATTTTCAGTGAAGATAAGAAATAGGGAATGACAGGAGGTAGAAAACATCTAAAGGGGTATTCTATTGGTCCCTGACAAAACTTATGCTATTCTAGAAAGTATCAATCAAGAAATAATAAAGGTCCTGAAATAATGTAAATATCATTTACTTATTTATATTTTGCACAAAAATTCTTGGGGACATGCATGTTGCTAGGGTGGCTATGACTTTTGCACAGTACTGTAGTAATTTTATGTGTTTCCCTGTACTGCTGCAAAAAAAGAACAAATTTCATGACACCAACTTACACACACACACACACACACCACTCCCTTTGCAATCTTTGCTCATTTCTTTCTCAATTCCTGCTAAAACATTGCTTACATTGTTTACATTTACATTTACCTAATTTATTATTATATTGTAATTTGCCCTTTACTGTGCCTATTATCTTGTTTATTAATTATTGTACTGTCTTGGTAATTATTGTACTGTCTTGCTAATTATTGTACTACTGTTATGTAGTTCCATGCAGGTCTGAAGTCTAATGTTGTTTTGTGTTGCTTCAGGTAGCACCAGGGCCCTGGAGGAACGTTGTTTCGTTTTTACTGTGTACTGTACCAGCAGTTATGGTTGAAATGACCATAAAAGCGACTTGACTTGACTATATGCGAATGGTGATAAGCCTAACTCTGATATGGGCCTCTATTGTGGGCTGAGAGTGGGAAGGGGGTAGGGAGAGGGGATCATTATTGGAAAAATGGAAAGGGAATGCGAAGCACCAAAGAGACATTCTGCAATGATCAATAAACCAATTGTTTGGGATCAAATGACCTTGCCTGGTGTCTCAGGGCTGGATGTGTCTGCATGCACACCGATTCCCGCCTCTGCCACCTGTTCGACCCCCCATCCCCCAATGCTCCAGCCTTGCCATTCCCAACATCCTTTATCCCACCAGATTTACAAAAAGCTTATTCCACGTTGACATATACAGTACTGTGCAAAAGTCTTTGGCACCCTAACTATATATATATGTGCCCAAGACTCCTGCACTGCACAGTACTGTGTTTAGTGATACAGCAGCCCTTCGAGCCATGTGTCCCCAGTGACCTCACAACCCCAATTAGCCCCAACCTAATCATGAGACAACTTACAATGACCTTTGGACTGTGGGAGGAAACCGGTGCACGGGGGGAAACCCATGCATTCCAGTGGGGAGGATGTACAAACCCTCTTTCCAGGATGGTGCCAGAACTGAACTTTGAACTCAGGAGTTCCCCGAATGGTAAAAGCATCGTGCTATCCACCATGCTGATTGAGTGGAATCTTTATGTTGACCAAACAAGGCAAACGAGTGAAGGAGGTCTTGAAGAGAAATTTATGAAATGCATTTGATATTCTTCATGAACACATCAGGGACCCAACATGGAATAAGATTGTTTTAGATCTGGTCATCTCCAATGAGATGGGATTCATTAGGTATCTCGAAGTAGGAGATTATCTGCGGAGGATTTCATATCGATTTAATCTTAGAATTTCACGTTGAATTCAAAAGTGACAAACTTAAATACAGTTTATAGACATTGGGTTTTTTTATATGGTTTGGAGGTAATTTAATAAGGATTAAGAAATGCGTTTAAAAGGTAAGATGTAGCTGAACAATGACTGACACTTAAAAAAAAGACATTAGACATAGGCTATTCGGCCCGTCGAGTCTGCCCCACCATTACATCACAGCTGACTCATTATCCCTCTCAATCCATTCTCCTGTCTGCTCCTGTAAACCTCTTAAATACTTCATCATCTTCAAGGAATGAAGATAAATACATTCGCAGAAGAAATAAAAGCAGCATGGTGAAAATAAATATTTGATAAAGTGGAAAGTAAAGATGATAAACTTGATAGAAGTAGTAGAGGGCCTGAGAACTTCTGAAATTAGTGAAAGATGACTCAAGAGAGATAACCTGCAGAAAATTAACTTAAGTAACGTGAAATCAAGCTTGCATATAAAAGCCAACAACGAAAGTAAATGTTTTTTTCCTTGGAAGCTAATACAAGGGAACAGAGAAATTGTGGACAACTTAGACAAATATTTTGGCACCTAAGTTCATAGTAAAAGGCACTAAAGGGATATAAAAAATGTAAAGCAGGAAGATTAGAAAGTGAGATATTCAAAGATTGATATTTATTGCTTCCTAAGTCTATGCCAGTGAGATCAAGTGTGGAAGTCTCACATTCTGTCACTGATATTTGGTGTCTCACCTCTCAATGCACCCAGCTACGATACTCCCATGGGTCCTCCTCTGCTGACATTCTCTAGCAGTTAAACTGTGAAATGGTCATTTAATTCCATGCAATGGACAAGACAAGCAAAATGACAGGTTTATTTTTAAAACGTGATACTTGCTGAATTTTTTAACACCTAAGTAGCTTTAATGGATTGCTTTCTTGTAAAAATTTTTAAGTATTTTTAAATATTATTCATCTTCACAAGTATCAGTATTGCTGAGGACCTAACCTGGACGCAACATATTGATGCAGCTATAAAGAAGGCAAGGCAGTCGCTATATTTCATTACAATATTGAGGGGATTTGGTTTGTCAACTAAGGCACTCTAAAACTTCTATAAATTTACTGTGGAGAGCATTCTGACTGGCTGCATCACTGTCTGGTAAATGGTGGGGGGAGGCTACTCCGTAAGCTTGAAATAAGTTACAGAAACTTGTAAAGTTAGTCATCTCCATCATGGGTGTTGGCTCCTGAGTGGTGCTTTCGGGAGGTGGTGTCCATCATTAAAGACCACCACCACCCAGGATGTGCCTTCATCTCGTTGTTACCCTTGCAAAGGAGTTGCAGAACCCTAAAAGCACACACTTAGTGATTCAGGAACAACTTATGCCATCTGCTTTCTAAATGGGCATAGATCTCATGAACACACAAAAAATGCTGGAGGAACTTAGCAGGCCAGGCAGTATCTATGGAAAAGAGACTCTGTGAAAATGGTCATACCATACGTAGGGCTCTCAGTGCCAGTAACAGTGGTGTTAACTGTTCAGGCTAACAAAATGGCTTTTCTGTATTGTTACAATGAAATGGCTTCTCTGTAATGCTGCAATGGGTTTCTGTGTCTGGTATGTTTGGGTTATGGCTACCGATAAGGGGGGAAATAACCAATGGAGAATTGTTATGCTATCGCGTGTGTGTAAGCTGAGCGGGAGGTCGCGGTCTTTTTTGGGAGGAGAGTGAGGAGGACGGACGTGGGAGGAGCGGACAGTGGTTCCAGAGCAACAGATACTGGATGTTGGCGGTTCGGACGGTGGCTGAAGGCTCGGAAGGCAGTTGTGGATGGAACCGGAGGTGAGAGCTCCAACGTATTAAAATATTATGTGCACAAACTGATAAACTTATTTATTTGGCGCCTTTAGGTTATCTGTTTCTACTAACCCATCACTTAAAGATAACTATAAAGTTGCAATTATTTACTCACTTTTGGGTATATTGTCTGGTATTTGTATTGTGAGCGTGTACTGGGGGGGCATTACTCCGTATTTACACCAAAGTATTGCACTATTGGCAGGGCGACGGCAGTTCACCCTAGGGGGTCAGCTGGGGGCATGGAGGCTACACATAGGTGCTGTCTGGCCTGCATTTTTGGATCTCCAGCATCTGCAGATTTTCTCTTATTTGTGATTGAACCATAATCACTACCTCACTCAACACACACAAAATGCTGATGGAACGCAGCAGGCCAGGCAGCATCTATAGGGAGAAGCACTGTCGACATTTCGGGCCGAGACCCTTTGTCCTTTGTCCTGATGAAGGGTCTCAGCCCGAAACGTCGACAGTGCTTCTCCCTATAGATGCTGCCTGGCCTGCTGTGTTCCACCAGAATTTTGTGTGTGTTGTTTGAATTTCCAGAATCTGCAGATTTCCTCGTGATCACTACCTCACTACTTCTTCATTTCTGGGTTTTTTTTTTGCACTTCTTATTTTATCTTAACTATTTAGTAGACATTTATATATTTACTGCAATTCAGTTTTTTCTCCATATTTATTTATCCTGTATTGCACTGTACTGCTGCCGCAGAGTTAACAAATTTCATGACACATGCCAGCAAATTTAAACCTGATTCCAATTCTGATTCTTTATTTTGCTCTTAATTATAAAATGCTTCTGAAGGTCTGGTGGCCAGTTATTACTGTATACTAATGGAGGTTTTTGGAGTAGGGCTTTTTATTTGCGTCACTGAAGGTCTGCTCTGGAGTCCACAACACTGGTCCAACGAGATAGGGCTTCCCCGTTTAGATTACGCTTGCCAGGGTGCTGATCATGGACAGCATCTGCAGATAGCAGATCCAACCAAACAACACCCGATCAATATCAAGGGAGGAAATCTTCAGGACAAACAAATAGAGCTAAATGATGACATACAGCCTTTATCTTCTGGCCAGCGTTTTAGTTTGCCGAAAGTTGTGGTCGCAGAAGCAGTGGACACATTGGACAATATTGTTCAAGTACCTGAATTTCTAGGAAGATCTCAGCAGACTGAAAAGCAACAATTGCCACACACGGAAACAACTCCACCAACACACTCAAAATGCTGCAGGAACTCAGCAAGTCAGGCAGTATCTGTGGAATGAATTAACAGCGACATTTCAGGCCTAGATCCCTCTTCAGGACAGAAAAGGATGGGGAAATCCCTTACAAATGGCATCAGAATTGAACTCTGAACTCATGTTAACTTGAGACATTCATGCTTGATTTCTTGTTCCTGTAATTTAATTGAAGTGAATTCCACAGACCACTCCCACTCCGATCTGTCTGATCTGTCATCCGTCAAGATGAGGCCACATGCAGGTCAATGGAGCAACACCTTATCTCCCGCCTAGGTAGCCTCCTACCTGCCGGCATGAACATTCAACTCACAAACCTTCGTTGATACCCCTGCCCCACCCCTTACCCCATCCCTATCTATAATTTTAGTCTGGTTCTCTTTCTCTCTCTTTTCCCCTCTCCTCACTATAATCTCCCCCCAGCCCTACCTTTTTTTCTGTTTTATTTCCCATAATTCTCCACCTTCCCCCTAGCCCATTTCCCTTCAGCCTATCACTTCCCAGCTCTCTACTTCATCTCCCCCCCCCCCCCCACTTCTTATCTCCCCTTGACCATCCCATGTTACTTCACTCCTGATGAAGGGTTTTGGCCCGAATCGTCGTCACTACCTCCTCCCATAGATGCTGTCTGGCCTGTTGAGTTCTGCCAGCATTTTGTGTTTTTATTTATTTCCAGCATCTGTAGATTCACTCGTGTTGCCTTTAATGGGACAGTTTTTTAAAAAAATATGCAGTATGGACAATATAGGGGATCTTTCAGAATACACAGAACTAATGTTTTCCAATGAAAAAGGAATGTTCCAATGAAAGGACCCACTATCCATGGCCAACTTTACTAGTTAAAGATTGTACATACCTTCTGTATGTACTGTTCTATGTTCCAGGCGTGTGTTTGTGTGTGTGTGTGTGGGGGGGGCTGCGTGTGCACATGTGTGTGAAGGGGGAGAGAGAGAGAGAGAGAGAGAGAGAGAGAGAGAGAGAGAGAGAGAGAGAGAGAGAGAGAGAGAGAGAAATAGATAAATTTAGGCTATAGGTCATTATAAAAAATGAATTATAAAAAGTTATTGAAATTTTCAATGCTAAGGACTAGAGAAGCATGCAGAGTCTAAATTCACAGGAATGAAGTGAGGAAATAGCTGTACTCAAAATGTATTAGAAATGTGGAATTCTCAATACAAACAACAATTACTGTCAAGTCAATGGTTACTTTAAATGTTAATCCAATAGATTTTTGTCAGCCAATTTACTATGGAGCAAAGATGGATTAATCAAGTCAGGATATAGATCAGACAGTGAAACAGGCTTGAGGGAAGAATCTCCTGTTCATCTAAGGGTCGTTAGAGACCCAACACAGAAACTGGCTTCCTTTGCCCCATTAACTCCCATTTCCATTGATCCTACTCTAACCCATTTCATTCTCCCCGCATTCCCACCACCCCAGATTCTAACTCTCACCAGCAGTCAGTAAACTTCTGGGATGTGGGAGGAAATCAGAGCACCAGGAGGAAACCCACGCGGTCACAGAGAGAATGTGCAAATCCACACAGAGACAGGACAGAACCTGCACTGCTGGAGCTGAGAGACACCAGTTCTACCAGCTGTCTAGTTACCTGTTCTTTGAGAGCTTGAAGGTATATACAGTACCTATTCATACATTCTGTCTACAGCTTCCCTCCTCCATTTTCAGGAGATTGGACAAATGCTGCTGCACCCGTGTGCATTCACTTGCAGTGCTCACGTTCGACACTTTTAGCTTTTAGTCCAGCAACTCGAGCCTGTTGTAACAGCCCAGGGGAGGAGAATTTGGAGGCAGTGTTGGAGAGAGCAGAGGCACAGTGGAGTCTGTGCCGGGTTCCTTCCTGTCGATGATTTCCCCCAGCGTTTGCTCGGTGGAAGACAAGCAAGACTGTGTTTCTCTGTGGCTGCACTAGCGGGTGATGATAACTGTTGTGCGCTTGTTCCCCAGAGGAACACTGTTTTGTTTGGCTATATTCATGTGAATGATTGAATGACAATTAAGCTTGAACTATCTATCTAAGTACAGCGTCACTTGCTGCATGTCCTAAGTTAGTCTCATAGACTCATACAGCACAGAACAGGACTTTAGAACCGGCTCGTCTACATCAACCTGATCTATTTCATAGCCCCACCTACCTGCAACCTGACCATATACTCCCCCAACCCCTCCCCTCCCATGTACCTATCCAAACCTCATGAATTGTCATCTATCACTTCCACTGGCAGATCATTCCACATATGCGACAACCTCTGAATGAATACGTGTCCCCTCAGGTTCCTGTTAAATATTTTACCTTTCACCTTAAGCCTCTAGTTTTAGTCACACCCAAACTGAGGGGAGAAAGGTTGCAGGCATTCAGTCTATTTATACCCACTACTAGAGGAAACAAAAAGTACACTGCAGATGCTGGGGTAATGAATCATAAACACAAAGTACACTCCTTCCAACCCTCCCCCCACCTTCTTTATAGGGCCCCTGCCCCCTCCCTCTTCAGTCCTAATGAAGGGTCTCGGCCCGAAATGTTGACTGCTCCATTCAACGGATGCTGCCCGACCTGCTGAGTTCCTCCAGCTTGTTATTAGAGGAAACAGCACACTGGACCATTGTTACACCACCATCAGGAATACCTACCGTGCTATTCCACACCCTCACTTCAGGAAGTCTGATCACCTGGCTGCACTTCTACTCCCTGAGTATAGGCAGAGACTGAAGACTGCAGCACCAGCAGTGAGGACCAAGAAGGGTATGGACAAGGGGAGCACAGGAGTGCCTACAGGACTGCTTTGAAACGATGGACTGGACTGTATTCAGGGATTCATCTTTGAATCTGGATGAGTATGCTGCAGTTGTTATTGACTTCATTAAAACTGTGTGGATGAGTGTGTGCCTACAAAGACTTACTGTACGTTCCCAAACCAAAAGCCATGGATGAACCAGGAGGTATGCTGTCTGCCAAAGGCTAGATCGGTGGCATTCAAGTCTGGCAACCCAGGTCTGTACCAAAAAACTAGGTATGATTTGTAGAGGGCTATTTCAAGGGTGGAGAAAGTTTCAAATGACGTTGGAGGCGACTTTGAATGTACAAAAACTCTGGCAGGGTTTGCAAGACATTAGTTCCTACAAAGCAAAACACAATAGCGTGAATGGCAGTGATGCTTCACTACCAGGTGAACTCAATGCCTTCTATGCCCACTTTGAAAGGGAGAATATAACTACAGCTGTGAAGATCCCTGCTGCACCTGGTGACCCTGTGATCTCTGTCTCGGAGGCCAGTGTTAGACTGTCTTTAAAGAGGGTGAACCTTTGCAAGGCGGTAAATCCCATGGAGTACCTGGTAAGGTGCTGAAAACCTGTGCCAACCAACTGTCGGGAGTATTCAAGGACATTTTCAACCTCTCACTGCTATGGACAGAAGTTCCCACTTGCTTCAGAAAGGCACAATAGTGTCTAAGAAGGATAATATGAGCTACCTTAATGAATATCACCCAGTAGCACTCACATCTACAGTGATGAAATGTTTTGAGAGGTTGGTCATGACTAGACTGAACTTCTGCCTCAGCAAGGACCTGGACCCATTGCAATTTGCCTATTGCCACAATAGGTTAATGGCAGATGCAATCTCAATAGCTCTTCATGTAGCTTTAGATCACCTGGACAATACAAACACCTATGTCAGGATGCTGTTCATTGACTATAGCTCAGCATTTAATACCATTATTCCCACAATCCTGATTGTGAAGTTGTAGAACCTGGGCCTCTGTACCTCCCTCTGCAACTGGATCTTCAACTTCCTAACAGGAAGACCACAATCTGTGTGGATTGGTGATAACATCTCCTCTTCGATGATGATCAACACTGGCGCATCTCAGGGCTGTGTGCTTAGCCCACTGCTCTACTCTCTGTAAATCCATGACTGTGTGGCTAGGCATAGCTCAAATACCATCTATGAATTTGCTGTTGATACAACCAATGCTGGTAGAATCTCAGATGGTGACGAGAGGAGCAAGGTATGTTGAGTAGTGGAGTGGTGTCACAACAACAACCTGGTACTCAACATCAGTAAGATGAAAGAGCAGATTGTGGACTTCAGGAAGGGTAAGACGAAGGAACACACACCAATCTTCATAGAGGGATCAGAAGTGGAGAGAGTGATCAGTTTCAAGTTCCTGGGTGTCAAGATCTCTGAGGACCTAACCTGGTCCCAACATATCGGTGTAGTTATAAAGGTAAGACAGTGACTATAATTCATTAAGAGATTTGGTATGTCAACAAATACACTCAAAAATTTCAATAGATGCTCTAGATGTACCATGGAGAGCATTCTGACAGGCTGCATCACTGTCTGGTATGGTGGGAGGGGCGGGGGGGGGGGGGGGGAGAACTATAGGACAGAAAGAAGCTGCAGAGGGTTGTAAATCTAGTCAGCTTCATCTTGGGTACTAGCCGACAAAGTACCCAGGACATCTTCGGGGAGCGGTGTATCAGAAATGCAGCATCCATTATTAAGGACCTCCAGCACCCAGGGCATGCCCTTTTCTCACTGTTACCATCAGGAAGGAGGTACAGAAGCCTGAAGTCACACACTCAGCGATTCAGGAACAGCTTCTTCCCCTCTGCCATCCGATTTCTAAATGGACATTGAACCCGTGAACACTACCTCACTTTTTAATATATATTATTTCTGTTTTTTGCACGATATTTAATCTATTCAATATACGTAAACTGTAATGTATTTATTTATTATTATTTTATTATTTTCTCTCTTCTATATTATGTATCGCATTGAACTGCTGCTGCTAAGTTAACAAATTTCACGACACATGCCGGTGATAATAAACCTGATTCTGATTCATAATTCTGCACAATACGACAGATTCCTCCTGTTTTCCTGCCCTTAAGGGAATAAAACCGTAACCTATTCAACCTTTCCCTGTCTCAATTCCAAATTCATAATTCAAGAAAATCTTGTTTTAACGGTCTGCACCGGCAAGTTTGATTACAACAAGCGAACGGAGAAATGTGAGATCACAGTTTAGTTTACAGCGCCACAGAGGAATGAGCTCCTGGTACAATCTGTATTTTATGGTGTGGGAGGTGATGCAAGCCAGAGATTCTTACTGTGTGTATGAAACTTCACCCACACCATTTTAAGGACAAATCTTCCTGCACATTCTCCAACGCATTCCACCACAGGCCGTTGTTATAGAAAAGCGTCTCTCCAACCGAATACAATGCACCCGAAGCCAGGAGTGAACCACTCTGAGAATGCGCTTAGAATCAGCCAGGTCGCTTTTGTTCAGACCCACAGTAGGCGTTCTTAAATTAAATGCAGAAATATTTCCGATACGATTAAATGTTTCGTGGTTTTCCGCCTTCTTTATAAAAGTAGCTCAGGAAAACGGGTTTTGTGTAAAGTTTTGAATTGTTTAACTGACCACAAGAAGAATCATGTAGGACACGGAATGGGCGTGAATAATTATTATTAACAAGACATAACTCAAACCAATGGCTAATGCCTGTTAAATTTGCTCCTATAATATGCACGGTAGTATGTGTTGTCAAATGTTATTGGTCGGCCGAGATAAATATTCAGCACGCATGTTTAAAAGAAGGCGACAAAGCAGTTTGCCCCCGACTTCAGCACGTTGCAGATTCGGCGCGGGGTTCATTTGTTTGGCGTGTAATGCATGCTTTATCCCTTTCTGAACACGGATATAAGCGTAAATAAAATCAGGAAAATAGACAGAGTAATTGCACTCTAGAGAGAAGAAAATACAAGCCCGTCTTTATTCCTGACGTGTAAAAAAAATTGCATTGTGTTTTTCAACACAAGGCGTGAATTTATTTTCAGATCCCACGGTGTTTGACAACCAAACGAACAGTGAACACATATCCTCTATGAAGCACCCTACATTAACTTGCCCTAATGCTGAGACTGCGTTATAACGCCAGTTTATATAGAATCCTATTTCCTTCCCCTTGCACCAGGGAGCTCTGGGGAGTCTTAGCAAAGGTGTATCATCTGTGGGACACAATTGACTTTTGGTCCTGCTTCATCTCGCAGGGTGCGCCGCATTGTCTGGGGTTCGTACATTAACAGGAGTCACATTCAGCTTTCAACCCAGGAGGACCTCAAAAAACATCTGAGTGCCACAGTATTTATCTCCGCGTTTTAAACATCGCCAGATAAATTCAAAATAGCGACAAGGACTTCGCTCAGCCCGCAGATGAAGGCCAGCATATGATGCAAATGAGCTGCTTGCTAAAGGAGTATGTCGAGGAAATAATTTAAGACACTAACGCAGTTAACGTGTTATAAGGTTAATGTGATTATGTTAACTAGACAGGCAGAGGGATATGGACAAAAGCTTCCCCTTTGAGGGGTTTTGAAGCAGTCTATATTAACATAAGCATTGTGCGGTAGCGCTGCCACTTTCCGTCCCAGTGATTTCGCACCGAGCAGAAGCGTCTTTTGTGATCGGACTGCCGATCCGTCTCCCTCCCGAGCCTCACTTCCACAAATAGCCTTTTCTTCAAATCAGAATGAAAAGTCGAGTATTATGGAATTCTGTCCTGTGAGTGGCTGTTACCGTTTTTAAATGACGTGTTCCTCCCCTCCGCTTTCAGTTGTCGCGCAGCATTTTTATGAAAATATTTGTATTGAAAACTCTTGCCTTTAATTATATTACTAGACACCCTGAATGCTTGACTTCATGATTCTCTTTGATTACGCTATGTTAAGGATATTACATTTCAAAGTGTGCAAATTTTTGATTGTCTGATTATAATTATATACGGGATACCGCTGCAACCAGATTAACTGCTAAAGCATGGTTACTGCAATTTCATTAACACACAGTAAAACGTGGATATAAACCAGGTATGTATAACACTTATGTTGCAAGCTTTATTCTCTGGTAATTGGTGTAGATATAAATAAAACAAATTAGACAGATTTCTTTCCCGCCCGTGGTTACTTAATCGTCATTGAATTAACCACTCCCGTAATCTCAGTGGAAATGAAAATGTAGAGATAACAAGAATGAGTAAACACTGGGCGGAAATGGGTGTGTTTACCTGCCCAGTTCATCTGTGCCCGATTATTATTATTTGATACCAAGTGTGATCGTAAACCCGGCCCTCCTGGACACATGAATACGATGCTTCGTTTATATGCAAGAGACAAGAAAGAGAATTAATCCCGCCATGCCTCCCCGGCAACTGGAATGACAGCATGCGACTGATGTTAACAGTAATATTAGTATATATTGTAATTATAGAGCTGTGACTGTCACCGTCCTTTTCATTGTTCAGGAATCCTACCGGCGAGATGTATTGGAATGGTAAAGAACCGCAAATTCCCAACCATCACACACTATTTAAAACATATTCTCTATTGTGTGTGAATGCGTTGGGGGAGGGAGACTGGATTTTGCAATTAGCTAACTCGCGGAGCTGGTTCTGACGTAACTGCAATTGCATAGCCCGCTTGACTTTAAAATATAAGGCGACATTCTTTTCAATAATTGACAAAAGTTTTCTTTTACATTTGATTTGGTTGATGGTTTATTATTTCCAATTGTACAATCAATAATACGCAGCACTTATCCACCCCACACAAAAAAAACCGACTGCAACGTCGCCGCACGTAATAACAATTGCAACAAAGACACGCTTGAGCTTGAGATTCGGAGCGAGGGGCTACCTGCTTTAGCTGTGGACATGAGTTAGGCGGATACGGAATATATCTTGGCCTTTCTCCTGGATTTCAATTGGCACCGCTCAACTTTCTCACACAAAAAAACTACCTCCAAGACAATAAGTCAGTCATTAAATAATCGTATAACACCCCGGTAAAACTATAACGCCCATTGTTCTTATTTGCAGCTATCGTATGATAGTGGGCTGGATCATCAATATCAGAAACAGCAACAGCATGCAGTGATAATTTGTCTGCACCCTGGTAGGTACGAGATGCCTATCAATCGACTATCAGCCAGATCAGAAATTTCACTGAGATTTATATTTTACCTTGACAGGGTGCTTGTGATAATTAAATTTACAGCTATTTATTACACTCTCTGTGGCCGATGAGAGCGATTTGATGATTTCTCAATGAGAATATCCTGACCACTCGAGTCAGTAAATCAAGATATTGGGAGAAAGGCTCGATTATTGGAGCCTAAGTGACAAGAAAACCTTTCAGATTGTTTTTAAATATATTCCCAACAGCTGTTCTGAATGAAAATAAACGTCTCCATGCTGCAGGTCGCATTGTTTCATTGTTCAAGAGTAGTAAACGGGAGCAGCCGCGGGGGTGGGGGGGGGGGAGGTGGGATTGAAGGAGGATCCCATTCACTCGCGGTGCCTTGGCTCCCTCCCTCCCTCTCCGGCACAGAAAAGGGCCAATGAGGCGGCGCGCCGCTTAACCTCTGCCCGCCGACCCCGCCGTGTGTGCCTGATGTCATGGGGCCGCACTGCTCGGCAGCGCTGCCGGGGCTGAGGCTGCAGGAAGACGCGGTGAGACGGTGCTGAAAGCGGGCAGGCGGGCGAGGGAGCCAGCCGGCCCCTACAGAGAGAGAAGGGAGGGGAGGGGAGCCAGTCAGCCAGCCTGCCGTGCGGAGCCGAGCACTGCCGCCGGCTGCCCGGGGAGGGGTGGGTGGGTGGGGGCTGCAGCCTGCAGCTAAAAATTAACACAAAGAAACCCCGGCCACCTCCACAGACCGGCTGTGGGTGCCACCGCGCCGCGATCGCTGGCTGCCCCCTCCCCGGCTCCTCCTCCCGCTGGCCCCGTGTGCCCACAACACAAAGGAAGTGGGGGGAGGCGGCGGCCGCGGCGTCACACCGGGTCCCAGGAGCCGGCCACGGCTCGGCCTCGCTCCCGGCTGCCTCTCCTACGCTCATTCGATCCCACTCCAGCTTTTGCTCTGTCTCTCTCCTTCCCTCCCCACCCCCTCCTCCTTCACTACCCCCACCCCTCCCTCTCTCTCTCTCTTTCTCTCCCTATACCCTCCCCTCCCTTTTGCTTTTGTCTGATTCCTTCCTGCTTCTCTCGGGCTCAGCCTCTGTTCTGTCTTCCCCCCTCTCTCTCTCTCTCTCTCTCTCTCTCCCTCTCTCCCCTTTAATAAAAGATGCCGAGCTCGCTTTTTGCCGACATGGAGCGGAACCCCGGCGGCAGCAACAACAACGGCGGCGGCGGAGAGACGCTGGATGACCAGAGAGCGCTGCAGATCGCCCTGGATCAGCTCTCGCTGCTGGGTCTGGACAACGACGATAGCTCTATTTACGACAACGAGCCGAGGAAAAAGAGCGTCAACATGACCGAGTGTGTACCCGTGCCGAGCTCGGAGCATGTAGCAGAGATCGTAGGGAGACAAGGTAACAAGGAGCGGGGTCCGTGCCCCCACCCCTCCCTTAAGAGTAAAATATTGCATTTTGGCTTTGATGCTGATTGAATACATTGTCTCTCTATATTACGTGAAGTAGAGTTGCTTTGCATGGTCTTGATACAATCTATCTGTTTGTACTGTATCTACTTTATCTCCATCCTGTTACAATGTATCTCTACGCTGTGCATCTATTACTTTGCATCCTATAGAATATCGCCTTACATCATGCATCAAAGGCTGACTGTTCTATATACTATATCCTCACTAATTACAGTCTATACTGCACCTTCACCGTGCATCTATGATACACACAATTCCATGCTGCACTCTCTACGCCTTGCAAACTGTAAAGGTCCTTACCCTGTGTCTCGCATGCAGTCTTTTGTATTTGGGAGCACACCGAGAGAAAAAAAGACAGCACTGCTCGGTTTAGACCTGTGAAAGAGTGAGGGAGTAATGTTTGCAGCGGAAATCTTGTACACTGTTTTCGGACTGTTGGCTCGAACTCTCTCCCCCACCCCCTTTCCTTGAGTAATTGAGTAACTGATGACAAAGGAGAGCACAGATATGTTAGAGGAGCGCATTGTGCGGGTAGAAACGCGTCAAACCAACCTGTTCGGAGTCGCGGTTTTATTTCCACCTGTTTTTTTTGTGCATTGGTGACTAAAGGATAAGATTTGTTTTGTGTGTCTCTGTCTCTGCATTGTTTCTAAAGGTTGCAAAATCAAAGCTTTGCGGGCGAAGACCAACACCTACATCAAGACCCCAGTGCGAGGGGAGGAGCCAGTGTTCGTCGTGACCGGCCGCAAAGAGGATGTGGCCATGGCCAGGCGAGAGATCATCTCAGCGGCCGAGCACTTCTCCATGATCCGAGCGTCTCGCAACAAGAACACGGCGCTAAACGGCGCAGCGCCGGGGCCGCCCAACCTCCCAGGTCAGACCACCATCCAAGTGCGGGTGCCTTACCGAGTGGTAGGGCTAGTGGTTGGGCCGAAGGGGGCGACCATCAAACGCATCCAGCAGCAGACCCACACCTACATCGTCACTCCGAGCCGAGATAAGGAGCCCGTTTTCGAAGTGACCGGCATGCCCGAAAATGTGGACCGGGCCCGGGAGGAGATCGAGGCTCACATTGCCATGAGGACTGGCGGTCTGATCGAACTGACCGACGACAACGATTTCCACGCTAACGGCACCGACGTGGGCTTTGAACTGAACGGAGCGGGCAGCCTGTGGAGCAAGCCGACTCCGGGCCGCAAACCCTTCTGCAGCTACCGCAATGACAGCTCCAGCTCACTGGGCAGTGCCTCCACCGACTCCTACTTCGGGACGGCCGGCCGCCTAGCCGACTACAGTCCGCCCGCCGCCCACTTCTCCGTCAACGGCGGCCACGCCAACGGCTTCGCTTACAGCGACTCGCTCCCTGCCGCCGAAGCCGAGCGCGACTTGGGCTTCGAGTCGCCCAGCTTCGACCCGGCGCCCGCTCCCCCCGCCTCCGCCATCCTGTGGTCCCAGTACGAGCGGCCGTCCGCCGCCGCCACTACTAACGGGGTCTACCCAGCCGCCGCCACCGCCTCCAACAACGGGGCATCGTCCAGCCAGCAGCAGCAGCAGCGGAGAGCTAACGGGGGAGGCCCTCCCCGGCTCTCCCCTCCCCCTCCTCCGCCGCCGCCTCCCCCACCTCCTCCGCTGCAAGCTAACGGCGGCCCCGACCACCACCCGCTGGCCCGTCGGGTGCGCAGCGACCCGCTCAGCGGAGTCGCTTCACCCATCGGTCTGGTACCCTTCCCGGCGGGCGGAGGACCCGGCGCTGGCGGGATGCTGCCTGGCGCCCACCTCGCTGGCGGGGTCCTCGCCGAAGCTGGCGGATCTTGCTCCTCTTCCTCATCCTCATCTTCGTCCTCCTCGTCCTCCAGTATGAGGAGGAAAGGCAGCCGCGACTGTCTGATGTGCTTGGAGAGCGAGGTGATCGCCGCCCTGGTCCCCTGCGGACACAATCTCTTCTGCATGGATTGTGCAAACCGCATCTGTGAGAACAACCAGCCCGAATGCCCCGTGTGTCGCAAAGCTGTTACTCAGGCTATACGTATATTTTCTTAAAATGCAAACAAAATACTCCTTTGTAATACCGCATCCTGAAAAGTTAGCAAAAAAACCTACAACATCAAACATATCGCGTTTATTATGTGAAATCCGCAGGTTTAAGAGAATTCTAAAGCAGAATTGCATTACAGATTGAAGTATTTTATTCTTTTTTGACTTGAAAAATTATATTTCGTATGGCAGATGTTTACAAGTATTTTAATTTAATTTCAGTGAAACTTTTTTGTAGCTGGGTTAAAAAACTTTTTATTTTCGAATGGCCTTTTAACTAGGGCACCACGAACACTGTATGGTTTTGTTAGTAATCACACAATACTGTTGCCTGACTGTGAGACCACGCCGAGCAGTATTCACGAGGGAAGGAGGTTCTGCAAAAAAAAAAGTGAAAGAGACTTTTAAAATAAACCCGCTTCACCCAGCATATTTTCTAGTCAATGATATAAAACATATTTTATTCTATATTATTACGAAAATGAAATTATAAAGTAGCAAAAATCAATGAAAGGAAACAGTTAAGCTTTCTAACATTTGTATAAGTAGAATCCAGTGAAAAATTACAGATTCTGTTGCACCACTATAGTTTTTAGTATTTCTATTTTAATACATTTGTTTACCACTTGTTTATGTATATGTAGGTGAAGTTACTTGATCGTAAATGTACTTTATTGAGCAAAGTTTAAAAACGAAATATATTTTATTTTATGATAAAGGGCCTTTAACCTCATGGTCAAATACTAATATTATATTTGCTGAGACAAGAATTGAAATTGTATCAAGAGTTTTATTTTTCTGACATTTAAAGTTCTACATAATAAAGGTAAAACTTAAGTAATGGTGCTACTTCATGTTTTTTTAAGTATTTCTATATAAATAAAATTGGTACATGGAATCAATAATTCTTGAAGCATCTGTTGGTCTTAATATACTACACACACTTGTGGGCATGTGTAGGCCAAATTCTTGAAAGAAAGCAACAAATATCTTAAGTAAGCAATTTGTGAATGGGTTAATGAGATGACAATGGGAGATGATATTTGCATCAGTACAAAATACCTGATTATGTATGCACACTATAGATCTATTTAAAAAATTGTATTATAGTCATGCTAAGATACTGTGAATACAATAGTGTACTACAGCTACATTAATAGTTGCTGCATGTGCTGTTGGCTTGTAGTTCAGACTGTTAATTTGCAATAAATGCCAATTGAATTATTTTTAAACTATTGTGGATTTTTGAAAGTAATTGGGTAGGGGATTTACAATTAACGTTTTTCTAACATTGTGCCTAACTGTTCTCTGAATGTGATAGATCTAAGTTAATTTCTGTGTTTGGTGTGGTTCTGAAATGGTTTGGGGTCTCTGGGCACTTAGACATACAGACGAAAACTCCAGCTGTCGTGACAATAATGGACCATAGCAGACTTGGCCTTAATGTGGCTCCAGATTCAATGAATTGGAAACGTTTCCTTTTCACTAGCCTTGCATGACCTGTCTTCTGTTACAGTGAAATTTTTCAGTTGGACTCTTTCCAGATAACATGAAGCTACAGCTGCTATTGCCAAGTGCTATTAGGTGTGGTCTGAGTTGAAGCTCAGACGGAAAAGTTTCTGAAACAGTAATGCAGATGTTCTATGGGGGAGAGATTTTTAAACAAAACACTTTTCTGTGGACCAAACTGGTGAGAATGGGATCCAGCTACATATACAGATTTTTATGGTATTCTAAGTGCTGACTGCAGGTAAGAGTAAAAATGCTGCAGTGGAGAAATTAGCTGTCAAGGGGAAGGGGAGCTGCGAAATCATGGAATGAAACTATAATATCTGTGTTTCATCCCCTATGTGGCTTAGTTCGGTGAAACAGAATCCATGGGTTAACATGAACATTGTAGCATATAACATATCTGCCACAGATGGATATTGCTAGTGCTATTAATCTAAAGATTACAATTGCTTCATAAACCTTAAGACTAGAATTAGAAATATTTTAGATTTGTTAAACTAAGTTTTTCTATGGCTTTATTTGGTAAAATGTGCAGCAATTGATTTGTGTGGATTTTAAAACAGAATTGCTTTGTCTCCGTCCTGTTATTTAGAAATTGTTTACTACACATATAACCAACCATTCTAATATCCAACGCCCAACATTGTTGCAAGAAAGGAGAGAATGAAAACTAATTCTCAATATTGGTTTTATTGCAGTCTTTAGGAAGTTGGCGATATATTCAAGCTTGTTTTCCAGAATGTATGTACCAGACACTTAATTTGCTATTGGTTTACACCAGTTATGGAACCAATACTGACCAGTCCTACTGTAAGACTTATTAACATGCAGAGATTTGACCACCTATCCTATGAAACTGTGGACCACAGCTAGAACCATAAAACCCATAAATATTTTCATTTCTTATACTGTTCCGTATAAAATGAAGGTAATTAATAAATATAAAAAGTGCAGACTTCGAACATGAAGGCAAAGGGTGGATTGTGTTGTTTTGGTGTTTCTTGTTTTGTGTATCAACAAATGCTAAAGTCATGTTGTATGCCCATTCTTCATGGTCATATAGATGTCTGCCAGTTCAAACTGGTGCAGGGCATTAGTTAAACAATGAATAGCTTCATTATGATTTTTAAATTTTTTTGTTTAGATCTCACTTCATTGAGTTTAAGATGGAGTAGGTCTCTGGCATCTGACAATGGCTCTTCAGTGAATCACTAGGGAGGGTGTAGCAGTTCACTCCGCTTCTGATAGTTCCTTGCAATCACCTGTCCGTGCTGTTGGAATAAATCTGTGTCCTTCCCTTTGGGACAGCATAGTATAAAGTGCATTAGGCCCATTTTAAACTCTTTCCTCATGGAACTTGCAATGGCAATGCTCTCTCTGCAATTCTGACTGACCTCGTGTCCTGTCTGTATAGAGTTGCTCATTCTTCCTGTATTTGTAGTTTTCTCTGTAGGCCCTGCTTCCCTCCCACATCCAAAAGGCATGTAGGTCAGTAGGTTAATAGGCCACTGCACCTTTGTCCTAGGTAGATGAGTGGTAGGTCCTAGTGGGACAGGGGAGATGATAATGTGGAAATAATGAAAATGGCATTAATGTTGGATTATCATAAACAGAAGGCTTGTGATCAGAATAGGTTGAATGGCTTATTTCCGTGCTGGGCACTTATTATTGAGTTGGTGTCCCTATTCATCATCAGTGGCATTGAGTGCTAGGTGTCAGAGGAGAAGAAATGACAGTGGAATCACAATCTTTCACCTTTCCACAGCAAACTGCACCTATACATCACCAACAGTAACTTGCCCCCAGTTACTCCCCGGGTGAGCAAGAGATTGAAACCAGGTCGTGGAGGAAGAGCATTTTAGAATGTTAGTGCTGAGCAGCTTAAGGTGAGTTGCCAAAGTAAAGGAGTCCTTTAGAATAGCAGCTTGCCACTGTGGGCTTTTCCCTGGAACCGGCCGCTGAGGCCAAAGGTAGCCCCAGCTATAGACCTTTTGAATAATTCAGCTGAGCATTACCCAACTAAACTCCACATGACCCAGATGGTGCTGTTATTCCCTGGGCCATAGGGAACTCCATTACAGAGTTTATGATCAACATGTTTACATAAACTTACAATTATCTTTTTACCAGGTGGCAATAAGCTGATAAATTTCTCTTATACATGAGCACCAATTATTTGTTGATAAGCGTGGCTGACTATGCTGTAGATATGAAGCTGATTCGGAAAGCACTTCATCCAAAGAGTTAAAGACAGAACAAGATGGGTTTGGCCATGGGAGTGGCACAAAGCAGTCTTTTCCGAAAGCTGTTGCAGACACGGAGTTCTGATTGACCCCCCTCCCCCCCCCATGCAGTAAGATTCCCCACACATTTGTAATTAATGTGAAATCCAAGATAATTTATAGCCACCTACCCATTCTCATTTGGCAGATTAAAGCTGGCCAAGCACACTAAGCAAGTACAGTGTCTCTTGGATCATGTATGAACATAGTTTAGTGACTTCTTGGCTCTGCATTTTTTTTATCCATGACCCAGATTAGATTTTAGCCCGGTCCAATTGGCAGACACGAGCTGCTGACTGGAGCTGGAGAACCCAATGTGTAAACATGTACAGTATTTAACTGTTCCAGGGCTGCCGGGGGCACTGTTTTTATGTCAACAATAACAATATGTGATAATTATAGTACTGAGAAGTGATTTGTGACATTGAGCATCTAATAGCTAAATCCAAACGCTTATTATAAAAAATGTTTACATACACAGTGTGCTCATAATAAACAAGGTAATATAAGGAGACCAGAAACCCGGATGTGAATCTGACGTTTCCATTGGGCAATGTTCCAGATGGTGAGTAGGCAAACCCAGCCAAATTTCCTTGGCACTGGTCCGAGCTGAAGGCCAGCCCTTGAAGCAATGGAGACAGAAGGAACTTGGCAGAGTTTTCACCACTGGTCACACTTCAGTAATCCCTGCTGGGTGTCTAGAAATATAGCGCTAGTGAAGATAATGACGTTCTCTGCAATCGGCTGCCCGAGCCTTAGGACTTGTGAGTGCTCCCAGAAAGAGTTGACTAAGACAAAATGTTTTACATTTCCTTGATTCTGAAAGAAATTTTGTTTGCTGATATATGCTGGGAGAAATAAAGTCATTGTCTTGCCCTCTTCAACAGGGAAGAATCAGAATTGTTTTTAGAAGATTGGCCCTTAAGTGAAGAAAGATGCATTGTCAAGTGAGGAAGAGAGGTGTCTCACATTCACTTTCTTCCACTTTCCTTCACATTTTAATGAACTATATTGGATTTGTTTCAGCAAATTTTGCAGAAGGGAATTAATATTTTGTTGCTGGTTGATATGTTCCTATGTTGCACATGGCAGTGGGGATCAGATCAACCATTTCTTTTGCTTTGATATGATATTTGGTCTTGGGTATTCAGTAAGGTTGGCCTTTAGGGCTGCATAAATTTGCTAGCAGAATCTGTAGTTCCAGGAAAGTTGGGACAGTTGAAGGAAAGTGCAGTGGCTCCAAGAAAATTGCGCCACAGCTTGCTTCATGACCTTGATAGAAATACGCATTTGGTCACTGATGATGAATGGCCATTGGTCTTGCAAACTTAAGTATTTGTGATTGCAGTCTTGCTTTGTTCCCTGACCCACTGGCTGAGGGACTTGCACCAAATGAAGGAATATTAATTTGCCCCTTTCTCATTTGCTGTAAATTAATATGCAGAGTCAAGAGAATTTCTTTATCCCAAGTGCTTGTCACTTGCTCACTTTAAAAACGTGGACGACTTCAATCAATAGCCTCATTGATAATTAGGTTGTTAATTCATTGCTACTTGTGGGAGCTTACTGTGCCTGATTTGGCTGTGATCTCTCCAACACTGCAGGCGGTCATCAGTGCTTCCGATCCCAAAGACAAGAAGAGTTTCATAGGTTGAAAACACAAGAGACTGCTGATGCTGGAATCTGGAGTAATAATCAGGCAGTATCTGTTGGGGAGGGGGGTGGGGGGAACAACACCTTGGGTCCCTTCAGCTGCTCCTGATGAAGCATCTTGACTGTTGTATTTCTGTCCACAGATGCTGCCTGACCCCTTGAGTTCCTCCAGTAGTCTGTTTTTCGTCTGGTCTGGCAAGTTAGTTGGCTAATAATAGAATCTGGGAAGATTTTCTGGGAATGTGTGAAAAGTAAACTAGGATTCAGGTTGGATTAGTTCATATTAATGCTTGATGGTCAACAAGACAGACCCAGCGGGCTGGCATTTGGATGTCCAATGACCTTTAAACATCTTTCAGGCCTTATCTTGAGCCATGCAGGTGCATTGAAGATAACAAGACAGTTAAACTGAACCCCATTCACATTCAGCTTTCACTCATGCTTTTTACAGTGGATAATAACTGAGAAGTGATCGCTGACTAAAAGCAGATCATCTATAATCCTGCCTTCCCCGATTTCTACTGTCCACTGCTCAGACTGAATGAGTGTCTTGTTCCAAATGAGGAAAACAGACAATCCAGACTGTGGTCACATCAGTTTGAAATAAATTGCTTTTGAAGGTCACAATGCAGATACCATCATGGGTTTATAACATGCACGTTTAGTCCTGATTTTTCCAGTTTGCTTTGCGGGGTTGATACTCCTTCTTTCTCCTGAAGTTGGGCTAACTTCAAAGCTCATGTTCCTGGACTGATTTCCTTCAAAATTGCAGATTATGGATAATGAAATAATTGCATTTTATAAAGGAATTTATAGTATTCAAAGAGTAATTTAACTTGAATGGAAACACATGACAATATATTTGATGTTGCAGATCTTGACCACATTTCCTGCAGTTTTTTGTTTTATTCTTAAGAAAAGCTATATCAAAATTCTATTGATGAGTATAACAGTGCCACGTACAACCAGTGGCCACAATATTAGGTACCCCCTCTACCTAATAAAGTGGCCACTTTATTATGTTCAGGATCTTCTGTTGTTGCAGCCCCTCCACTTTGAGGTTCGATGTGTTCTGCATTTAGAGATGCTCTTCTGCACAGCACTGTTGTAGTGTATGGCTATTTGAGTTACCGTCAGCTTGAACCGGTCAGGGCACTGCATTTTTTTTCTTGTTTCTCTTTTCTCTCTTGTTCTGTGCACCATTGTGCAAATTGGATGGGTTATCTGAAGCATAGCTTGAGTTAAATCTTATTTGTAGTGGAAGAGAATTCCTGATTAGATAGCAATTTTCTCTGGATCAACATTCTAGAACTCTGTTAGTTTTATTAATAATTTGTTTTATTAATTGAATCACTGGGTCTTAATTCATTGAGTCATGGGATTTTATGGAAAGAGCCCTAGTTCGTGGCACATTCTCATCAGGGGTGGTAGGTTAATGGGACTGAGTCCAACTTCAAAAACCAAAGTCCATAATTTAGAGTGACATTGCATTGCTGAACTGAGGGAGTGCTGAGGTGAAGTGGCCGCTTTATTAATGGAAATATAAACAGCCAATCATGTGGCAGCAGTTCAATGCATAAAAGCATGCAGACGTCGTGCCAAGGTTCAGTTGTTGTTCAGACCAAACATCAGAAAGGTGATAAAATGTGATCTAAGTGACTGTGACCAGGGAATGTGTTTTGGTGCCAGATGGGGTAGTTTGAGTATCTCAGAAACTGCTGATGTCCTGGGATTTTCACAGACAATAATGTCTAGAGTGTACAGAGAATTATGCAAAAAAAAATCCTATTGAAACCAGTTCTGTAGGTGAAAATGCCTTGTTAATGAGTTCAAACTGATAAGAAGCTAGCAGTAATTCAAATAACCATGTGTTACAACAGTAGTGTGCAGCAGAGCATCTTTACATGTGCAACACATCGAACCCCTGGAAGTGGATGGGCTACAGCAGCAGAAGACCACGGACATACACTGACAGCATCCACTTTATTAGGTGTAGGAGGTATCTAATAAAGTGGCCACCAAGTACAAGTCCAGTCCTTCAATTAAGATCATTTAAGTTCTCAGGTGTATGTAAAAGGTTCCATGGCTGCATGTCATGAGTAGGAAATCTCAAGAGCACAGCCCATATCTCCCTTGAACAAGGAGGAGAATACGATATTTTTCCTCCTTCAATGATCAAAGGTTCGTTGGTCACTCAAAATGGTTGGCTCTTTCTCCTTCATTACAATGTGACTACAAGAATTATTTTATTGGCTGTAAGATGTTTTCGGTTCATAGCACCATGAATGCTCTTATGTTATTCCAGAATTCATTTTCCCATTTTCACCTGACAGATGTTGGGGATTAGGTTGAGGTAGAGCATTGAAATTGCGTCCTTCTGGGTATGGGAAATAGAATTGGAAATCAGGGTAGTTATTTATTTATTTAGACAGAACGCAGAGTAGGTCCTTCCAACTCTTTGAGCCACGCTGCCCATCAATCTCCTAATTTATTCCTGGCCTAATCATGGGACAATTTACAATGACCAATTAACCTACCAATTGGTACATCTTTGGACTGTGGGAGGAAACCGCAGAACCCAGAGGAAACCGATGCAGTCATGGGGAGAATGTACAGACTTCTTAAAAGCAGCAGTGGGCCTTGATCTAGAGTGTTGCAATCTGACCATAACTATGCTAAATTGAAAAATTCGGCTGACCTGTTCCTGTCGAGCCTGATCACAACAATGCAACCCAATCTCCATATCTGTTAATTCCTTTCATATCCGGAAATATATCAGACCCTGTTTGAGTGAATTCAAATAATGAGACTTTGTACTTTTCTGGGGCAGATATTTCAAAGGATTCACCATGCCTTGTGTTCAGAAGTTAAACCATTTCAATCCTAAATGGCCTACCCTATTTTAATACCTAACTGCTAGTTCTTGACATCTTAGCTGCAGGAAACATCCTCCACATATCTATCCTGTTGAACTTTCTTAGTATTTAATTTGTTTCAGTTTGGTCAGTTCTTATTCCTCTAGATTTCATGCAGCTGGCTTAACTTCTTTTTGTGATATATCCTTAACATCAGGAAGCAATGCAGTGAATCTTCATTACCCTCTTTTACTTCTCCTTTGTTTAGGGAAACCAATATTGTGCAAAATTCTGTACATATGGTTGTACTGTGTCCTTTTATAAACATAATAGGATTTATTTTTGTACTTAAATTTTTCTTGCAAAAAGATTAGCATACAGACTTGCTCTCCTTACTAATTGCTTGTTCTATATTAGATTTCAGAGAGTAATGTATAAGGATATTTAGTCTCATTTGAACATCAGTATCTTCCGCTCTTTCACCAATCTGTCTCTGTTTATTCCAATGAAGTAAGTAACTTCACAGTTTTCTATATTATACCGCATCAGTCATTGTTTCAAAAAGGCAACAGTTATACCGGTTCCCAACAGGAACAGGGTGAGCTGCCTTATTGACTGTTTTCCAGTAGCTCTCACATCTACAGTGCTGAAGTTCTTTAAGTGGTTGGTTATGGCAAGAATTATCTCCTGTCTCAGCATGGACTTGGACCCACTGCAATTTGCCTATCGCCACAGTAGGTCTACAGTGGATATGAACTCATGGATTTTCACATGGCCTTGGATCACCCGGACAATATAAATGCCTGTCAGAATGCTGTTTATTGACTACAGCTCAGCATTCAACACAATCATTTCTACAGTTCCTGAATCTGGGCCTCTGAACCTTCAAATGCAAATAGATCCTCAACTTCCTAACTGGAAGACCACAATCTGTAGATCAGAAATAACATCTCCACCTTGCTGACAGTCGACACTGGTGCTCCTTATTTTACACCAATAACTGTGGCTAGGCTAAAATGCCATCTCTAAGTTTCTGGCAATATAACAGTTGTTGGCAGAATTTTCGATGATGACATGAGGGTGTACAGGAGTGAGACATATTAGCTAATTGAGTGGAGTTGCAACAACGACCTTGCACTCAACGTCAGTAAAACTAAAGAACTTTTTGTGGGCTTCAAGAAGGGTAAGACAAGGAAACACACACCAGTTCTCATAGAGGGATCAGAAGTGGAAAGAGTGAGTAATTTCAAGTTCCCAGGTGTCAGTATCTCTGAGGAGCTATTTGGGCCCAACATATCGATGCAGCTCAAAGGAGGCTCGATGGTGGCTGTACTTCATTAGGAGATTGAACTAATTTTGCATGTCACCTAAGACACTCACAAATTTCTACAGATGTACAGTGGCTGCATCACCGTCTGGTATGTTGGGGGGGGTGCGGGGCAGCTACCGCACAGAGAGTTGTAAACAGTCAGCTCCATCATGAGCACCAGCCTCCGTAGTATCCAGGGCAACTTCAGGGAGCAATGCCTCAAAAAGATGGCATCCATCATTAAGGACCCCCATCACCCAGGTCATGGCTTGTTCTCAGGGCTATCTTTAGGCAGGAGAATCTTGAAGGCACACACTCAATGGTTCAGAATGATTCAGGAGCAGCATTTCCCTCTCTCCCATCCAATTTCTAAATGGACTTTGAACCATTAACATTACCTCACTACTTTTTTATTTTTATTTTTGCACTATTTATTTAACTATTGTGTGTATTACTGTAATTCACTTTTTATATTATTATGTATTGTGTTTACTGCTGCTGCAAAGACAAATTTCACAACATATGCCAGGGATATTAAACCTGATTCTAATGTACCATACTGCTGCCCCCTCACGATAAAATGGATGCTGTATGAAATTTTCTCAGAAGTGATAGGGGGGAGATGATCATTTAGGAAAAGGTAGGGGGTGTGAATATCAAAAGAACTTGGAGAGGAGGAAATAATTTGAATTAATCCCTGCATCACAGTTCATTACATCATAATGTAGTTAAAGAGACTTTCAGCAAGGAAACAGATACCTTGGCCCATTGAGTCTGCAACAGCAATCCTATATTAATCACACTTTTTCCCATCTTATCTCATATTCTATCACCGTCCTGCACAAATTTCAGTGGCCATGTAATCTCTCAACCTTTGGGATGTGGGAGAAAACCAGAAACACCTGAAGGAAAGTTTGCATCGTTGAGAGCTGCATAAATCCAAACTCAATACAATCAGCACCCAAGGTCAGGATGATAGCCAGGGCTCTGGTAGTGCAAGGCGGGGGCTCTTCCAGCTGGGCTGCTGTGTTGACAAATAGAACCAAAGCTTAAAGTTAATATGGAAAGAAGAAATAATAATTCCACACTTGAGACAGTAGCAAAATGTTAAACAGAGGCCTTGCCCATCCTCTCAGGTAGATATGAAAGCTGAAAGAGAAAAACCTACACTCAACCAGAGATTAGAGGATATAGTCAGAATTTTTGGCTAGTGCAATTTTTTAAACATTTCAGTTATTTAACTTCACTGCCTCTTATATTCCAGGAACCATAAAAGGGATTCGACAGATGCTGGAAATCTTGAGCAACACACACAAAATGCTGGAAGAACATAGCAAGGCAGGCAGCATCTATGGAAGAGAATAAACAGGCGACAATTTGGGCCCAGACCCATCATTAGGACTGTTGATTCCCCTCCATAGATGCTGCCTGATTTGCTGAGTCCCTAAGCAATTCATATGTGTTATTCAATTCCAAGAACACCTGACCTGAAGAAGCTCTATTCCGCTTATTATTTGAGATTTTTTTTTTCACTCAAGGAGTGGAGGACCTGGCCACTCTGGCCCACTGAACATGTTACCCCATTCCGCTTTTTTGGTCTATGTTGTTTGTATTTTTACTCACTGCTGCCATTCACTCATTAACCAGATAACCTGTTGACAGTTTACCCCATTGTCACTCCAATTTTACCCTACCAGAGGCATTCCCTTCCCCAGAGTTTAACCAGCTTCCTTTTACCCTTTCCCACGTCTAACGAAGGGTCTTCGAGCTGGAACGTTAACTCTCTTTCTCTCTCTACAGATGCAGCCTGACCTGCTGAACATTTCCAGCATTTTTTTTGTATTGTTTTTATTGTACTGGTGTCACCCTTCTGCCAAAAGCACAAGGAGTTGGAAATATTCGGCTTCAAGTTGTCCCTGGATTATCAACAAAACAGGCCAGCAGAATCCATTTCTTTTTAGTACTTGATTTTATTGCAGGTTTTGTGAAAGTGAATGGAATAATTTGTACATGTGGTTAAAAGTAGATGATTCTTTAAAATAAGTTGCTCTCTAGTATTTTCTAGCAAAAACTTTTAAGCTTGTGAAGTACTGCATGTGACATGGACTTCCAGATGAATGAAATGAGACAACACAAAAGGAATCATTCAAAGGGTGATTGGATGCAACAACTGGGTATTAGTTTCTCACTGGGTGGTGAATGGTTCTCTTCCTTTTTAATTATTGGGCAATCTTCTGTATTTCCATGGACTGTGAATTCTTCTGTAAATCCCAAGGTCTGTCCTCTGGAAACGTGCAGGAAGAATAAAGAACTTGCTTTTGCGAATTTCCTTCAGAATGTCAAGATGTTCTGAAGAACTTTATAGCCAATTCAATACTTCTGATGTGTCGTCAGTTGTACTGCTGGAAATAATGACAGTTAAAGTATTCAGAGTGAGGACCCACTAACAACATATCAACTGCTTTTCAGTGATGTTGGTTAAGGGATAAATATTGACTAGATGCAGTAGAGATATGAATTGAGGCCTTCTTTGCCTTTTCAGGTACAACTATAAGGTACAACTCTATAGTCCATATTAAAACTTAAAGTGCAGGAAATCCACAGCAGATCAGGCTGCATCTAAATGCATTCAACATTCATTTAATCTCTTTAAATATTGTAAAATTTTTAAATATTTCTTGCAAATGGCTGAGTTTTTATGAGTACATCTGAGATAGCCACAAGAAAAAAAGAATTTCATTTCGCTTCAGTCAGTGATGATAAATCAGATTCTGACCCTAAACAATCAAGACTGCATCTACTCAAAATAGTCAAGTGTTCAAGAACTGTTAGGCCAGGTTTGAAAGTCCTTAGCCAGAGCAGCCCCACCACAATCATATCCACTCCTAGGCACTTAACTGAATGAAGTTCCCATCCCAATTGTGGTCTCACCCTGCCAGAGTGCATGATAAGCAATCATAGAATCACAACCTGTGACTTTTCACTCATTAAAAATATAAAATTATTGACCTGATATTTTTCAGTCCTGCATTATATGTCCTACATTGTTCAGCATACTATTTTTTCCCGTTGATAGTGAAGCAGAAGGGCGACAGGGCTTCACATTTCTAGATCATTGGGGAAGGTTCGACCTGTACAAAAGGGATGAAGTGAGGGGCATCAGTAACTTTGCATGTAGGTTTGCTAGAGCTGTTCAGGAGGGTTTAAATTAATTTGGCAGGGGGATCAGAGCCAGTGCAATAGGGCTGAGATACAAACAGAGGGATGATAGAGCAAAATTGCAGTGATTGGGATGAGAAAATCGAAAATGGTGATGAATACAGGGCAGAAGGTGGTATATTTGAATGCCCACAGTATACGGAATAATGTCAATGAACTGGCAGTGCAGTTACATATTGGCACATATGACATGGGCATCACTGAATCATGGCTGGAAGAAGATAATAACTGGGAGCTGAACGTACAAGGATACACCTTGTACTGAAAGGACAGGCAGGTAGGCTGAGGGGCTGGGTGGCTCCATTGGTAAAAACATGAAATCAAATGATTAGGAAGAGGTGACAGGGTCTGGAGGTGTAGAATCATTGTGGGTAGAGCTAATAAACTGCAAGGGTATGAAGACCCTGATGGAAGTTATATCCAGGCCTCCAAACTGTAGTAAAGATGTGGTCTACAAGGGGAGATAGAAAGTACTTTTCAAAAGGGCAATGCTACAGCAGTCATGGGGGATTTCGGTATGCGCGTAGATTGGGAAAGTCAGGTTGGTGCTGGATCCCAAGCAGGGGATTTTTAGAATGCCTACGAGATGGCTTTTTAGAGCTGCTCGTGGTTGAGCCTACAAGGGGATGAACTATTCAGGACTGGGCATAGTGTAAAGAACCAGAATTGATTAGAGAGCTTAAGGTAAAAGAACCCTTAGGGGACAGTGATCATAGTATGATAGAATTCACCCTGTAATTTGAGAAGAAGAAGCTAAAGTCAGATGTATCAGTATTACAGCGGAGGAAATAGAATTACAAAGGCATGAGGGAGGAGCTGGCCAAAAATGGTTGGAAGAGAACGTGGGCAGGGTTGATGGCGGAGCGACAATGGCTGTAATTTCTGGGAGCAATTCATAAGGCACGGGATAGATACATCCCAAAGAAGCAGAAGTATTCTAAAGGCAGGATGATGCAAATGGGGCCAATTCAAAGCCAGCATAAAAGCCAAAGAGAGGGCATATAATAGAGCAAAGATTAGTGGGAAGTTAAAGGACTGCGAAGCTTTTAAGAGCCAACAAAAGTCAACTAAAAAGGTCATAAGGAAGAAAAAGATGGAATACAAAGGTAATATAATATTAAAGAGGATACAAAAAGTTTCTTTCAATTCATAAAGTGTGAAAAGAAAAGAGAGTAGATATCAGACTGCTGGAAAATGATGCTGGAGAGTTAGTAATGGGGGACAAGGAAATGGCAGATAAATGAATTGAGTAAGTATTTTGCATCAGTCTTCACTGTGGAAGACACGGGCAGTATGCTGGATGTTCAAGTGTGTCGGGGCAGAAGAGAGTGAAATTGCCATTACTAAGGAGAAGTGTTTGGGAAACTGAAAGGTCTGAAGGTAGGTAAGTCACCTGGACCAGATGGCCTACATGCCAAGGTTCTGAAATTGGTGGCTGAAGAGATTGGAGAGACATTAGTAATGATCTTTCAAGTATCACTAGTTTCTGGTTTGTTTTGGGAGGACTAGAATGTTGCAAATGTCACTCCACCTCTTCCTCAGAGGCTGGGAAGGTGTTGGAGTTGATTGTCAAGGATGTGGTGTTGGAAGTATATGATGAAATAGGCCATAGTCAGCAAGTCAGCATAGTTTCCTTAACGGAAAATCTTGCCTGACAAATCTGTTGGAAACCTTTGAAGAAATAACAAGTAGGATAGATAAAATTGGTGGATGTTGTGCACTTGGATTTTCAGAAGGCCTTTGATAAGGTGCCACACATGAAATGCTTAGCAAGTTAGGAGACCCATGATATTACAGGAAAGATACTAGTATGGAAAGAGCATTGGCTGATTGGCAGCAGGCAAGGATTGTGAATAAAGGGAGCTGCCAGTGACTAGTGGTATTCCACAGGGGTCTGTGTTGGGACCATTCTTTTTATGTTATATGTCAATGATTTGGATGATGGAAATGATGGCTTTGTTGCCAAGTTTATGGACGATACAAAGATAGGTGAAGAGGCAGCTAGGTGAAGAGGCAGCAGAGGGGCCACAGAAGGAATTAGACAAATTTGGAGATTGGGCAAAGAAGTGGCAAATGGAATATGATGTCGGAAAGTGTATGGTCATGCACATTGGTAGAAGAAATAAAAGTACAGACTATTTTCTAAATGGAGAGAAAACTCAAATATCTGAGATGCAAAGGGACTTGGAAGTCCTTGTGTAGGATTCCCTAAATTTTAATTTGCAGATTGAGTCAGTGGTGAGGAAGGTAAATGTGATGTTAGCATTCATTTTGAAAGGGCTAGAATATATAAGCAAGGATGTAATGTTAAGGATTAAGAAGGAACCTAGTGAGGCTTCACTTAGAGTATTGTGAGTAGTTTTTGGACCCTTCATTTAAGAAAGGATATGCTGACATTGGAGATGGTTTAAAGGAGGTTCACAAAAATGATTCCGGGATTGAAAGACTTTTCATATGAGAAGCGTTTGATGGCTCTGCGCCTGGAATTCAGAAGAATGAGGGGTTGATCTCATTGAAACCTATCGAATATTGAAAGGCAGCAATAAAGTGGATGTGGAGAGGATGCTTCCTATGGTGAGAGAGTCTAAGACCAGAGGACACAGCCTCAGAATAGAGGATCTCCATTTCGAATGGAGATGAGGAAATTTCTATGGTCAGAGAGTGGTGAACCTGTAGAATTCATTGCCATGGGTGGCTGTGGAGGTTAAGTCATTGGGTATATTTAAGGAATAATTTGATCGTTTCTTAATTAGTCAGGGCATGAAGGGATAGAGGGAGAAGGCAGGAGATTGGGGCTGAGAGGGAAATGGATCAGCCATGATGAAATTGCAGAGCAAACTTAATGGGCCAAGGGGCCTAATTTTGCTCCTCTATCTTATAATAGAACTGATAGAGGATTGAACATAAGTTCTTTATAGGACTTATGAGAGTACATATCAAAGAATTGAAACTGTTTCCCCTTTGATCCATTCATTAGAAACATAGAAAACAATACAGGCCCTTCAGCTCACAAAGCTGTGCCCAACATGTCCCTACCTCAGAACTACCTAGGCTTTACCCATAGCCCTTTATTTTTCTTTATAGGCAAAGTGCTAAGCTATCAAAATCTATCATCTTGCAATTGAATATCTCATGTTTCTATTATAATGTCCAGCCAGACCCCAAAAGCAAAACTGTTGGCTTACTTTTGTAAATCCTCACAACATGTGCCTGTTTGTTGATCAATGGAAAAAGTGATGTCTGCTATAATTGTGCTATAAAGCTTCCTCTAAGTGTTCAGTCATTAATCTAATCCTTACGAGATTGTCTAGGGTAAGGGATTTTGGGAAAAATAATCTGCCAATAACTTTTTTTGGGAATCTGATGAATTGTGTTTTATTTTTATGTTGCGAAAATTTCTCATTCCACCGTATTTTGGGGCTACTACAGTTGCTGAAATCACAGTATTGCATGCAGTTTGGTATCTGGAATGGATGAAACTAGAGGAAGTGCAAGCAAACTGCTTCCTTGAAGACAGAATTGTCACATGAGGAGAATTCGGGTTGACCAGTGGCTGATTTCACTAGAGCTTGGAACAATAAAAGAGATATCATTGAAAAATACTAAATTCCAAGTACGAAAGGTTCAATAGACTGAGTACAGAAGGGACATTTTCCAAGGTTGGCGTCCCTACAAATAGGGGTCACAGTGTCAGGATATGGAGGAAGGTACTTAGGGTGGATATGAGAAAAAATTTCTATACTTAGTGGTGGTGAATCTGTGGAAGTTTCCACTACAGGAGTTGTGAAGGCCAAGACAATATTTAAGAAAACAAATGGCAGAGTAGCGGTTAGCACAGTGCTGTTACAGTGCCGGGTTTAATTCCTGCCGGCATTTGTACATTCCTCCTTGACCACATGGGCTTCTTCCAGGCACTCTGGTTTCTTCTAACCTTTCAAAGACGTACAAACGGGTTACTAGGTTAATTGGTCACATGGGTGTAATTGGGCAGCACAGGTTATCCGGGCCTGTTACCGCGCTGTATCTCTAAATAAGAATAGAGGTCTAGATGAAAAAGGCATTGAGTATAATGGAGAGAGTGGAAATGTCGTATAGAGGATCAATCTTGATTGATTTGCTAGTGGGTGAGGCTTATAAGGTTGAGTGGACTCATCTGCTCATATTCTTCGGTGTTAATATGTGGTTGAAACAGGTGTTAAAAGACCCCCCCCCCACTCCCCAGACCACAAGCAGCATGGGAATAAGAGAAAGTGTGGGCTAAGGAAGAGCAGAAAGTTGGGATACTTGAACTAATTAGTTTGTGGAGGAGATTTGAGGGGTTGTTGGCCTTCAGCTGGTACTATTCCCTATGCTTTCTAGTCCACATGTTTTGACAGCACATTTCTGTTGTCTCCAAACTATTTGGCCCAGGAAATTAAAAAAATATATACTTTTCTTGTTTGGGACTATTCTCTGTGCAAATTGGACTGGTCAGGGAGCTGATGGCACCAAGATTGTTCAGAACTATGTCTTTTGTATCATTTGTTGCCACGTGCAGAATCAGGCAGAATCAGTACATGTCTGGCTGCAGTAGTCTGGGAGAAGGATGCAGGATTATTCAGAATAAATATTGAAGAGTTTAGTTATATTAGCATTATAGTTCAGGATGAATCTTGATGGAGTTGCAATATTATCAAGGCTAACAATGAATTTAATGCAAGACAATTGGATGCATTCCATTGTAATGAGAGAGGTGATCTCTCCATGGCATTTCTAGGCAACTTTAATATGGTCTCCTTACTAATGGGTTCACAAACTTGCAGATTTCAGTGTGTTAGAAAATACACTATCTAAAAGAATGTGAAGTAGGTTCAATACTAACTCAGAGTGGGAATGATTGCAGAACCCTGGGGAAATGACAGTGTAAAGGGACTTCCTGAACAAGAGTTTCAGACGGGCATAAAGGCTTAATATGACACGGTGTTTGGTGATGGCTCAAGTGCAGACAGCCAAATGAACAGTTCACTGAATTTTAATAACTTACAGAACAAAAGGAAAATAATAAATGCGAGGTGAACAGGGCTACTATCTAAAACTCTCAATGTAAAATCTAACAACATCACTGTGGCTCAGAAGCAATAACTTAATACTAAATTAATTCCGCTCCCTAATGGCATCAAGCTAAATTGTAATCCTCTTTCCCAGAATGTGGACTAAGGTAAACAGGGAGCATTTCCATCATTGACCACGGCCTGAAAAACAGCAGGGGCTTTGGCCAGACCAAAAGGCAGCACGATGTATTCATACATCGTGAGGGTATTGAATGCTTTCTCCATTCGTCCCCCTCTTGGGTGCGAATCAGGTTGTAAGCATTCTGTAGAGCCATCTTGGAGAATATTGTTGCTCCCTGATGGTGCTTAAATGCAGGGGCAAGCAGGGGAAGAGGGTAGTGGTTCTTCACCACAGTGTTGTTAGAGGGCTGATGATCACTGCAAGGATGTATTTTGACGTTCTTCTTGCTCACAACAAAGAAGCCGACGCCTGCTAGAGAGGTTGACCAGTGGATAAATCCAAAGGCCAATTTCTCCTTGATGTGTTCTTCTATGGCCACCATTCCAGAATGAGAGAAGACAAAGAGCTGTCCCCGGGGAGGATGAGAGCTAAGTAAGAGGTCAATGGTGCCGTCATGTGACCTATGTGGAGGAAGTGAGGTTGCCTTCTCCTTAGTGAAGTCCTCAAGATGGTTGGCATATTTAGCTAGAACACCAGACAGGTCCACACTAGTGTTGGCAAAAGAGGGGATATGCTGACAGGGGCTTGAGCTGGACCTAGGCAGGGAGACTGGCACGCTGCTCCCCACTCTTGGAGTGCCTGAGCAACCAGATGATCCATGGGTTGTGTCTAGATAGCCAGTGAAGGCCAAAACCCAGTGACAATCAGGTGTAACTACAAGATAGAAGGAGAACTGTTCCCTGTGGTCGCATTCTATCACAAGTTGGTGGAAGGGTGGACCCTGCCTGTGCCCAAGAGCTGACCATCCAGAAGCTTGAAATCTATATTCTCTCTCATTTCCTGTTTGAGACAGAGAGATATCCATGATGTTCCTACTGGCCCAAAGTCAACAAATGCCAGAAGCTGATGGGTCTAGGATTCCCATGACAGGGAAGCTGTGAACATGACTCGATTAGGGGAAAATACTTGCAAGGAGAATTGACCCATCAAAATTCCCCTTCTTGTTGATGGGGGTCCTTTTTTACTGCGCACTTCGGACATGACGCCTGGAAGTTTTCTGGACACCTGTTCTGTGCTGATCTCATTCCTCCAAGGACAGGTATATGTCCCCCACCAGCACGGGCTCCTCCGTAGACTGGGCAATGAGAGACAGGGTGAAGACGGACAGAGATCTAAGGTGAAGGAGGTCTGGGGCATTCTCTCTCTGCGCCACTCAATTGTCTGGCAAGATTTATCAGGTCACCCAGGGTTTTCTGTTTGTTACGCACTGTGATCTCATGCTGGACCTGTGCACTCAGCCCACACTGGAAAGCAGTGATGAAGGATATCTCGTTCCACCCCTTCTCGACCTCAAGAGAACGGAACTTTACTGTGTTGTCCCTCACTTTCAGTTTCTCCTGACACAGGTCCAGGAGTTGGTGGGCAGCCTCCTGTACCCGCACTGGAAGATCAAACGCTCTGTGAACTGGACTATAAGTTGCCAGGCTGCAAGGGATCCTTGTTCTCATAGATCATTGAACAGGCTGAGTGGGGCTCAGTCTAAGAGATTCGCCACATACGTCAGTTTACACACCTCACTGAACTGGTGAGGCTGGGCTTGGAAAGGCAGCTCACACTGGATAATAAAGTTCCTGAAGCTGACAGGGTCAGCGGTGACTCTGGCCGGTGTAGGAGTACTCGGTTCAGTTCCGGAGTATTGGGGCATTAATGTCTGAGGTTTATGAGGCTGCTGCTGCTGGAGGTGGATCTGCCCCAGAAGAGATCTGCTGAAGAGCAGTAGTGAGACCAGCAGCGGCTGCCACCTGATTTGTGGCGAGTTGGTGAACTGATGCTGCAAGTGTTGACTCCTGTACTCCCTTCTTGGTCAGGGCTTGCCACGCTCAAAGTATTTGTGACACTGTACGGGCCACGGCTGCCAAACCAGCCTCCACTGACTTCCCTCCTACCTGACCAACAAAATTTAGGGCCCAGCTCAGGTGTTCTCTCTCTGCTGGGTCCATTTTGATGGTTGAGTCTTGCTGACACAATGGTTGGTGACGGCCCAAGTTCTGAGGGAGAGACACAGAAGTGGAATAAACAGTTCATTGAGTTTTAACAAGAACAAGAGGAAAATAATAAACGCTAGCCCAACAGGGCCGCTAACTAAAACTCTCAAGCTGAAATCTAAAGCCACCACTGCAGCTCCAAACAGTAACTTAATACTAAACTAAGACCGTTCCTTTAAAGCGTCAATCTAAATTGTAATCTTCTTTCCCGGAAGGTGAACTAAGGTAAGCAAGGAGCGTTTCCATCATTGTTCTTCAGTAAAGACTCGACAAAACTGAAACCAAAGGAAGGGAGTCAAATGCAATCACAAAGAAGCCCTAATAGTGAGTGACAGCACCCAGACTCTGCAGCAGAGTCCGTGGTTGTGACAATCTGCTACTGTAATATCCAATGATTTTATAAAATTGGATGGTTCGATTAGCAACATATTAGGATGGGATATTATCCTCATCAGTAATACAATCTCCTAACTTTCTCAGTGACATAATACAATATCAGCAACTTTTGTCAGTAATAGCTCTCTACCTGCAAATGTCTACTAGTGGGAAATACAATTACAGAAATATCACAAGAACATAATCACCTCTGTAGAGCATACTAGCTTAGATGGGGACAGGTTATCATAGTTCTTTGTCACTGAAGAATTACTCTGATATTTATGACCTAAAGGCATGATGGGAGCTGTATCTTTACAAGGTCTGAAGTGGTTTAAATGAAAGGTCAATCTATCAGTCTACAAATGCATAATACCATGGATGCCGTAAATCCAAAATAAAAATCTGAACTTGCTTGAAATGTTCAAGAAGTCAGGCAGCCTCCATGGAGACAGGAACTGTTAATGTTTCAGACCAATCACCTATCAACAGCATTGGGAGAAATTAGAGATACAGTAGCCAAGGTTTTAGACGCAAGTGAAAGAGTGAGAAAAATAAACTGGAAATTTTGCAAGGAGGCAGAATGGAGGAAAAAATAAGTAACAAAAGTAATGTCATAAAGTAAAATCATAAAGTCATAGAAAAATACAGCATAAAAGCAGTCCATTGTGCCAACCATCAACCATTCATTTATAATAAATCTTCACTAATTCCTTTAAAATTCGCTTCACTTTCTCATCATCTCCCCTCAGCTTCTACTCCTCACCTACACAGTAAGGACAATTAACAGTAACAAATCAACATATCCATTTACATGTCTTTGGAATGTAGGAAGAAACACATGTAGTGACAGGGAGAACATGCAAAGTTCACAGAGAGTACCCAAGTGTAAACTTATGTACAATTTTGCACTCCACAAACTATCTTTCCAGGTAAAGCACTTTGTTGCAAACTCAACTTTCTGGTTAGATCTTCTTTAGTCACATAAACTACAATTTCTTCAGATGAAATTCAGTGAGTGGAGGTTAGTTACATATAAATTATAGGCATATTACTCCACTCTTTAAGAAAGGAGGAAGGCAGCAGAAAGGAAATTATAGACTAGTTACCCTGACCTCAGTGGTTGGGAAGATGTTAAAGTCAATTGTTAAGGATGAGGTGATGGAGTACTTGGTGACACAGGACAAGATGGTACAAAGTCAGCATGGTTTCCTTCAGGGAAAATCCTGCCGGGCGAACCTTTTGGAAATCTTTGAGGAGATTACAAATAGGATAGATAAAGAGGATGCAGCAGATATTGTATATTTGGACTTTCAGAAAGCCTTTGATAAGGTGCCACAAATAAGGCTGCTTACCAAATTAAGAGCTCATGGTATTACAGGAAAGTTACTAACATGGTTAGAGTATTGGCTGATCGGTAGGAGGCAGCGAATGGAAATAAAAGGATCCTTTTCTGGCTGGCTGCCAGTGACTAGTGGTGTTCCGCAGGGGTCAGTGTTGGGACCACTTCTTTTTATGCTGAATATAAATGATTTAGATGATGGAATAGATGGCTTTGTTGCCAAGTTTTCAGATGACATGAAGGTTGGTGGAGGGGCTGGTAGTGTTAAAGAAATAGGTAGGATGCAGAAGGACTTAGACAGATTAGGAGAATGGGTAAAAAAATAGCAAATCAAATGCAATGTTGGAAAATGCATGGTCATGCACTTCAGTAGTAGAAATAAATGTGTGGACCATTTTCTAAACGGGGAGAAAATTGAGGAATCTGAGACGCAGAGGGATTTGGGAGTCCTTGTGCAGAACACCTTGAAGGTTAACTTGCAGGTTGAGTCAATAGTGTGGATGGCAAATGCCATGTTAGCATTCATATCGAGAGGTCTAGAATACAAGAGCAAGGATGTGATGCTGAGGCTTTATAAGGCACTGGTGAGGCCTCACCTTGAGTATTGTGAACAGTTTTGGGCCCCTCATCTGAGAAAAGATGTGCTGGCATTGGAGACGGTCCAGAGGAGGTTCACAAGGATGATCCCAGAAATGAAATTGTTATCATACACAGAACGTTTGATAGCTCTGATCTGTACTGGCTGGAATTCAGAGGGATTGGGGTGGGGGGGGGGGGGGGCGTGTGGATCTCATTGAAACATTGCAAACGTTGAAATGCCTAGACCGAGTAGTTGTGGTAAGGATGTTTCCCATGGTAGGAGAGGTGAGGACAAGAGGACACAGCCTTAGGATAGAAGAGCCTAATTCTGCTATGCCTTATGTTATCAATCCAATTCAGGTGCAGCTGCAGAATCATCAAATGCGATGAATGGTCAAAAGAATTATCCAATCATCTCAGCCCAATTGGAAGCCAGGGCTATCAATCAGCCTGATTTCTAAGTGAGCAGTCTGCCAAGGACAAAATATGTGCTTTAGGGTTAGGATCTTCTAGATTTCCTTTTTAATTTCTGATGGTCTTCCCCATCGCATCCTGCCACCACAAAGAGTCCACCCCACCCACCAAAGTCCTATGCCCTTTGTGATATCTAGACCATAACACTGAAGATTCAAGGCCCACTTCAGAAAATACCTATCCTTGGCTAACAACTCATTGTCTGTGGTTAATTGGGTTTCGACCTATGCATAATAATTACATCAAAGTTTTGACACATCTGATATTGGACTACTCGATAGATGAAAAGATAAGCGATAATATCCGCTGACAAGCAAAATGTTAACCGTGCACTTTTCAAGGGAAATGCATGATATTTTAGCAAGTGAATGAGTCAGTTTAGTGCTACTACTCTTACCTTTGATGCAAAAGAGTGTGGAGTTATCATCTTGATCCAAAGGTTTGGAATTTGTTATCCAGAGTAACATTCCAGCAAAGTTCTGAGGAGTGTGGCATTATCAGAAATAACATCTTTTAGAAACAGCATTTATCCCCTTGAATAAACATAAAATATATCCCAGCTCTTTACATAAAGAGTAGTTGATTTCTGTCTGATGCCCCTAATTAACATGTAATGCATTTTATCTGGTTGCTTTCACACTAGTGTTATGGGCTTGCTGCATAGAATTTGGCTTTTATTTGTTGAGCTGACTGCAGTGAGCATACTTCCAAAAGTGAATCAATTTGTTAGGAGGTTCTCAATGACAGAATATCCTTTTTAAATGCTGGGTTTCACTTCTATTTGTATATCAGTAATCCTTTTGATTTTGTTCCAGGCTCTCATTAGGGCACAGATACAAGTCTCAGTGTATAGAAAGTTAAAGGCTGTGTCTTCCACCTCATGTTGTGTGAGGAAGTTGATATCATTCCTTGAAATTTTCAAGGAAGAATTTAGATTTATTGGAACCTTTTCAAATCTTTAGTATCTCAAATACAGTATTTACTCTGCAGTTAATTTCTTCTTAATGACTGTTACTCTTATTCTGTAGGAACATAACAACAAAATTGTATCTAATTAACAGGTTTGAGTGAGTGCCCAGGATGTGTTGGTATTGACAAATGGTGGGAACCTCCTGTTGTGTTAATATTGAGTGTGGACTGTTTGGTCTAGAGTTTTGGCCATGAAGCACTCTTTCCTCAATGCAAAATATTTCATTAACTACCTCACATACTGATCAGGAAGTTTGTTTCAAGTACAGTAGTGCTAGAAAGTTTGTGAACCCTGTAGAATTTTCTCTATTTCTGCATAAATATGACCTAAAATGTTTTTTTTTGTCTAGTTCTAGAACTTACATGAAGATCTGATCACATTTTGGGTCATATTTATGCAGAAATAGTGAAAATTCTACAGGATTTACAAACTTTCAAGCACCGCTGTATAATGTCAACTTATTGGATAAGATTAATAAATTAGCAGTCAGGATTCACTCTGAGAAGATCAAATTTGCAATTATTTTAATGTAAATTAGAATCTTGTGCTTCTTCTGATTTTCATTCACTCTAGATTTCAATTTCTATGTGTGAACAGAAAACACTCAGTAGGTCAGGCAGCAACTGTAGAAATAAAAACCACTATTGTTAGAGATAAGGGTTCTTCGTCAGAAGGTCTTTGGGTTTTGACAGGGTCAGTGGTCTGCCTGGCATATTATCCTTCCACAGATGCTTGCTGGCCTGATAAGCGTTTAATTCCTGGCTACCAAACTATGTATTGAACTACTGTGAACAAGCAGATCTACAACTTTTACCTAGAAAATGACTATCAGCTTTTATGTTAATCATCATCAAAAATTAGAACTATCCAGCATCTCGACCTCCTGAACGTCACCTCTTGTCTTCCGTCATCAATGGATCATTGCTCATGTGAAGAAGGGTTGAAAGCAACATTTGTACATAATGTATTCTGGGTGGGGTTATTCTAGGTCCATTCATTCAGAGTGGAACAATAGCAAGTCCACTGATTGAGAAGGATATATCTGTCAGAATGGGTTATGTGTGACCCATAGTGAAATATCAGCATCTCTTTTTGCAGCAATTCATTTGTGCGAGATCCACAAGTGCCCAGAATAGCATCTGCAGGAGTTACAGCCACATGCCTTCCTCGTGGAAATCACTGGAATGGATAGAGAACAGATCTGACAGCTTTAAACTGCTCATCCATGAGGCAGTGTAGGTCATCAGCTCTCGCAGACAAGTATTGTCAAGGCCCAGGATATCTTTGACACTACCACCACAATCAAGCCACTTTCTCACCTTCCAGAGCTCTGGAAGAGCAGCGGTCAAAAAACATATCAGCTGTTAATTCTAAAACCAGAACATGCTGGAAATCCTCAGCAGGGTGGGCTGCATCTGCAGGAGGAGAAGCAGTACTAATGCTTCAGTTTGCCAGAAATGGGAAGGGACAAGAGGAGCTTGTAAAGCATCCTTTAAATTTCTCCCACTCACCTTAGGGAGGATGTCTCAGTCCTGGGAAGGGCCCAGAGGAGGCTTTCAAGAATGATTCCTGGTATGACGGGTTTAGTATATGAGGAGCGTTCTATTGGTGCAGTTCAAAAGGATCAGGGCACTGAATACTGAAAGGCCTGAGTAAAGTGGATGTGGAGAAGATGTTTCCATATTCAGAGAATCGGAGATCCGAGGGCACAGCCTCCAAGGAAGAGGGGCCCCTTTAAAACTGAGATGAGGAATTTCTTCGGCAAGAGGACGGTAAATATTTGGAATTCATTGCCTCTGAGGGCTGTGCAGAGTAAGTCATTGGGTGCATTTAAGGCAGAGTTAATAGGTTCTTGATTGGTAAGGAGGTTAAGGGTAATGGGGAGAAGGCATGAAAATGAGTTTGAAAGAAATCAGACATGGTTGAGTGCTGGTGCGGACTGAAGAGGGGGCAAATGGCCTAATTCTGTTACGATATGTTGCAATTTCATGGTCTCCCGATCTTAAAGCGATACCCTCTACTTTTAGACTGCCATACCTAATTGGATGCAAATACTTCACTTTATGTAAAGAACACCTTTAGAGCACTTAAAAAGGTGTGTTTTTTTTTTCTTTTTAAAACTTAACTCTAGAAGCCGGTGTATTAGTAAGTTGTACAAAAGCATCCAACATTGTGCACAGCTGAGTTCCCAACGTACAACTAATTTACACCAGGCAAAGCCAACTGTCAAATTAATGGTTGCAAACAGTCCACTTTATGAACGAACAGCTCTGAAGCATTTCCTTCTAATCTCATTCTAAGGCTGAGCCCCCATCCCGTTAGTAGCTGCAGTATTACAAAGTACTCTGAGGACACAAGGGACTGCAGACGCTGGAATCGCAAGCAGAGAACAAATTGTTGGGAGAACCGAGAGGGTCAAGCAGCATTTAGATAAAGAGAGATTAGTTTTATTTCTCACCTGTACATTGAAATGGGTCATTTGCATTGAGGATGTGCCACCCTGCCTACAGTGCCAACAGAAGACTTCCGCGATTTACTAGCCGTAACTCTTTGGAATGTGGGAGAAAATCGGAGCAACTAAAGAAAACACACACAGCCATGGGTGGCCTTACAGACTGCAGTGGGATCTGAATCTCAATATTGCAGCTGGCCCTGTAAAGTGTTAACACAGACTGTTGTGCTACTATGCCGTTCCTCCAAGACTTTGCCACCACATCAGCTTTATCTCACGGAGGAATCAACCAGGTCTCATGGGCTTGTCAGGTCGCACCAGCGGTGATGAAATGGTGGAGCACCTGGAAGCGGTTGGGGGGATCTGGATGTGGAAGTGGGAATGGCAACCCTTGTCAAATTTGATTCCTGGCCTGGGACCTTCCAGCATCAGCCCATGGATGGACTCTGGACCCAAGAGTTCAGGTTTCTCAGACGGTGAATTCAGTGCCTACCAGAGACCATCTATGGAGGTAAGGGGATAGTCCATGTGCTGAGTTGAGACCTTGCACCAGGATCAATCAAGTCCTGATACTGAGACTTGACCTGAGACGACAATCTCTCTTTGCCTCTGCAGATGGTACTTGGATCTCAAAGTACTCTATCTCATTTTAAAGGCATCAGCTCAGCAAACACACACAAAATGCTGGAGGAACTCAACAGGTCTGACAGTATCTATGGAAATAAACAGTCAACGTTTTAGACTGAGACCCTTCATTTGGACTAGAACGGAAGGGGGAACATGCCAGAATAAGAAGGTTGTGGGAGGGGAACGAGTACAAGCTATAAGTTGATAGGTGAATCCTGGTGGCTGGGGGTGGGGGAATGAAATAAGAAGCTGGGAGGTGATAGGTGGATAAGGTAAAGGGATGGAGAAGAAGGAATCTGATAAGAGGAGGGTGGACCATGGGAGAAATGGAAAGGTGGGGGCACCAGGGGAAGGTGATAGGCAGGTGAGAAGAATAGTTCAGCAGGTGGACAGAGTAAAGAATTGAAGATGGGAGTGCAGGGGGAAGAATTTATCGGAAGCTGGAGAAATCAATGTTCATGCCATCAAGTTAGGTCTACCCAGACGGAATATGAGGTGTTGCTCTTCCAACCTGGAAGTGGCCTCATCACAGCAGAAGAGGAGGCCATGGACCGACACGTCAGAATAAAAATGGAGATAGGAAGTAAAATGGTTGGCCACTGAAATCCAACTTTTTGCAGATAAATTGAAGGACTTAAAGCTCTCCACTTCTTTTTCAGCAGAAGATCTGACCAGTTCCCTTTCATCATGATCCTCCTCTGGTGGAACTGGTCCTCACACTCAACATGTTCTGATTTGGTCTCTCCCACTTCTGCCAAGCTGAAGGTGCAGCCGTGAGCACCTGATTGGGCCTTCTGCCTTATCATTGGCTACATGGAATAAGTCCATATTCCAAGCCTTCCCCTGATTATGCTCCCCAAATCTTTCTGCACGACACTGACCGCTGCATTGGTGTTGCTACAGGCACCTATGCTACGCTCATCAATTTCATTGGCTTTGCCTCCAGCTACCACCTTGCCTTTAAATTTATTTGGTCCATTTCTGATACCTCTCTCCCCTTTCTTGATCTCTTTGTCTCATCTCTGGAGACAAGCTGTCCACTGACATCTTTTATAAAGCTACCGATTCCCATGGCTATCTTGACTATTCCTTTTTCTACCCCTGTTTTCTGTAAGAATGCCATTCCCCTTTCTTGGTTCTTTCTTCTCTGCTGCATTGGCTCATAGGGTGAGGCTTTCTTTTCCAGGATATCAGTTACATCCTCCTTTTTCAAAGAACAGTGTTTCCCTTCCTGCCTTCATCTGCATTTCCTCCATTTCCCAGACTTCCATACTTACCCCATCTTCCCACTGCCTTAACAGGGATAAAGTTCCTCTTGTCCTCACCTACCATCCAATGAGCCTCCTCATCCAACACATTATGCTCCACAACTTCCACCATCTTTAACAGGACCCTACCACCAAACAAATCTTTACCTCCTCCCAACCCCAACTCCTCACTTCCCACAGGGTTCACTCCCTCTGTGATTCCTTTGTCCATTGATCCCTCCTCACTAATCTCCTTCCTGACACCTGTCTGCTGGGCCCACTTCTCCTTCCCTTTCTCCTATGGATTCTCCTCTCCTTTCAGATTTATTGTCCTTTAGCCCTTTACCTTGTCTACTTATCACCTCCCAGCTTTTTACTTCATCCCCCCTCCCTCACCCACCAGGCTTCTCCTATCACCTTTTAGCTTTCAATCCTTCCATCTTCTTATTCTAGCATCTTCCCTTCCTTTCCAGTCCTGATGAAGGGTCTTGGCCCAAACTGTTGACTGTTTACTTATTTCTATAGATGCTGTCTCATCTGTTGAGTTCCTCCAGCATTTTGTGCATGTTGCTCTGGATTCCCAGCATCTATAGAATCTGTAGTGTTGATAACTTGGTGTTCTGTGTTTGTAATGCTGGGTTGCACTGTTTGATTTAACTTCTCTTTAACTTCCATTAACTAAGTTAAGGTGTAAAACAAATGGTTGTTTTCTCCTTGAATTCATGCAAAAACTTAATTCTAAAACACGTGGAAACATTTTTGCTTCCTTCCACGACCTAGCCCCATTTATTATGAAGTGCTCTAAATTGTTCTAAGACATATAACTTGGTGCCCAGAAACACTAAATTGCAATATTTGACTTAAGCTGAGCTAGGCAGTACCTTTTACCCTGGGTGGAAGTAGCTAATACAAGGAGGTATAATTTTAAGGTGATTGGAGGGAAGTATAGGATGGGGAACTTTCAGAAGTAGATTTTTTACATACAGAGTGGCGGGTGTGTGGGTTGTGCCAGAGATAGTGGTAAGGCAGGTACAATGGAAATGTTTAAGGGACTCTTAGAGGATGAAAGAAAAATGGAGGGCTGTGTGGGAAGGATGCACCAAAGTGATCTTGGATTAGGTTAAAAGGTTGGCACAACATCATAGGCCTGTACTGTGCTGTACTGTTCTGTGTTCTATTTTAACTTTCATTAGCTGAGTTCGTGGGTTCAGAAAAATTGTTGCAAAGGACTTCATTTTATATGGAGGGCAGTTCTGAAGAACTTGGGATTAATTTTCATTAAAGTATGTCAGTGGAGGGGAACAATTTGGGCCTTTGTTCAACAAGGATGCAGAGCACATTCATGCTATCATGATGTGGGACAAATGTAAGAGGATTGTAAATCCACGTTCGCAATAGAACATAAACATAGTACTGGTTAGGAACAGGGTGGAGGACATCTGAGGTAACATGGGTACAAATGGGAAGGGAATGGACCAAAGGAGAGAGGAGAGAATAAAGACAGGAAGAAGTAAGACTGAAGGGGAGAAAAGCAGCCTTCCAGGGCAGTTCTGCCTATGGATTTTAGACATGTGTAAAAGCGGGCTGGGGCACTATGAGACTGGAATCTGTGGAAGGAAGGTCTGAGAAAATTAAGTCCATTGACTAGATAGGTGATCATGGTCAGATGTTCAATTAGGGGGACAAGATCTGAAGGAAGGTATGAAGAAGTGTCTGAGAGCTGATATCTGGCTTCAATGAACTACAGGTCAGTTCACCAGGCCACAACAGCATCACTGCTACCTGTGGGTTGGATGACAGTGTTATGTTTGATTGCCTACAGTTCAGAGGGTGGTAGGCTCAAGAGCGGGGGAAGAATGGAAAGGTCAAGGCGCTCAATGCCACGTTAGTTGATAGCAATGTTAACCCATGTAGCACAATGGCAGAATCACCGGGTTTAGATTCTGCTATGATTGAAACTCTTCAGATTCAGATTCAATTAATGATCACATGTACATTGCAACCTACCATTAACATCCAACACAACCTAATGAAATGATAGCGGGCAGACCACGAGTGTCACCACCCATTCTGACACCAGTGTAGCATGTCCATAATGCTTGGTAGAGCAACACAGAACACAACAAGCAGGAAAGCAACAACAGGAGAAGTAATCCCGTTCCTCCCTCCCACCCACCCCCTTCCACGCACCCACACCCAGTCCTCCAACCCAAGCACAGGCTGTCTTCGGCCTCTAATGGACTTGCAGATACTTGCAATTCTTCAACAAAATATTGGTTAATTATTTACATCTGTGTTCCTTTCAGCATGTCAATAAACTCCTTACATCCAACAGAGGTGATTCTGAACTGCAGTCACAGTCCAGCTGAGCAATCTCCAGCAGCCAATGTGTCCATAGTGAGCTCCCACAAGCAGCGGTGTGATAGCCAGCAGGTAATCTGTTTAATGATGTTGAATGATAAATATTGATCAGGACATCAGAGACTATTCTCCAGTGCTCCCTTGAAGTAATTCCACAGGATCTCTAATGTAAGTGAAGGTAAGGTTACGTATAAATGCTGAAAACCGGAAATGAAACAGAAAATGCTGAGAATGTCAGCAAGTCAGGAAACCACCATGGAGAGAAAAGTAATTTCAGGTCAGAACTTGTACTTTGTAGGAGATAAAACAGGTTTTAAGTTGTAGGGAAGGGTAAGGGGCAGGGTGTACTAAAGGGAAAGTGTGTGGTAGGATGGGATGCCAGGAAAGGTGGAATGATACCTATGGTGGAGAAACTGGCTGGAATGAGGGGTAAAGGCAAATGAAAACTGGTTGGGGTGGTGCAATAATAAAAATTGCATCCATCTGAGAGGGAAGGTATCTCCGTTAAGGAATCATCTGCATCTAAGTATATTTATTATCGAAGTACGTATGCAGTATACAACCTTAAGATTCATCTTCCCCACAGACAGCCACGAAAAAAAAGAAAACTATGGAACCCATTCCAAAAAAAAACATCACCTCCCCACCCCCCCCCACCGACCCTGTGCAAAATAAATTGCGTAAAATGGCAACAGGAACATCAGCTCCTCCTCATGCACAATCAGTTCTGCTCCGGAACATTTCTGGAATGAGAATTGAACCTGCAACACTCTGACGCAGAGCCATCCATGCTACCAGCCAACGTGTGGGACATGCAAGAAAATTGGTGCATCCTCTCTATACCTGCTTACAAGTGTCTCACATTGAGCTTTGAATACACTGTCTCTTAATTATTTATGGTGCCGACGCTCTTCACTGAAACGGGCTGACACCATCAATCAAGCATTCACACAAAAAGTCCCGAACATTAAATAAAAGTACTAATGAGGGAGTTGTCAGCTAAAACTGCCCTCCAGAACTGCTCTGGCACTAAGATCTTTGCATACACATCTTATACTTTGCCATGTGGATCCATTTGCTGAATTATGGCCTTATAACTCCTTCCTTAGCAGCTGTTATTCGCTATTTATTGGTAGACTAGTTTTAATGTTTATGAGTAATAAATATGCTCAGTTATTTATGAAGTGCTGTATGAGGCAGCAATATATTGGCGTTAAAAGAACTCACCCTATTCATTTCTCTCAGTATTGCTGTCAGTTCTTGTTACATGGATATGCATAAACCTTATTTAATTATGTAGATTAATCTAGTGGGGAAAATTCTAACCATGCAAAATGGGTGGGTTGGTGGTAGGTGGGATGTAAACATTTAAAAATTCTTGAGCAGGTGTAGGCCACTCAGCCCATCAAGTATGCTCTCCTATGTTATAAAATTATGGTCCAAAAATATTGAACTGAATATCATTCATGCCAAGTCCTAACATTATCACTTCCAGTCCTTATTTCCTCCTAGTCCTGCAACTTATTATCTCTCACACAACATACAAATCTCGGTTGATTCTTCTATCACTTACCCAACACTGGACAACAAAGATTTTGCTCCCTGAATATTTTTGGGTGTATCTTACGGATTTTTGGTTATTGATAATGAAATTTCACTATCACGCTCCATTTCTTTGAAATTGTCTGTATTTGTTATTTCAATTCACAATTCGAGTGAGAATAACTGATGGCAAGATTACAGAAGGCATTTTTGTTGGTCTGCAAGTCAAAACATGACATCAATGACAGATATTTCAGTGAACTTATACTGGGACTGGAGAAAATCACATGGAAGGCATTCAATGATGTTGCTGAAAATTTTTCTTGGCAACTGCAAAGCACAAAAGTACATGCATCTGTTTGACAACATGCTTCAAGCATACAAAACCATGAAGTGTAATATGTCACTACAGATTACTTCTCTGCATTCACATTTGGACTTCTTCCTTACAAATCTTGGTGTTGACAGTGACGAGCATGGTGAAAGGTTTCACCAGGACATTGCAGTCATGCAGAAACTGTATCAGGGTAACTCGAATCCATCAATGCTGGCTGATTATTGTTGGACACTTAAGCAAGAAGCCTCAGACACTGAGTACAAATGAAAATCATCAACAAAGCATTTCTAACTTAGTTGAACTATAGCAAGGCGCCCGCACCATGATGCAACTAAATGCATTATATTTAATAAAAGTTAATTTTGCTTCTCTAAATTCCTACATAATGCAAGGAGTCTGAAATTATATTTCTGTTCAGCTTCAAGTGATCTATCATAAGCAAAATAAATGTCTGAGGAAGCAACACTTCAAAAAAAAATTGTTCTCCAGTGTAATTTGCAGTAACTACTGACCTATGGGCATACCTTTGCATTGTTGGAGGAAACTGGAGTAGATGGCAGAAACAGACTTGGTCCCGCTGGTTATGCAAAAATTCCATATGAACAGCACCCTTGGCTGGGATCAAACTCAGGTCTCTGATCTGACTGTGGTTCACCTTTTCCCTTTTAAGTGTATGTGTTTTTTAAGTTTTTAAGATACAGCTATAAGAGAGGTTTGCCTCATTAGAATGAGAGTGATGCCCTCATATTTAACTTGCCTCCTAGTTTTGGCCCAGTTGCTGGCTTTCCAATGCCTCAAGGAACCTGGCAGCTTAAGGAGAGTGTGAGACGAACTTTGTGGAGTCTGCAAAGGCACCTAGCAATGCTTGGAAAAATAGACCAACGTTTATCTCCTTCCCCTGCAGGCCATTGATTCAAAATTCTCACTATCAGAACAGACGTCCAGTAACATCCCGTCCAAAATAAAAAGAACAGTGATCAAGACTCCCTTTGTCCAATCATATATTTCCCTTATCTTCTCTACATATTAATTAATATTTTAAATTGCTAGCTTCCGGGTCTTATGAAGGTCACTAACTTTGTCTCTTTTCCCACAGATGCTGCCTGACCTGCTGAGGTTTTGCCACATATTCATTTTTTTTTATTTCTGGTGTCAGGTTTTCAGCATCTGCAGTATTTTTATATCTTTGTCCATTCTCCAGTTATGTTAACTTTAAGAAGGGAATGGTCCCACTCACTGGTCTGCTTCCTGCACCTGGCTGAGCATTTATTATTTGTGAGTGAACCTGGAAGTGAAGATTGGCAAGCTGTTTACTCATGGGAAACATTACAGCCAAATGTAATTTTGGCATTGTTTGAAGTCCACACATGCAAGTCTGTTAGAATATTATGAAAACAAACAATATTCCAATGGACTCAATAGAAAAAGCAAGTTTGTGCACAATATCTCCTACAACAACAAAGCCAATGAGGTGTTACATAAAAACATAACATAAGAACATAAGAAATAGGAGCAGGAGTCGACCATCTGGCCTGTTGAGCCTGCTCCGCTATTCAATAAGTTCATGGCTGATTTGGCCATGGACTCATTTCCACCTACCTGCCTTTTCCCCATAACCCTTAATTCCCCTACTATGCAAAAATCAATCCAACCTTCTCTTAGATATACTTACAGAAATAGCCTCCACTGCTTCATTGGGCAGGGAATTTCACAGATTCACCATTCTTCGGGGAACTCAGTTTCCTGTCATCTCCGTCCTAAATCTACACTCTCGAGTCTTGAGGTTATGTCCTCTAGTTCTAGTCTCACCTACCAATGGAATCAACTTTCCTGCCACTAACTTATCTATCCCTTTTATGATGTTATATGTTTCTATAAGACATCCTCTCATTCTTCTGAATTCCAACAAGTACAGTCCCAGAGGACTCAGCCTCTCCTGTTGACAACTGGCTTTGTTATGTTGATAGTATTTTCATGACACCTGTGTCAATTCAGCAACTCTTATTTAAACTAATAAGAGTGTACAGGCTCATCATTTTAAATTCTAATCTGATCAGTGGACTGTTGGCAGGGTAGCCCTCTGTCGGTGATGCACTGAGATCATGACTGAGTAATCCAAGTTGACAATGAAAGCAGCAGCTTTGTTTTGCCTCATTCACTAATTTTATCAATAATACAAAGTTTGCTACTTTTCCCCCTCATATCAGTTCCTGTCTGTTACCTGACGGTCCATTGCTCTGATTTCTGACGGTGTGTTGCTTATCTCAGAATCAGGGGGTGTGTTATAGGTATAGTTAAGCCAACTCTTGTTAACAGTCACTTCACACAAGAGAGCGGAAAGTCTACTCCATAAAAGAAGATGTGGGAGCTGTTTGGCAGGGCCATTGGAGGGACTGGCTTGTTGGAAGAGATCCAGAGTATTTCTTTTAGTTCCATTTTGGCAGAGATAACTGGGAGCTTATAATCCCAGCAACCCAGGAGGTTGAACTGAACTGACTTTTATATCTAGGAATTAAACAGTCTTGTGTCTTGATGATTTCTGTCATGTGAAATCATTTTACCCTTGGACATTGATAAATGTGTCAGGAGAAAAGGTGGTTCTAATTTTCTGAAAATAAGGCTTATTTACCCAGTTATTTATTACTTAAAGTGCAGTTTTCACAATATTTTTGGATATCCTAAAACGCTTTCCAGTCATAAAAGTACTTTTGAAGTAGGTACATAAAATACTGGCAATGTTCATGATCTGAATTATACACTCTGTTACTATTTCTTTAGGTGTTGCCCGACTTGCTGAATCTTTGCTTTTATTTCAGATTTCAAGCACTTGTGTATTTTTTGACTATGAAAAGTTTTTGTACTATTGTACACTATTGTACAATGCACAAATTCACAAAGAATAATACAGAAACAAGTCACTTGCCCAAAGGCCAGACCAAAGTTAATGATTTACTCACGTATCTGCCTTTCAACTACATAGCTAATTGATCACTTTTCCCACACCCCCCACCTTATCTGGGCAAATAGAATTGGCCCCAATTATTTCATGTGATGCTAAATTCGACTTTCTCAATACACTTGGATGTCTTCCAAATTCCCTCTTGATTTCTTGCTAGCTAGTGTCCTTTGATTGTGAACTTTCACATTCCTGGAAACATTCTCTTTCCTTGTCTTCTCCATCAAAACCTCTTATAATTTTTTAAAGATGTTTACTAGAGCATCTCTCAGCTCTTTCTTTTTTGATTGAATAATGCCTCACCCTGTTAATTTTTTCCTGACAGACTGAACCCCTCATTTATGGAATCATTCCTATTAAACTTTACTCTTTATCTTTTTTCTAATCTGACATCTAGAATTGCCACGTCAAATATGGTATGAGGAATTGAAATAAGTTGAGCATAGTTTATTTTTAATTTAAGTTCCATCCCTTCAGAATAATGTTTAGTTAACTTTTGAGGATGATCTCTTCTTTTAGAGATTTATATATTTGTGTAACAGGAGAAATTTTTCCATTTATCATTGCAATTCGTATTTTCCTTTGCACTTTTCTTGACAAAATACAATCAAATCCCATCACATCTATCTCCTGCAATTCATTTGCTGATTGCATGGCTACTGTGCAAGTTCATTAATGACTTTTTGTACCTTGTGATGATCTTCCTCAGTACTGATGCCCAATATCTTATGCTTTTTATTTCCATATTGTTTCATTCCTATTATTTTGTTCTTGCTTCTTTAGCAGAATATAGCTGTGTCTCCATTTTCCAAGATATTGTTGTTTGACTAAATGTAGTGCATCTCTGATCCTAATTGCTAGCACAATTAAAACATTCACAGGGAAATCTGCAGATGCTGGAAATTCAAACAACACACACAAAATGCTGGTGGAACACTGGTGGAAGCACTGCTTCTCCTTATAGATGTTACCTGGCCTGCTGCGTTCCACCAGCATTTTGTGTGTGGACAATTAAAACATTTTTCATTCTCGGCAACTCTAAATCAGATTTTGCAAAGTTTTAAACTAGTTTTAATCATATTCATATTTTTGTCTTCTCTGCTTTTACCTTAAATTCTATACTGGACAGAAGTGTGTGTGTGTGTGTGTGTGAGAGAGAGAGAGAGAGAGACGGAACGTGTGAGAGGGAGAGAGAGAAGATTCTGTGCGTGTGTATGAGAGAGAGAGAGAGAGAGAGAGAGAGAGACTTTACAATGATGACTACAGAACTTGCAACTGTGACTTTATACATGTGACCTTATTTCTCTCGGCCAAAAAAAAAATTCAGAACTATTTTATGTATCACATGAACCCTTATGAAGGGTCTTAGCCTGAAATGTTGACTGTTCCATAGATACTGCCTGACCTGCTGAGTTCCTCCAGCATTTAGTGTGTGTTGCTCTGGATTTCCAGCATCTGCAGAACCTCTTATATTTATTTATTTCATATCATGTAACGTCCATATCATTTATCTCATATTTTAATATCACCTTTACAATATATTCTATTCTGATTGCCCCACTATAGGAAGGATGTTGAGGCTTTGGAGAGGGTGCAGAAGAGGTTCACCAGGATGCTGCCTGGTTTGGAGGGCGTGTGCTATCATGAGAGGCTGGTAAATTCGGGTTGCTTTCTCTGGAGTGGCAGAGGCTGAGGAGAGATCTGACAGAGGTTTATCAGTTTATGAGAGTCATAGATAGAGTAGACAGGGATATCTGTTTCCCTGGGTAGAAATATCTAATACCACAGGACATGCACTGAAGTTGAGAGAGGAGTAGGTTCAAAGGGGATGTGAGGGGTAAGTTTTTTTACTCAGAGAGTGGTGGATGCCTGGTAGGGTGGTAGAGGTAAATACATTAGAGGCTTTTAAGAGATATTTAGATAGGCACATACAGGTGAGGAAGATGGAGGGATATGGACATTGTGTAGGCAGGAGGGATTATTTTTTGGGCTTTTTAAATTGCTTTTGCTGGATCAGCACAGCACTGTGGGCCAAAGGCCTATTCCTATGCCGTACTGTTCTACGTTCTACGTAATATGGTACCGAGTTGAAATTCACATGAGGCTGAGGGGCCTGTTGTTTTGAGACGAGAAATGCAAACTAGAGGCATCTGAAAGTTGAAACAAGATATTGTAGTCAGGATGAGGCAGCTGCTCTAGGGTTCTGACGCTGGTGAATGACCATTTGTTCAGAGTCGACTCGTTCGGGATTTGGCTACAGGCATACACCTCCACTACGCAGGAGGCAGCAACAAGAGGAATTACACAGGGAAGATCCTTTGTGTTCTGAGCAGCTATGCACAAGACAAGTTCTGGCCAAGAAGCAAAGGATAGTGACCAAATCAATAAAGTACTGATAAATTAAACAAAAGCACCATAGGAAGGAAAGTGGTGAAAGATCATGCAAATAAACAGGGGACAAGGCTGCAGGATGGAAAGAAGGAGGTTCTATTTTAGTCAGTTTTTGCAAACTAGTCACAAGGAGAATAGGGAATACTTTATCTGTGAAGCCCTGTATCTTTTAAGATCAGTAAGATGAGCAGTACTTTCTGTTAAGCGCAGTTTACATTGCAAAGATAAAATACTGCAGATGTTGAAAACCCGAGCAGAAAGAAAGTGCTGGTGATTCTCAGCAGGTTCGCGACTACCAAAGGAAAAAAAACTTACCAGATCAATTAGAGTCCAACAGAACATTAGTTCCTTTGACAGCTTTTCAGCATTAGTAATGACAGTATCATTGGAACAATTAAATTTTACTAACATTATGAGACGTACCGTGAAGAGCATTCTATCTGGCTGCATCACTGTCTTGTATGGGGGTGGGGGTGGGGAGAGGGGGGGGCATTACTGCACAGGATCAAAGTAAGTTGTAGAAAGTTGTAAACTTGGTCAGCTCCGTCATGGGCACTGGCCTCCACAGTATCCAGGACACCTTCAAGGAGTAATGCCTCAAAAAGGTGGCATCCATTATTAAGGACCCCCATCACCCAGAACATGCCTTGTTCTCATTGCTACCATCAGGAAGGAAGTACAAACGCCTAAAGGCGTTTCAAGAACAAGAACAAGTTCTTCCATTCCGCCATCCGATTTCTGAATGGACACTGAACCCATGAACACCACCTCACTGTTCTTCTGTTTCTAGTTTTGCACTACTTATTTAATTTAACTATTTAATATACAGTATTATGTAATGCATTGTATGCTGCTGCAAAGGTAACAAATGTCATGACATATGCTGGTGATATTAAACCTGACTCTGATTCTCTGTACAGGCTATTCTTGGAAGATCATGAATGATTGCACTGAGGACCTGAAACTATTGGCAGCTAGGAAGAAATCGACTTCAATTACTTTTTTATTTTAATTACATCAGTGTAAAATTTGCAGTCAATCATGGACAGGGCCACTTTTACTTTCTGCGAATGGAACTTGTTCATTATAAATCTGCTCCATCTTAGGGTATCCTTTGGGGTTGGGGATGACTTATTTCCATTTTCTTTCTGTGAGTTCTGATGTGGCTGGTGAGTCAGGACGGGCAGGACAAGAGGTGCTCGTTGGATTTGGTGGATGTGTTGTGTGAGATGTGATATATTTCTCTTGCATTTTTCACTGGGTTTCTGCTTGCACTCGAGACACCTGAAAAAGCAATCTGAGATCCTCAGTGCTGTTCCAAATGCTCCCTCCATTTCAATTGGTCATGGGGAAGGAAGGAATTCAAGGGCATCAGAGGGGATGCCCTACAAGCAGACTTTGGAAACAGCCTTGAAGCTACATATGGGTGACATGGTTTAATTTCTAAACTTTCTATTCATTATTAAACTGCCAATAGTTCCTATTCTAAACAGCATATAAGGGCACCAGTGAAGGCAGAGAGAAATAAAGCTGGAATGTTGCTTGAACTGAGAACATTCACAGAAGATTGAATAAGTGGCAAATCGTTTTCCCATAGAGGTCAAGGCTGCAGACCTTTAGGATTCTGCTAGTGATAGATGAGGTTGATGTGCGGAAGGTTTTTCTAATTACTGGAAGAAAAGAATCCAGATCAGATATATAAAATGGCAACCAATGGCTCCAGTAATGAATTCAAGATAAACTTCTTTACCCTGAATCATGTAGTTAGAATGTGAAACTTGCTGGCTGATGAGTGGCTGAGGTAAATGACATTGATGTATTTAATGGGGAGCTGGGTAAACATGAGGAAGAAAGGGATGAAAGGCCATGTTGATATGGCTCGATGGAGAAGGTTGGAGGAGTTTTGTATCATGATCAAACATTGGCCTGGACCAGCTGAGTGAAAGGCCTGTTTCTATGGTGCGTATTTTCTGTGCTTCTGTTTTGCCAAAAAGATCCCTGTTGCAGAGAATTGTAATTTCAGGCTCTGTCATGGGTGAGAAATGGCATTCTGTTTCTCCGGAGAAGTGCCTTACTCACTTAAAACCTTTCCTCCATCTGTACTTCAACTCTTTTTCCAGTTTGGCCGAGGTTTTACCACTCATTAAAAACCTTAAAATATCAGTCAAGTACAGTTCCCACAGAGGAAAAGGAAGCTGTGAAAAGCATTTAACTATGGACAGACCATTATTTACTGTAATGAGGATATTCATTCCAGTTCAGGAAGAACAAAAGTACACAACCTACATCCACGATTCCACATCTTACTCAATGCTCGGTCTTTAATTGAAGGAGGGATCGAATTGCAGCTTTCTTGGATTGAGTGGGTCAAGACAGTGTGGGCGCTCTGGATGGCTTTACGCAGAGTCTAAAGGTCAATTTCAGAGTGCCACAGGTGGAATTCCTGGGGCTGAAGACCTACACTTTCAGATGTGAATTGATGATTACAAACATGTTGGAAGCAAGTTTAACTTTAAGTAATGTTATTTGACAGTTAACTAATCAATCATCCACAAAATATAGAGGGCAGGAGTGGTTGAACCACATAGCACTGAAATAGATCCTTCAGCTCCCCATGTAACCATCTGTACAAATCTTGTTTTACCAGCACTTGGTTTCTGGACTTATATCCCATCACAACTCAAATTCTCATCTATCTATTTCTTAAGATGTGTGAGTACTTGCCTCCACCATTTTATAGATAGTCCATTCCAAATTTCAATCATCTTCTGCGTGAAGGAAAGTTCTTCCTCCAATCCCCTTTAATCCCCTTTAAACCCCTAGTTTTAAACCAATGGTTACAGATATCTTTGCCAAGGGACAGGTTTCTCACTTTCAATACTCCTTGTTGTTGCCGGAATGAAGTCATTGGAGAAAAGTTCTGATCGATATGAAGCAGCTTCTTGATTTGACGATGCAAGATACAGCAGACATCATATTGAGGACCTTTTGGTTGAAAGCTCTGGCTGGCCCAACGTGGGGCTCAATATTTTATGTGCTAAACGTCAAAGGTCAATTGCATATTGGCGATGTATCCACAATTTGAAATTACACTCAAACTTCACACCCACTCCATAGACATCCAAATGAATTTTAATGAGCATTGTATGGTCTGTGATTTAAGTCTTTTTTCAAAGCTGCATTTTAAATTGAATTTACAACTTATATTCAGATTTGAAGATTGGTGGCTGAAGTCATTTGCTAAAAGGAAATGTACTAAACCCAAAAATCTCTCTAGCAGTCTTCATAATTTTGTGTGCCATAATTGTGGTTCCTATTATACGTGTTAATCTGGTTTCCCATTTATACTCAGTCTGGTTCATAGAAACATAGAAAATAGGTGCAGGAGTAGGCCATTCGGCCCTTCGAGCATACACTGTCATTCAGTATGATCATGGCTGATCATCCAACTCAGAACTCTGTACCTGCTTTCTCTCCATACTCCCTGATCCCTTTAGCCACAAGGGCTATATCTAACTTCCTCTTAAATATAGCCAATGAACCGGCCTCAACTGTTTCCTGTGGCAGAGAATTCCACAGATTCACCACTCACTGTGTGAAGAAGTTTTTCCTCATCTCGGTCCTAAAAGGCTTCCCCTTTATCCTTAAACTGTGACCCTCGTTCTGGACTTCCCCTACATCGGAAGCAATCTTCCTGCATCTAGCCTGTCCAATCCCTTTAGAATTTTATACATTTCAATAAGATCCCCCCTCAATCTTCTAAATTCCAGTGAGTATAAGCCTAGTCGATCCAGTCTTTCTTCATATGAAAGTCCTGCCATCCCAGGAATCAATCTGGTTCCTGCCTTCTACCTCGGTCGGATCCACCCCAATCCCCATTTGGCCCAAGTCCACTTTTAATAGTCATCATCACAGCTTGAAACTTTCCTGCTACAACTCGGAAATAATGGTAATTTATATAATTCGCTGAAATAACTCCGTCACTTGCAAGGCTACAAATACACTCTCTACAAATACAAGTGTAATGCCCTGGTTAAGATTTCCACTACTTTGAGGTAGTTTATATGAGGTAGTTTGTAAAAACAGTGCGACATGCTGGAAAGTGTACATTGGCTTTGGCTAAGATAAGGACTCATGTTGTCCAGCTTAGGAATGAGAGTCAGCCAATCAGGATTGTGGGATGTGAGAGCAGATTCTAGAGGGATGTGGGGAGGAGTTTTCCGAAAGGCAGTAGTCTGGCTTCGGGTCTTTTGGCAGGAGCTGTGGAGCGGGACAGAAGGGAAGATGCTGAAGAATGCTGCTAGAAGGAGAGTCCCCATTGTAAGAAGTGCTTTGTGCAGATGAATGGCTCCAAAGAGGATGGGAAATACTCCTGGGTGAGAGAACCGGTTTGCTTGAGGTGCATGGTTTTTGCGAGGAGTTTGAAAATGTGCCAGGTGGTTTCACGCATACTGTGGGTCCAGCGTGTGAATAAGAGGTACACCCCCCCATATACTCCAGTATGAGTTCCAGTGGTTATGTGCACTTTCGACTGGTTTAACTGTAACAGGCCCTTTTATTTTGCTTTCTTTTTTCTTATTAACTGTTTGATAAAGTAGAAATTGGTAAATATACTTTCTTTTAAATTTACTTTCTTTTTACTGCCCATGCATCAACAATTGTGCATGGGCAGTATTGACACTGTATTCGCTCAAATCAAGGTTTCTTTAATCGGAATATCACAACGTTCTTGTTTGGTTGAACTCCAAATCATACAGACCTTAGACACATATTGTTTATGAAAGGTGGCCTTGTCGCCACTGTTAGCCGAGTTAGCTAACGAGCCAAGTTTGCATAGTGAGGGAGTTACTCAATTACCATGGCTGCCTGTGTTCCTCTCTGGAGTTCACAGTCTGAAACCTACAAGTGTCAGGGTGTGATAATTATTAGTTTGCCTGTGTGAGAGAGACAATGAATCAACCTTGACTGTACAGCAACTCCACTTTGGACATATTCTTGATTCTGTTCAACAGCCCTGATCCTGTGGCTCTTTCATTACTTTAAGGTGAGTATGAAGTGAAGTGATTTTCCAATGTAGTAAAATGTGGCAGTTGGTTTGCACACATCCAGATAACCTAATTTGATTTTGTTCAGGAAGAGGGTAGAAGTCTTAGTCTATTCTGTGGGAAACTATTTTAAGTTTGCTGGAGAAGCCGTGGATGGGACTTTGTTTAACCCACTCATCCTCCAGTAGTGTCAGATTTTTCAGTGGGAGTCTTTTGCAATTGGATCTACACCACTGGGAAGCCCACAGAAGATCAGATGTTATGGGTGTACAAACTTCCACTATCTTTTTATTTTATTTCATGGTTACGGGCCCTCCTGGACCAGCAAGCATACACTGCCCACTTGCTTCCATGCGAACAATTAATCGACTATCTCGTACATCTTCGAAACCGAAGCACTCAGGGGAATCCTGCGCGATCACGGAAGGATCATACAAACTCCTCACAAGCAGCGGTGGAATTGACCGGGAGTCACTGGCACTGTAATAGTGCTGCTCTGACCGCTTCACTACCCTGCCTCCACACAAAAAGAGAGAGTGAGAAGGAGGAGGGTAAAACATAGCGCAAGGAGGAGAACAGAGGCACAGAATGAAGAGTGGAGGGTGAAGGAGGAAGGGGATGTGATGAGGAGTGGAGCAAGGAGGGGAGTTGAAGAGTGGAGAAAGGAAAAGGTGGGGGGGAGCAGGAAGAGAGGGGAAGGATGAGTTAAAGTGGGGAATGGAGGGAAAAGGGAAGGACGGGGCAAGGAGGGCAGGGGCAAGTCAGAACATGGAGGAGACCATTCCTCACAACCAAAGTTTCAGGCTCATCCATCACGTTGATTTTGGAGTGGAGGCAACATAGTTTGAACATTCATCTCTCAGATTAGCTCCACTCTAGAGAGAAGATGGAGTTGAAGGTGCAACACTATTTTGAAAAAGATTGATACAGATGCAAGGATGATGATGAATTGACATCAGTCTGCACTGGAATTGATCCAACAGAGATCTCCTTGGTTAAGATCATGCCTTCAGGACCATGATGCTGCTGAAGTGGAATGGAGTCAAATTTGAATGCATGCGAAATTTGAGAAAGATACTTACCCATCCTCTTGATCGAAGGAATCATTATCTTCTGTGAAGCCAAGAAAGGCTGCCCGTATTACTTGATGAGACTTCTTCCCTCTATCTGTATTGTAGTGAGTAGTGAAATAGCTCTATGTCACTACAGAAGAGAACAGGGGAATGGTCTTGCAGGGAACTGGGTACCTTTTATTTTTTATGATTTGCGGAATTGGACCTTTCAGCCCTGCAAGCTGTGCTACCCAGCAATCATCCAATTTAATCCTGGCCTGATCACGGGACAATTAACCAACCAACTGGTTTGTCTTTGGACTGTGGGAGGAAACCAGAGCACCCGGAGGAAACCCATGCGGTCACGAGGAGAACGCACAAACTCCTTATGCATAGCGGTGGGAATGTCTTTTCTCACAGGTAGGACAGACCAGCCGTGAGGCAGTACTGTGAAATGAAAGGCCACAATTGAGATTTTGCTTTTCTTCTACTATTGCAATGAAATTTAGAGACGCTTGTCTTCTGAGGATTTGATTTTGAGACTCCAGTTGTGTTTGTTATCCGCACTACGCTTTAAACCCCTGATTGGGATGGACCCAGTGTTGTTGCCAAAGAAACCTGAACATGCAGATTTTGTGACCCCTTTTGGTGATGGACCACTGCTGTAGACATTGAAAAGCACTGGTATGAACATTGAGCTCAGTGGTGGAAAGGCAAAGTAAAAAAAAAACAGTTAAGAAGCAGATGGCCTCCTTGAAGCAAAGAGAGTGGAGAGAAGAATTGATAGAGTAGTTGATCATGATGACTTTAGAAAGGGTAGCTAGAGGAAAGCTGTTCTCATTCACTGAAGGCTCAAGGATCAGGGGGCACTAATAAACTTTCAGCAAAAACTGATTGGAATGTATTGGAAAGATTGGTGGAGACCTGGATCTAACTACCTATGGGGTTAAAATAGAATCAGTTGAGGCCTTCAGTAGGGAATTGAATAAATGTTTCTGAGGGAGTAACTTGCAAGATTATGGAAGAAAATTGGTTAATGGTGTTGGTGTACTTGCTCAAGCAAGAGACAGCACTAATTTGATGGGCTGAATAACCGCCTAAAAAGCAACAAATCCATGATTCTAGGATTCTGTGAATTAAAAGGAGAAAGATTGATACTTCTAACAGTTTTATCTGAGTACTAGTGCAAAGTAATCCAACCATGGCCTCTTCACTATCTGAACATATGTAACAATTGGTTCCTATTTCTCAACTCCAATCCATTGTCAATAAAGGGCAATATGCCAGTTCCCTTCCTAACCACTTTCTACACTGCCTGGTAACATTTTGAGATCTGTATACAAGAACACCCTGATCCCTCTGTACTTCACTCATCGGCAAACCTTCTTCATCTACCTTTAGATTCCTTTTACCAAAATACATGACCTCAGACTTTCCCACATTAAAATCCAGTTGCAAAGATTTTACCCAGTCTTTCAATTTCCCTGTATTCTGCAGTAGAGTTCAAATAACCCTTTCAAAACATGCCCTCCCTCCAATTCTTGTGCCATTGGCGATCTTGGTTACCCTACACTCTACTCCCTCTTCTTGATCATTACTACAGGTATAAGTAATAAATAAATGAGGGCCAAGAACTGATCCTTGGGGCAAACCATGCATTACATCTTTCCAGTCTAAAAGGGATTTGTTTATTCTTGTTCTCTTGCTTCATAGATAATAACCAATATTCTTCTATGATAACCCTCACTCTCTCCCTCTCCTGCCAGGCCCCCGAACCTCCCCACCACCACTTGGAGTGGTTATGGCTTGTGTCTCTCTTAAGTCAACAAGGATGTTCTATTTCTCCAAAGAAATTTTGAGAACATCCTTGAATCATAACACCAGCATAATCTTCAAGTTACCTAGAACAGAAGTTCAGAGGTAGGAATTAAATTTCACAACATGGCAAATGAAAATTTAAATTAAATTACATGAATTCAGTTTTAATAAAATGTGCTTATGCCTGTTTGATGACTTGGAAACTACCACTTTGTAATTTCTTGCTGTGACAGAGGAAACATAGGGAGAAAGTGATGTCTATTTGGCCCTTCAAGCTGTTCTGCCATTCAATGAGACCATGGCTCAATGTCTCAATGTCCTATTGTCACTCACCCACCCCCACCCCCCATACCTTCATGCCTTTTGAGTTACAAAACTTCAACAACTTAGCCTTGACAGCTTTCTGTGGTGATAATAGACAATAGACAATAGGTGCAGAAGTAGACCATTCGGCCCCTCAAGTCTGCACCACCATTCTGAGATCATGGCTGATCATTCACTATCAATACCCAGTCCCTGCCTTGTCCCCATATCCCTTGATTCCCCTATCCATCAGATATCTATCCAGCTCCTTCTTGAAAGCATCCAGAGAATTGGCCTCCACCGTCTTCCGAGGCAGTGCATTCCACACCTCCACAACTCTCTGGGAGAAGAAGCTCTTCCTCAACTCTGTTTTAAATAACTGACCTCTTATTCTCAATCCATGCCCTCTGGTACTGGACTCTCCCAACATCTGGAACATATTTCCTGCCTCAATCCTATCAAATCCTTTAATTATCTTAAACGTTTCAATCAGATCCCCTCTCAATCTCCTCAATTCCAGCGTGTACAAGCCCAATCTCTCCAATCTCTCTGCGTAAGACAGCCCTGCCATCCCAGGAATCAACCTAGTGAATCTACGCTGCACTTCCTCAATTGCCAGAATGTCCTTCCTTAAACCTGTAGACCAAAACTGTACACAATATTCCAGGTGTGGTCTCACCAGGGCCCTGTACCAATGCAAAAGAACATCCTTGCTCTTGTATTCAATTCCCCTTGTAACAAAGGCCAACATTCCATTTGCCCTCTTCACTGCCTGTTGCACTTGCTCGTTCACCTTCATTGACTGGTGAACTAGGACTCCTAGGTCTCTTTGCATTTCTCCCTTACCTAACTCAACACCGTTCAGACAATACTCTGCCCTCTTGTTCCAGCTTCCAAAGTGGATAACTTCACATTTATTCACATTGAATGACATCTGCCAAGTATCTGCCCACTCATTCAGCCTATCCAAGTCTCCCTGTATTCTCCTAACGTCCTCTTCGCATGTCACACTGCCACCCAGTTTAGTATCGTCAGCAAACTTGCTGATATAGTTTTCAATGCCCTCATCTAAATCATTGACATAAATCGTAAAGAGCTGTGGTCCCAATACAGAGCCCTGTGGTACCCCACTAGTCACCTCCAGCCAGTCTGAGAAACACCCATTCACTGCTACCCTTTGCTTTCTATCTGCCAACCAGTTTTCTATCCATGTTGAAACCCTGCCCCCAATGCCATGAGCTCTGATTTTACTCACCAATCTCCTTATCGAATGCCTTCTGAAAATCTAGGTACACAACATCTACTGGCTTACCCTCGTCTAACATCCTTGTTACACCCTCAAAAAACTCCAACAGATTAGTCAAGCATGATTTGCCCTTGGTAAATCCATGCTGGCTTGGCCTAATCCTATTACTGCCATCAAGATATGCCACTATTTCGTCCTTAATAATGGACTCAAGCATCTTCCCCACGACTGACGTTAGGCTAACAGGGTGATAGTTCTCCGTTTTCTCCTTCCCTCCCTTCTTGAAAAGTGGGATAACATTAGCCGCTCTCCAATCTTCAGGAACTGATCCTGAATCTAAGGAACATTGGAAAATGATTACCAATGCATCTACAATTTCCTGAGCCACCTCTTTTAGAACCTCCTCTTTCCCCCCAACGTCCAGCACGAACGTGGACCCGTTGTTCAGGAGCACCATAAACGGCCCCTCGTATGGCCGCTGCAGCTGCAGGTCTTTGGGTACGCAGGTCGGGTTCCGCCCGTGCTGTGAAGTGGGTATGGGGGCCAGGTTACCGAGCTTCTCGCGTAGTCTGCCCAGGACTGCTGCGGGAGCTTCCTCTTGCCCCCTTGGGGCTGGTAGGAACTCCCCGGGGACGGCCAGGGGCGCGCCGTATACCAACTCGGCCGACGAGGCGTGCAGGTCGTCCTTGGGCGCTGTGCGGATGCCGAGTAGGACCCAGGGAAGCTCATCCGCCCAGTTGGCTCCTCGCAGCCGGGCCATGAGGGCCGACTTCAGGTGACGGTGGAAACGCTCCACTAGACCGTTCGACTGTGGGTGGTAGGCAGTTGTGTGGTGCAGCTGAGTCCCCAAAAGGCTGGCCATAGCTGACCACAGGCTGGAGGTGAACTGGGCGCCTCTGTCGGAGGTAATGTGGGCCGGTACACCAAAGCGAGATATCCAGGTGGCGATCAATGCCCGGGCGCAAGATTCGGAGGTGGTGTCGGTGAGCGGGACCGCCTCTGGCCATCTTGTGAACCGGTCCACGATAGTCAGGAGGTAACGCGCTCCACGCGGCACTGGCAGGGGGCCCACGATATCCACATGAATGTGGTCGAAACGCCGGTGGGCAGGATGGAACTGCTGCGGTGGGGCTTTGGTGTGCCGCTGCACCTTGGCCGTCTGGCAGTGCATGCACGTTTTGGCCCATTCACTGACCTGTTTGCGGAGTCCGTGCCAAACGAACCTGCTGGACACCATCCAGACAGTTGTCCGGATGGAGGGGTGCGCCAAGTTATGAATGGAGTCAAAAACACGGCGCCGCCAGGCTGTCGGGAGGACGGGACGGGGCTGGCCGGTGGTGACATCACAGAGTAGGGTCCTCTCACCCGGGCCCACGGGGAGGTCCTGGAGCTGCAAACCGGAGACTGCGGTTCTGCAGCTCGGAATCTCCTCATCCGCCTGCTGCGCCTCTGCCAGTGCCTCAAAGTCTACCCCTTGGGAAAGGGCATGAACGGTAGGGCGAGAGAGCGCATCTGCCACGACATTGTCCTTACCCGAGACATGCCAGACATCCGTCGTGTATTCAGAGATGTAGGACAGGTGGCATTGCTGGCGGGACGACCAGGGGTCGGACGCTTTCGTAAACGCAAAGGTAAGCGGTTTGTGGTCCGTGAACGCGGTGAATGGCCGACCTTCTAGGAAGTACCTGAAATGCCGGATTGCCAGGTAAAGCGCCAACAGTTCCCGGTCGAAAGCACTGTACTTGAGCTCGGGTGGCCACAGGTGTTTGCTGAAAAATGCCAGGGGTTGCCAGCGACCTGCGATGAGCTGCTCCAGCACCCCACCGACTGCCGTGTTAGATGCGTCCACTGTGAGGGCGGTAGGGGCGTCCATTCTGGGATGTACTAGCATTGCGGCGTTCACCAAAGCTTCCTTCGTTTGAACGAAAGCGGCGGCGGACTCCTCGTCCCAGGTAATGTCCTTGCTCAGACCCGACATCAGGGTGAACAGGGGGCGCATGATCCGGGCAGCTGAAGGGAGGAAGCGGTGGTAGAAATTGACCATACCTACGAATTCCTGAAGGCCTTTGATCGTGGTAGGTCGAGGGAAGTGGCGGACCGCATCTACCTTAGCGGGCAGAGGGGTTGCCCCGTCTTTAGTAATTCTGTGGCCCAGGAAGTCAATGATATCGAGTCCGAACTGGCATTTGGTGGGGTTGATTGTAAGACCGTACTCACTCAGTCGGGCGCCGAGTTGACGGAGGTGGGACAGATGCTCCTGACGACTGCTGCTGGCTATGAGGATGTCGTCCAAATAGATAAACGCGAAGTCCAGGTCCCGTCCCACCGCGTCCATTAACCGCTGGAACGTCTGTGTGGCATTCTTCAGGCCGAACGGCATGCGGAGGAACTCGAAAAGGCCAAACGGGGTGATGAGGGCCGTTTTGGGGACGTCGTCAGGATGCATCGGGATTTGATGATACCCTCGGATGAGGTCTACCTTGGAGAAGATCCGTGCGCCGTGCAGGTTTGCTGCAAAGTCCTGAATGTGCGGCACAGGGTAGCGGTCCGGTGTGGTAGCCTCGTTCAGCCTGCGGTAGTCGCCGCACGGTCTCCAGCCCCCCGTCGCTTTGGGCACCATGTGCAGGGGGGAGGCCCATGGGCTGTCGGACCGCCGGATGATCCCCAATTCCTCCATCCTCTGGAACTCCTCCTTCGCCAGTCGGAGCTTGTCCGGGGGAAGCCACTGAGCGCGGGCGTGGAGGGGTGGTCCCTGGGTCGGGATGTGGTGCTATACGCCGTGTCGGGGCATGGCTGCTGTGAACTGCAGTGCCAGAACCGATGGGAAATCCGCCAGGACCCTGGTGAAGTCGTTGTCGGACAGCGTGATGGAGCCGAGGTGAGGGGCTGGCAACTGGGCTGCACCCAGGGAGAACGTCTGAAAGGTCTTGGCATGTACCAGTCTCTTCCTGGGCAGGTCGACCAGTAGGCTGTGAGCCCGCAAAAAAATCCACACCCAGAAGCGGTTGGGCTACGGCGGCCAGTGTAAAGTCCCACGTGAACTGGCTGGAGCCAAACTGTAGCTGCACCTGACGGGTGCCATAGGTCCTTACTGTGCTGCCGTTCACGGCCCTCGGGGGGGACCTGGTGCCCTGCTGCAGGTGTCGTAACTCGTCGGAGGTGAAACGCTGATCTCGGCACCAGTATCGACCAAAAACCAGCGTCCCTACCTTCTATCCCACACATACAGGAGGCTATCCCGATGGCCAGCCGCCATAGCCATCAGCGGTGGCTGGCCCTGGCATTTCCCGGGAACTTGCAGGGCGGGTGACAACGGTGGGCTTCTGCGCCCCACTGCTGGTGGTAGAAGCACCAGTGTTCATTGGGCCGGGGGTTGGCGGGCTCTGCGGCCGGGCCTGGACTAGTTTGCTGCTGGGAGCGTGGCTGGGAGATCCGTGCGATGGACGCCCCGCTCACCTTTTTGGCGTTCCACAGCAAGTCCGCCCGGGCTGCCACCTTCCGGGGGTCACTGAAATCCACGTCGGACAGCAGCAGGCGTATGTCCTCGGGCAGCTGCTCCAGGAATGCCTGCTCAAACATGAGGGAGGGTGTGTGTCGGTCGGCTAGAGACAACACCTCATTCATTAAAGCCGATGGAGGTCTGTCTCCCAAGCCATCCAGGTGCAGTAAACGGGCAGCCCGCTCGCGCCGTGAGAGTCCGAAAGTCCTGAGGAACAGGGCTTTGAATTCCGTGTACTTGCCGTCTGCCGGGGGCGACTGTACGAACTCCGCAACCTGGGCCGCTGTGTCCTGGTCGAGGGAGCTCACCACGCAGTAGTAGCGGGTGTCTTCTGAGGTGATCTGGCGAACGTGGAATTGGGCTTCGGCTTGCTGGAACCATAGGTTTGGTCGCTGTGTCCAGAAACCCGGCAGTTTCAACGAAACCGCATGAACAGAGGCGGCGTTGGTCATTTCTGGTCCATTTCTGATCGTTTGGACCGTCGGGGTCACCAATTGTAGCGGTGTGCTACATGCAGCGCTAAAATTACGACACGGAGTCGGTAACTGCAGTCGAAGGAAAAAACTTTATTCGAAATCCTCAGCCTCACTTTTAAGCCTCCCTCAACCTGCCCCCCATGGCGCAGAGGCTCCAAAGCTTTGTGCTCGCAAACCCCCGTAGGCTATCTAATTGTGAGCCGGTTCTGATGTGCCAGGAAATGGGTCGCCACAATTTCACATTCTTCCATGTTGTAATGGATAACTTGGAACAGAGTGTTGTTTTTTCAGGAATTTGGTTATCTCATTTGTGAAATAGTCCATAAACATGAAATGGATATAATGATGTTGGCCTTGGAGGGCACTGGCATTGGTTTGTTTACCCTGCCTGTGAGTTTGGAGGACTTTATGGAGATAGTTTTGGTGGTATATCTCCAATAATTGGAGGTGCTGGTACTCTGTGCCTTACAGAGGGTACAGGAGCGTGGGAAGCAGTGGGCCAAGAGAATTCTATCTCCTCTGAGCTCCTTTCCCGTTGATGGCCAAAGTCTGAACTGGGCACAGTAGACAATGGTGAATCCTACCATTGCTGCTTGCTTTTTCTGAGACTAGTTCCCCAGGTATGTAAATCGGTTCACATTTTCCAGGCTTTTCTCACGGACCCTTACTGTCAAGGGTGGTGTTGTGCAATGTGGGTAATTTAGAAAAAGACTTAATGTAAGGCCCACCTTCAAACTTCAAAGTTCAAAGTAAGCTTATTGTCTAAGTACGTCTATTGTTACCCTGAGATGCATTTTCTTGCAGGCATACACGGTAGATAAAGAAATACAATAGGATCAATGAAAAACTGCACAGAGAAAGAAATACTGACAACCATTGGGTGAAAAGAGCCTAATTGTGCAATTAAAACAAATAATAATGAAAGGATGTAAAGAATATCTGTAATTCTAAATCAAGCCCGGTGGAAAAGCAGACATTTTTCATGTTATTATATTGACTATCAAAGAGCATTTGATTTTGGTTAATAGAAGTTCTTAATATATATAAACTACACCCAATTGTTGTGAAATTCCTTGAAAATCTGATGAAGCTTTGGCAGTATATAATCACCCTATTATTACAACCAAGAAAGAACTAACGCTATTATCAAAATAAGCCGATGCATTTTCCAGGACTCTCTAAGCCCACTGTAGTTTTGTCCAGCTTTGAACTCACTCACTAATTCACTGACTCAGACAAAACATAGGTATCACATCTGAAATACTAGACACTAGAATACTACAGCACAATACAAGTCCTTCGACCCTCGATGTTGTGCTAAGCCCACACTACACCGTAACTCTCTATTTTTCTTTCATCCATGTGCCTGTCCAAGAGGCTTTTAAATACCCCTAATGTTTTAGCCTCCACCACCGTCCCTGGCAAGTCATTCCAGGCACCCACAACCCTCTGTGTAAAAAACTTTTTACCCTTGATGTCTCCCCTAAACTTCCCTCCCTTAATTTTGTACCTATGCCCTCTACTGTTTGCTATTCATACCCTGGGAAACAGGTACTGACTATCCACCCTGTCTATGCCTCTCATAATCTTGTAGACCTCTATCAAATCCCCTCTCATTCTTCTACGCTCCAAAGAGAAAAGTACCAGCTCTGCTAACCTTGCCACATAAGACTTGTTTTCCAATCCAGGCAACATCCTGGTAAATCTCCTCTGCACCCTCCCCATAGCTTCCACATCCTTCCTATAATGAGGTGACCAGAATTCAACACAATACTCTAAGTGCGGTCTCACCAGACAAATTGCACCGTGACACACCTTCTATACCTGGATGATCTGAAATTATACACACATTTGTCAGTAAAGCTAAAGCAATTAGTTCAAATAGTAATACTATTTTCAAAAGGTATAAACATGAACTTTCGACTAGATAAGTGCAGAACCTTAAACATAAAGAAAGGTGCAATCAAGCTAATAGAATACAAAACGGAACAGCAGGATATAAATACAACTGATGGTTGAATATGAAGCATTTAAGTATCCGGGATATTAACAAGAAAAGAAAATAGATCATAGCATCAGAAAGGGAAAACTTTTGATAGAATTTATTTCAAGGCTTAAGAAAATCTGCCAAATAGAATTCAATTCTGAAACTATGGCAAAGGCAATAAACACTTTTACGATACACATATTAGCGTATTCTTTTGGCATAACGCCTTGATCTGAAACTGATCTGGAAAATTTACAAAGAAAAGCAAGAACTGAAATAACGATGTATAATTGAATGCACTTAGATTAATACTACCGAGGACAGAAGGAGGAAGAGGAATAACAAACATAAAAAAAAATTATGGGAAAAGTCAAATAAAACTTCTGAGGATATACTTTCAACAACAAAAACAGGATTCAGCACTCCACACGAGCGCATGAAATTCTGATAAAAAGTACACACCGCTATACTTAAATGAAAGCACAGCCCAGAAAAATGAAGAAATTATCACAATAGAAGAAAAAAGCTAACCAATGGAAGAGCATGACCCTCCATGGAAGACATGCCCACAATCTGAGCAGACTAGATGGTGAGAAGGCAACGTCAAACGCCTGGCTCAGAGTTCAAGACCTCTTCCCAGAAACAGAAGTATTTCAGTACAGGGCAAGATGGTTAATACAGAAAATGATCAAAAATACATAACAAAAGACCAACAAATTCAGGACAGTTGTAATGTCCTGGTTCATATTTCCTACTGTTATGCTGTATGTATTTCATTTTGTGCTGTTCAGTGTGAGCTACTTGTTTGCAGCTTATGCCTGGGTTGTTGTTGAAGTTAAGAGATGAGGAGAAATGTCTGCCATCCAGTTAGGATGGTTGGATTAAAGGGAGGTTTCTTTGGGGAGGGACACTAACGCTGGGCTTGGAGCTTTTGTTTGAGAGGAGATGAAGAGAGAAGGCGCTGGGGAGAACCAGTTGTAGCATACGATCCGGTGAGAGACCCATTTTTTTCAAGATGGATTGCGAGCAATGTTCGGAATGTGGTGTGTGCTTTCACGTTGATCGAGGGTCCAGCGAATGAGTGACAGGGAAGTTCAAAATGAGCTCCAACTCGTGCTGATTTGTCTGTTTAATTAGAATGGACCCTTTTCTTTTTGTTATTCTTTACTAACTGTTTAGTTAAGATTAATAAATATTATTCCTTTAATCGTATGCAGTGTACTGTCTGTTATTTTGTGACATTAATCCATAACAGGGTAGCAAATGACACAACATCCACGCAAACCGGGGTTGAGTGTGACTCAATCTCATGAGTTTGGGGGGGGGGGGGTCGTAAGTTGTCTTCCCTAAACAAGGAAACCAGGGTGTTTCACAATCAATTTAGAAAATACCATGAGAAAGCAAAAACTATCCAACACATTACAGGACCCTGTAGCAGTTTAACTCAATCTGATTACCTACACAGGCACAAGCAAGTGGCAACCATCATTCACCAAAATCTTGCTTTAAAGTACAAGCTCATAAAAGACACCATGCCTTGCAAGCCTGACTTAGTTTTAGAGTCAGAGTCCCAGAGATTACATTATGACTGCTCCATTATTACAGATAGGAAAATCCATAATAACTGTCCAGATATAATAAAACTGGACAAACAGGCAAGAACAACTTACTTAATAGATATAGTAATTCCAAACACACATAACATACAGAAATCAGTAAGTGAAAAACACCAGAAATATGCTGAATTAAAAGAGGAAATAGAAAGACTATGGAACATGAACAGGTATACATTGTCTCAATAGTAATATCTACAACTGATATCATCCCAAAGGCAATGGATAATAGCATTAAACAATTAGGCCTACATGCAATATTTATGTATACCTCCAGAAAGGCACATCACTAGAAGCCACTGGAATAGTTCAAAAGTTCCTAGCAATTGAGAAATGAGTGTGCTTGGCTACGCCCATGCCTCAGGTTTTACCAGCCTGAGTTGAAAACATATTAAAACAAAACAAACAAATAAATAAATAAATAGCACTGAGGACATGAGTTATAGAGTCCTTGAAAGTGAGTCCATAGGTTGTGGAATCACGTCACTATTGAGGTGAGTGAGGCTATCCATGCTGGTTCAGGAGACTGATGGTTAAAGGGTAATAACTGTTACTGAAACTGGTGGTGTGAGACCTACGGCTCCTTTAACCTCTTCCTGATGACAGCAACAAGAAGAAAGCATGGCTTGGATGGTAGGGATCCTTGATGACAGATGGTGCTCAATGGTGGGAAGGGCTTTTTCTGTGAAAGACAGGACTGTATCCACCCCTTTTTGTAGGCCTTTCCATTCCTGGGCATTGGTGATTCCATACCAGGCTGTGATGCAACCAATTACGATACTCTCCTCCGTGCATTGAATGAAGTTTGTCATAGTTCTAGATGACATGCCAAAATCTGCGCAAACTTGTAAGAGTTTTCTTCTTGTCTGCTTCAGTGATCGAATCAAGGATGACTTGGAATTTAGTCTCAGAATGTACAAGCTATACTAATGCAATGCAATGTGTTAATAATTGGCTTTGATTTTGGAGTGAAGGCAACATAGTTTGAACACTTACCTGTTTGCTCTGCTGATTAGCTCCACTCAAGTGAGGTGCAACATTGCTTTGAAAAAAGTTCATAAAGATGTAGGGGTGATGGTGAATTCTTGTTTGACACCAGTCTGCTCTGGGATTGGGCCAATAGAGAGCCGACTGGGTAAGATCACGACTTGCAGGACCATCATGCAGCTGAAGTAGAATGGAGACAAATTTGAATGCATGCGGAATGTGGGAAAGATATTCACGGATCTTCTTGATTGACAGAGTCATTATCTTCCATGAGGACAAGAAAGGCTGCTCGATGCAGCTTCCTCCTTCTATCTGCGCAGTGGGGAGTAGTGAAATGGTTCTGTGGTAATGATGGAAATGCACACAGTTCATTTACCTCCTGAGACACTGAAGTTTCACAGCTCACATAGTATATAGGTTCCGAGGTCTGACACTGCAAAAGGCATACCTCACCGCACGTATCCTCAATGCAGGATGGATGGAGATAAAAGGAGTAATTAGAAAACTCCATAAGAAAATGATGACTTTGGATCGAGGAGCATTCGTTCCAGGATATGTGACTGTCTGTTGATGTCAGGTTGTAAAAGAGAAAGCTTGCTCTGAAGATATGCCCTAGGCTCCTTGTAAATTCTTTCTGTCTGCACACAGGTCTAAACAACGTCCACTGTCTCTCTGGATGAACAAACTCAGCTCTTAGCCATTGGAAGGAGACAGTTGAGGACTGAATTGAATTGGCTTTATTACTTACATCCTTCTTACACATGATGAGTAAAAAAACTTTATGTTATGTCTCTGTCTAAATGTGCAATGTGCAATTTATTGTAATTTAAAAAAAATGGTATGTACAACAATATAACATAGAAATACAGTTCTATCAGCATGAATAAATCAGTCTGATAGCCTGGTGGAAGAAGCTGTCCTGGAGCCTGTTGGTCCTGGCTTCCCAGATAGTAGCAGTTGGAACAGTTTGGGGTGACTCAGGTCCCCAGTGATCCTTCACACACCTGTCTTTGTAAATGCCCTGAATAGTGGGAAGTTCACATCTACAGATGCACTGGGCTGTCTGCACACCACTCTCTGCAGAGTCCTGTGATTGAGGGAAGTACAGTTCCCATTCCAGGAAGTGATGCAGCCAGTCAGGATGCTCTCAATTGTGCTCCTGTAGAAAGTTCTTAGGGTTTGGGGACGCATACCAAACTTCAACTGTCAGAGGTGAAAGAGGCGCTGATGTGCCTTTTTCACCACACAGCCGGTATGTACAGACCACGTGAGATTCGTGGTGATCTTTATGCCGAGGAACTTAAAGCTGTTCACCCTCTCAACCCCAGCTCCATTTATCTTAATAGTGGTTAGCCTGTCTCCATTCATCCCGTAGTCCACAACCAGCTCCTTTGTTTCTCTATGAAAAGAAAGAGAAGATAGGTAGCGTGGGCTGGCTGCTCGTTTGCAGGGTTAGGTCCACACTCAAGGTAACATCATCAGTGTGCAACTGAGTGTTGTTTCTGCCTAGTGTTCATGTTTATATTGGCCTGACTGGCTGGTTGCTAGTCTCTGCTGGGTCCTGGGTAACTGAATAACTGAGTGATCTCCACTGGCATACCTCCCTGGGTATTGTTCGCGGTGTTCCTTGGGTACCTGTGGCTCGTCCCTTGGCCCAGATCTAGCAGGTGCATGGGTTCATAAATTGCATCCAGCTCAATACGCTTGAAAATAGAGTTGTTTGTTGAGAGCCGAGTTTCTATGAATTCTCTTGATTCCTTGTTTTGTACTTCTGCCAGGATCTTCATAGTTTCCCAGATAAACTTGAATCCTTCTTGGTCTTCATGTACTGAGATGAGCGACAGAGGATTGTGTCTTTTTATGGCTAGCTAATTTTCATGTAGTCTCGTGGATAGTTTTCTCCTCATCTGCCCTACATTGTGTTTAGAGCAGTCTCTACATTATGTTTGTTCTCTTCATGTGGTCTGTTGGATCTTTGGGTCTTGAGACAAGAATTCTGATGGTTGTGCCAGGCTTGTGTGCTACCATTTCTCCATGTGGTTGGTGCAGTCTTTCCGCCATTTTGGAAATATTCCTGGTGTATGGTTGGGTATGGTATAGCCTCTTGTCTGTTCAGTACGAGTTGAAAGGCTGTTTCTCCAAACTTTTAGAAGCTTGGTTCTCAATGGAAGACTCTATTAAGAAGCATCTTGAACTGCACACAATTTACAACCCTATGTGTCTGTGGGATTGGGGCTGAGGGATGAGCTGGGGACACTCAAGAAACTAACACTCCCATCAACCGATAACCAGGGATATGGACCAATGGAAATTGCTCAACTATCCTGTGGGCTGTGATCCAGTGCAACAGCCAAACAATTAAATCAATGAATTGGAACAACATAGATGCAAGAACTAGGCAAAAGCAACACTCAGCTGTACACTGATAATGTCACCTCGACTGATGACAAAACACTTGTGACCTAACCTCCAGAAGCAGTGAACCACCCTTCAAACTCTCTCTATCACCCTAGAATTAGATATGTCTCATTTCTTGATGGTGATCATGAAGATGACATCACTATGATCAGCTGGCAAGTTCTCTGTGCCAGTCTGGAAGGCAAGGCAGTTAATTTATGTCTGATGTTTCTTTCGGCCAAGCTTTGAAACTTCTAAAGGGATGCTGTCTAAACTTACAATGGTCTTTTGGCTTCTATCCATCTTCTGCTCTCTGTAAACATGAGCTCATCTACAATTGACATTGGCTCATTATCTGGCAGTGCTTCCACTTTAACATTTCATTCATGTCTTCAATTCCTCTATGGCTATGCCTTTTCATTGGAAACCTCTGAACCTACAGCCTCTTGCAATATCTTCAGCCTCCTATTCTGCAAATGGAATTCAATGAAAAATCAAATGCAAACAAAGCACCATTGAAATTTTGGATTTTTCTGTCATAATTGCTTATCTCTTCTGTTTATACTGCAACTGATAATTGAGAGCAAGAGAGAGAGAGAGAGAGAGAGAGAGAGAGAGAGAGAGAGCTGAGATTATAATATCATTGGCATGGAGAGTCTGATTTGAGTTGGAACAGTTAAAGCCTTCTACAACGTGTGCTTAGCAACAGACCTTTCTAGAGATGTATGCCAAACAAACTTGCTTCATAATTTGTATTCAATATTCCTCAGCGGAAGAACCTGGCATCTAGATCCAGTTAGTCTGGATCAATTTTACACACTGTGGTTAACCATTGGTGCCCTTAGGATCGGGGAATAAATGTAGCCATTATCGGCACAATATCTACAGGAAGCGATGTCTTGGAAAGGTAACATCCATTTTTAAAAATCACACTGCCATCTGGACCACGGTCTCTCCTCACTACTGCTCTCAGGGAAGGAGGTACAGGATTCTGAAGCCGCACATCTCAAGCCTGAACAGTAACTTTTTCCCAATGTCATTAGGCTCTTAAACCAAGCTGAAAACATCTGAGTCCACCTTAACTTACACTAATGCCATTCTGTTTTGTTATGCAAATCATTCATAATTTATGTTAATTTAAATTTACATAATTGATGTTTGCCATGCTTGTAATTTACGGTGCTGCTGGTGCACAGAGTGCGTTTTCATAGCATTTATGCCCTGGGTATACATGTCCATGTCAATAACCTTGAACTTGAACTGCTAGCCAATCCCAAAAACAAATGTAAGAAGCTGAAGGATGCCAATGCCTTAACTTACCTTCTAGATACTGAGCCCTGAGCGTTGGGCTGACGTCATGGTAGTGCACAACCACAGTGTGATTTCTGTTACACTGTCATGAGCAGGCAAGAGGCATGAAGTTACATGACCCTCCAAAAGACAAAGGCAGCAGAGAGCAATGAGTCAATTGGAAGCTGCTTCTCGAGATAAATAGAAGAGATGAATCAAGTTATTTCTACTACTGGCCAATCCAGCCAAGAGTTGAATGCAACTAGAGATGAACACAGTCCCCAAATGAAATGTGATCCTGGTACAGTAGGGAAGGTTTCCTGGGGCAATAAGACATTGAGAGATATAGCAGGGAAAAATCCACACTCTCCATCCATTACCCATTGACACTAATCCTATATTTTTTATTCTTACCAGCTCCCTCCAGATTATAACATTCATCTCCATATGAGGGGCAATTTACAATGGCAAATTAACCACACAAAATGCACGTCTTTGGGGCATGGGAGGAGCAGAGGAAAACCATGAGGTTTCAGAGGGAATGGGCAGACTTCACGCTGACCGCCCCAGAGGTCAGGATTGAATTTGGGTTGCCAGAGCTGTGAGCAGCAGCTGCATCATTATGCCGCCTATGATATGAGACAGACTTTTGAATGACACCATTCACTTGGGGAATTTAAATTAAATAAAGGTTGCATGAAAGACTTGCATTATTAAAATTAGCCATGAAGATATCTGATTGCTGCAAAGAGTCATCTGATTTACCAGTGTTCTTCAGAGAAGAAAAGCGGTTACCTGATCTCAAAACCACTGTGGCGTGGTGGAATCTCGCTGATTGCTGATGTGTTGCTCTGGTTTGGGACAATTACCGGCTGTTAATAGTAACTAGGTGAGTATAAAAATTACACAAGGTTTTGGAAAGCTATGCAAGCTCTCCCCAAATGCTAGTTTTCCTCTGGCTAACTGCATCATGAATAATCAATAAACCAGCAATGTTTAAGTCCTTTTCTAAGCCATGTCTCGACTGCTTCTTATGTAATAATATTTGTTTTTCAAAACCTCCTAGTTATTTTCTGTGATCAGGGAGACACAGTCTGATGCTACCAAACAAGGGCTGCTCCTGATACTTATGACTTCCTTAACTGGAGCTTTAATATAGCCAACAAAACAGATTTCAAAGTCCTGAACAGTCAACTTCACAATTCTTTAACTCTGCAAATCCGTGGGAGGAGGGAGACAATATGTCTGCTTGGGCATCACAGTGGTGCAGATGTTGCAACTGCTGTCTGACTGGTCCCAGAAACCCAGGTTTAATCCTGACTCTGCTACTGTCAGTGTGAAGATTGAATGACCACACAGGTTTCCTCTTAGATCCCAAAGATTGGTACATTCACTGGCTGCTGTAAATTATTCTTGGTGTGCAGGTGAATGGCATAATCTGGAAGGAGATGATAGGAATATGGAGAGAATAAATAGGATTAATGCAGAATTGGTGTAAATGTGTGTGTGATGATTAGCATGGACCTAATAAGCTGAAGTGCAATTTCTGAAAATTCTTATAGACGTACAGTCAGCCCTTGGTTCTGTATCTGCGGGTTCCACATCCGCAGACTCAACCAAACGTGGATCGAATATATTCGAAAAAAACCCCAAGAAATTCCAAAAAGCAAAACTTGAATTTGCCGCGCACTGAGCACTGCACTTAATCCTCGCGAATGAAGTGATGTGTATGTATACCCTGCTGTAGCCTCCCGCCATTTCACAGATCCTCAGTCTCTCTCCAGCACTCATTGTTTGAGCATTTTTCTCCTCGCGTCTCGTTCGTTCGCTACTTAGGCTCTATGAGCACTGCTGTGAGGGGGTTGAGGAAAGTGAGAGGAAGGAGATTAAGGCTAGTAAGGGATGGCTGGCTAGCTTTGTAAAGTGCTACAGCCTCAAGAACTTAAAGATCACGGGAGAATCAGCATCGGCTGATGCCGAGTCAGCATCAGTGTTCCCAAAAGAGCACAAACTTTTTTTTCTTGTCATTATTCCCTAAACAATACAGTATAACAGCTATTTACATAGCATTTACATTGTATTACGTATTATAAGTAATCTAGAGATGATTTAAAGTATACGGAAGGATGTGCGTAAGCTTTATGCAAATACTACGCCATTTTATATAAGGGACCTGAGCATCCACAGATTTTGGTATCCACGGGGGGGGGGGGGGGTCCTGGAACCAAACCCCTGTGGATACCGAGGGATGATTGTATTGTGCAGAGCATTCCAACTGGCTACACTACCGTCTGGTATGGGGGTAGGAGCCACTGCAAAAAGATCAAAATAAGCGGCAGGGAGTTGTAAACTTCGTCAGCTTCACCATGGGCACCAGCCTCCACAGTATCCAGGACACCTTCAAAGAGCGATGCCTCAGAAAGGTGGCATCCATCATTAAGAACCCCAATCACCCATATCATGCCTTGTTCTCGTTGCTACCATCAGGAAGGAGGTACACAAGTGTGAAGGCACGCACTCAACAATTCAGGAACAGCTTCTTCCCCTCTGCCATCTGATTTCTGAATGGACATTGAACCTATGAACACCACCTGAATACTTCTTACTTTTGTCTTTATTTTTGCACAACTTATTTAATTTAACCATTTTTTTTACAGTAATTCAGTTTTTTTCCTCTTTTATTACGTGTAGCATTGATCAGCTGCCGCAAAGACACATGCTGGTGATAATAAACCTGATTCTGATTCTGTCTGCTTAAATCCACAATTCTACAGTTGTTCTGTGAGAGCTCTGATTTTATTGAAAAACATCTTGTTGAAAGCCTCAGTGTTTGTCTCTGCAGTATTTTTGTAGCAAGTCACACAAAGGCTGTGAAGATGGTTACACACAGAAGACAATGTTGGAACTGAATCAGAGCATGATGGTGCTCCCCTACAATCAGTGGCTAATGAAATGACCACTGAATGTGCATTCATGGTCTTCTGCTGCTGTAACCCATCCACAGGTTGTGTATTCAAAGAGGCTCTTTTGTACACCACTGTTGTAACCATATAACCATATAACAATTACAGCACGGAAAAGGCCATCTCGTCCCTTCTAGTCCATGCCGAATGCTTGCTCTCACCTAGTCCCACTGTCCCGCACTCAGCCCATAACCCTCCATTCCTTTCCTGTCTATATACCTATCCAATTTTACTTTAAATGACAATATCGAACCTGCCTCTACCACTTCTACCGGAAGCTCGTTCCACACAGCTACCACTCTCTGAGTAAAGAAATTCCCCCTCGTGTTACCCTTATACTTTTCCCCCCTAACTCTCAACTCATGTCCTCTTGTTTGAATCTCCCCTACTCTCAATGGAAAAAACCTATCCACGTCAACAGCAGAGATACCGAGGAGCAGATTGGGAGGCAGATTTTGGAAAGGTGCAAAAATAACAGGGTTGTTATCATGGGTGACTTTAACTTCCCTAATATTCATTGGCACTTGATTATTTCCAAGCGTTTAGATGGGAAAGAGTTTGTTAAGTGTGTCCGGGATGGATTCCTGTCACAGCATGTTGACAGGCCGACTAGGGGGTATGCCATACTAGATCTAGTATTAGGTAACGAACCGGGTCAGGTCACAGATCTGTCAGTGGGTGAGCATTTGGGGGACAGTGATCACCGCTCCCTGACCTTTAGCATTATCATGGAAAAAAATAGAATCAGAAAGGACAGGAAAGTTTTTAATTGGGGAAGGGCAAATTATGAGGCTATAAGGCTAGAACTTGAGGGTGTGAACTGGGATGATGTTTTTGCAGGGACATGCGGTCAATGTTTAGGGATCTCTTGCATAATGTTAGGGATAAATTTGTCCTGGTGAGGAAGATAAAGAATGGTAGGTTGACAAGTGAAGTGGAAAATCTAGTCAGGTGGAAGAAGGCAGCATACATGAGGTTTAGGAAGCAAGGATCAGATGAGTCTATTGAGGAATATAGGGTAGCAAGAAAGGAGCTTAGGACGGGGCTGAGAAGAGCAAGAAGGGGGCATGAGAAGGCCTTGGCGAGTAGGGTAAAGGAAAACCCCAAGGCATTCTTCAATTATGTGAAGAACAAAAGGATGACAGCAGTGAAGGTAGGACCGATTAGAGATAAAAGTGGGAAGATGTGCCTGGAGGCTGTGGAAGTGAGCAAGGTCCTCAATGAATACTTCTCTTTGGTATTCACCACTGAGAGGGAACTTGATGACAGTGAGGACAATATGAGTGAGGTTGATGATTTTGAGCATGTTGATATTAAGGGAGAGGAGGTGTTGGAGTTGTTAAGATACATTAGGATGGATAAGACCCCGAGGCCTGACGGAATATTCCCCACGCTGTTCCACGAGGTGAGTGAAGAGATTGCTGAACCTCTGGCTAGGATCTTTATGTCCTCGTTGCCCATGGGAATGGTACCGGAGGATTGAAGGGAGGCGAATGTTGTCCCCTTGTTCAAAAAAGGTAGTAGGGATAGTCCAGGTAATTATAGACCAGTGAGCCTCACGTCTGTGATGGGAAAGCTGTTGGAAAAGATTCTTAGAGATAGGATCTATGGGCATTTAGAGAATCATGGTCTGATCAGGGACAGCCAGTATGGCTTTGTGAAGGGCAGATTGTGCCTAACAAACCTGATAGAGTTCTTTAAGGAGGTGACCAGACATATAGATGAGAGTAGTGCAGTGGATGTGATCTACATGGATTTTAGTAAGGCATTTGACAAGGTTCCACATGGTAGACTTATTCAGAAAGTCAAAAGGCATGGGATCCAGGGAAGTTTGGCTAGGTGGATTCAGAATTGGCTTGCCTGCAGAAGGCAGAGGGTTGTGGTGGAAGGAGTACATTCAGATTGGAGGGTTGTGACTGGTGATGTCCCACAAGGATTGGTTCTAGGACCTCTACTTATTGTGATTTTTATTAACGACCTGGATGAAGGGGTTGAAGGGTGGGTTGGCAAGTTTGCAGACGACACAAAGGTTGGTGGTGTTGTAGATAGTGTAGAGGATTGTTGAAGATTGCAGAGAGACATTGATAGGATGCAGAAGTGGGCTGAGAAGTGGCAGATGGAGTTCAACCCAGAGAACTGTGAGGTGGTACACTTTGGAAGGACAAACTCCAAGGCAGAGTACAAAGTAAATGGCAGGATATTTGGTAGGGTGGAGGAGCAAAGGGATCTGGGGGTACATGTCCACATGTCCCTGAAAGTTGCCTCACAGGTAGATAGGGAAGTTAAGAAAGCTTATGAGGGGTCAGCATTCATAAGTCGAGGGATCGAGTTTAAGAGTCGCAGGGTAGTGATGCAGCTCTAAAAAACTCTGGCTAGGCCACACTTGGAGTACTGTGTCCAGTTCTGGTCACCTCACTATAGGAAGGGTGTGGAAGCATTGGAAAGGGTACCACTGCTCAGTACAAGAGGACATGGCTTTAAGGTAAGGGGAGGGAAGTTCAAAGGGGGATATTAGAAGAAGGTTTTTCACTCAGAGAGTGGTTGGTGCGTGGAATGCACTGCCTGAGTCAGTGGTGGAGGCAGATACACCAGTGGAATTTAAGAGACTACTAGACAGGTATATGGAGGAATTTAAGGTGGGGGTTTTTATGGGAGGCAGGGTTTGAGGGTCAGCACAACATTGTGGGCCGAAGAGCCTGTAATGTGCTGTACTATTCTATATTCTATGTTTAACTCTATCTATCTCCCTCATAATTTTAAATACCTCAATTAAGTCCCCCTTCAACCTTCTACGCTCAGAAAGAATAAAGACCTAACTTGTTCAACTTTCCCTGTAACTTAGGTGCTGAAACCCAGGTAACATTCTAGTAAATCTTCTCTGTACTCTCTCTATTTTGTTGACATCTTTCCTATAATTCGGTGACCAGAACTGTACAGAATACTCCAAATTTGGCCTCACCAATGCTTTGAATAATTTTAACATTACATCCCAACTCCTGCACTCAATGCTCTGATTTACAAAGGCCAGCATATCAAAAGCCTTCTTCACTACCCTATCTACATGAGATTCCACCTTCAGGGAACTATGCACCATTATTCCTAGATCACTCTGTTCTACTGCATTCTTCAATGCCCTACCATTTACCATGTTGTCCTATTTGGATTATTCCTACCAAATTGTAGCACCTCACACTTATCAGCATTAAACTCCATCTGCCATCATTCAGCCCACCCTTCTAACTGGCCTAAATCTCTCTGCAAAATTTGAAAACCTACTTCATTATCCACAACGCCACCTACCTTAGTATCATCTCCATACTTACTAATCCAATTTACCACCCCATCATCCAGATCATTAATGTATATGACAAACAATATTGGACCCAGTACAGATCCCTGAGGCACACCACTAGTCACCGGCCTCCAACCTGACATAAAGTTTTCCACCACTACTGTCTGGCATCTCCCATCCAGCCACTGTTGAATCCATTTTACTACTTCAATATTAATACCTAACAATTGAATCTTCCTAACTAACCTTCTGTGAGGAACCTTGTCAAAGGCCTTACTGAAGTCCATATAGACAACATCCACTGCTTTACCCTCATCAACTTTCCTCGTAACCTCTTCAAAAAATTCAATAAGATTTGTCAAACATGACCTTCCACGCACAAATCCATATCGACTATTCCTAATCAGACCCTGTCTATCCAGATAATTATAAATACTATCTCTAAGAATATTTTCCATTAATTTACCCACCACTGATGTCAAACTGACAGGCCTATAATTGCTAGGTTTACTCTTAGAACCCTTTTTAAACAATGGAACCACATGAGCAATTTTCCAATACTCTGGCACCATCCCCGTTTCTAATGACATTTGAAATATTTCTGTCAGAGCCCCTGCTAATTCTACACTAACCTCCCTCTAGATCCTAGGGAATATTCTGTCAGGACCCGGAGATTTATCCATTTTTATATTCCTTAAAAGCGCTAGTACTTCTTCCTCTTTAATCGTCATAGTTTCCATAACTTCCCCACTTGTTTCCCTTACCTTACACAATTCAATATCCTTCTCCTTAGTGAATACCGAAGAAAATAAATTGTTCAAAATCTTCCCCATCTCTTTTCGCTCCACACATAGCTGACAACTCTGATTCTCTAAGGGACCAATTTTATCCCTCACTATTCTTTTGCTATTAATATAACTGTAAAAACCCTTTGGATTTATTTTCACCTTACTTGCCAAAGCAACCTCATATCATCTTCCAGCTCTTCTAATTTCTTTCTTAAGATTCTTCTTACATTCTTTATATTCCTCAAGCACCTCATTTACTCCATGCTGCCTATATTTATTGTAGCTATCTCTCTTTTTCCTAACCAAGTTTCCAATATCCCTTGAAAACCATGGCTCTCTCAAACTTTTATCCTTTCCTTTCAACCTAACAGGAATATAAAGATTCTGTACCCTCAAAATTTCACCTTTAAATGACCACCTTTTCTCTATCACATCCTTCCCATAAAACAAATTGTCCCAATCCACTCCTTCTAAATCCTTTTGCATCTCCTCAAAGTTAGCCTTTCTCCAATCAAAAATCTCAACCCTGGGTCCTGTCCTATCCTTCTCCATAATTATATTGAAACTAATGCCATTGTGATCAGTGGACCCGAAGTGCTCCCCAACACATACCTCCATCACCTGACCTATTTCATTCCCTAACAGAAGATCCAACACTGCCCCTTCTCTAGTCAGTACCTCTATGTATTGCTGCAAAAAACTATCCTGCACACATTTTACAAACTCCAAACCATCTATCCCTTTTACAGTATGGGTTTCCCAGTCTATGTGTGGAAAATTAAAATCTCCCACAATATCAACCCTGTGCTTGCTACAAATATCTGCTATCTCCTTACAAATTTGCTCCTCCAATTCTCGCTCCCCATTAGATGGTCTATAATACACCCCTATAAGTGTTACTACACCTTTCCTGTTCCTCAATTCCACCCAAATAGTCTCCCTAGATGAGCCCTCTAATCTATCCTGCCAGAGCACCGCTGTATTATTTTCTCTGACAAGCAACACAACACATCCCCCTCTTGTCCCTCCGATTCTATCACATCTGAAGCAACTAAATCCAGGAATATTTAGTTGCCAATCACACCCCTCCTGCAACCATGTTTCACTAATAGCTACATCATAATTCCAGGTATCAATCCATGCTCTAAGCTCACCCACCTTTCTTACAATGTTCTTAGCATTAAAATAAATGCATTTAAGGTATTCACCATCTCTTCCTCTCTGTTTATCTTGAACAGTATAAAGAACTTTACTGTCTTCGTTTTCTTCCTTCTCCCATACATCTGTTCCTACACTCTGGTTCCCCTCTCCCCTCATATCCAGTTTAAATCCACTGGAGCCTCTCTAACAAACCTACCTGCAAGAATACTTGTCCGCCTCCAGTTCAGATGTAAACCGTTCCGCCGGAACAGGTCCCACATTCCCTGGAAAACTGCACAATTATCTATAAATCTGAAGCCCTCCCTCCTGCACCATGTCTTCAGCCACGTGTTGATCTGCACTATCTTACTATTTCTAAACCCACTTGCACGTGGCATTGGTAGCAATCCTGAGATTGCTATCCTGGAGGTCCTGTCCTTTAACTTGGCACCTAGCTCCCTAAATTCACCTTTCAGGACCTCCTCACTCTTCCAACACATGGTTATTTGGCTTCTTCTGCATTCATGTCAGCTTGAACCAGTCTGGCTGTTTTCCTCTGACTTCTCTCATTAACAAGACCCTCAAAACTAATGCTCATTCGGTGTTCTTTTTGCTTATCACACCATTCTCTGTAAACTCTAGGGGCTAATGTGTGTGAAAATCCCAGAAGATCAGTAGTTTCTGCGATACTCAAAACACCCAATCTCGCACCAGCAATCATTCCAAGGTCAAAATCAGTTAGATCACCTTTCTTCCCCATTCTGATGTTTGCTCTGAATAATATATCAGCTTGTTTTTATGCATTGTTGCAGCAATATGATTGGCTGCTAGATATTTGTATTAACAAGCAGATATACCTTATAAAGTGGCCACTGAGTGCATGTTCCTCAGATCCGCTGCATCTTGACAGAACTGTGGAGTGCTCATTGAAGCAAAGAAGTGAAATTTCTCGAAATCCGAAATAAAAACAGAAAATGCTGGGGTTACTTGGCTGCCAGGCAGTATCTCTGGAGATAGCGACAGAATTAATGTTTCAAGGCAATAAGACTTCAACAGAATTTGAAATATAAGAAAACAAATTTAAGTTGCAATTAAGAGAAAAAATGGAAAGAAGACACGGTGCACCTCTGATAGGGGGTGTAGCATAAACCAAGGTTGTCAAACATAGCTCTTGTTGCCAGCAGTTAGGAGGGCGAAATAACACTAAAGTAATTGCTGGAAATCTGAAACAAAAGAGAATGCTGGAACTACCCAGCTGATCAAACAGGATCGGTGGAAAGAGGAAACGTGTTACCTTGTGGTGAACATAACTGCTTTCACAAAAAGATTGCTGATCATCTTTCTTCTACACTGCAAAGACTGAATTGAAAATACTTATGACATAATTTCCTCCTCAAAGTTTTTGATGAATGGAACAGGGAAGTCCTAGCATGAGTCAACTTCATTCTTATGCCAAAAGCCAGGTAATACCAGCTGTTATGACTTTCTGCCAAGCCACGGCAGAAGTCACTTCTTTGTGACTGTTGTGAGATTTGTAGTTCATCTTACAATTGTTCAATAATGGGGGGATGTGGCTACAGGCTTCCAGCTGAAGCAGGTCACTGCTTTATTTCAGTGCTGCTAAGAAACTTTCTCCACAAGCTTGTGGCACTTCCTTGCAGTCTGCTCTCTATACAATAGTGAAATGCAATGAGAGGGATGTTGCTTTACAGGTAGGGATGTTGTCATCTGCCAGTTGTTACTTAGTGCAATCTGAGCAACACTCATTAAAACACAAGCAGAGATTTACTCAGCATCCTTGCAATTTGTCACACTGTCTCAGCATCTTCAGTGTTTAAGTTTTGAAAATTTCAGCTTACTCAAGCCTAAATGTTGGGGATAAGAATTCTAAAGACCCTGGGAGAGAAGGGAGCATAAGCTTATAGGGAAATACTGTTGGGTCTTGTCAGGGTGCATATGAACACTGAGGCCAAGCCTATAAATTGTAGTGCAAACATTTACAGAGAACAAAAAACTGGCAAAGAGCCTTGGGATGTTCTGGGAATGGCAGCGCGACGACCACTTGTCAATGAGATATTTCAGTTCAGGTGGGCAGGCGGGAAGCCAAATAACAGCAGTCATGGGGAGCTGTGCAGCCGAGGGGAGGTGGCTTGATTGCTCACATCGGGGGTCAGCAACATGTGCTGCCCCATGGTCAGAATCAAAGGAAATGCCAGGTGGGTCTTGGATTAGGGTTGTTTTGGTGAAGTAGCAAGTGACTAGTGAGACGGAAACAGAGAGAATTCCATGATAACTTTATTGTTACTTCTAGGCCTTGTCCATTAAGAAACATAAGAAGCAAAAGGGCATTGTAGAAGAATAACTATTTATGTCTCAGCTTGGCCTGAGTGACAGTGAAAGATTAAAGCTTAAACATTCCCGAGTGTTAGAAGCACCCAGCTCAAACCCACTGACTTGCAGGTTTTAGGATGACAATGAAATATTTCCCAAGGAAGACATTGACAGTTTGAATATTGTAAAGACAACAGTCTATCATACAATGTTTTGCTGTAATTGGGACCTTGCCAGCTGAAGGGATGGAAAAATGTTGTTGGGGAAAAGGCCTGTTGAGTACTGCCCACAGGCTAGGAGGTAGGTTCCTATTTGCAAGATAAAAGCAGGAACTGAGGTCCACCTGCATAAACAGTGAGTCACATGTGATGGGTTTGGGTTTGCTGTCCTACAACAAGGAGATACTTCCAGCTAGCAAAGTACTTTAAGCACAGTTATTTTATCTTTAGTGATACATGTTTCATTTTAGATAAAGTTTTTAAAACAGAATTAAAATTCACAGAGGATTTCTATCTGACAACAGATCTCCAAATTTCACATAATTTCTAAATCACAAAGGATTTCCAAGACATGGGCACAATTCCTATAAGCTAAAAGGGCATACCAATGAGTTACAAACAAACAAATCATCTGTCACTGACATCAAAGGCAGTGGAATGGATTCTAGCTACCCCACCTTGCTGTCATTCTTCTTATCATTCCTTGACCATTCCTAACAAGCAGGACTGTTCCCTTAATTTTATACTGTTTTTTGCTACTCTGTGACTCCACACAAATGTGATAATTTTTCAGATAGCTTTTCTGGGAAATTCACTCAGATGGCCTAAAGGCTTCTGGGGACTGATTTCCCAGACACCAAAAATAATGCTGTGAGGGCTGACTCTGAGTAAACAAATCTCCCAACTATTGATAGATCAGCTACTTGATGAGCTAAGAGATAGTATCAATCTGGTCTACAAGCTTGTTTGAACTAAACAACTTAGCCAGGGTTGTCTGGTATGATGCAGGCCAATTAACATAACCCCATTGTCTTACACTGCATCTCTTGAGCAGCCAGCTCCATGTTGTGGGCCAGCAGCATATCCTCTACAGCCAGTGCTGTTTGTTTGCAAAGCTGTCCTTTTAACTTCAGACTGTTTATTGCTTGCAATTTACAGTAAGAATTGAAGCCTGGTTCTTCTTTATGACAAGAAGCTGAGCAAGGAATATTGGTTGGGAGTTGAACTGCAGTGTTAGAAAGCTGAGCTTGGCAAAAATACCCCCCCCCCCCCCGGGCCCTGGACAGTGAATATCGATTGCACATTGAGCAAAAGGTGAACTGCTGCCTGTCTGACACAGGAAGAAGGAATATTCTGCTATTGCGTTTTACACTAAAGCTAGGGAATGGTAAAACTGCCCTTGGTCCTCTGGTGGGCAGGAGACTTCGGGTCACTGATGAGCAGAAGGACCAAAAACCGACTTTCTTCTGACATCGCTACAGTACCAGCAGAGTGCTCTGCATTTGCTCCTCCCAGTGTGGTCTCTCCACACTGGAGACACCAAATGCAAGTTGGGTGAGTGCTTTGTACACTGCATCTATTCAGCATGAAAGGTTAACTCCAAGCTTTCCGTCATCTTAATTTTCCAACCCAATCCCCCTCTGATTTTTCTCCCCCCCCCGGTTTCCAATTCAATTTGGTCATTTTGCACCCTTTTGAACAATTGGTGGTGACTGACTTTATCTGTTTATATCACAACTGGCTGCGACTTGATCTGTGGGGCATTTCCAACATTATCCTTTTCGTTTTCGGTTACAGCAGAAACTCTGGCAAGTGTCTCACAGCTTTACTAATTCTGTTTGTTTGTTTTCTCTCTCTGTCTATGTCCATAAACATTGAAAACCCTGGTTTCACTCATCCAGAGTTGTTCCCTTTATCCTATTCATTCTTGAACCACCTCCTTTGCACTTCAACATTGACTTGCTTTCACCCATTCTCATTTCTGATGAAAGGTCTCCATTCCGCCAATATTGCCTGAGCTGTTGAGTGTTTACAAGCTTTTTCTACTTCATATTCCTGTGGAATGGGCAGCGAACTATGGCAAACAAATGCCTTCTTTAAAAAAAAAGACTTCTGGAGCCTTAATAAACACAAGAGAGTCTGCAGATCCATCCAAAATGTGGGGCACCACGGTAGCGTAGCCGTTAGTGTGATGGTATTGCAATGTTTCAGAGTTCAATTCTGGCACCAGCTTTAAAGAGTTTGCACATGTTTTCAATGACTACGTGGGTTTCCTCAAGATACTCTGGTTTCCTCCCATAATCCAAAGACGTAGATTAGTAGATTAATTGGTCATTGTAAATTGTCCTGTGATTAAACTAGTGTTAAATAGATGGGTTGCTAGGCGACATGGCTCACTGGGCTGGAAGGGCCTGTTCCGTGCTGTATTGCTAAATAAAATAAAGATGAATAAAACTCGGTATCTCAGGCAGCACCTTTGGAGGGTGATAAACAGTTGATATTTTCGGTCGAGATCCTTCATCAGGGCTGGAAAGGAAGAGGGCTGAGGCCAGAATAAGAAGATGCACGGATGGAAAGGAGTACAGTCCAGCAGGTGAGAGGTGAGACTAGGTGAGGGGAAAGCTTCGCTTTGGGGGAGGGGGTTTAAAGTAAGAAGATGGGAGGGGATAGTTGGAAGAGGTAAAGGGCTGAAGAAGGAGGACTCTAATAGGAGAGGACAGTGGACCATGGAAGAACAGGAAGGAGGAGGGTGACGGGCAGGTGAGGAGAATGGAAGGGATGAAAGGGCACCCAGCATGGGGAATGGAAAATGGAAGGAAGATGAATACATTTCCAGAAATTAGAGAAATCGAATTTCATGCTGTAAACGGAGGTTTCTTCTTTTTCTTTGTTACTGTGTAAATCAAAATGGCTTCTTTGTTTTGTTAAAAGTAGGAATGCTTCTTTGTTGCGATAGAGTGCTGAAAGCTTATTTGGGTTAAAATTTACTGATAACGAGAATTGTATTCCTTTGTTAACCAATTGGGATAAATGTTGTTCTTTCTTCTGAGTCTGTAAGCTATTGTTGGCGGGCTTTTGCGGAGTCGGTGCAAGGGGGGTGAGAGAGAGAGGACGCGATGCTGTAAACTGGGTGAGGAACGGACCTCAGGCAGGGGTCTGAAGCCAGGAGGTACTCCGAGGAGAGGAGATGAAGATAGATGTGCTTGGTTGACCACTTCGGGTGGTCCTGAGCTGCAAGTCGAGGAGTTTGGAGGGGATCGAATGGTGGTCAGAAGGCTTCAGTAATTGAGCTCCAATGGTTGTGCATGAAGTGGTTTGGACTTTGATAAGTTGGCACCTTTTCTTTATTTTCTTTTCCTTCATATATACTGTATTGTTATTAATCACTTAATTATAGTAATCTTTATAAATTGTACTCATTTAATCACATATGGTGTTCTGTCTGTTTTTGGACGAGGCGGGGGACATCACACAGCATCCACACCAGCTGATTACCCAGTTTGGTGGGGCTGAAGGCTGCTCCCCCAAGAGGAGAACAAGCTGAGCGAGCCTGAGGCGACCCAGGGGATAAAAATATGGGGGCTCGTCCGGGATTGATTTCTGTGGCAGCTGTGCGATTGCCTTCTTTAAATTATGTCTGCTGCGAAGAGCTGGTGTGCCTTTGCGGGTGTGCGATTGCTGGTTATCTCTGCATGTGTGTTGGGTGAGTGGCAGTGCTTGGCTGAGGGAAAGCGACAGGGATTGGTTGAAAGTTTGAGTAGGCGGGCAGGTGACATTTTTAGAACTGTCGGGTGCAATTACCTCGAAGTGTCAGCTGCCAGTTCTGGGAAAGTGTGGGAAATTGCGTTTGGTTTGACTGGAAGTCAAATGCCACAGCTGGGGGGACTTACCATATCTGTGGCAGGAGATAGGTGGAAAGTTTTTAGGGTATCCCTTTTGGCTAGGTGGGCAGATAAATTGCTTGCAGTGCCAGGGGGATCTGTCAAGGGGATCAGCTCCTCCCTCAGTAGTTCAGCTGATTTGAGAACTGTCAGGAAACTTAGAGGAGGCCCAGTGGGGGAACGGCTTGGGGTCGCTGGGGGAGCACGTTCCCAGCAATGTACCAAGGAACTCTTGAAAGGAACAGACCCTATTCCTGAAGGCTTAGAGGGACCACGCACTCAGGTGTCGTTACGGATGTATTGAAGTCAATTTAAAGCCAACCTCGACACCCGGGCGCCAGTTAAGTTGCTGTACAATTTGTTTTATAACCGTTATTGGAAGCATTTACCCTTGAAGACATTGAGGGCACTGGAGATTTGGGGTACCAGTGCCGGTGATTATCCAGATGACAGTTGTTGGTCAGTGAAAATGGAGTTCTTAGAGTCAAATGTGGAGGTGACTGAGGTTCGTGAATTGTTAATGCTGATGTGTCCGGACACTGTTGATACGGGCAGTGTTTCGGTTCTGGAGAGAACCAATACCCTGCTGGTGCCTTGGAGGCCTGCCCAGAGGAGGAGGGTGTGTGCTGTTTGGAGGCATTGTCGATGCACCCAGAGTTTCGAGCTGCTTGTGCGGTCGTGTCGTAGCAGCATTGGGCCGATACCGAATTCAAACAAGAGCCGGTGGTGGTACGGCCTGGGGGAAGTATATGATGGTGAGACCCTCTTAGTGGACACTGCAAAATACCACGAGGGAGGGGAGTTGACTGCTGAAGACACCTCGGTGGGAGAGAGGTTGCGGTGACTGGCCCCAACCGCAGTGGAAGATGTAGGCAGCGTGTGTGTGGATTATATTGCACTGAAAAGGTGCGCTGTCAGTGACCAGAATATAGCCCTGAGGGCCGAAGAGGCAATGGCCTGTCTGAGTGATGCGAAGTGGTTTAAGGTGCTGGATCTGAGGAATGGATGTTGCCAGATCCCAATGAGTGGGGCCCACAAGGAGAAGACGGCCGTTATAAGTTCCCTAGGATTCTTCTGGTCTGAAAAGATGCCACAGGGCATATCCAGAGCCCTTACAACCTTCCTGCGGGGCATGTGGAAGACCATGGGGGATGTGGAGGCGTTTGGAGTTTTGGCGTATGTGGATGGTCTCCTGGTATTTGAATTTGCCTCAGGAGAATATAAATTGAGGTCGTTATAGGAGCGGCTGAGAACTACAGAGTTAAAGTGTTTTCTGGACACGTGCCAGGGCTGGCGAAGGTCGCAGCTCGTGAGTGACTGTCTCTACAGAATCAAGTTTGAAATGAAGACAGAGAGACTGGAGAAAGTTGATCTGGAAGAAGTCATGAGGAAGAAAAAGCTGGAGAGAAGTGCAGTGAATACTGAACTGGAGGCTGACCAATCTTTAACTGCTGCTTTTCAGGCCGGGGTGGAAGAAGCTGGTGGAGTAACTTCATCCCAGATTGAGATGGCCGGGATGCGAGAGTCAGAACTGCTGAGCCTGTGGCGAGATTTGGAGGGGCCAGAGAAGAAGCTGATCTCTCGATTGCAGTGTTAGCAGTTAGCAGTGTGGAGGAACAGAGGGATCTTGCATTCTAAATCCATAGATCCCTCAGTGTTGATGCCTAAGTTAAAAGGTTTGTTAAGAAGGCCACGTGTTTCCATTTGGAGAAGATCAAGTAGCAGCTACCGATCGCAGAAATGAGGAAGAATACGGATTCGAAGGATGATGTGCTGGATGTGTGTTACATGCTGCCTTTTGCTGACTTTCCCTTGACTGAGGAAGAGGAAGAGGCCTTTGGCCCTTCCCCCATTGAGTCAGGTATAGTGGGGAGGGTTAGCTGTGTGCAGTGGGAGGCATGAGTGAGAGGTTGAGAGAGGAGTTGGTAGTGGGCCCGAGGTATCCCCAGTTGTGTCCTAGCCTGCAGGGTTTAGGTGAGGGGGTACAGAGGTCTCTGAGGGTTAGAAAACTCCCAGATAAGTTGGCCTATGTAGCGCCTGAGGAACAGGGCGTGAGATTTACTGTGTGGGGAGGAAATGTCACTGTTTGTACCTGGGTTAGGGTTTGTGTTGGCAGGAAGAGTGGGCGAGTTATTTAATAGTCATGAGGACATGACTTTTATTTGGTGGGGGGAGAGTGTAAAGGGGGTTTCTTCTTTTTCTTTGTTACTGTGTAAATCAAAATGGCTTCTTTGTTTTGTTAAAAGTAGGAATGCTTCTTTGTTGCGAGAGAGTGCTGGAAGCTTGTTTGGGTTAAAACTTACTGATAACGAGAATTGTATTCCTTTGTAAACCAATTGAGATTTATGTTCTTTTTTCTGAGTCTGTAAGCTATTGATGGCGGGCTTTTGGGGAGTCGGCGCGAGGGGGTGAGAGAGAGAGGACGCAATGCTGTAAACTGGGTGAGGAACGGGCCTCAGGCAGGGGTCTGAAGCCAGGAGGTACTCCGAGGAGAGGAGATAAAGATAGATGTGCTTGGTTGACCACTTCGGGTGGTCCTGAGCTGCAAGTCGAGGAGTTCGGAAGGGATCGAATGGTGGCCAGAAGACTTCAGTAATTGAGCTCCAACGGTTGTGCACGAAGTGGTTTGGACTTTGATAAGTTGGCGCATTTTCTTTATTTTCTTTTCCTTCATATATACTGTATTGTTATTAATCACTTAGTTATAGTAATCTTTATAAATTGTACTCATTTAATCACATATGGTGTACTGTCTGTTATTGGGCTTGGCGGGGACATCACACAGCATCTACACCAGCTGATTACCCAGTTTGGCGGGGCCGAAGGCTGCTCTCCCTAGACGAGAACGAGCTGAGCGAGCCTGAGGCGACCCAGGGGGTTACAATGCTATCAGGTTGGAGACAGAATATTCCCAGATAGACTATGAGATGTTGCTCCTCCAACCTGAGTTTAGTTAGTTTAGGCAGTAGAGGAGGCCATGGACAGACATGCCGGAAAGGGAATGGAATTCAAGTTGAAATGGATAGCCACTGGGACATCACATCTTATCTGCTGGACAGAGCAAATGTGCTCATCAAAGAAGATTTCCCCATTGGCGGTTGCACTGGGAGCACCTGATACAGTAGATGACGTCAACAGGCTTGCGGGTGAAGTATTTGTTTGGAGTCCTGAATGACGGTAAGGGAGGAGGGGTAGGGGCAGGTGTAGTTCTTGTCACAGCTGAAGAGGAAAGTATTAAAGCCCTCAATTAATTTTTCCAATGTCTTTAAATTCGTGAGAAAATACCTATCAGGAGGTCCATTTCCTCAGCCCAGAAATTTACTTTCTCAAATAAAAAACCTGTCAATGGAAATTGTTGGAGCTTAGAAGGGATGTTAGAGACTTAGAGAGGATGTAGAGGAGATTTACTAGAATGATCCCTGATTGTAAGAATTCAGTTTTGTTTTGACACTGAGAAATTGGGTTTGTTCTCCTTAGAGGTAATTTAACAGGTTTAATCAAAACGTTGAATTATTCTGATGAAGCAAATGGAGAGAAACTGTTCCCAGTTGCAGAAGGAGTTTAACTACTTATGAATGAATTAGATATGATGCAGAAACATTCTTCTGTGGTGAGGTGGGAAATGCTCTCTGAAAGGCTGAGGCAAAATCAGCATTTCTCAACTTGAAAAATTAGTTCCTTTCTGGGATTCAAAAAGGAGCAGGGGATTAGAATATTTCAGGTAAGACTCTCAAGAGCTATACCAGGGGTAAGGGGTGCATAACTTCCTTCCCTTATCCAATATTGGGTGTCATAGTGGCATAGCTTGCATAGCTAGCTCACAGCCCTGCAAATGGGTTCAACCATGGCCTCAGGTACTGTGCGTATGTGTGCAGTTTACATGTTCTCTCTGTGGGTTTTCCCAGGGTTGTCTGGTTTCCTCCCACCCCATAAAGATGTGCCTGATGGTAGGTTGATTGGTCATTGTAAATTGCCTCGAGTGTATAGGGTGAGGGGAGAGTTAGGGAGAGCTGGGGAGTATATGGGAGAATACAAAGGGGTATTGATGTAAGTGGGTTGTTGATGCTTAGCATGGAAGCAAGGAGCTGAAGGGACCATTTCTCTCTATAAATCTATTCTGCAATGTTTCAAAATGAGAATCAATTAGAAGTCACTACAAAGAGATCAGGTTCATACAAGATGTCCGGGGAACTTCATTTTAAGAAACTCAATAAAAATGCAGATGTTGGAAATAGTCATAGAGTCATAGAACACTACAGCACAGAAACAGTCCCCTTGGCCTATCTAGTCCATGCTGAACTATTAATCTACCTACTCCCATCGACCTGCACTTCGAACATAGACCTCCATACACCTCCCATTTTTGTACTGATCCAAATTTCGCTAAAATCTTGAAATCAAACCCCAAATCATCACTTCCACTAGCAGCTCATTACACACTCTCACCACCTTCCGAGTGAAGAAGATTCCCTTAAACATTTCACCTTTCACACTTAACCCATGACCTCTACTTTTAGTCTCACCCAACCTTAATGGAAAAAACCTGCTTGCATTTACCCTATCTATACCCCTCTATCGAATTTCTCCTCATCTTCCTACACTCCAGGGGAATAAAGAACTAATCCATTTAACCTTTCCCTATAACTCAGGTCCTCAAGTTCTGACAGATTTCTTGTAAATTTTCTCTGCACTTTTTCAATCTTATTGATATCTTTCCTGTCAGAATGTGACCAGAACTGCACATAATATTCCAAATTAGGCCTTATTAATGTCTTATACAACTTCACCATAATATTCCAACTTCTATACTCAATATTTTGATTTATGAAAGCCAATGTTCCAAAAGCTTTCTATGCAACTCTATCCAATTATGATGCCACTTTCAAGCAATTATGGATCTGTATTCGCTGCACTCCTCAATGCTCTACCGCTCACCGTGGTTTGTCCTTCCAAAGTGTGACACCTCACACTTGTCTGCATTAAATTCCATCTCCATTTTCAACCCATTTTCCCAGGTGGTTCAAATCATGCTGCAAGCTTTGATAGCTTTCCTTGCAGTCCACTACACCTCCATCGTGGTGTCATTCCCAAATTTGCTGATCCAGTTAACCACATTATCATCCAAATCATTGAAATATATAACATACAACAATGGACCCAGCACCAATCCCTGTGGCACACCATTTGTCACGGGCCTCCAGTCAGAGAGGCAATCATCTACTGCCACTCTCTGGCTTCTCCCATAAAGCCAATGTTTAATTCAATTTACTACCTCATACTGAATGCAAAGTGATTGAACCTTCTTGACCAACTTTCCATGCGGAATCTTGTCAAAGGCCTTATTAAATCCATGTTGACAATATCTGCCGCCTTGGCTTCATCAATCTTCCTGGTGACTTCCTCAAAAAAGATTGGTCAGACATTACCTGCTACACATAAAGCCATATTGATTATCCCTAATCAGACACTGTCTATCCAAAGACTTATACATCTGGCTCCTTAGAATAACTTCTAATAACTTACCAACTACTGATGTCAGGCTCAAGGGCCTATAATTTCTGGGCCTAATTTTAAGCAACAAAACAATATTAACAATCCTCCATTCTTCTGGCACCTCTCCTGTTGTTAAGGACATTTAAAATATGGCTAGGGCTCGTGCAGTTTCTGCACTAGCCTTCTACAAGGTCTGTGGGAACACCTGGTTAGGCCCTGTAGATTTATACACCATAATTTGCCTCAAGACAGCAAACATATCCAAGGTAATCTGTATGCAGTTGATAACCTCACTGCTGTTTTCCCTCACCTCTATAGACTGTGTTCATCTCCTGGGTAAGTACAAATGGAGAAAAATCCATTTACGATCTCATCCATCTCTTTCAGTTCCATGCATAGATGACTACTCTGATCTTCAAGAGAATCAAACTTGTTCCTTGCTTTCCTTTTGCTTTTAATATATCTGTAGAAGACCTTGGAATTCTGCTCAGCTTGTCTGCTGGAGCAACCTCATGTATTCTTTTGGCCCTCCTGATTTCCTTTTCATGTGTCCACTTGCATTTCTTATACTCCTCAAGTACCTCATTTGCTCCTTTCTGTCTATACCTGCTATTCAGCTTTTTTTTTCTTAGCTAGGGCCTCAATATGTTTTGAAAACCAAGGTTCCCTAAGTTGTTATTCTAGCCTTTTATGTTGACAGGAACATATAAACACTGTACTCTCAAGATTTCACTTTTGAAGGTCTCTCATTTACCAAGTACACATTTGCCAAAAAAAACAACCTGTCCCAATCCACATTTGCCAGATCCTTTCTGATACCATCAAAACTGGCCTTTCTCTGATTCAGAATCTCAAACTGAGGACTAGAGCAACTCCTTTTCTACAATTAATGTACCTCGAAACTAATGACATTATGATCACTAGTTGAAAAGTATTCCCCTATATAAATGTCTGTCACCTGCCCTATCTCATTCCCTAATAGACAATCTTGCCTCTAGTAGGGTATTGGTCAAGGAATCTTTCCTGAACACATTTGACAAACGGTATCCCATTCAGTCCTTTTACAGTATGGGAGTCTCAATCAATTTGTGGCGTGTCTGCAACCTCTCTATGAAAATGCTCCTCCAAATCCCACTGACTATTGGGTGGTCTGTAATATAATCACATTAACATGGTTATCCCTTTCTTATTCCTCATTTCCACCCATTTAGCCTCAGTAGATGTGCTCTCCAGTCTGAACTGTCTGGGCACTGCCATGACATTTTCCTTGACTAGTAAAGTCACTGCTCCCCCTATAATCCCTCCTGCTCTATACGTCTAAAACAATGGAACCCTAGAACATTGAGCTGCCAGTCTTGCCCGTCCTGCAACCGAGTCTCTCTAATGTCTTTTCTACAATACTCTGAAATAAAAACTCAACAAAGCTGGTCAGGAGGACTCTCTGGAAAGAAAAACAGTTTTAGCTCTGGTACCTTTCATTAGAATTGGGAAAGACAACTCATTCAAAGTACATTAATTCTGAGTCCTCAGTTACCTGTTTTTCTGTTACTGGGAGCAGTTTCTCTCCACTTACTTCATCAGAACAACTCAAGGTTTTGATTAAATCTGTAAACATAACCTCTAAGGAGAACAATTCCATTTTCCTCCGGGTCACAACATTAACAAACTCTTACGACCAGGGAGCGTTCTAGTAAATCTCCTTTACATCCCCGATCTGTGTCAAGGAAGGTATCCTGATCTTGAAATGTTGTTTTTCCTTATGCTGTCGCTGCTTGTCCTATTGTAGGTTTTCGCAATTGAAACAATACGAGGCATTTTATGTTTAAGAAAAAATGTAAGAACTAATTTGCTGAACTCCAAAAACTGAACACTAAGCATGGTAAAATGCTTTACTTAATCATGTCAGACCCACCTCTTAAATTGAACCCCAGCTCAATGTCAGTGATTGTGAATTCTGTACATTTCCACCAATTACAATACCCTACACTACCTCCCCCTGACCCCCGCATCCACAATTCACTAAAACCAACATTGTGAGCCTGTCTGTAGTTCCGACGAGTTGCCCGGCTCTGGTCTTATTTGTGGAAGAACAGTAGGCACCTTTGGCTCATTTGGCTCATGGTCATGTCATTATGGCAGGGACATGGTAGTGGAATGCTCTCAATCTCGCTGGGCTGGTTTAAAGCAATCTACCGAAACGTATTCAGGTCTACCTGAGTGATAAAAGTCTTCTCTCTATTCCAAAGCACAGAATGGACCATCGTAAGGGGGCCTAAGGGGATGTTGGTGTGCATCATGGCAGGCAAGATATAAGCAGCAAGGTTCGTGTTGACATGATCAAGCCATTACACAGGAACTTCAAAAGGTTTCAATGGTGCTTGGACATGACGGCTAATTTTTGCCCACTGGCTGCACTTCAATCATGTATGTCCTTTAGTGCAACCATTTTCTGTGTGGCCTTCCACAGCAGATGCAAGAGGCCATATATGGAGTTTAGAAAAGTCTGCCTCCAGCTTGTGAACAATATGGAGAGAGGGCAACCAGTTGACACATCACACAAGAAAGAAACCCCAACTTTCCCAAACTTAACATCAGCCAGCCAAAGGCCTGTAAGCCTGGACCTCTGGGTCAGTAGCTTGGTTGGCTGCCATGCTGGCATAGTCAACCCCCATATAAGACCTAAGGCCATTTGGACCATCAAGTCTACTCCTCCATTCTATCATGGGCTGATCCAATTCTCCCAGTCATCCCCACACTCCTGCCTTCTCCCCTTTCCCTCTGATGCCCTGGCTAATCAGGAATCTATCTATCTCTGCCTTAAATGCACCCAATGACTTGGCCTCCACAGCCACTCATGGCAACAAATTCCACAGATTTACCACCTTCTGACTAAAGTGATTTCTCCACATCTCCGTTCTAAATGGACGTCCTTCAAACTGGAAGTCGTGCCCTCTTGTCCTAGACTCCTGTACCATGGGAAGTAACTTTGCCATATCTAATCTGTTCAGGCCTTTTAACATTCGGAATGTTTCTATGAGATCCCCCCTGATTCTCCTGAACTCTAGGGAATACAGCTCAAGAGCTGCCAGGCATTCCTCATATAGTAACCTTTTCATTCCCGGAATAACTCTCGTGAATCTTCTCTGAACTCTTTCCAATTTCAGTAAATCCTTTCTAAAATAAAGAGCTCAAACTGAACACAATACTCCGTGTGGTCTCATGAGTGCCTTATACATCCTCAACATCACACCCCTGTTCTTATATTCTATACCTCTATAAATGAATCCCAATATTGCATTCGCCTTCTGCACCATCGACTCAACCTGGAGGTTAACCTTTAGGGTATCCTGCACGAGGACTCCCAAGTCCCTTTGCAGCTCTGCACTTTGAATTCTCTCTCCATCTAAATAATATTCTGCCCGTTTATTTCTTCCACCAAAGTGCATGACCATATACTTTCCAATATTGTATTTCATTTTCCACTTTTTTGCCCATTCCCCTGAACTAACTAAGTCTCTCTGCAGGCTCTCTATTTCCTCAACACTACCCACTCCATCACCTAACTTTGTATCAGTGGCAAATTTAGCCACAAACCCATTCATACCGCAGTCCAAATTATTGACATGTCATAAAAGCAGTGGTCCCAACACAAACCCCTGTGTAACTCCACTGGTAACTGGCAGCCAGCGAGAATAGGATCCCTTTATTCCTGTTTTCTGTCGATCAGCCAATGCTCCACCATGCTAGTAACTCCCCTATAATTCCATGGGCTCTTATCCTGCTAAGCAGCCTCATGTGAGGCACCTTGCCAAAGGCCTTCTGAAAATCCAAGTACACCACACCTACTACATTTCCTTTGTCTACCCTGCTTGTAATTTCCTCAAAAAACTGCAGTAGGTTTGTCAGGCAGGATTTTCCTTTCAAGAAACCATGCTGGCTGTGGCCTATCTTGTCACGTGCCTCCAAGTATTCCATAATCTCATCCCTAACAATCGATTCCAACAACTTCCCAACCACTGATGTCAGGCTAACAGGTCTATAGTTCTCTTCTGCTGCCTCCTGCTCTTTTTAAATAGCGGTGTAAAATCTGCAATTTTCTAGTCATCTGGTAGAAAGCCAGAATCTATTGATTCTTGAAAGATCATCATTAATGCCTCTGCAATCTCAGCAGCTACTTCCTTCAGAACCCAAGGGTGCATTCCATCAGGTCCAGGAGATTTATCCACCCTCAGACCATTAAGCTCCCTGAGCACCTCCTCAGTCATAATTTTCACTGTACATACCGGCACTTCACTTTTCTGACACTCTTGAATGTTCGGTATACTGCAAATGTCTTCCACTGTGAAGTCTAATGCAAAACATACATTCAGTTCCTTTATCATTTCTACGCCTCTCATTACAATATCTCCAGCGTCATTTTCTATTGGTCCAATATCTACCCGCAACTCTCTTTTACCCTTTATATACTTAAAAAAGCTTATGTATAGTCTCAACAGCTGGTTGTGAAAGGCAATCAGCAATGGCATTATTTTTCCCCTTGATATGTTGTATTTCAGTTGTGAACTCTGATAAGTAGGCCAGGTGGTTGACCTGTGCAGGCCAAGGGTCTGATATTTTGACCAACAAGTGCACAAGGGGTTTGTGGTCAATGAATGCTGTGAAATGGCAACCCTCCAGTGGAAAACAAACATGGCGGACAGCCAGATAGAGACCAAGAAACTAACGGTTGAATGTGCTGTCGTTCCTTTCGGGAGGGAAGGAGCTGCCAGCCAAAGAAAGCATGTAGCTGCCACATGCCTCCAACTAACTGTTCATGTTCAGCGCCCACAGAATAGTCTGAAGCGTCATTAGTAATGGCTATAGGTGCACTGGGGAGCACGTATGCCAGTGGGGTCATGTTGGAAAGAGCTCTTTTGGTATCATCAAATGCCCTGGACCTGTCCGTCAATTAGTCAAGCATTTGATTTGGGTTTGTTGCCTTTAAGTGCACTATACGGGGGAGCATAAGTTCAGCAACTCGCAGAATGATGTGGTGATAGAAAAAAACCTTCAATAGTGCGAGTGGTGGGAAATCCATAACAGCAGCTACTTCTGATGGGAGGGTTTTCACACCTTCTACAGAGGCGTGATGGTTGAGAAAGTCATTTGTTGACAACCCGAACTGGAACTTAGTAGGGTCAATTAAATCTGTCTTGGCTTATGTGCTCGAAATGTGTGCAGAGATGAGATACGTGTTCAGATTTGGATGCACTGGCCTCAACTATGTCATCCAGGTAAACAAAAAGAAAATCTAAGAGTTTTAATACAGTGCATCAGCTGTTGGAAAGTCTGTGCTGCATTTTTCAGCCCAAATGGCATGTGCAGAAACTCAAAGAGGCCATACGGGGTTACCACAGCCATTTTGGGAATGTCCTCCGAGCACACAGGCACCTGATGGTAGCCCCTAACTAGAGTGATTTTGGAAAAATTCGCTTTCCAGCTAAACGTGTTGAAAAGGTTTGGATATGTGGGACAAGATATCGACTGGGGCTGGTGGCCTTGTTAAGGCGTCAGTAATTGCCACATGAGTGGCAACCACCACTGGTCTTAGGGACTATATGTAGGGGCAAAGCCCAGGGGCTATTCAAACCGCATACAATGCCAAGACTTTCCATGTTGGCAAACTTAGCCTTCGGGGTTGCCAGCTTTTCTGGGTCCAGTCTATGCACACAGGCATAGACTGCTGGGCAGTTGTGGGAATGTGGGACTTGGTGGGGTTTGGGGATTTGCCCAGTGGTTGAATAAACTCACATGTGGTGGTGCATGCACTTGATAGAGTCATTGTGGGGAGCTTACAGGGGGAGCAGGGTAATGACCCAAAGTCCTCGACATCCACAAGCTGGCAGTTCTTAAGATCGACTAATAGGCCTCGGGCAAACAGGAAGTGCTCACTGAGCAGTGATCTAGTCACTTCAGCCAGGAGGAAGTCCCATGTGCAGCATCACCCACTGAAGCAGAGCATCACCCATCATGTCCTGTAGGCCTGGATCCTGCTTCTGTTGGCAACCTCCAGCGGGGTTCTGCTACTCATTGCCTTCCCATCAATAGACGACCCTGGCAACGGGAACCCCTGGTGTTCACAGACACCACGTCCCAACGTGCTGGCACTGCTGAAGCCACAAGGCGGTCGGCACCTCCTGGTGTTTGTACCAAGGCAAGCATGCCTTGGCGTTAACTGTTTCAGGGTATTAATCAGTAGCCTGTTTTGTGTGCTATTGTTGGAGGTCTTGCAGGGAAATCGAAGGAATTATTCACCTCTGCCTGGCTGAGTGTAGACTATCAGCTAGTTTAGCAAACTCCCTTAGAGTTGTAAACCTAGCCTCATCTTGCGCACTAGCCTCCATGTTATCCAGGACATCTTCAAGAGACAAAGCCTTAGAAAGCGGCATCCATCATTAAGGACACCCATCACTCAGGTCAGGTCCAGTTTTCATTGTTACCACCATCAAGAAGGTACAGGAGCCTAAAGGCACACACTCGACTATTCAGGAACAGCTTCTTCCCCTCTACCATCCAATTTCTGAATGGACATTGAACCAATGAACACTACCTCATTACTTTTTTAAAAATGTTTATTTTTGTACTACTTATTTAATTTAAAAATTTCATATATATATATTCTTATTGTAATTCATGGTTTTTTCTATTATTATGTATTGCATGGTACTGCTGCCATAAAGACAACATATTTCATGACATGTGCGGTGATATTAAATCTGATTCTGATTATAGGTTGGACAAACGATAGATTGGCAAGCCATCCCACGGGTAAAACTGATCAACAGGATAACCCTGTTTTAAACCTTAAAACAAGGTCATCACATTGCAAATTCTTACTTCCCTGCAAAGCTCTGAGTTTAAGTTTACGAGCATTATTAGGAGAAATGATGTGACTACTGAGGTTAAACTCTATCACATTGCACAGATATACCAACAGGATAGCCTGGCAAGTTATAGCACCAATGCCTATGAAGAGAAAAATTATCTAGAAATGTTGGATACAGCTCTCCTTATCACTGAACCCATTTACAAGGTGTGCTGCCATAAGAAAGCAACATTCATCTTCAAGGACCCCAACCATCCAGGCCATGCTACCTTCAAGCTACAACCACTGGGCAGGAGATGCAGGAACCTTACACCTCACACCACCAGCTTCTGGAAGAGTTATTACCCTATAACCTTCAGGTTGCTGAACTAGTGTGGATAACTTCACTCACCTCAAAGCTGAACAGAGTCCGCAATCTATAGGCTCACTTGCAAGGACTCTACAATTCATGTTCTCTGTATTATTTACTTACTAATTTTGATTTATTATTTGCACCGTTTGTCAACTTTTGCACATTGGATGTTTGTCAGTCTTTGTTATGTATACTTTTTCATAAATTCTATTGTATTTCTTCAATTTCCTGTAAATGCCTGCAAGAAAATGAATCACAAGGTAGTATATAGAGCCAGATATATGCACTTTAATAATAAATTTACTTCAAACTTTGCTTCAGTTTTGTTGGAGCAGGTATTACTGGTTATATCAATCCACATTACAGTATCTGAGCATGATACACAAACAAGCAGTGAAAGAAATATTTTAAGTCATTTCCCTTTTGTTTTATACTTTCCAAATATTGTATCACTTTTCTCTACCCTACCATCCATGCCCATGCCCCAAACTGTATTAAAATTTTTCATAACTCTGCTTCTGTTGATCTGTAGAGCTGGGCAATGATAACCAGCATTGAAGAACTGGCCCAAGGTGCTTCATAATGATGCTTGGAAAGCAAAACCAGATGTTGAGGAAACTTGATATGGAGACATTGGGATGGAGTTTAAGGAAACGTGGTCTGAGCAGTTCCTGTTACAGAGGCTCTTGGAAGGATCAGAAGGACCGAGTTTCAGGACATGGAACACATTCATGAGGGTAAAGGGAGACTGGAGAAAAACGATATGTTGGGAGAGGGTTAAAGAGATTCTGGGGTCAACAAATGAGAGATTTAAACACAAGTAGGAAATACTGCGATGGTTGAAGTCATAGCTTGAAGGATTGTAGAGGGAGCTGGTGCTACTGGCATTAGTATCTCATTCATTGCCACCAAAAAGGGCTGTTGGGGATATTTGTAGAACTGCTCTAACAGTACCTTACATTATAGCGTTTGGTGGTGAATGAATGTATTTATTCTGACTAGAAGGTGGTATGTGGCATCTGATATTAGGATCATTGCTTATTGTATATAAATGGGCTGGTCAGATATAAGGAGTACAATTTCACAGTGAGACAACACTTAGCCAGTTACAAAACAGTGAGTAAGGGAGTTCTAAACTTTAGGACAACACAGACTGTGCAGTAGACATGGCAAATGCATATTAACGCTTTCCAAATGGATTCAACAGAGAGTGGGAGCACATCTTGCATCGTCTTATTTTGAGGGGTTGTGGTCTTGTGGGATCGTGTCCATAAATATCTTGATGATTTGAAGTGTAATTTATTAAGCTGATTGAATTAAATTAGATGTTTTCAAATTATATGGCTTGGCACTCTGCTAGGATTTTTTTGGAATACATCAGTCAGCTTTAATAAAAAATAAACATAAAATGTATTGGTGATTTATAGTGAGTTGCGGAAAGTCTGCAAATTTTCTTCTAGGTTCTCTGTGCATCTGACATGTCAACTGGTAACTGGATGTACTCTTGAGAGAATAATTGCAAGTCTGTGGCAAAAGGACAGAGGATACCGACAGAGCTGGCTGTGAACTGATGGGCTGAATAGCCTCCTTTCTCTGTACTAAGAATTTGAAGGATTTATGATTGTATGGAGTACAGATGGTTAATCATTGCAGCACACACAAAATGCTGGAGGAACTCAGCAGGTCAGGCAGCATCTGTGGAAAAGACTGAGCAGTCATGATTTCAGGTCTTCAGGAGTGAGAGGAAAGGGGAGAGATGACTAAATTAGAAGGTGTGGGAAGGGGAAAGAGACTAGCTGGAAGGTGATAGGCGAAGCCAGGTGTGTGGGAAAGGTCAAGGCCAGAGGAGAAAGAATCTGATAGGAGAGGAGAGTGGACAATAGAGGAAAGAGTCACCCCAGTCCCTATGATAGCAATGCTGAAATTCCGCAGCGAATTGTTCTACACAACCATCTCCAGCTGCTTCATCACTGACCTTCCATGTTCAGTCTCTCACCATCATCAATATCCCAGAAAGTCAACTGGACCATTTCCATAAACACTCTGAACTGAAGTGTTGCCTCTGTTTTTCTTTCCGGAGATCATACCAACCTGCTGAGTGGTTCCAACACTTTCTGTTTAATACTGCGGCTATATGCTCATGTCTGAGAGTGGATATCCTGTGACTAGGGACTCACTTCCTGATACTGCAAAACCCTTACACCCCATCTATAAGACGCATCCTGGGAACGTGATGCAGTCCTCTCTGCTTGCCTGGATGGGAGCAGTTCCAACACTAGACAGGACAAAGGATACAGATTCATTGGAGCCACAGCCAGTTCACAGAGGCTGAGGTGTGCGCTGCAGGAGCCCACCCAGCCTCCAACAACACTTTGCAAGCCAGATACGTCCAGCAGCAAGGAAGGCGAGGGCAGGAGGTGCACAGGAACCACATTGACTATCGGTTCCTCTCCAAGCTGCACAAAACCCTGGAACAGGGGAATTCGAGACTGACTTGACAAAGTAAACAACATAATGGAATGGTAGATGGAAAAAAAATCTCCAAATGTGAGGATATCAAAGGCAATAAACTATAAGATGAGAGACAGGATATTTTGTGGACCTGAGGGGGATTTTTTTCACCTGGAAGGTGGTTGGACTCAGGAAAAGACTGCCTGAAGAGGTAGTGGATGCAGATGCTCTCACAACATTTAAAAGTAAGCAAGACAAGTCCTTGAATCACCATAACACTGAAAGATATCGACCTTAAACAGGGTAAATGGGGTTATTAAGGTCAGGCACAATGGGTGAGATGGACATGGCTCTGAAAGGGCATTTGCTGTGACTCTATGACTCTGACTCTGAAGCGTATTGCAGTCCCTTGCTCATTGTTGAGTCTAATTGCTGGAACTCTCTACTGAAGATATTTACAGTGGGGGTACATGCACCAGAGTTACAGCTGTGGTTTAAGAAGGTGTCTCATGCAACATCTTCTCAAAGGGAAGTAGGAAAAGCAATCAAAGTTAACCTTCCAGTGACAGCCACATCCCAGAGAATGAAATGTGTGATTTAAAGCAATTAGTCAGCTCCACCATGGGTATCAACCTTTATAGTATCCAGGACATCTTCAAGGAGTGGTGCAGCATCCATCAGCATCCATCATTAAGGATTCCCACCAACCAGAACATGCCCTCTTCAAACTGTTACCATCAGGAAGGAGTTTCAGAAGCCTGAAGACACACACTCAGCGATTTAGGAACAGCTTCTTCCCCTCTGCCATTCAATTCCTAAATGGACATTGAACCCATGAACACTACCTCACTACTTTTTAATTTCTGTTTTTTTGCACTATTTGTTTTAACTTAACTATTTAATAGACATAAGTATATATACCTACTGTAAATCAGGTTTTTAAAAATTAATGTTTATTGTGTATTTCATTGTATTGCTGCTGTAAAGTTAACAAATTTCACGACATACAGTTCCTATAAAAAGTATTCACCCCCTTGGAGATTTTCATGTTTTATTGTTTTACAACATCAAATCACAGTGAATTTCATTTGGCTTTTTTTACACCGATCAACAAAAAAAGACTCTTTCGTGTCAAAGTGACCTAAATTAATTACAAATATAAAACACAAAATAATTGATAGCATAAATATTCACTCCCTTTAACATGACACACCAAATCATCACTGGTGCAGCCAATTGCTTTTAGAAGTCATGTAATTAGTTAAATGGAGATCTGTTTTGGAGACCTGCATGCAGTCAAGGTGTTTCAATTGATTGTAGTAAAAATACACCACTCACTACTGATGAGTCAGTATTTTGGCAAAAACTACACCATGAAGACAAGAGAACACTCCAAGCAACTCCGTGAAAAGATTATTGAAAAGCACAAGCCTTGGAATGGATTCAAGAAAATTTCCAAGTCACTGAATATTCCTTGGAATACAGTTAATTCAATCATCAGGAAATGGAAAGAATATGACACAGCTGTAAATCTGCCGAGAGCAAGCTAGTCTCAAAAACTGAGTGACCGTGTAAGAAAGGGACTAGTGAGGGAAGCCACCAAGAGACCCATGTCAACTCTGGAGGAGTTACAAGCTTCGATGGCTGAGATGGGAGAGACTGCGCATACAACAACTGTTGCCTGGCTGTTTTATGGGAGAGAGGTAAAGAGAAAGCCACTGTTGAAAAAACCTCACATGAAATCACGGCCAGAGTTTGCCAGAAGGCATGTGGGGGTCTCTGAAGTCAGCTAGAGGAAAGTTCTATGGTCTGATGAAACCAAAATTGAAGCCACCAGACTAAACGCTATGTGCCAAACACAGCACATCATCAAAACTCACTCTCCTTACTGTGAAGCACAGTGGTGGCTGCATCATGCTGTGGGGATGCTTCACTGCAGCAGGCCCTGGAAGTCTTGTGAAGGTAGAGGGTAAATGAATGTAGCAAAACACAGGGAAACCCTGGAGGAAAACCTGATGCAGTCTGAAAGAGAACTGTGACTTGGGACAAGGTTTGTTTTCCAGCAAGACAGTGACTCCAAGCATGAAGCCAAAGCTACAGAAGAATGACTTCAAAACAACAAAAGTTAATGTCCTGGAATGGCCAGTCAGAATCCAGACCTCAATCTAACTGAGATTTTGTGAATGGTTACACTCTCCATGTAATCTGACAGAGTTTGTGCAGTTTTGTAAAGAAGAATGGGGAAAAATTGCAGTGTCCAGACGTGCAAAGCTGTTAGAGACCTATCCACACAGACTCAAGGTTGCAGTTGCTGCCGAAGGCGCGTCTACTTAATACTTGAAGGGGTGAGGGAGAGTAATTATGCAATTAATTATTTTGTGCTTAATATTTCTAATAGATTTGGACCAATTTGTAGAAATTTGTTTTCACTTTGACACGAAAGAGTGCTTTTGATTCTGAGGAGCTCAGGAAAGGACCTTTTAAAGATATTCTTGATGGCTTCCAACTCTAATAGCCCCTTCGCTCTCAGTCACGCTGTAAATGGCTTCAGCCCTCAGATTCCTTGCCTTGCCTTCCTGTTACAATTTTCTTCCCTTAAAGCCAACCTACCTCAGCTGCCTCTTGATATTCCATATGTACAGTGCTATATCATTTGGGAATGTGTTTGAGACATTCGGTGAGGTCTGCAACTTATTTACTTTGTTTCAACGTCTTTTAACAAAGCTGATTTACTTCTCTGGACGGTGGACCAAGGAACGAAAGTTGTTCTTGTTTAATCTCATGTGCCTCCTATTTTACTCAATAATTTACTTGTTTCCTCTTACTCAATGGCCTCTGGACAGTGCAGATGCACACTATCATATCCCTCTGCAACGTGAGTGAAACGCTCAGCGAGATCCGGGGGTAATGGTTTCAGGGAAGGCGGCCGGCTCCTGTCCTGGTGGCTGCAGACAGAGCTCAGATCCATAACGTGGGGGAAGGGGAAAGATTACCATAATTATAACAGGATGTCAGGCTTCCTGTTTGAGACCTTGATTTTTACCAGCCAACTAGCTCTTGAAATTACTACCAGTTGACAGGTTTAATACATTAGCTAGTGATTTTAACAGTATCTGCTGAATCCTCCACTATACAATATAAAAATCTGGTCACTGCATTGATGGCTCACTTGGAATCCTAACAGATGGCCCTCATTTAGCCCGTCTTTCATGATAAGTAAACATTCTGTTAGAAAACCTTCTTCAATGACTCCACAAGTTTTCTTTTCTATACTGTCCTACCCAACCTTCCTGCATAGAAGAACCATATTTCCTGGCAATATTCCTCAACCGCTCTCATTCTGTTTTTTTTTTCTGCATTTCATTGGTGGTTTGGATTGACTTACTTTATTTTATAGTTGTCCATCAGATCTCCTCTCGCTTGGCTTGAAGAGGGACAACTTTAACTGATCTCCGCTGTGGTAATAGGATGTGGTTGGATAAGTTGTCCGCTTTGCACTAAAACTAAACAGATGACTTCAGCACAGAGGCTGGCTGCACACGTCTCACACCATCGTCAGAGGTTTGTTTCCAACCTCTGCTTCCAAACTAGATCCTTCAACCTGTGTTCGTTGCTCAGTGATCTGCAGTTCGAAGTGATTGGAACGCTCCTCACTTTCCCCCAAAAGAGCAACTGGATAAAACAGAAAATACTTGGTCATAAAGAAAACATTGAAGAATAAATTGTTACAGTATCTCCCACAACCTATGAATGTCCTGAGCTGATTAAGTACATTTCAAAGCATTGTTATAGGGAATGCAGAACACACTCCGTTGTTAATGCATTGCAGAGTTAATTTAGATTGTCAGGGTCTAAATAAATTTTATTATCAAAATACATGTGTACTTTATACTACCTCGAGATTCATTTTCTTGTGGACATTTACAGTAAAATAATTTATGAAGGTCGCTACATAAGCAAAGACTAACAAACAACCAGTGAGCTAAAAGGCAAATTGTGCAAGTAAAAACAACCCTGAGGACATGAGTTGCAAAGTTCTTGAAAGTGAGTCTGTAGATTGTGGAATCAGTTCAGAGTTGTGGTGAGTGCCATTATCTGCACTGGCTCAGGAGTCTGGGAGTTGTAAATTGTGTAATATTGACTGAGAGAATGGCTCTGGATTCAAATAATGTCATGGCCCCATATCAGGGGTGGATAGTGGTGTACAAGAGAGGTGACTTGGTTGCCCTCATGCCACTTTCAGTACTGATTAAGGGCTCCACCTGAGTGGAGTCCCACACAGTGCCCTCTTCTTCATAAATTGAGCGCCATTGAACTGGTCACATCATCACCAGAGATCTCCAGATCATATCCCATCGATTATAGATGTGGGGCGGGAGACACATGCTTCACCTCTGCATGTCAGTTAACCTGCAACACAAAGATAAGTTTCACCTCATTATGACAGGCAGCAAGAGTACACCTTTAAATTGATCTGAACCCCATCCCCCTGTCATCTTGGTTCTGCAATGATGCTGGTCCTCGGTTGACATTTGTCCTTTGGTCATCTTGTGCCTGGAGGTCTGTACCCCACTGTTGTGCACCTTTTCTGCCGTTCTTGTACAGGGGAAAACATCTGGCTTCAGAGACGACATGGGCTTAAAAACTCAGCTCTGGGTTAAAGAGGATGTTGAGTGTAATCAGAGAGAGATGAAACAAGGATTGAAGTACTTAATTATTGTTCAAACAAATAGAAAGACTCGACATGTTAACTCATTGTGCTCTCAGTTTCAGTTTAGACATTATTTCTAATATCAATGATATCACAATGTGCTCTTCATTAATGAAATCAGAAATAATATTAACACTTTATATGAATGTTTAATAAGCAGTAAAATATGACTAATGACATAGCCTCAACCTCACCCATGTAAGGATCTGCTGAGTGATTCCCTGAGCACCCATTCCACAGGCTTCTCAACAATATTCCCTTTGTGTTTTCTGCAAACTTGGGATTTAGTTCATTTACTAATGGAAATCACATTTACTTCACATGAAGGAATTTTGGAGTCCTTCCAAATGACCTTATTTAAGTTAATGGAATGGTGGGATTAATCAAGCATTATCTTCACAAAATCTTAGCACTGGCCTCCACTGCTTTAGGGAACTGTGACACTGTGAGCGAAGCCATGTCACTTTAGTTTAAAAACGCAGCCTCTTTCACTCCGTAAAAGAGTGATTGCGGCCGGTTGAGTCTTTGAGTAAGTGATGGGCAGGAACATGGACAATCAAACTGGTACATGCTTTCCAGATTGTTATTAGTGGCCAGCAATGAATGGGGATGGCTGCGACTGCATTATACACAGTACACTCCATTCAGCAGTTGATGACAGCTGAATAGCGATCAAATGTGCTGTAAGGCAGCCATTAATTAAGATCCTGTACACGTGATTTACTGCAGAGCAGTAGAATAATTTGCCACTGACCAGGGTGAGGCATAAAAATATTAAGCTTGAGGCATATTAGTTCCTAGCCATCACAGACAGTCTTATTTGTTTTTTGGGGGAGCTGTTTAGGATGTAGAGGTCATGATGGGGATTGGAGCTGATCTCCACAACTGTTGTATTGTATGAAGTGTTCTGCATTTCCAGGGCTGATAAAGTTGCGTTGAATATTAATGATGCTTCACCCTGAGCGTCAGGGAGTGTCTTTAAACCCACAACGTTTCCAGCAGCCGGCTCTGTCCGTGTGACACTGCTGGCTTATTAGTTTCCCCTGAGTTAAGGTCGGTTACTCGCAGAAACCAGCCAGTTGCTGGTATCGAGCTGACCAATTTTTATTCATGTGATGTGTCACTGTATTGGTTGTGTCACCATTTGTAGCAATCTCATCACTGAGGCAGATACTACTCCAATAATCCATTGTCGGCAGCAAGTGAGAACTGTACAGCACACTATCAGAGCAATAAATGCTTTGAATTTTTCACAACAGAAGGAAAATAAGCACGAGCATTGAGATGCTTTAATGCCCAGAATCCTGTCTTTTTTAAAGTGGGACTCGATCTGCTCCCTCAAGTAGACATAATGAATTCTGTGCCATTTTTTTAAGGAAAATACCAAAACTCTGCCTAATAATTTTCCTTTGATTTCCATCATTAAGTGAAGTCCATTTTCCTGAAGACTATTAAGCGGCTGTTTTTGGAAGCATGTTGTCTTCTGTATTGACATCCACTGCCACATAGGCTACCTGTTTTCCTACTTTACAATGAAAACGTACCTCATTGATTCTCGTGCACTCTGGGGCACCCTGTAGATGGGAAAAGTACTACACTGAAGTAACAACTTCTGTTTTGCACTGTTATACTTAGTGGAGAAGCAGGAACTCCTTTAGTGTGAGGTGAATTCTGGCTCTCCTTTAGAACCGGAACAGGATGATCGAAGCGCTAACGTCAAAAAGGGTTTGTTTGAAGCCCTCTTTATGCATAACAGGAGAAGGTAAAAGAAATTCAGTTCCCTAGCCCCGTCTTCACCCTTGCCTTTCTGGATCTTTACGATCAGCTGAGTATGGGGTGGTCTGCAACAGGTTGTAAACAATAGACTCCTCACTGATCCTTGCCAAAGGAAATAAAGGGAACTATTGTCCTCAGTAATGGAAACAACTGAAAATTCCAGTTGATTCTTTGGGACATTGTACTCCTTTTCTGATCAGTAAGAAATCCATAAATATAAATTTGTTTTACTTAGACAAGTAAAGGTGCTGGTGAGTTTGGGCAGTGAGAGGGCTGTCGTCCAATACTCTTCAATACGATTCACGGATAGGACACAGTTTAAGATAACACAAAGCCCTTGAACAGCTCACCTGCCGGATGGTTGTCATCCTGTCCCTCCACTGCAGACCCTCACCAGCTTATGAATGCCTGACTTGTGAGCAGGTTTGGGAGACCAGCGGCATGGACGGAGATAGACTCACTGGCATCTTCTGCAGGGTGGGAGCAGGGCACTTCCTTGTGCCTCCTCTCCCCGCACCTGCCCCACTGCTCCCGGGATTGCAGCAATCGGGCGCTGGGTCGAACTGGGCAGGGCTCACTGAGTCGGAGGGTCTGGCTGGCTGCTGTTCCACCCATGCCTGCTTGCTCTCCAGCCACTGCTGTTTCTGTGAACCCCTTCCACACGTGGGCTTTGTCCGTTTCTGACTGTGAAATAGCTTTGTTATGAACAATTCTCTGGAATACACTTGTTAGTAGCCTGTGGATTGTCCGTACCTTAAAGATCCAGTTGCTGTACCTCCTGCTCATTCAGTGGCAGTGTATTCTGACTACTGAGGTTCCCAATATGTTGGAACATCATTCTTAGGCTCGCAACATCTAAGGCTAACAAGGTGATCCTCACCTGAGGGATGAGTAGAGACATGGCACTGAGCCAAGGGATTTAGTGGGTGGGACTGAGGCTGAACCACTGTTGTCGCATTGCAAACCTTGCAACCATTCTGTAGACAGCAAGGTTCCACAAACAACAATGAGATGATTGACCAAGGGCTGGATGGTGATGGGAACTCCAATCTTCCTGTTCTGTTCTCTGAAGGGTCCCTTGGTTTTGACAGGGGTTATGAATGACCTTGGTTGAGTGTCACATCTGGAAGAAGGGGTAGGGATAAACCTGCCAGCCTTTACTCAACCACATCAGCTGAGCACAGATGTGGTATGAGTGCATGATATTTTACTGGGTTGGCACAGGGCCACAGTAGGTAGTGCTGTTGTCTCAAAACTGCAACAAACCTAGGTTCAATTCTGTCCTCTGGCGCTATCTATGCGGAGTTTGCATGTTCCCTCTGCGACGTGGGTTTCTTCAGACACTCCGGTATCCTCCCTAACCCCAAAGGTGTGCAGCTTGGAAAGCTGCTGTAAGAAGGTGGGATGAGATTTGGAGAGTTAATAGACATGTGAGAAAATGGAACAAAGAAATAAGAGAGGGAATGGGATTGGTGGGAGTTTTGAGAGCCAACATAGATTTAATGAGCCAGTTGGCCTCCTTCTACATTGTGAGAGAATATGATGGTCTATTGATGTTTCAAAATCAAATTAATTTGCTTTCTTTTCATTATCTTGTCAGTTAGACACAATGTGGTTCAGATACCCCCTTTTGGCTACCTATTAATCTCCTCGAACAAAAACTGCTTAAAGGGCTAATGTGTCAAAAAACGTAGCATTGAAGGAGCATCTTAAAATGGCTGTGAAGAGGCTTAGCAAGAAAGCTGCAGAAAATGAGGCTCAGCAGCAGACACCAGTCAGCAAACAATTAAAATGGGAGCTTCTCATTTGGAGAAGCATAGTCAGCATAGCTTTGCGAGTGGCAGGCGGTTCCCCACGAGCCAGATTGACTTCTTTGAGGAAATTGATGAAGGTGGTGGGTGTTGCGTATGTAGAGTTTAGTAAGGCGTTCAAGCAAGTTTCCCAAGGTAAGCACATTCAGTAAGTCAGGAGGCATGGGGACCAGGGAAACTTGGCTTTGTGGATGTGGAGCTGGCTTGCCCACAGAAGGCAGAGAGTGGAAGTAAATGTAGCCTGCCTTGCCTGGATGTGCTTGATTAGTGGTGTTCCACAGATGTGTTCCGGATCCCTTGCACTTTGTGATTTTTATAAATGACTTAAGTGAGGCAGTGGAAGGTTGGCTTAGTAAGTTTGCAGATGATACAAAGGTTAGTGGTGCTGTGGATAGCATAGAAGGTTGTCATAGGTTCCAATAGACATAGGCAGGAAGCAATGCTGAGCTGAGAAATGGCAGATGGAGTTCAATTTGGAGAAGTGTGAAATGAACATTTTAGAAGGTTGAACTTCAAGGCTGAATACAGAGTTAGTGGCAAGTGTTTTAGCAGTGTGGAGGAACAGAGGAATCTTGGGGTCCAAGTCCTTTGATTCCTCAAAGTTGCGTGGAAGTCGACAGAGTGGTTAGGGTGTATCGGCCTGCATTAGTCAGAGGATTGTTTTCAAGGAGCTAATGTTGCAGCTTTATAAAACCCTGGTTAAAACACACTTGGAATAATGTGTTCACCTCTGGTCATCTCATTATAGGAAGGATGGGTAAACTTTAGAGACAGTGGAGAGGCAATTTACCAAGATATTGCATGGATTAGAGTGCATGTCTTTTGAGGAAAGGTTGAGCAAACTAGAGCATTTCTTTTTGGAGCAAAGGAGGTTGAGAGGCAACCTGACGGTAGTGTATAACAGAATAAGAGGCATTGATATACTAATAGACAGCTAGCACCTTTTTCTCAGGGCACCAATGGATAATATGGACATGCTTTTAAGGTGATTGGCGGTAAGTATGGGGGGGGGGGATGTTAGAAGTGGGTTTTTCTTTATAAACAGAGTGAAATGAATGGAATGCCCAGCTGGGTGTGGTGGTAGAGGCAGATACATTGAGACATTTAAAAGACTCTTGGATTTGCACATGAATGGAAGAAAATGGAGGGCTATGTGGGAGGGAAGGGTTAGATTGATCACGGAGCAGATTAAAAGGTTGGCACAATGGCGTGGGCCAGAGGGCCTGTGCTGGCCTGCACAGTTCTGTGTTCTACGGACAAGAGCCCAAAGTGGAAGGAAAGCAGTTATCTCAGAAGGTGGCAGAGTAAAGGAGGCATGTGGCTGGATGGGGATTTGAAGGATAAGAACTTAAAATCATGATTTTTTTAAAACTTAGAGTCAGAGTAGTTTGTTGAACAAGAGTGATGGTGAAGAGAATGAATGGTGTGAGGTAAGGCTGGGGCAAACATTATGGGTGACTGCAAGCTTTTGTTTGATAGAATGGAGTCAGTTAGGACTGAATTAGAATAATCAGATGAATAATAGCAGACAAAAGTTTCAGCAGCAACTGAGGCAGGTCAAGAGACGCTACAGAGGGTGGAAACGGGGAGTTTGCTTCTGATGATGGATATATGTGGGAGAAGACTGATTAAATCTCCAGATGGCATCTTTAGGTAGAAGTGTAAAAGCAGGCCGCAGTCCACCCCTAGAGCTGGACATACTAAATACCATGCTACTAATCAATAGACAGAAGGGAATTTGCCCCATTGATGACATTTGCCACTCAACTCAATAAAACAGCTGTTCTGATTATTGTCATTTGCTAGATCCTGCTGTGTGCACATTAGCTTTCTGTTTTTATCCTGTAGCACAGTAATTATAGTTCAAAAATGTAAAACACCTCAAGGGTCCTGAGCTTTGAGAAGGAACAGAGAAGGAAATAGTTTTTTTTCCACAGTGAGATGGATAAGCACCAAAGTTGACAGGCGAGCAAAATATTGTGCAACAAAGATAATTAGTGTCCTAATGTTCCAATCAGTTTGAAGGCCTGTTGTTGATTATATTATAATATTACAACAATTGCAATACAATATTGTCTCTGTGGTAAACATAATCCAGATCAAACCTTACCTCTGGATTTTCCATCTCCAACAGTTCCACTGAGAAAGTTTGCACTTCTTAAAGGTCCAGAATGTGCCTGGAAGAAAAATAATCCCAGTTTTGAAAATGCTCTCTCTCATAAGAGTGAAATCCAAAGGGAGCCGCCATTTCACATCTGTGCTTGCAAGCAGATATAATAAACTTTAGTTCTCTGTTTTGCAATCACGGGATTTGACTAATTCATTGGGAATTTTAATGTTATTGAGTGATGCTTGAATCACCAATTCCACTCATCCCTAAAGCTGAATTACTTAACTGAAAATTCCTGGTGACACTTTTTGCTAATGAAACTAAGTTTAAAAAAAAATTAAATCATCAGTTAAATTTTAGGAGGAAAAGTGGCTTTGGCCTTATGAACATTGATTTATAAAAGGAATTAGAGCTGAAAGTCTACAGCTAATTGAATGTGGCAGCGCCAGTAGGTAGTGTAAGATGGCATGCTTATCTTCATAGGTAGAGGCATTGAGCGAAAGACTTGGGACATCATGTTTCAAAAGGTCAAAATGCTGGTTCGACTGCATTTGGAGTATTCTGTACAGCTCTGCTGCCATACTACAGGAGGATTGTAGTAGCATTAGAGAGTGTGTAGGAGAGATCTGCCAGGACATTGCCTGGAACGGAGGGTTGTGGTTATAAAGAGAGGTTGGCTAGGCAGGCTTTATTCTCACAAGAACATTGGAGGCTGACGGGGTGGCTTTCATGTAGGGTTATAAAATTTTGGGGGGGGGCATAGATAGGACAAATTGTCAGAGTTTAATGTGTTTAATATGAGGGGAAGGATGGTTTCTTTGCTGCAGGTCATGCGTGGGAAGGGAGAGAAGGGGGCTTTGGGGTTCTAACGTTTTGACTGTCACTCATTCTTTCTGTTTGTTATGGATGTCTGTGAAGAAAAAGGATTTCAGGATGTATATTGTATACAGTTCTCTGATATTAAATAGAACTATCATGAAAGAGAAACTGAAAGGAGATTTGGGGGGTGTTTCTCACAAAGGGGTTAGTGGCTATCTGAAACAAGCTGATAGAGGCAGATAAAAATGAAGCATTTCAAAGGCGTTGGAATAAGTAGTTAGACAAGATGGGTGTTGAGGAATAGAGGTCAAATGCGGGCAGATGGGATTAGCATGGGTTGTCATCATGGACTGCAAGAACAATGAAGGCTGTAAAGTCCAGTTTCTGTCCCTTTCCAATTCCATGAAAGTTAACAGCACTGCTTCCAAAATCTCCACAGAACCATTAGTTGTAACCCACACTGTCCTGAGTATTCATGTCTCTTGTAACTATGGTCCACATTCTCTCCTTGTTAAGTGCCTTCTTGACACTTAACTTTCTTTTAAAACCTGATTCTATAATATTTTCTGGCTTCTACAACCCTTCAAAATATGTATGCTCCGTTAATTCAAACCCTTTGATTATCTTTGACTTTGTTGGTGTTATTGTTAAAGGCCCAGGCTTTGAAATTGCTAAGTAAACCTCTCTGCTCCTGTACCACTTTTTCCTCCTTTAAGGCATTCTTTACATCTTTCCTTCTCAGCCAAACTTGTACTCTGTACTCGCTGTGCTTGTGACAAGTTTGTTTGATGATATCATTGTATTTTTTCCCTTTATGTGCGCTAAATAAACACAGATTGATTTTGTTGAAAATCTGCAATCTGTGTCAGTTCTCACACTAAAGTGATTCAGGAGTACAACAAAGAAGGTGAAAATGGGTGGCAATGTTTAGAGCCAATAATAGTACATAATGTTAAATATTTACTAAGATTGATCTGGTGTTACTGACGTTTGCTGGCAATCCCACATTCTCAGTATTAAGCACTGCTCATTCCTGGGACTTCTGCACCATGATGAAAATCCCAAACTTGCTGGTCATGTATTTGGCACCGTTCCAGATATTGTCCACAGCTGATTCCAAGGGACCAGCTGTGGGTCAGGAGATTGCTGAGATTTGTCAAAGGAACCTGCCTGCCCCTGGATCTTGGGCAAATAAAACTGGGAAAGAAAGAACAAAAATCTGTCTGAAACAACTGCTTGTGAATATTTAAAAATACCTTCAAGCGCTTGCCAATAGTTTTTAAGATCTGATTGAATATTGCTCTGACAGCCAGTAAAGCGTATTGCCTGTCAGAGACTTCCGGAGGAGTTTGTACATCTGATGTTGTTCTGGTCCATTTGTCACTCCATTACATCACTTGGGGCACTTGTCACTCCATTACATCACTTGGGGCACTTGTCACTCCATTACATCACTTGGGGCACTTGGGGCATTCCTCTCCGATCTGGGTCCACCAAACGCAGCGAGATTGTCCTTGCAGATGAGGATGAAGTAGGTCTGGGGGATGTGGAACCTGGACGAAGTCAGTAAAATCCAGGCTGCAGATACTTATCCATGACATGACAGAACCAGAATAAGCTGTGGAAGCCATTTCAAAGAGTCATTACGGCACAACTGGATGTCTGTATTTCCACTTATAGTGGAGTCCCACTGAGATCGAATTTGCTTCATATTCAGATATTCTGCTCTGAAGAGCTTGTGTGCCAGGAATTCATTTGGCCATTGATGCAGTTACATATTAGTTATCAGATTTTAAAGAATCTAAGATCCTTATTTACCATTCAAAGCTAGTATTTTTCCACCAACTATTTATATTGTGTTCATATGTTAAATCCCACTGCTGGTCTACTATAAGCTTGATTGAGAATGTTAGTTTTCCCTATTGGTGTCGAGTGAACTACCCATTTGGAAGGGATTTTAAACATTGCATTTCCTTTTGCAACCAGGAGGGTGTTACCTGAAATTGACAAGCCCCTCACATATAAGTGGAAATGTGGTTCCTAATGCCCCGTGTCACTCTTTCTTCTCCTGTCTCCTGTCAGGCAAAAGATACAACAGCAAAAAAGCACGTACCAGCAATGGCAGCTTCTATCCCACTATTATCAGATTCTTGAGTGGATTTAGAAACATAGAAACATAGAAAATAGGTGCGGGAGTAGGCCATTCAGCCCTTCGAACCTGCACCACCATTCAGTATGATTATGGCTGATCATCCAACTCAGAACCCTGTACCTGCTTTCTCTCCATACCCCCGATCCCTTTAGCCACAAGGGCCATATCTAACTTCCTCTTAAATATAGTCAATGAACCGGCCTCAATTGTTTCCTGTGGCAGAGAATTCCACAGATTCACCACTCTCTGTGTGAAGAAGGTTTTTCTCATCTCGGTCCTAAGAGGCTTCCCCTTTATCCTTAAACTGTGACCCCTCATTCTGGACTTCCCCAACATCGGAAACAATCTTCCTGCATCTAGCCTGTCCAATCCCTTTAGAATTTTATACATATCAATAAGATCTCCCCTCAATCTTCTAAATTCCAGTGAGTATAAGCCTAGATGATCCAGTCTTTCTTCATATGAAAGTCCTGCCATCCCAGGAATCAATCTGGTGAACCTTCTCTGTACTCCCTCTATGAAAAGAATGTCTTTCCTCAGATTAGGGGACCAAAACTGCACACAATATTCTAGGTGCGGTCTTACCAAGGCCTTGTACAACTGCAGTAGAACCTCCCTGCTCCTGTACTCAAATCCTTTTGCTATTAATGCCAACATACCATTTGCCTTTTTCACCACCTGCTGTACCTGCATGCCCACCTTCAATGACTGGTGTACAATGACACCCAGGTCTCGTTGCATCTCCCTTTTTCCTAATTGACCACAGATAATAATCTGTTTTCCTGTTCTTGCAGCCAAAGTGGATAACCTCACATTTATCCACATTAAATTGCATCTGCCAAGAACTTGTCCACTCACCTAACCTATCCAAGTCACCCTGCATCCTCTTAGCATCCTCCTCACAGCTAACACCGCCGCCCAGCTTCGTGTCATCTGCAAACTTGGAGATGTTGCATTTAATTCCCTCGTCTAAATCATTAATATATATTGTAAACAACTGGGGTCCCAGTACTGAGCCTTGCGGTACCCCACTAGTCACTGCCTGCCATTCTGAAAAGGTCCCGTTTATTCCCATTCTTTGCTGTTCCCAAATCTGGCTGTACGAGTCTTCATCTGCAGATGCTGGAAATTCAAACAACACACACAAAATGCTGGTGGAACACAGCAGGCCAGGCAGCATCTATAAGGAGAGGCGCTGTCGACATTTCGGGCCGAGACCCTTCGTCAGGACTAACTGAAAGGAGAGATACTAAGAGATTAGGACTCACACTACAAGGTTCAGGAACAGTTACTACCCCTCAACCATCAGCTCTTGAACCAAAGGGGAAAACTTCTATTTCACTTGCCCTATCATAGAAACATTTCCACAACCTATGGACTCACTTTCAAGGATTCTTCATCTCATGTTATTGGTATTTATTGCTTATTTATTTATTATTACCGTTTCTTCTTTTTGCATTTGCACAGTGTGGTGTCTTCTGTGCTCTGCTTGAATACCCTAGTCGGGTGGTCTTTCATTGATCCTGTTATGGTTAAGTATGCCCACAAGAAAATGAATCTTAGGGTTTTATACGGAGACATAAATGTACTTTGAAAATAAAATTTACATTGAACTGATAGTATCTTCTCCATTTGATCAGCCCACCAGCCAGTTACCGCATACAGAAGCAGCTAGCACAAAGACAAAAGTAGCTGCAAATGGTAAATCTCATAGCTTCCTATGGAGCCAAGAGAATTTAGATTCAGAGAGTCATACAGCACAGAAGTTGACTCTTCATCCCACCTTGGCCATGCTGACATTTGGTATCCATTTGTACTAATCCCATTTAGCCACATTTGGTCCCAAGCCTGGTACACCTTGGTAATTCAAGTACACTTCAAGATGTTTTGTGAATGCTGTGAGAGTACCTGCCACAACCAACTACTCAGACAATGCTGCCAGATTCACCCTCTGAGAGAAACAAACAAGTTCTTCCTCAGGTTTCCTCTTAATTCTGACTCCTCACGTTAAACCCATGCCCTTTGGCTTTTCCTGGCTCCATGTGGACATCTTCAGTTCCTTCAACCTGAGACACATCCTTCTTCCGACTATTCGATCAGGGCATCCTTGAAAATGTATCCTAACCTGCCAACACTCAACAACCCTAGCTGGAGGATAGTCTGTGGACCCAAATATAGGAAGGATATAGCCACTTTCCATCTATTTTGGACATGCAACTGGATGATAGATTATGAATGAGGTCCAAATATTGATCATTAAATTGATGATAGGAACAGCCTCAAAATTTATGTCTGAAAATAGTTCCTGGAACTATCAAGTCTCCTTTCTACTTGAATGCCAATGCAAATCCACCCTAGCTTCAAATGACAAGTTTCATATTGCGGTGAAGACCTCAATCTAGACAGGCATCTTAAGCAAGAGAGATACAGAGTCGGCCTATGGGATGAATAATCCAATGGCTTTAACTATGGTTCTTTCTGTGTGGAATCCAGACAGAAAGATTCCACACAGAAAGAACCATGCTGAGCCAAGGTCAGGACGAAAACTACCCGTGCTTCTCCATCAACAAGTTCCATAGTGAATTTTGCTCTGAAAAACTTTGGGAGCTTAGGAGGAATGACAGTGTCTAACGGAGACTCCTTTGCTTGTATCTTCAGAAACAGCTCTATTTCTACCCACAATATCTCTATTTTTCCCTTTCGGGGTTCTTTTGAAGACCCTGACCTGGAGTTACACGCAGGCTTCGGTTCTTTGCGGGAATTGGATCCGTTCTCGGGGTTCCACGACTGGCCGCTGTTCAACATACCAAGGGTTTGGCCTGAGAATTTCGATCATGTTTGAAATCCTAAGATCTCGGGGTTCTGGAGTCGGGCAGATTGAGGGTCGGTGTCACGGCAGGGGACTCATGTGTCGTCGGCGAGGTTGTAAAATCTTTCGCTGTGGACTTGAAGACCCGAGGTCTTTGCAATCTTCGGACACAGAGCTCGAAAAAAGCGACTATACGGAATTTTAACATCATAACCCAGCGGGTTGTTGTTATGTCTCCCGCTCGCTGTGAAAATGGGGGGGACATCTCCCTCTCCCTTTCCAGGGAGAGAGAGAAACTGTGGGTTGTCGAATTTCGAATGAAATACGAGGCCTTTGGGGTAACTTTGGTTTGTGTCTTTGCTATTGCTTGGCACACACTTGGGCTCAGTGATAGTACCAATGCACGTTTTTCTCCTGGTGGGGGGAGGGGATTGTTGCTCACTGCTGCTTACGTGCGGGAGGGGGGAGCTGGGGGGAGACTTTGGGGTTCTCACATTTATTTGTTGTTCACTCTTTGGGGCACTTCTCTGTTTTCGTGGATATTTGCAAAGAAAAAGCATTTCAGGATGTACGGTATATTGTATACATTTTTCCGACATTAAATTTGAACCTTTGAACCTATGCGGAGGTTCAGGGGAGTGTATGACTGAGGTCACTCTTCTACCCTTCTGGGAAGACTTTTACATTCAAATTCTGACAGGGTGGAGTTCTACCTGCAGATAGTTTGTTATCCCATTATAAAATTTCTCTGAAGTTAGGCTGATTGGTCGTACCTTTCAGAATGCCTAAATGATCACTGGGGCTGGAAATAACAGAGGACAGGAAATGTGCAAATATGCAACAGGAAACGTACAACCAAACCTGGAGATCAAAGACACAGTAGCTAAGTGGAGGGAGTTACTCTGCCCATCTGGCAGGGTGCTTGAAAATTCAGGACCAGTTAATGTTTCCCTTCAGTGTTGATGTCCCCTGACAAAGAGATTGATAATGTTTTCTTGCTTCTATATTCATTTTCTAGGTAAGGTGTTGTGGTCAAGATTCATGATAATTGGCCTGCCCAACATTCCCTGAGAAGCTAAGTATTTTTTTTAATAATAGAACAGTCAGCCCATTTGAAGGACAATTAAGGGTCAATTAAGAATTATTACATAATTTTTTATACCTAACACAATTTTTGAAAAACAAGGAGTGCAGAAAAAAATTTACAAGGATGTTGTTGGGACGTGAGGACCTGAGTTATTGGGAAAGGTTCGATAGGTTAAACCTTTATTCCTTGGGGCGCATGTTATTACTGTAAAGGAGCCTGAAGATGCACACTTAATGTCTTAGGAACATTTTCTTCCCATCTGAATTCAGATTTTTGAATCATCCACGACCCATGAACACTCTAGTATTTCACTCTCTTGTTGCACTATTTACTTATTTATTTTTTGATTTTTTTATTGTAACTTACAGTAACTTTCTATGCATTGCACTGTACTGCTGCCACAGAACAACACACTTTACAATGTATGTCAGTGATCTGATTCTGACTCTGAACAAAGGGAGATCTCATAGGGGTATACAAAATATGAGGGGTATAGATAGGGTAAAAACATGCAGGCTTTCCCCCCACAAGGTTGGGTGAGACTCCAACCAGAGATCATAGGTTTTGAGTGAACTACTTCAGGGGGAGCTTCCTTACTCAGAGGGTTGTGTGAGTGTGGAATGAGTTGTCAACAAAATTTAAATAAAGTTGGATAGCTACATGGATGAGAGGAGTATGGATGCCCATGGTCTGGGTGCAGAAAAAAGGGACGAGGAAGTAAAGCATGTTATTAAGGGCATAACTTGAGCTCTGGAGCCTGTTTCTGAGCTCTGTTCTCCATGTCTCTGTAACTGTTCCAATATTATAATCATACACTATTATTCCTCTCTGTTGTGAATTTCCAGGATTTTCCATTTGCCTTTCCAAGCATTTCCTTCAATTTTAGAGAATTGGGAACAAATTTTGCTAAAACATTCATCAACTGATAACACTGACTACAAGGTTTAAAAATGGAAAATGTCCCGATATAACTGAAACCCCTTCAAAAGTTTAAAAAAAAAATCCGGAATGTGCTTATGCCGTAAGTGATAATTATTTCTCTCTCTGACGTACTTTCCCTTTCCTTTTCCGTGCCGGGCTTTGGATTGCTCAAAGATGGCCTGACTGTCCACATCTGTACTGAGACCACAACTAACTCCAGCAACTTATCCCTCAACCTGGGCAACTCATGTTGTTGGGTGGCAAGGGTTGTAATGTTAATGGGGGCGGAAGGTTTAGAAAAGGCTGCCTTTGTCACTGATCCCTTTCTGGCTGCTTCAAGTGGTTTTTGTTGTCTGCTTGCAACAAAAACGTGAAACTGGAATATAGAAAAATGACCTTCTGATCCTTCAGACCTACAATATCACCACACAGATTGATCCATTCCCCCTGGTATTTGCCTGGGACAACCTACAACCAAATAAAATGGAACTTGAAAAATTCTTCCTTTTTACGCTAATACTGTACATTGCCTTGAATGATGGAGACCGTCACTTGCCAACAGCTCCTGTTTGTAGGGAACATTCTGACTCTAAGCCAGAATTAGGATCAGCACTCTCTCTTAAAACAAGCACAATGAACCAACTTCCACCGTGTGGGTCATTGTCTCTGGGAAAAAGGAAACTGCTGACTGGAGCTTGACCCAAGGCTGATGGACCTGACGCTCAGTGTCAGGATTGTTTTGGCTCCAGTTGTGTTTTACAGACAGGTAGTGAGAGAAAGAAAGAGGGTAGACAGAAGAGGGGGTAGACAATGTGCATGTAAGAGACATAGAGGGGCAGATAGAGGCTCACAGACAGCAAGAGGACTGTGAAAAAAAAATTACAGTGCTTAAGTTAGGATAGGGATTAGATCCAGAGCCCAGTGTCATCCATGAGTATTCCTGTACTGGGGTGTGTGGGGTGTTTAGGGAGGGGTAGCATTTCTGGTGGGTGGCCTGCCATCTTTTTCAGGGCAGCTCGGCCACCTTTGGTCCCCACCGGCCGCTCAGCTCTCACCTGTGGCTCCAAGTAGCTGTAACACGCGCAGTGGACACACCCCGGTAAACCGTCTCGGCAGACGGGCCAAAGCAGGTGAGGGTAGCCGACGGGTCTTCGATCCTCGGTGAGGTAGGGGATCTGCCTATCCCAGTGTGTGAAGTCTGGCCCTGGCGGATTGAGCGGAGGAGACCAGGTGGATGTCCTGGTCATCCACTACAAGAGGTGGTGATCTCTTCAAACTCACTCAGCAGAAGGCAAAGGCTATCCACTGCTGTAACCTACCACAAACATAATTTCCCAAAATTTTAGAGCGGCGTGGAGGGAAATCGCCAGCCAACTGGAAATTCCAGATGCGACCTAACGATGATTCCTGTACTCTCACTGTCTAAATAAGTTCCACCTTTGAAACTCTTTGATCCAGTTCCTAACTAACCTGTCCATTTTAAATGATTGATCTCCCGATGCAAAAACCAAGTCTCTTTGTTATTTTGTAAATGCACACTTGTCAAACAAATGGAGACTCTTCTTTTAAGCCTGTCTGGGTATCTAGATAATGTTAAATAAAGAATATGTCCAAAGTACACATCCAAATCTACAGCGTCAACTGATGTACATCATACATTTGGTATATCATCAAAAACATTTGCCAGTTTCTACAGATGTACCGAGGAGAGCATTCCAACTGGCAGTCTGGTATGTTGGGTGGGGGTGGGGGTGGGGGGGGGGAACTGCACAGGATTGAAATAACCTGCAGAGACTTGTAAATTCAGTCAGTTCTATCATGGGCGCTAGCCTCCATAGTATCCAGGACATCTTCAAGGATCGATGCCTCAAAAAGGTGTCATCGACCATTAAGGACCTCCATCGCCCAGGACACGTCTTGTTTTCATGGCTATCATCAGGAAGAATGTACAGGAGCCTGAAGGCCCACACTCGATGATTCAGGTACAGCTTCTTCCTCTCTGCCATCCAATTCCTGAACGGACGTTGAACTACCTTACTACTATTCTTGCACTGCTTAATTCATTAACTACTATATATATACTTACTGTAATTCACAGTTTGATTATTGTGTATTGCATTGTACTGCTGCAGCAAAAACAACAAATTTCACGACATTTGCCGGTGATATTCAACCTGCTTCTGATTGTGACATGCAGAAAATCCAGACCAAGTGAGATATTATAACTAAAGCCTGACTGAGATCTTAAAGACAACACACTGTAAATTGCCGTGTGAATACAATGCAAAATCTGGTCCTAATTTCATGACATTCGTCATTATAGAGACGGACACGCTGAGGTACCGTGCTCCACATTGTTTATAGGTGTATTTAGTATTTCATCAGACTGCCTGCATTGCACTGAACTAGGTTCTTTAAGCATACAAATATTTGGAATAATAGTTGAATTGATGTATCCTTGGGTTGTTGGACTTTTTTTAAAATGCAGCCTTTACCTTCGAGGAGAGAAATTTTTAAAATCCTGAACAATGTGCCAGAATTACAAATGTTCCCTCTTATCTAATCCCATAAAAACACAGCGAAGCCTGTTGCCTATCACGCTAGCTCTCAGGGAAGCAATCTCAACAGTCTCTTTCTTATTCGTTCATGGGCTTTATGAATTAAGTAGAAATTGAGAGGCATGCGAGAAAGAAAGCATGGAATGAAGCATGGAATAGGCCCTCCCAGCCGTTTGAGCTGTGTCGCTCAGCAATCCCCGATTTAATCCTTGTCTAATCACGTGAGTATTTACAATGATCAATTACCCTACCAACTGGTAGGTCCTTGGACTGTGGGAGGAAACCGGAATACCTGGAGGAAGCCCGTGCAGTCATAGAGGAGAGCGTACAAACACCTCGTAGGCAGCAATGGGAGTGGAACCTGTACTGTAAAGTGTTGTGTGAACCGCTATGCTGCCGTGCGCCCTGTATTTTCCCTATGGCCCTGCACTGCTTTCTTTCTCGCATGCCTCTCAATTTCTACTTAATTCATAAAGCCCATGATCGACTCCTTCTACTGTCGATCTCGCTGATGAAGGCGTCTGGAAGGTTGAAGTCGTTGAGGTGGGTGCAGAGGGCAACGGGTGTCCAGCGCGGTCTGCCAGCCTCTCGCTCGCTGTTGCCAGAGGAGTGTGTCTTCGTTCACTCTTTCCCCCTCGCTCACTGCTCCTGAAGGAAGGTCCTTGCATTCGAGTGATCTCTCTCTCTCCCTCGATGGTTTAATCACTGCGGTTTGTAGGTTTGGACTCCGCTTCGGGTTTATGATATGTATGGGTTCTGTTCACTCCATTTTTGTTGCTACTTTTGGATGATTTCTGAATCTGGGTGGGCTGCAGATAAGGAAATCTGTGCAAAACTGAAATGATCTGTTCTAGAGGAGGGAAATAGAAATGGTAAAGGAGGGACGTAATGAGGCTTGGCCAGGTGCAAATAAGGATGGCTAATAGCACTGTTGCCCCACAACTCTGGTGGCCCAAGTTCAATTCAGGAAAGTTGAGGAAGGTGGAAAGAAGATGAATCTATTCAATGTTTTACAGAGTGGTAGCTGCATGGAACGCACTGTCAAGCGAGGGTTATAGAAGTAAACATGATAGCAAATCTTCAGCATTTAAGTAAGCACATGAACAGTCAGGGAGCTGAGGGATGTAAGCCACATGCCAACAGATGTGCCACTTAAATTGGCATCGTGGCCAGCGCAGACCTCAGAATCAGATCTAACAACACTGGTATATGTTGTGAAATTAGTTGCTTTGTGGCAACAGTCTCCATTCAGAAATCAGATGGCAGAGGGGGAGAAGCTGATGCTGAATTGTTGAGTGTGTGCCTTCAGCTCCTGTACCACCTCCTTGGTGGTAGCAATGAGAAGAGGGCAGGTCCTGGGTGACGAGCGTCCTTCATCATGAATGCCACCTTTTTGAGGCATCTCTGGGTACTACAGAGGCAAGTGCCCATGATGGTGTTGACAACTCTCTGCAGCTTCTTTCGAACCTGTGCAGTAGACCCCACCTCCACCAATACCAGATAGTGATGCAGCCAGTAAGAATAAGGGCTAGAGGAATAATGGATTCTGTTTATGCTCTATGTTCTGTCTCTGACGCTCCCTGTGTAGAGTTCACACTTTCTCACTGTGGCCACATGGGCTTTCTTTGGTTGCTCTGGTTACCCGCTGCATCCAAAAATATGATGTTAAGATAATTAGGTATTGAAACGTAGAACCACAGAACTATAGAACAGTACAGCACAGTACAGGCCCTTCAGCCATCCGTGTTGTGCCAACCCATATAATCCTTTCAAAAAGTACTAAACCCACACTACCCCATAACCCTCCATTTTTCTTTTATCCATGTGCCTGTCCAAGAGGCTCTTAAATACCCCTAATGTTTTAGCCTCCACCACCATCCCTGGCAAGTTATTCCAGGCACTCACAACCCTCTGTGTGAAAAACTTACCCCTGATGTCTCCCCTAAACTTCCCTCCCTTAATTTTGTACCTATGCCCTCTTGTGTTTACTATTGGTGCCCTAGGAAACAGGTACTGACTATCCACCCTATCTATGCCTCTCACTATCTTGTAGACTTCTATCGTCCCCTCTCATTCTTCTACACTCCAAAGAGAAAAGTCCCAGCTCTGCTAACCTTGCTTCATATGACGTGTTCTCCAATCCAGGCAACATTCTGGTAAATCTCCTCTGCACCCTCCCCATAGCTTCCACATCCTTCCTATAATGAGGTGACCAGAATTGAACACGTGCAGTCTCTAAGTGCGGTCTCACCAGAGATTTGTAGAGTTGCAACATGACCTCTCTACTCTTGAACTCAAACCCACTATTAATGAAGCCTAGCATCCCATAGGCCTTCTTAACTACCCTATCAACCTGTGCAGTGAACTTGAGGGATGTATGGATTTGAACCCCAAGATCCCTTTGTTCATCCACACTCTTAAGTAACCGACCATTAATCCTGTACTCAGTCTTCTGGTTTGTCCTTCCAAAATGCACCACTTCACACTTGTCCGGATTGAACTCCATCTGCCATTTTTCTGCTCAACTCTGCAGCCTGTTTATATCCTCTTGTAACCTTCGACAACCTACAGCTTCATCCACAACGCCTCCAATCTTAATGTCATCTGCAAACTTATTCACTCATCCTGTGCCTCTACATCCAGGTCATTTATAAAAATCACAAATAGCTGGGGTCCCAGGACAGATCCCTGTGGCACTCCACTAGTCACTAACCTCCAGGCAGAATACTTTCCTTCCACAACTACCCTCTGTTTTCTTCCTTTAAGCCAATTTTTTATCCAAACAGCCAAGGTTCCACTTATCCCATGCCTCAAGACTTTCTGGATGAGTCTCTCATGAGGGACCTTGTCAAATGCTTTGCTAAAGTCCATGTAGACCACATCCACTGCCCTGCCCTCATCAAGTTCTTTTGTTACCCCTTCATAAAACTCAATCAGGCTCATGAAGCACAATCTTCCCTTCACAATCATGTTGACTATCCATGAGTAGACTGTACTTCTCCAAATGCTCTTAGATCCTATCCTTAAGAATCCTTTCCAGTAGTTTGCAGACCACCGATGTAAGACTGGGTTTATAGTTCCCAGGTTTCTCCCTATCACCTTTTTTAAACAAGGGAACTACATTTGCCATTCTCCAGTCCTCTGGCATTTCCCCTGTAGCCAAAGAGGATTCAAAGATCATAGCTAATGCTCCTGCGATCTCTTCTCTCAATTCCCACAACAACCTGGGTGTATCATATCCAGCCCTGGGGATTTATCGATCTTAATGTTTTTAAGAAGATCCAGCACTTCTTCCTTAATCTCCACATTGTCCAGCACACAGCCCCACTCAACTTCAACCTCATCCTGATCAAGATCCTTTTCACTTGTGAATACTGAAGCAAAGTATTCATTTAGGACCTCCCCAACCGCCTCCAACTCCAGGCACATGTTGCCCTCTTTATCCTTTAGCAGTCCCACCTTCATTCTCATCATCCTCCTATTCTTCACATACGCATAGAATGCCTTGGGGGTTCTCCTTAATCCTACATGCCAAGGCCTTCTCATGCCCCCTTCGATCTCTCCTAAGTCCTTTCTTTAGCTCCTTCCTGGATACCCTATATTTCTCATGAGCCCCTCCTACTTCCTGCTTCTTATATCTAACATATGCTTCCTTTTTCCTCTTGACGAGTTGCCTCATTTCGTCAGCCACGGTTCCCTTTTCCTACCATTTTTTTCTTGCCTCAGTGGGACAAACCTATCCTGAACCCAGCTCAAGTGGTCCCTAAGCTTCTCTCACATTATTTCTGTGCTTTCCCCTTTGAACATCTTGAGTGAGTGATAGAATCGGATGGGAGTTAATGAGAAGAATAAAGGAAAATTGGTGTAGGGTTAGTTTAACTAAATGCCTCATGGTTGGCACAGACTCAGTGAGCTTATGAGTCTGTCTCATACTGTATGATTCGATGCTTTCTTTTCTATTTCCATCCCAAAACCATAATTCCTTCATTGCCTCCTTGAGTTATTTGGGAAATGGTTCCCTGAAGTTATTCATGCCACTGAGGGCTATCATAGTAACTTGAACCAGAAGGATCTATCACAGATCACAGGTGATTGACTGTTCCTCAGATTAGACCATCATGTTCCATTTTATGGAGCATTACATACAATGTTCCTCCTCGTAAAAATGCAGAAAATATTTTGGAGTTATTTCTGTTTAAACTCCTCTGCACCAATGTTGGTGCTCCAAAACCCACGAGCATGTCTGGCAGATGCTCACCGTTTTACTGAGAATACTAGTTAATTGGAAAAATGAAATATTACTGAAAGTCAACATCTGAAGTAACCCAGACATGCTGGAGGTGATCAGCAGGTCAGGCAGCATTTGTTGGCAGAGGAACAGAGTTAACGCTTCAGGTGAATGTCCTTTCATCAGAACTAGGATTAGTTAGAAATAGACAAGTTCTAATGGAGCGCGCAAAGGCCCGTGACAGAGAAGAATGACAGGATGAAAAGAAATATGCTGCAAGGCAGAAATAGATGGGAATGTAACATTTAAACAAAGAAGTCGAGGACTAGAGGGAGCAGCCTCAGAATAGAAGGGTGTCACTTTTGAACAGTGAGGAGGTATTTCTTCAGTCAGAGTGTGATAAACCTGTGGAGTTCATTTGGCACAGATGGTTGTGGAGACCCTATCACTGGGTGTAGTTAAAGCAGAAGCTGATAGGCTGTTTATTACTAATGATGTCACAGGTTACAGGAACAAGACTTGGGAATGGGCTGGATAAGGAAATGAACATCAGCCATGATCAAATGGCGGAGCAGATGCAATGGGCTCGATGGCCTAATTCTGCTACTATGTTTTACAGTCTGTATGGTCTAAGAGATGGGATCAGAGGAGCTACAGAGGTATAGCAGAAGCAGTGGAATCGTGGAGGTCAGTGTTGAGGCTGGAAAGTTACACTCTGTCCTGAAAGTCAATATGAGCTACCTTCAGATCCAGTTTGTGTGGGAACAATAATATCCCATTGAAAGTCCAGAACTTATTGTGTGGTTGGTAAGGTCTGAGAGTTTGTCAAGGTTCCTCTGTGCATGTGATATGTGAAATCACAGAGGACCCAGGCAAGGCTGAAAATCAGCCATTTGCGTTGTGGTCTAGGAGACTCATTCTGTAGGCATCAATTTCTGGACTTGTGGTCTAAAATCACTCAGGTAAAGCCTGTAAGTAATAAATGTAGAATTGCTGAGCTCTCAGAAATAGTCTCAAGTGTGAAACATCAATTCAGTTTCTCTAGAATTAATGGTTCAGGTCTGAGACTGAATGCTATCTGACCTGCTGTTTCCAGCATTTTTTGGTTTTATATCATGTAAAGCCAAGCTGTCACAATGCTTCTAATGGCTGGTTGAGGGTGGCTTCACCTGCTATCACCAGCTAACCAACCGGCATGTGTTTGGGATGTGAGGGGAAACTGGAGCACTGAAGGCACAGGGAGAAGATGCACGCTCAACACGGATTGGGACATGACAGTCCCAAAGATCAGGACTGAACCTTGGTCACTGGAGCTGTATAGTACCAGTAGTGTAGTGGTGAGCACAAGGCCTTTACAGTACCAGTGACCTGAGTTCAATTCCTGCTCCTGACTGAAAGGAGTTTGTCCATTCTCCCTGTGATCACACTGGCTTCCTCCCACAGTCCAAAGACGTAACAGTTGGTAGGTTAATTGCTCATTGTAAATTGTCCTGTGATTAGGCTAGGATAAAATTAAGGAATTGCTGGATAGCATGGCTTGAAGGGCCAGAAAGGACTATTCCATGCATATCTCAACAATGATAAAAGATATAAACATGAACTTTGGAACAGATAATTGCAGAACATTAAACATAAAGAAAGGTGTAATAGGGCTAAAGAATACAAAACAGAGCAGCAGGGTACAACACAACCGATGGATGAATATGAAAAGTAAGTATCTGGGATATCAACAACCAAAGAAAATAGATCATAGTGCAATAAAGGAAAAACTTTTGACAGAATTTACTTCAAGGCTTAAGAAAATCTGCCAAACAGATCACAACAGTAAAAATATAACAAAAGCAATAAACACTTTTGCTAGACCTATGTTAATGCATTCTTTTGGCATAATATCTTGGTTTGAAACCAATCTGGAAAGTTTACAAAGAAAAATAAAACAAATTTCAGAAAACATTAGGCACACTTGAATGAGCTTAGATGGATACTATCTAGGACAGAAGGAGGAAGAGGAATTACAGGCATTAAAAATCTACTCAACAGTCCGATAAGACCTCTAAGGATATATTTTCATCAGTGATAAAGGATGTAGCACTCCAAGCTAGTATTTGGAATTCTGATAAGAAGTACACTCCACTAAACTTAAATGAAAGAAAAATGAGGACACTGTTACTATTGAAGAAAAGGTTAACCAATGGAAGAGGATAACCCTCCAGGAAAGACATCCCCACAATGTGAGCAGATTAGATGTTGACAAGGAAGCTTCGAATGCCTGGCTGGAGTTTGGAGACCTTTTCCCAGAAACAGAAGGGATCCTTGTGGGAATACCGGACCTGGCGTTTAACACAAAAATGATCAAAAATACATAACAAGTTTAAAATGATAAATATAGAAAATGTCAAGGAAAAGCAGAAACAATCCAATACATTAAAGGATCTTGTAGCAGTTTAACTCAATCTGAATACTTCCACAGGCACAATAAAGTGGCAAATATAATTCACCAAAAACTTGTTTTAAAATACAAACTCATCAACGAAATCATACCTTACTAAAAATACAAGCCTGAACCAGTTTTAGGGTCAGAATGCCAGAAATTATATTTTGACTGATCAGTTAATACAGATAGGACAATTCATAACCATCCAGATATAATAATACAGGGCAAACAAATAAGAGCAGCTTACTTGATAGATATTGACATTCCAAACACACATAACTTATGGAAATCAGAAAGTGAAAAACATGCTGAATTAAAGGAGGAAATTGAAAGACTTTAGACCATGAACAGAGTATACATTGTCCCGATAATAATATCTACAACTGGTATATTCCAAAGTCACTACACCATAGCATTAACCGAATAGAGCTACATGGCAATATTTATGTAAAGCTTCAGAAAGTACTAAGCACCACTAGAAAAGTCCATAAGTTCCTAGCAATTGAGAAATTAACATAGAAACATGGAAACATAGAAAACTTACAGCACAATACAAGCCCTTTGGCTCACAATGCTGTGCTGAACATGTACTTACTTTAGAAATTACCTAGGGTTACCCGTAGCCCTCTACACCCATACCTCAGGTTTTACCAGCTTGAGCTAAGAAAAAAAATATTTTAAATAGTAATAATAATTATAATAATAATAAATTACCTTCTGTGCCACTGTATAATGACTGTTCCATTGTGGAGTTTCACTTTAGCCGTTTCTCTGTATTTACACCAGGTAATTAGCCCCACATCTGGTCTCACCAAGATTTCAATGAGGACACTTAATTTATCAGTACATTTCAGAAATTTAGTTACTTTACATGAAATGTTTCTGAAATATCTGATTTAAAGTTTTTTCAATTATTATTTAATAATTTTATTGTTTCTCGATATCAAAGAAGAGTTTCTTGTACTGAAATTTACTAAGTTCGGAAGGTGGAGAGGGATGCGTCTGTGATGTATTGGGCTGAGTTCACTACTGTCTGTAGTTTCTTACATCTGTGTGCATTCAGATTGCTGTACTAGACCATTGTGCAACCAGTCGGAATATTTTCAACAGTACAGCTGTAGAGGCTTGTTGGACTATTTGGTGATAAGCTAATCTCTGTAATCTTCTCAGAAAGAACCCGGAGCACCGTCCTTGTGATTGCATTCATGCGATGGGCCCAGGACAAGCCATCCAATATGTTAACACCCAGGAAATTAAAGTTGCTGGCTCTCTTTGCCCTTGATCCACCAATGTAGATTGGTGTAGATTTGCTCACCTCCCCTTCCTGAAGTCAACAAAGTTCAAAGCTAAACTTATTATCAGAGTACCTATATGTCACCACGTACAACCCTGAATATTGTTTATGCAGGCATACTCAGCAAATCTATAGAACAGTAATTGTAACAGGATTAGTGGACAACAAGATGTGCAAATACAAGTATAAATTAATAGCAATAAATAACAAGCATGAAATAACAAGATAAAGTAACCTTAAAATGAGACCATCCATTGTGAGAGCACCAGAAGTAGAATGAGTGCAGTTATTCCCTTTTGTTCAAGAGCTTGATAGTCGATGGTTTATGGTTGGTGGTTGAGGGAACAATCAGATCTGTCAGTCAGTTAGAGGTATGTGCTGTGATACCACTCAACCTTACGTCCTAACTCATTCCTGTACACCAATCCATCACCACCTGTATTTCATCCAACAACACTGGTGTTATTGATGAATTTGCGTTCGGCATTTGGGGCTGTATTTAGCTGCACAGTCATGTGCGCAACAGGAACAGAGCAGGTGGCAAAGAAGCAACCTTTAGGTCCTCCTTTGCTGATGGTCAGCAAGCAGGAGATGCTACCAATCCATGTTGATTGAAGTCTGCCAGTAAAGAAGCTGAAGATCCACTTACAGAGGCAGGTAGGGAGGCTCAGGTTGCAAAGCCTGAGATAAGGTTGGATGGGGTGCTGGTGTAGAATGCTGAGTTGAAGGGTGGAAGTACCAGAGCCTGCAGCCCTCCCAAGTGGCTTTAACTCATAGAAGTCTGGATTGAAATACATTTGCCAATCCTTTGACAACCTTGGCAGTCTCCAACTTCCTTCTTTAAAATACTCCACAGCACTGAGCTACCATAGCTGGAAAGTATCTGTAAATCAGAACAAAATGCCCAGTGTGTCAATGCATCTACAATGAAGGCTTAATAGTGGCTATATGTCATTTGGAGTTTGAGGAGATTTGGTGCGTCACCAAAGGCACTCGCAAATTTGTACAGATGTACTGTGGAGAGCATTCTAATCTGGTTGCATTACCGTCTGGTATGGGGGTGGGTGGTTGAGGCTACTGAACAGGTTTGAAATAAGCTGCAGAGAGATGTAAATTTAGTCAGCTCCATCATGGGCACTAGCCTCCATCATATCCAGGACATCTTCAAGGACCAATGCCTCAGAAAGGCAGTATCCATCGTTAAGAACCCCCATCACCCTGGACGATATAGAAGCCTGAAAGCACACACACAATGATTCAGCAACAGCTTCTTCCCCTCTGCCATCCAATTTCTGAATGGACATTGAACCCATGAACTCTATCTTACAGCTTTTTTAAATTGTTATTTTTGCATTACTTATTTAACTATATAAAATATATACAAACGGTATTGTAATTCACTATTTTTTCTCTATTATTACATATTGCATTCTACTGCTGCTATAAAGAACAAATTTCACAACATATGCCAGTCATATTAAACCTGATTCTGATCATACCTCTGCCATTTGAGTCCAATTAATTGACATATATACTAGGAAAAGTGCCTGGTATAGCGGAAACACATTAATACATGTTTCCTTCTGGTCAGTGCAACTCCCACTGGCCATAGTGTGCTGGCTTAAGCTTCTGAGCAAATTTTGCATTCAGTTTAATCTTTGTCGCCTAGGCTCTTGTTTTTTATATTTTTTGTCTTTTGTGTGAAATTTTATTGAATACCTTGCAGTCACCCATGTAACTTCACCAAATAAACAATATGCTTCAATTGCTCTAGTTAATTCCTCAGCAAATTCTGTCAAACTCCTCAGACACAGCCTTCCCATGGTAATCTATACTGACTGTCCTTAACTGACCTTACCTTTTCTCACTGTTAAATCAATGGTAAGGACGGAGGATGTACAAAGTTCGAGTGCTAGAGGGGAAAATGCTAGAAAGTAGAGGAATGAGAGCTGATGTTTGTCAGGATATGGGGGGCAGAGAGTAAAGGAGAAACAAATGAGGAAATTCCATCTTCTTACACTTCACTTTCACTGTGTCATAAAGCTGTCCAGTACCTGAGCCATGATTTGAACTTAGCCAACATCCATGTCAGATATAAGTTGAAATATTTGCATTCCCTTTCCTGATTACCTCTGTTTGATTTTGTAAGGATTTCCTGATATTGAGTGTACTGTTCTTTTACCTCTTGAGCTGTGACTGCTCTGTACATCAGTTATTATACAAAGGAAGCATTGTTATTTGTGAAGAGCCGTCTGTTATGTTACTTGTTGGCAGTTTGACTGTTTTGAATGGAGTCATTATGGTTTCCTTGGCTATTGAATTAGACTCAATTACATTTACTTAGACTATAGGAATAAGATGCAATCTAATGTTACAAGTTAGCTTTTCAGTTTGTGCTAAAGTGGGGCTTTAATAACAGAATGGTGGGTCCTCAAAGTGCTTCTGGGTGAGCTCTGAGAAGCAGGTTTTAATCTTTTACTCTCATGCAGATTTCTTTTCTTTTCTGTTTATCCTTTAGAACTGAAAACAAGTCATACTTAAAATCTGGATTAGATTCAACTCTGGAGTAAAAATAGCAACCGGCCAAAATATGGAAATAATAACATTTTCTTTGTTGTACTTGTGAGGTGGAATCTGTGAACTGTGATGCACATGGTGCAGGCTGAATCCATCAGTTTGTGTCGGAACTGTCTCTTTTACAGTTGCTTGTTATCCAGGCCCATGCATTTTATTGATTACATTCTTATCCCTGTCAAAAGGTTACAATCTTGTGCACATACAGGCAGAACCGGGGGCGGGGGGGGGGGACGTTACATTTTGGAAAGATGTTTAACTAAGGGTTCAGGCGGATATTCAGCATCCTATGGAAATACATTGAAAAGCAGAAATAATTTCCCAGATGTGCTGGTCAGAATTTATCTGTCAGCCGCTGCATCGAAAACATATTATCAGGTCATTATCACATTGCTGCCTGGGAACTTGATATGCAAAAATTGTATGTATATTACCATAGCGACAACACTTCAAAACGGGAGAACCAATGGGAGCTTTAGATGTGGATTTTAGGGAGGCTTTGATGAAGATCCGTGTGATATGCTGATCTAACAAATAATAGTCCATAATGATTAGACTTTATTGAATGTAAATGTACTTTTGGACGTTTTGATGTAAAGTGCGACCGGGGTGCTAGTCTATCCTTCCAACTCACTCTAACTAACTAGTCTATCCACTCACATCCATCATCATGAAGTGTTTGGAGAGGCTCGTCATGAGGCATATCAAGACCCTGCTGCCCCCCCTCACTGGACCCCCTGCAGTTTGTGTACCGTCCCAACCGCACACCAGATGACGCCATTGCCACCACCCTCCACCTGGCCCTAACCCACCTGGACAAAAAAGACACATACGTTCGGATGCTGTTCATAGACTTCAGTTCAGCATTCCTCAGAAACTGATTGGAAAGCTGAGCATACTGGGTCTGAACACTTCCCTCTGCAAATGGATCCTAGACTTCCTGACTGGGAGAACTCAGTCAGTCTGGATTGGGAGCAGCATCTCCAACACCATCACACTGAGCACGGGCGCCCCCCAGGGCTGTGTGCTCAGTCCACTGCTGTTCACTCTGCTGACCCATGATTGTGCTGCAACACACAGCTCGAACCACATCATCAGGTTCGCCGATGACTCGACCGTGGTGGGTCTCATCAGCAAGAACGACGAGTCAGCTTACAGAGAGGAGGTGCAGCGGCTAATGGACTGGTGCAGAGCTAACAACCTGTCTCTGAATGTGAACAAAACAAAAGAGATGGCTGTTGACTTCAGGAGGGCACGGAGCGACCACTCCCCGCTGAACATCAACAGCTCCTCAGTAGAGATCGTTAAGGGCACCAGATCTCTTGGTGTTCACCTGGCAGAGAATCTCACCTGGTCCAGCAACACCAGCTCTATAGCAAAGAAAGCCCAGCAGCATCTCTACTTTCTGCGAAGGCTGAGGAAAGTCCAGCTCCCACCCCCCATCCTCATCACATTCTACAGAGGTTGTATTGTCCTGAGCAGCTGCATCACTGCCTGGTTCAGAAATTACACCATCTCAGATCGCAAGACCCTGCAGCAGATAGTGAGGTCAGCTGAGAAGATCATCGGGGTCTCTCTTCCTGGCATTACGGACACTTACACTACACGCTGCATCCGCAAAGCAAACAGCATTATGAAGGACCCCACGCACCCCTCATACAAACACTTCTCCCTCTTGACGACTGGGAAAAGGCACCGAAGCATTCGGGCTCTCATGAACAGACTATGTAACAATTTCTTCCCCCAAGCTATCAGACTTCTCAATTCCCAGAGGACACCTTATTGTCTTATTTATTATTTATTGTAATGCCTGCACTGTTTTGTGCACTTTATGCAGTCCTGGGTAGGTCTGTAGTCTAGTGTAGTTTTTTTTTCTGTGTTGTTTTTTACATAGTTCAGTCTAGTTTTTGTATTGTGTCATGTAACACCATGGTCCTGAAAAATGTTGTCTCATTTTTACTATGTACTGTACCAGCAGCTATGGTCAAATTGACTTGACTTGACTAAGGATTGTGATTGCTAATTGTTAGAGATCGTGAAAGGATATAATTGCATCAAACCTGAACTGACAGAGTTTCAAAAGAGCAAACATTGGTCAATATATCTTGACAACTTTTTATCAAGGAATTCACATTTCTACAACAAAATGGAAAGCCCCGTCTGCACAAGAAATCATTGCAACATTAAATAAATACAAGCAGAAAGGAACAATATTGCACAAATATTACAGAAATTCACACTTTTGCATTCAGTGTTCAAAGTACAAAATAAGTTTATTATCAAAGTCCATATAGATTATCATATACTACCTTGAGATTCATTTGCTTGCAGGTGTTTACAGGACAAAAAAATGCAGCAGTATTTTATGGAAAAAGAACTATGCATAAACAGAGCTGACTGGCGGTGTAGTGGTGTCAGCACCGGACTTTGAGGCAAAAGTAGTCCTGGGTTCGAATCCAGCCGGCTCCTTGCATGCTTTCCATCTGCGCTGGGTTGAGCGTCAAGTTAGCAACTTGCCCCCATAAAAAAACATATCGATGCTAAGGAAACCGCAAAAAAAAAATGCTGCCTGATGCACAAGGCGCAAAAAGGAACAACAATACGTAAACAGGCGGAGACTAACAAAGATTCAATGTGCAGAAGAAGACAAACTGTGCAAATAAAAATCATTCTGAGAATATGCTTTGTAAAGAATCTTTAACTGAGTTTGTAGATTGCAGAATCTGTTTGGAGTAGTGGTGAATGGTTCAGGAGTCTGATGGTTGTGGATTGATACTGAGCATTTAACAGAAGGAAGCTGACTGACTCCAAATAATAAGATGTCCCCAGTGAATAAAATATGGCACTTATATATCTGTACATGCATTCCTGAATCCCAAAGGACCCACAAGTGCTTTCAGGAATGAGATAATACAATGAGTAACGGATCACAGTGGATACAGAGACTATACTGTGACAGCATTTCCAGCCTGGCTGGATGAAAACATTCTATCGAAATGCTCAAGCGAAATTATTCTTCTAAGTCAAAAAGGAACTTGGTTGAAATCTTGATGTTTTTAGTTACAGCAGAATTCAGGGGGATAAGCTAGTATTGGTTCTGACTGACTTGCTGAGTTCCTCCAGCATTATGTTTGTGTTGCTCAAGATCTCCAGCGTCCACAGAATCTCTTGCATTAACGGCTCTGAGTGGATCTCCACTGGAACTGAAGTCAGTTTGCTCTGATGCCTCACGAATACCAATGGCATCATAAGGGTTCTGTCCTCCAATGGACTGGCAGCCTCACTGCGTCCCTCATCCAACCCCTATGCATTTTGCAATTATCTCTGGACTACATTGAACCAACAGTAATACAAGAAACATAACACTTGAACTTTTGATAAGAATGTAAAATGAATCAGATTAGATAATCCATTATTTTCTTTATCTACTTTGGAGGGTTCTGAGTCATTTAGTTGTTGAGTCTGATAGCTCAAAGGATACCAAGGAAATCATGGGACGGAGGGACTGGATGGATAAGTGAACTTCAGCAGAATATCAGCAATGCATGGAGGTGCAGATTTGAGTACTGCACAGCCTGTTCTGGCCCCTCTTTGTTAACGTTTTATGACCCAATCTCAGCCTCAAGCATGTACAATCTGAAAATGGCATTTTCATTGCACAATTTGCTGTCTTCTCTCTGTGCAGGCTGACTATCACAACAACTTACAATTCAAATCTGTACCAAGGACTGAAGTTCTTCACAGGAAAATCACCAGATTCAGAAACTGACTTATTATCATTTATATGACCTGAAATGTGTTGTTTTGTGACAGGAATACTGAGCAATGATGTTATTATATATAAAAATAAATAAATTGTGTGAAACAAAAAAGATTAACAATATAACATGCACAGAATGCTGGAGGAACTCAGCAGGTAAGGCAGAGTCTATGGAATGGAATAAACAGTTGACGTTTTAGGCTGAGACCCTTCATCAGGACCAGCAAAAAAGATGAGGGCATTAGAGTAAGGAAGTGGGCAGGGGAGGAAGAAGTACAAGGTAGTAGGTGATAGGTGAAACTGGGAGGGGGGAGGTAAAGAGCTGGGAAGTTGATTGGTGAAAGAGATGAAGGGTTGGAAGAGGGGGAATCTGATAGGAGAGGGTAGAAGACCATGGAAAGTAGGAGCACCAGAGGGAGGTGATGGGTGGGTAAAGAGATAAGGTGAAAGAGGGAAACAGAAATGGGGAATGGTGAAAGGGGGGGGGGGGGCGGGGATGTGCAATTACCAGAAGTTCGAGAAATTGATGTTCATGCCGTCAGGTTGAAGGCTACCCAGATGGAATATGAGGTGTTGTTCCTGTGTGACCTCATTGGGTCAGTCAAGGAACGTGCTGGAATGGGAATAGGAAGTAGAACTGAAGTGGGTGGCTATTGGGAGGTATTGCTTTTTCTGGCGGACAAAGCACGATCAACATGAGGTCTTACCGATACAGAGGAGGCCCCACCTGGAGCACAGGACACAGTAGATGAGCCCAACAGACTCACGGGTGAAGTGTTGCCTCACTTGGAAGGACTGTTTGGTGCCCTGAATGGTGGTGAGGGAGGTGGTGTAGGGGCAGACCTGGCACTTGTTCTGCTCGCAAGGATAAATACCAGGAGGGAGATCAGTGGGGAGGGACAAGGGAGTCATATATGGAGCGAGCCCGGGGGAAAGCGGACAGTGGAGGAGGAGGGAAAGATGTGCTTAGTGGTGGGATCTTGTTGGAGATGGGGCAAGTTACGGAGAATTATGTGCGGGGATTCAGAGGCTACTGGGGACAAGAAGAATCGTATCTCTGGCATAGGATGGTGTAAGGGCAGACATGCGTGAAATGGAAGAGATGTGTGTGAGGGCACCGTTGACAGTGGAGGAAGGAAAGCCCCTCCCTTTGAAGAAGAAGGACGCCTCATTAGTTCTGGAGTGAAAAGCCTCATCCTGAGAGCAGATGCGATGGAGATGGAGAAACTGAGAGAAGGCGATGGTATGTTTACAAGAGACACGGTGGGAAGAGATATAGTCCAGGTAGTTATGAGAATCAGTGGGTTTATAAAAGGTATTGGTGCATAGATTGTCTCCAGAGATAGAGACAGAGAGATCGAGAAAGGGAGGGGAGGTGTAAGGATGGATCGGGTGAATTTGAGGGCAGGATGGAATTTGGAGGCAAAGTGGATGAAGTCGATGAATTTGGCATGGGTGCAGGAAGCAGCACCAATGCTGCTTACGACGTACTGCTCAGAGATTCAAGGAATATTCAGAAATCTAACTGAGGAGGGGAGGAATCTGTTTCTGAATCATTGAATGGACTACTTCAGGCTCCTATAGCTCTTCCCCAATGTTAGTAATGAGAAGTGCACATGGGCAGCAGAGATGGATGCCACCTTCCTCAACCACAGCCTCAAGCAAACTTTGCCAAAAAGGGCTGTTTAGAGGAGAGAGAAGAAAAAAAGATAGCAACTTGGAGGGTCTCAAGAGAGGGAGTTCCATTTCATGGGGCCTTTGACAGATGAAGATATGCCCAGCAGTGAGGGGGAAAATTGAGGTATGGAAGATGTCAGACGTGGAACAAGACATATATATTTGAAGATGAAGGGTAGGCAGGAGTGAGGTATGGAGGAATTTTAACAGTGGAAGATTTCTAACTTCAAGGCATTGCTGATCTGTGAGTTACCTCTCTCCCAAAGCATTGCAATCAGCAGAGAACACTTAGCAAAGGTACTGTTACATCAGCACTGTCATGTTTTTTATTCATTTTTCATAATCATTACTCAAGGATGCTTGCTACCCAGGCCATTCCCTTTCCCACAGCTGTCTTCTGGAAAACAAACACAGCAGCTTGAAGGTCCAGATGTCCAGTCTCAAGAGCAGCTTCTGGCCGACACCCTTCTAACTTCTAACTTCTTTCGTACCTCCCACTGTCACATTCTCAGACTCTTAATTCCAACTTTTTGGTTAAACTTTTGTTTCTTTAGCATATCTTTATGTACTATTTCAGTTTGCACTGCAATATTTGTACAATTCTGCTATTTTTTCTATCATTGTATTCATTATAACTATTTATTATAATGTTTGGGAACAGCTTCCTTCCCTTGTCCATTAGATTTCTGAACTGTCCACGATGCAAAGAACACTACCTCACAGTTTTCTCCTTTATTTGTGCTACATTTTTAAAAAGATTTCTCACTGTAAGTTATAGTGTTTTTTTAAATGTATTGCACCAGATCGCTGCCACAAAACAACAATTTTGACAACATTGAGCACATCTTTGTGAAACGCTGTCATGGGAAAGCATCGTCCATCGTCGGGGATGTCCACTACCCAGGCCATGCTCTCTTTTTGCTGCTGCCATGAGGATGATGGTAGGGGAGCCTCCGGACCCACACAACCAGGTTCAGGAAGAGTTCCTACCCCTCAACACCAGGCTCTTGAACCAAAGGGGATAATTTTACTCAACTTCACTTGCCCCATCATTGAAATTTCCCAAAACTAATGCATTCACTTTCAAGGACTTTTCATCTCGTGTTCTCAATACTTATTGCTGATTTATTATTTCTTACTTTATGTTGTCTCCTGCACTCTGGTTGAACATCCTAGCTGGGCAGCCTGTCATTGATTCAGTTGTGGTCAAGATTCTATAAATTTATTGTGTATGCCCACAAGAAAATGAACCTCGGGGTTAGATGTGGTGACATATATGTACTTTGATAATAAATATACTTTAAACTTTGAATATATCAATTATAGTAAACTTTTATCTGATTCTGCGTATATTGTTTACTCAGCATGTTACACGTGAACAAGGAATTTTATTGCATTCTGGTTTATGTGACATTGAAGATTTTGCACATCGCAGTGTAGAGATTCTAAACCATAGCACTAAGTTTTATTGAGGAAATGCTCTCTCTACGCACTTTGTACCTAACACTACAATTTGGGGTGATTTAACTCTATCCAGGTGGTGTAATAGCATCTGTACCGGACTTCGAGGCGAGTGGTCCCGGGTTTGAATCCGGCCGGCTCCTTGCACGCTTTCCATCCGTGCTGGGTTGAGCATTGACCTTGTTAAAAGCAGACAAAAGTGCTAAAGGAGGCAGCAGCATTGCCGTCCGATAAAAGCCATAAGGCATGGAGAGGAACAACAACTTGCTCCATCCACCGGAAATGTGAGCACAGGTTGGTATAACTCAGGCAGAATGCTCACACTGAAAGCATTGGGAATACGAGGTGGAAGCTAGTCCTCTCTCTCCCTATCTTAGCTCCAGGCAGTACAGTCAGAGCCTCCTCCTGGAGCAGCCAGTGGCTTTCCATTCCCCAACTTTAATCACCTTGAGGAAGTGTTCTCGATGAAGCTCTGCAGTTGGAACTGAGGGAAAGAGTGCGATGTGGGCTTGCATTCCATTTGTCTACTTGGGTTCTGATCTCTCACTTCAGTAACTTGGAGACATTTTGCTAACTTTTTACTGATCATTTAACTGTTGCAGCAGGAGCTAGCTGCACTTTGACAATGGTTCTCCTTCAAACCATCAATGTACCTTGACTGTAATGATTTGTCACATTAACTGCAGACAATTTCCTCAAAAAGCTTTGTGTGAACTCAGGTTTATGATCCTAGAATTCTATGCAATAACAATGGGCAGAGCAAAGTGCCCAGGTCTGTTACTGTGTATGCGACGGAGAGCACTCAGTAAACACACTCCTCCCACACTTGCATTCGCTTGCACACAAACATTGCCTTGGCATTCTGCTGTCGTTGCGGTGAGTGTGTCCACTTCAATGTCTACCCCGGTATAATCTCATAGTTAACCCGACAGTTTCTCTTTGCGTTACTGCATGTGTTCCCAGACAGGCACCAAGGTTTGGTGTGATTTTATTCTTTATTTGCACTTTACTGTGTGTGATTGTGTTGGGCATTCTACTTCACACTGTCATTTCCTGACAGTCACGCTGTGTCCACTGGGTCCTAAACCAAGCTGGTGTGTCTGAGTTGTCTTTCCCACTATACATGGCAGAACTGGACTGGATTAAATATACAGGGGCTCTGTACAAGAAGGGACAGAGTCGACTGTACTTCCTGCAGAGGCTCTGGTCATTCAATGTCCGCAGTACTACGCTGCAGATGTTCTACGCCTCAGCGGTGGCCAGCACTCTATTCTGCTGGGGCAGCTGGGTGAGAGCAGCTGATGGCAAAAAAGATCGATAAGATCATCTGGAAGGTTGGTTCCATTCTGGGGGTGGAACTGGATTCCCTGGTGGTTGTGCCTGAAAGGAGGATGCTGCGGAAACTACGGAGCATTATGGACAACCCCTCTCACCCCCTCCATGATGTACTGAACAAACAGAGAAGCACCTGATTTCACTGAGATGCACCACTAAACGCCACAGGAAACCCTTTCTCCCTGTGGCTATAAGATTCTACAACTCCTCCTCCTTAAGTATATAAGTAGATGGTTTAATTGCACATCTGTATTTTGCACTATTACTTTTTAATGCACATTTTGTATTCTGCTTTGTACCTCAAAGCTTACATTTTGTATTTTAAAGTATGTATTTCTGACCGAGCAACTTTGCAACAATAATTCCCTTTGGGATAAAGTAAGTTCTATCTAATCTTCTTATATTTCAGTTCTTTAGTAACGGGGATGTGTAAGCTTGCCCATCGCCGGTCCCCTAGGCCTGAGTCAACGTAGTAGTAGTAAATGTGAATATGTTGCTTGTATACTGTATTTAAGGCAGATACTTGTGCTTATTTTGTAATATGATCATAATTACATTGTGCGGTGCATCATATTCCAATTCATGTGTAGTCTTAAGTCGACTTTCTTGGAAATTAAAAATGATATGTTCCAATGCCTACTAAAGGAGTTTGTTACCCTCAGTAGAACAGAGAGATAGGGGCCCCTAAAAATTCACACTGGATAACAGTAAGTATGGAGCTATTATTGTGTTTTCATATAAATATTGGCATTTTTTCGCTATTTTCACTAACTTTTGTAAGTTTGATTTCTGTCACACCTAATAAACACCCTTGCACTAAAATGTTAAGCAATGCCAGCCATTTTTTTTTTCCCCCTTTGGTCATAACCCACATACAGTATAGAATGTGTGATAAAGGATGTATTGGGAGAGATTGACAGAAATTTGACTGAGTGATGAAAAGGAAAGTAGAGAGGCAGAAAAGAATAGGGAGTGAATTCTGAAGTTTATGGTCTTGGCTGCCCTTCTTTCAACAATTCAATTCAGAGAAGATTCAAGGAACAACACTGGAGGGGGCGTGGGACACCCAGATCAGAGAAGTTCTGAAGTGAATGACTGTTAGGGTCGGGTCTGGCACAGAAGGATTGCTTGGAGAAGGCCATGGGAGGGATTAAAGTATAGGAATTTTTTTTTTCATTTCAATGGTATATTTCAATCATAAACATTTTATCCAGGAATTAGCATATAATTAGTAGATGTCTTTCTTTACATTTGTTGTGCCAAACCATTTTGTACTCTTACAATGCCACTAATCTCCTTAAGATGGTGGAAAGAGACGTTAAACGGGTTGCCAATCAGTATTATTTACCTCCACATCAACAAATGGGACCAATTAACAGCACAAAGTCCAAAGAAAGAGCATAACATCCATTTTGAAGTTTAAAAGCTTTGTAAAATCTAGATTTGCATGACTGTGAACCGATTTTATCAATGTGCACAAACCGGCAGGATAAATCGTACACACTAATGCAAATGTATAATGATAAGATAATCAGTGTAATGCATCATTAGAAAGCCAGATGTTAGTCAACACTGAGGTGAATATTCTAGAATTTCCTCAGAATAATACACATGCACATGGATGATGGGAAAATGGAGGGCTGCTTGGGAGGGAAGGGTTAGATTAGGTTAAGGTTTGGCACAACATCGTGGGTGTTAAATGTGCTGTAATGTTCTATAATACCTTGCAATCTTTTCCATCTACCCCAAATAATATTTCAATCTGCAGGTAATGTTGTTTGCAGCAGTCTGATTTGCAGCAAAGCGCCTTCACATTTTTTTTCCATCTTTGAAAGTCTACAAAACACCAGCATCATTAGGTTCCAGCCAGGAATTTTTCTATCTCTTTGTGAGAAGCATCATCTCACTCCACAGCTTATCACTGTAATTACAGTCCCAGTTCCAATGAGCTCATTTCTGCATGAGCTACTTCTCAAAGCAGAGCTTTTAAGCAGAGTGGGGCTAATAAATGCACAGCCAAAGGTTCCCAATTATAATTTTAAAACAGGAAGCTACCGCTGATTGAAAATGATTTACTCAAGCCACACTGTATATCTCAGATTTTCACAGCAAGTTAACAATGTTGACACTGATATGAATTACACAGACTTATTAATTGGGAAAACTGGATAAAAGATCAAGATTTGCAAAACACCATGAGGTGCAACATAATATTTTAGATAATTATCTTAATTCAAGCAGCAAAGCCTGCTGTTTTCTGTCATTCCCTGCTCCCATGTTCTGTCATTTATCAACAGGAGTGATTTTTCTTTTCAGTGTTGTTGAGCTCTTAACGAGAATTTCTGATATAAATCTTGAGAGACTGAAGCCTTTCACCATTTTGATTAGCACGTGAAAATAAGGAGGATTAATTATAATAGAGAGAATAGTTTCTTCTGGGGATTCTTCTTGTAGAAAACATTAAAATAAATGCTGTTCTTAAAGGTTACTCACTCATGCCAGAAACCTAGATAATTCCACTTATGATGCATTGATCGCTATGGTACTGGAACGTTCTTCAAACTGACTAGGATCAAATGCCTTTTAGCAATTTTATGTAAATCTTGAAACATACATCTGACATGTTAACTAGGGATGGTATATATGTGGAAAAGAAAATTTTCATTAGAAATATGAAAGAAGTGACCTTGCTTTGAAGGTACTACACTTGATAATATATGCATCTATTAAGGGAGCTGCCTCAGGCTAATAGCTCGAAATGCAATCTCACAGACCCAAGAAGTACTGACAATTGCTCCTCCCTTTGAGCTACAGCTCAGTTTGCAAGTGTGAATTTGTAATCATAGAACATAGAACAGTACAGCATAGTAAAAGCCTTCTGGCCTACAACGTGCAGACTTTTTAAACTATCTGACGATGAATCTTACCCTTCTCTCCTACACACCCAATAACCCTCATTCTTTTCATGCAAGCGCCCATTTTTTATTTATTTATTGAGATACTGTGCCCTTCTGGCCCAGATGCCCAAGAATCCCCGATTTAATCCTAGCCTAATTATGGAACAATTTACAAAGGACAATTAACCAACCGACCAGAATGTCTTTGGACTGCGGGAGGGAACTGGAGGACACCCATACAGTCATGGGGAGAATGCACAATCTCATTTCAGGCAGTGGCGGGACTTGAACCGGAATGGTTCAGCCTGTACTGTAAACTGCTGTTCTAACCATTATGCTACCATGCCACCCTATGTAAGATTCTCTTAAATGACCTGAATGTATGAGCCTTTACCACCACATCCACCAGTCCATTCTAGGCACTTATCACTCTGTGTGCAAAATACCTATCTCTGGTGTCTCTCCTAAACTTCCTACTCACCTTAAAAGGATGCCCTCTATTATAGGCTATTGCTTCTCTGGGCAAAAGGTGCAGGATGTTCTCTTTATCTATGCCTTTGCTAGTCTTGTACACCTCGATTGTCACCTCGCATCCTCCTTCGCTACAAAGAGAGAAGCTGTAGATTGCTCGACCTTTCCTCATTAGACATGGTCTATAATCCAGGCAGCATCCTGGTAAATCTTCTCTGTACATTCTTTAAATCTTCCACACCCTTTCTGTGCTGATATATTCCTATATTCAGAAGCAGGTACTTTGGCCAACAATTCAATGTTGATTATCAAGTACCTAATCTGTACAGATCCCATTTTCCAGCACTCAGCACCTGGACCTCTACCTCATGGCACTTAAGTGCTTAACTTCTTCAATATGAGTGAATCTACCTCTACTGTTAGGGAGTATTCTGGAGTTACGTGAATGCAGCCAGTATGAATTCAAGCAAGAACCACTCTTCAGTTCTTATTGTAAATTGCAAGAAGTGAATTGAAGTTAAACTGGCCCACAGGTTAAGAGATTGCATACGCAACAGCCAATGGGGTTGTATTAATTGGCCTGCATCAGTCCAGGCAACATGGCTAAGTTATTTTCACCACCGTGACTGAGTTTCTTCTGACAGACCAGGCTGATGTTGTCACTTAGCACAGTCACAAGCAATCAACAGCTGATCCATTGTGCACTCTGGCATTTCACTCTCTGTCTTCAGAAATTTTTCAAATATCTGTGTTAACAGGGGTTGTGCTGCCTTTATGGCAGTTATTTAGTTTATAATATTTTCGCTTAATAATTCATTTGTTAGCATTCTAGTTAAAGTTAGGATTGTTTGGGGTTGTCTGTGAGAGATCACGGCATGCGATGATGTCACATCCGGTTTCGCCGCGTCCTGAGGGAAAATACTGGTTTGGAAAAATGGGAAGGTGGTGGGGAAGCTACATGTGCGAGCGTGAGCAGCGCCAGCAAAGTTTTCTCTCTACGCACCAGAAACATTGGGAAAGCAACGCTGTGAGTTATGAGATAATCGACATGTTGAATTAAAATGTTAACGGCGATCCCGTCAAAAGTAATGATGGTCGATAATGTTTATGTTTTCGTTAGTTAAAGAGTTGCGGATAGTTTGTGTTGAAGTGTATTTAAAGCAGTCAATGTTGCAGGTAGATTCTGACTGTATGCTGCACTTTAATGTAATGTAGTTGTTGTAGTTTTACCTTGCAAGTATTTATGATGTAAATGTAATATCAAGAAGGAAACAAAAGCTGTACAAATCTTGTATCGTTTTGTCAACAGTTTTCACCATACATCATTGTGGAAGTGTGAACAGTAAACGGTTAATCTTACTGTGATCCTGTCGTTATTGACAAAGGTTTAACTCGGTGTTTAGCTCGTCGTTCTGTTACACCCGAGCGAGAACACTACAGTGAAAAAGCGACATTATCAGGTGTTTCAAGAGCTGCAATGTCATCTCGATCCAGCGTCGTCATTGCCACCCAGCGAGGGGGGCAGTAGGACATCATCAAGTAAGTCCACCCAGGCAAGAGCTAAGGCAGAAGCCGCCAGGGTGCGACTGCGCTACGCCAGACAAGAAGCAGATTTGAAGAAGGAAGCGGCTGCCAGAGAAGCTGAAAACCAGAAGGAAAAGGCTGCCAGAGAAGCCGAAAACCAGTTGGAAAGGGCAAGGATAGCGGCAGAGTTAGAAATGCTGACACTGGAACGAGAAGCAGAAGCTGCCAGGGTGGAAGCAGAGTTCATAGAAGATGCTGAAGAAATGCAAGATCTGGTTGACGTAAAATCTACTTCAGAAAGGACCAGATTGGAACGCACAAGCGACTATGTCCAATCTCAAACAGTCTGGAAGATTCGTTCCTCCACTCCATACTTATACGATAACGCCCCACGTCATGAGGAGTCTCAGAGAGACCCAATTGCATCACATCCATCCGAGGCAGACAATGTACCCTTGCAACTCCGCGATGAAGTCAAGAATGAAAGAGCTGATGACAAATACTTCTTGACACCAAACTTATAAGATTTGGCGAGAAGAGAGGCAAAGGCTGAATTCAGAACAGCAAAGTCCATAACAGAGGTCATATACCTTGGTCATATACCCACCGACATACTTCCCCAGGCTGCAGGCCACTTGCAATTGAACCCCTGGCACAGTATTTAGCACACGAGATCTCGTCACTTCAGGACTGTACCAGTTCCACAACAAACCTGAAGATTACCTTGCATGGTACTCCACATTCACCAACGCTATTGACGGAATTCAGCTCAGAGCAACCCAAGAGTTGGATCTTATGGTGAAATGGCTGGGGAAAGAATCATGCGAACAGGTGAGACGCATACGTTCAGTGCACATCAACAAACCCGAGCTAGCCTTACGCAAAGCATAGGAGAGACTTCGGGAGGGCTCTGCGGCCCCTGAAATTATTGAAGCGGCGCTATACCGACATCTGGAAAACTTTCCTAAGGTGTCAGGCAAAGATCACATTAAGTTAAGGGAGCTCAGAGATTTACTCATGGAGATTCAAGGCGCCAAAGAAGATGGCTACTCAACTGGTCTAGTATACCTAGATACTCCATCCGGGATTAGACAAATCGTGGACAAACTTCCATTTGGGCTGCAGGACAGGTGGGTGTCCATTGCCTCAGAGTACAAAGAAGACAACAGTTGTCGATTTCCTCCCTTTCAGTATTTCACTAGGTTTGTGTGCAGGGAGGCGAAGAAGCGAAACGACCCTAGCCTCATGGGTCAAGGAAGCAGTACAGTTTACAGCAAGCCAGATAAATCCTCCTCGAATAATTTCAACATTAATAAACCCGTCTCAGTGCTTAAGACTGAAGCCTTTACAACTAACAACGACCTTAGCAAGAATTGCCCATTGCATAACAAACCCCACCCCCTCAGAAAATGCAGAACGTTTAGGGAAAAACCCCTTGAAGAGAGGATGGCCCTTCTCAAGGAGAAAAGAATATGTTTTAAATGCTGTCCCTCGACCTCTCACTTTGCTAGAGAGTGTATGATCGCCGTGAAGTGTCCGGAATGTGATAGCACTAATCACGATGGGGCCATGCATCCTGGCCTGTTACCGCAAACCGACAACGCTCCTTCACCCCCACAACAGGACGGCGGGGAGGGAGAGGCTCACTCCAGGACAACTGTTGTCAGCTCGAGCTGTACAGAAGTTTGCGGTCAAGCTCAGTCAAGCCATTCTTGTTCAAAGATCTGCCTCACTAAGGTGTACCCTAAAGGAGCCAAAGACAAGGTCATCAAAGCCTATGTAATTCTGGACGATCAGAGCAATCGCTCACTAGTTCTTTAAATTGTTCAACATTGAGAGTGAGCAGTTCCCATACTACCTTAGAACTTGCTCAGGCAACGCGGAAACTCATGGAAGGAAGGCAGAAGGCTTCCAGCTCGAGTCCCTGGATGGTAAAGTCATCATCTGTCTCCCTCCACTCTTAGAGTGCAATGAAATTTTGAATAACCGCACTGAGATCCCGACGCCAAGTGCGGTGCTACACCAGCCACATCTCCGCCACATCGTCAAACACATCCCAGAACTGGATCCAAAAGCAGAAATACTCTTGCTATTAGGAAGAGATGTTCTTCGGGTGCACAAGGTTAGGCAGCAGGTCAATGGACCACACGACGCCCCCTTTGTGCAATGCCTGGATCTCGGCTGGGTGGTGATAGGAGGGGTGTGCCCTGAAATGTACACAAACCGATGGTTAGCACACTCAAGACCAATGTGCTAGAGAGTGGCTGCCATTCAATTTTTCAACCCCGCACAAGTGTCATGTGTATTAAGGAAGCACGACAAGGCTTTAACAAATGTAAAGTAACTGACGAGACACTGGGTCAGTCAGTCTTCATTCAAACTGAGCATGAGAATAAACTTGCTCAATCAGCTCAAGATGCCATTTTCTTAAAAACAAAGGACACCAAGGTCTTCAGAGATGAAGCAAATAATGGGGTCGCCCCACTGCCTTTCAGAGAACCACGCCAGTGCTTGCCAAACAACAAAGAGCAGGCAGTCAAGCGGTTCACACACTTGCAAAAAACCCTGAAAAGGAAACCTGAGATGCAGCAACGCACCCGATTGACCCACGAGGTACTGTGCGCGCTAACGGCAGAGGTCACAGCCATTATAAATGCACGACCACTCCTACCCGGAAAACCCCTTCACACTCTCGCCATCAATGCTCCTTACGCAGAAGGTAGGAGCTCCCCCTCCACCTGGGGACTTCTCCGATAAGGACCTGTACGCAAAGCAATGGAGACAGGTCCAAGCTCTGGCAAATCGGTTCTGGTCTCGTTGGAGACAGGAATATCTACATCTGTTGCAACACAGACAAAAGTGGACAGAACCCTGCAGGAATCTTCAAGTTGGAGATTTAGTCCTGCTCAGGGACAAGCAAATTGCCCGCAACGGCTGGCCAATGGCCAGAATCACTGCTACATTCCCTGGCAGGGACGGACATGTCAGGAAGGTTGAGCTGAAAACTACCGACCAAGGTGATGTGAAAATATACCAAAGGCCTGTTACAGAAGTCATTCTACTTCTACCTAAGGACTGATTTATAGACTGAAGTTTTGTATTATGTTCATTGTGACCTTACGAAGGTCAAGCGGGGAGTGTGCTGCCTTTATGGCAGTTATTTAGTTTATAATATTTTCGCTTAGTAATTCATTTGTTAGCATTCTAGTTAAAGTTAGGATTGTTTGGGGTTGTCTGTGAGATATCGCGGCATGCGATGACGTCACATCCGGTTTCGCCGCGTCCTGCGGGAAAATACCGGTTTGGAGAAACGGGAAGGTGGGGGTCGAGACATGTGCGAGCGCGAGCAGCGCCAGCAAAGTTTTCTCTCTACGCACCAGAAACATTGTGAAGGCAATGCTGTGAGTTATGAGATAATCGACATGTTGAATTAAAATGTTAACGGCAATCCCGTTAAAAGTAACAACAGTCGATAATTTTTTTGTTTTCGTTAGTTAAAGAGTTGTGGATAGTTTGCGTTGAAGTGTATTTAAAACAGTCAATGGCGTAGGTAGATTCTGACTGTATGCTGCACTTTAATGTAATGTAGTTGTTGTAGTTTTACCTTGCAAGTATTTATGATGTAATTGTAATATCAAGAAGGAAACAAATGCTGTACAAATCTTGTATTGTTTTGTCAACAGTTTTCACCATACATCAATGTGGAAGAGTGAACAGTAAACGGTTAATCTTACTGTGATCCTGTCGTCATTGACAAAGGTTTAACTTGGTGTTTAGCTCAGCAGTCCGTTACACCCGAGCGAGAACACTACAGGGGTGCTTGAATGTTCAAGGGTGTCTCCCACTATAGATATGTAATTCAAAGCAAGCATTCTCAACCCAAAATACTAAAGCAAATGATGTAATTGTAACTATTAAAATTAATTTGAATCACTTGCTGTTACTTTTGATCTTATGAGTATTAAAAGGTGATGCACTTTTGGGTTTGAGAGCTTCTATAGAAAATGTCTCCATGAGAATGGGTGCTTGTTGAGATGAATGAAGACTTTCATATCCACAACTCCTGTATTTCATCAGTGTCTTTGCTCACAGTCACACCACCACCACTTCCTTAAGTGGTTCATGCCAGATTTTAACTATCCTCTTATTGAGAAAAATCTTCCTCAGATCCCCTCTAAACTTTTCAGTCATGGAGGCATAGAGCACTATAGCAGAGAAACAGGTCCTCTGGCCCAGCTAGTCAAACGTAATCCCGCCTGGTCCCATTGGCCTGCATTTAGACCAAAGCCTTCCCCATTCTTCCCGTTCATGTCCTTATCCAAATCTCCCTTTCATGTTAAAATAGTTGAAATGTTACCCTTACTTCAAATCTACACTCACCGGTAAGGGATTTCTCAGTATCAACCCTAACTAGGCACCTCATTTACTTTGCACATTTCAATCAGGCGCTCCTACAGAATCTTTTGCTCAGAGGAAAACAAGCCCAGCTTAAGATGACCAGATGAGATGAGTGAGGCAATGTCACACTCAAACTTAGAATGGTGTTGAGCCATGATTTATGTTCCTGTCCAATGTTAAAAAGAGTAATGCTATATTTCACTCCAAACATTTCTAATTGGGGGCATAAAGATATATAACCATATAAACATATAACAATCACAGCACGGAAACAGGCCATCTTGGCCCTCCTAGTCCATGCCAAACTCTTAATCTCACCTAGTCCCACCTACCCGCACTCAGCCCATAACCCTCCACTCCTTTCCTGTCCATATACCTATCCAATTTTACCTTAAATGACACAACTGAACTGGCCTCTACTACTTCCACAGGAAGCTCATTCCACACAGCTATCACTCTCTGAGTAAAGAAATACCCCCTCGTGTTTCCCTTAAACTTCTGCCCCCTAACTCTCAAATCATGTCCTCTCGTTTGAATCTCCCCTACTCTCAATGGAAACAGCCTATTCACGTCAACTCTATCTATCCCTCTCAAAATTTTAAATACCGCCATCAAATCCCCCCTCAACCTTCTACGCTCCAATGAATAGAGACCTAACTTGTTCAACCTTTCTCTGTAACTTAAGTGCTGAAACCCAGGTAACATCCTAGTAAATCGTCTCTGCACTCTCTCTAATTTATTGATATCTTTCCTACAATTCGGTGACCAGAACTGTACACAATATTCCAAATTTGGCCTTACTAATGTCTTGTACAATTTTAACATTACATCCCAACTTCTGTACTCAATGCTCTGATTTATTTGAAGTTATTCCACCTTCTCATTCAATTTATCATCTTGGTTACGAAGCATAAATCTGCTTTGTCCTGGTAAACTAAACAAAGATGTGTACCATTCTTCAAGGCTGCCTTGCCAGCCAACTCTGTCTCAGTTCAACTCCAACTACCCACCTTAGTTCTTTCTGCTTTGATGATTTAAACTTACAAAAACAGTCACAGTCTTCAAAATTCCAACACTGGGAAAAGAGAGTTTAAGAATTCCATTACACTTTTTGTGGAAGAACGCTTCCAGAATTTTCCTCTGAAGGGCCTAAGTCAATGCTTGAGGTTAACTTCACATTTTCCCGGCAGGGGAATTAGTTTTCCTGTTTCTCACCACCATTTCCTTTTAATGTTTTGAGACTCAATATGATTGTGCCTCCCGATCCTCTGTTCATAGGCCTATTTCAAATTGATGGTAATGAGCTTCGTCATTTTGTTGTGACTATGATGGAAGTCACTGGAGAGGCACTGAAGCTGGAGATATAGAAATCTCCACCTGTTAACACCCCTCTTAACACAGATATTCGAAAAATTTCTGAAGACAGAGAGCCAAATGCCAGAGTGCACAATAGATCAGCTATTGATTGCTTGTGACCATGCTAAGTGACAAGATCAGCCTGGTCTGTCAGAAGAAATTCAGTCACAATGGTGAGAGTAATTTAGCCATGTTGCCTGGACTGATGCAGGCCAAGTAACACAACCCTATTGCTTTAGCATATATTGTAGATATAGAAATCTTTTCTTCACAACAGGCAGGCATTCTCATCGAGACACTCTTGGTGGAGGCTTACAACTCCATGTATACATCACATTTTTATACTCTTAAGATCAGGTGATCCGTGCAATTTCAACGGTTACAAAATCATTGTTTACTTCAATATTTTGGGTTGAAAGTGCTTCCTTTGAATTATACATCTACAGTGGGGGACAACTTGGAATATTCATACTCCCCTTCTGACACAGGTATTCTAAAACCTTCTGAAGACAAAGAGCTAGACACCCACAATTAATGTTGTCAGGACTGTCCCTGACTACCCAACTATCCTGAGTACCCAGAAACTATTGATTGCCTTTACCTGTGACCATGTTTGATATGCTAAGTGATAACATCAGCCTGGTCTGCCGGTGTGAATTCAGTCACAATGGTGCAAATAACTTGTTGTCTGGTTTGATGCATGCCAATTAACACAACCCCACTGTCTTTGCATTTGGCTGATGCATTTGCAATCTCTTGGTCTGTGGGTCAGTTTAACTTCAATTTACTGGTTGTGATTTACACTAAGGACTGAAAGCTGATTGCAAGCTTCCTGAACTTATTTACATTTAGAATGAGAACTGAAGACTGGTTCTTGATGAACAAATATCTGTTATATTCACATAACTCCAGAATGCTTCCTAACATTTTCATCCTACTTTTCCTCGGCAACTACTTGAGTTAACAGCCAAGTCCTGTAACATAGGACTTAGTGATTTTCGTTTATTTTTGTAACTTATGGTAATTTTTTATGTTTAATTCTGTACTGCTGCTGCAAAACAACAAATTTCATAACGTATGTCAATGTTAATGAACCTGATTCTGAAGTTACGGCATTTTAAATGTATTAATTTAATGTTCCTTAGTAGGATATCCTTGTGCTTACACTCAAGGGATGGGAATCACTGCTAGGGTTGGCGTCCTGTTCATAGCCTTTGACCATTATGAAACGTGTAATGCTGTGTGCTGTAGTTTGCTGGAGATCTGGATCAAGTAGAAACAATGTTGTCTGGAATTCCCACTGCCTTGGCCCCTCTTTCCAGAATTTAAGCCACCTTATTATCTCTGACCCTTGCTTCCCTACACTCCTGAACAACCCATTCTTCACAACCAGCCATAAGACTGCTGCACTCAAAGTTGCCCAAGTGCTGAGTTCTTCAGTTTCATGTTCACTCTGTTCCTGTCCAACATTAGTGACCTCAAAATTTTGTCAACCACTGAGTAAGGTTGGCATTCTCCCCCAAATTTACCACTGATGTTTTGTGAAGTCAGACTTGTGCTCATGCCAAGGCCCAGAGAGAATCAGAATCAGAATTAGAATCAGGCCTATTATCACTGAACTATGCCAAGAAATGTGTTACTTTGTGGCAGCAGTACAGTGCAATGCATGAAAAATATTATGTTACAAAAAGAATTATAAAGCAAAACCGATAAATCGCGTACAGAGAGCAAAATAGTGAGGTAGTGGTCATCATGGGTTTATCGATTATTTAGAAATCTAATAGTGGAGTGGAAGAAGCTATTCCTAATTCATTGAGGGTGGGTCTTCAGGCTCTCATACTTCCTCCCTAATGGAGGTAGTGAGAAGAGGGAATGTCCTGGGTGGTGAGGCTCCCTAATGATTCACCTTCTTGAATCACCAGCTTTGAATATGTCCTCAGTGGTAGGGAAACTACGCTGGAGCTGGCTGGGTCTGTAATATTGCAGCTTTTTGCAATGCTGTGCATTGAAGTTACCATACCAGGCAGTGATGCAACCAGTCAAAATGCTCCAGAGCTCCAGGGATTCAGATCTTTCCAACCAAGTAGTGTTTTTGAATTAATTTCATTGCAGAATTGGATTGCAGTTGCCATTCTTAGCTGCAGGCCAAGACAGTGTTCAATATGGTGATGTGGTGGACTGTTGTCTGTATGGCAGATTAATTCCTGGCTTGGAATAATGAATCTTTCTACCGAGAAATGGTTACTGGCCCAGAAGAGTGCACGCTGCTCCTGAGGAATGATTCATAGCCTCAAGAAACGATCCCAGCCTGAAAGAATGAATCCCAATGTCTGGAGCAGTGCATGCTACAGCTGTCGAATAGCCCTCAGGACATGAGAAGAGTTCCTGTCCTAGAAGAATATATCCTGATCTGAAATATTTGATGGAATACAGATGCAGGAATGGTACCTGGCTTAGAGAAATAGCTCCTCTTCTGGAGGAGTCAGCCTATTCCTAAGATTGATTCATTGTCTGGGGAAGGAATGTTTCTTGGAAAGGAGGAATTGTCTCTAACTAAAAGTGACTTCTGGGCTGAAGGAGTCCAACCTGAAGAACAACTCCTTACATAATGAATTGTTCCCAGATTGAAGGAATATTTCATAGAAAGGAGGAATTATCCCTGATCTAGTGAAATGGTTCCTGGTCTGAAGGAGTTGTCCCTGGACTTTTCATCTAGCAGTGCATTTTGGTAAAAAGAACAATAGTGAGGACTATTATCGAAATGGGGAGAAGGTTCAAGCATCAGAGGTGCTGAGGGACTTAGGAGTCCTCGTGCAAGACTCCCAGAAGGTTAATTTACAAGTTGAATCTGCGTTAAAGAGGCAAATGCAATGTTGGCATTTATTTGAAGGAGAATTAAATACAAAAGCAAGAAGGTAATTCTCGGCCTTTATAAGACATGAGTCAGGCCGCACTTGGAGTATTGTCAACAGTTTTAGGCCGCATATCTCAGAAAGGATGTGTTGTCATTGGCGAGAGTTCAAAGGAGGTTCACTAGGGTGATTCTGGGAATGAAGGAGTTAAAATATGAGGAGCATTTGGCAGCTTTGGGCCTGTACTCACTGGAATTTAGAAGAATGTGGGAGATCTCATTGAAATCTACCAAATGTTGAAGGACGAATAGGTGGATGTGGAGAGGATGTTTCTTATGGTGGGGGGTATCCAGAACTAGAAGGCACAGTCTCAAAACTGAGGGGAGTCTTTTTGAACGGAGGTAAGGAGGAATATTTTCAGCTAGAGAGTGGGGAATCTGTGGAATGCTCTGACACAGACAGTGATGGAGGCCAAGTCTGTGGGTATATTTAAGGCGGAAGTGGTCAGTTTCCTGATTGGTCAGGGCATCAAAGGATATGGCGAGAAGGCAGGTGTATGGGGTTGAGTGGGATGTGGGATCAGCCATGATTGAACAGCAGAGCAGACTCGATGGGCAGAATGGCCTAATTCTGCTCCTATGTCTTAAGGTCTTATGGACTTGCAGAAGGGCTTCTTGTTTGATGCAATGATTTTTTTGCTTTGGAGATTCATTTCCTGATTGAGTGAAATGTTCCTTGGCTGACACAACTGTTCTTGATCATTTGGAGTGCCGCGTAACCTGTAGGAATGTTTCCTCGCCTAACGGAATGTTCTTGTGCCCAGTAAAATATAGCAAGGTCTGTAGGAATGTTTTGTGGATGCAGAGATCCTGGCATTGGTGCCTGTATCCTCTACTGGAAGACCAGCTCCTCATTTGGAGCTCTGCTCCCTGGACACAAGGAATTGGCTCTGTGGTCTGGTGGAACGTTTTGTGGCTGGAAAAAGCATTTCCTGTTCTGGAGGAATGGTTGCCAACCTAAAGGCAGGGCTTTCAGTCTAATGGAAAGGTTTCTGCCATAGTGGGATGTATCCTAACCAGAACAATTGTTCCTGGTCTGTAATTAGAAATCTAGTTCAAGTGGGCTGGAGGCACAACAGCTAGTTGGTGAGTCCTGGGGTTGGAGGTCCATATGATTCCAGAGGCCGAGGCTTAGAGTTCAAAGGCCCATGGTCGCTGAGTCCTGGGTTGATACTGGAGATTGAAGATCGAAGGTTGAAGACTGAAGTCAACAAGCCCAATAGGTCGAGGCCCTAAGGTCAAAGCCTCTGGATTGGCATGTCTGGAAGTTGGAGGTCCAATATCAGTGAGTCCGGGCCAGGGATTAGAATTCAGAAGCCCCGTGTCTGTGAATCTGAGAGTCAGGAGCCATGGACTGGTGGTCGGAGGCTGAAGGTGGTCCGACCTAGGACTGGACGCCTGTCTGTGTGAGAGTGGGTGGGTGGGAGTGTGGGTAAAGGTCTTGTCTTGTGTGCTGTTGCTGTTGTTGTTGCTTGTACTGAGCATTGTGGGCTGTCACCAGTACATCCTTAGCTTGTGCTGGTTGTTATTCCAAACAACACATTTCATTGTGTGTTTTGATGTATATGTGATTGATTAAAAAATGTATCTGAATCTGATTCTGATCTGTAGGAACCACTCAATATCATGTCCAGAAGAAGAGAACCAGATCTGCAGGAATGATGCTTCATCCAGATGAATTATTCTTCAGTGGTTTGATTGGGGCACGACTGCGCAAGCACGTGGACGTCAGCCAGTGAGAACAGCGAGAAGAGTTGAAGAGGAGACAGCTTTATAGAGCGGACTGGAATAGAAGGAGACAGAGTAGGAAAGCTTTGATTCAATGGGGCTTTGGCGATAATGGGTTGAAGCGAGGGAGGTTGCCTATGTGGAATACAGTATGTGTGTGAGGCCGGTGTTCTGAGCTCGGTGTCAGATGTGGGGGTCCAGGAGGCCCAGCCTCCAGACAGCCACATCTGTGCCAGGTGTGTGGAGCTGCAGCTCCTTAGGAAACATGTTAGGGAACTGGAGATGCAGCTCGATGACCTTTGTCTGGTCAGGGAGAGTGAGAAGGTGCTAGAGAGGATCTATAGGCAGCTAGTCACACCAGGGGCTCAGGAGACAGATAAGTGGGTAACAGCAGGAGAGGGAAGGGCAAGAGTCGCATGCGAGAGAGTACACCTGTGGCTGTACCCCTTGACGTTAAGTACTCCTGTTTCAGTACTGTTGGGGGAAGCAGCAGTGGCCGTGCCTCTGGCACAGAGCCCTCTGGCTCAGAAGGGTAGGGAAAAGAAGAGGATGGCAGCAGAGATAGGGGACTTTGTAGTTAGGGGGTCAGACAGGCAATTCTGTGGATACAGGAAAGAAACATGGATGGTAGTTTGCCTCCCAGGTGCTAGGGTCCAGGATGTTTCTGATTGCATCCACGATATCCTGAAATGGGAAGGAGAACAGCCAGAGGTTGTGGTACATATTGGTACTAACGACATAGGTAGGAAAAGGTCCTGAAAACAGACTACAGGGAGTTAGGAAGGAAGCTGAGAAGTAGGACCTCAGGATTACTGCCTGTGCCACGTGACATTGAGTATCAGAATAGAATGAGGTGCAGGATGAATGTGTGGCTGAGAGATTGGAGCAGAGGACAGAGATTCAGATTTCTGGATCATTGGGACCTCTTTTGGGGCAGGAGTGGCCTATACAAAGAGGACAGTGTGCACTTGAATCCTGGGGGACCAATATCCTGGCGGGGAGGTTTGCGAAGGCTATTGGGGAGAATTTAAACTAGAATTGCTGCGGGGTGGGAACCAAACTGAGGTGATGGAGGAAAGGGAGGTTGGCTCACAAGTAGAGAAAGCTTGGAGACAAAGTAAGAGGGAGGATAGGCAAGTGATAGCGAAGGGATGTACAGACCAGTAGTCAGAGATGTGTCTATTTTAAAGCAAGGAGTATTATGAACAAACTGGATGAGCTTAGAGCGTGGATCAGTACTTGGAGATATGATGTTGTGGCCATTACAGAGACTTGGATGGCTCAGGGACAGGAATGGCTACTTAGAGTGCCAGGTTTTAGATGTTTCAGAAAGGACAGAGAGGGAGGCAAAAGTGGTGGAGGTGTGGCACTGTTGATCAGAGTTAGTGTCACAGCTGCAGAAAATGAGGAAGTCATGGAGGGATTGTCTACTGAGTCTCTGTGGGTGGAAGTTAGGAACAGGAAGGGTGTCAATAACTCAACTCAGTTTTTTTTATAGACCACCCAATAGTAACAGGGACATCAAGGAGCAGATAGGGAGACAGATTCTGGAAAGGTGTAATAATCAAAGGATTGTTGTGGTGGAAGATTTTAATTTCCCAAATCTCGATTGGTATCTCCCCAGAGCGAGAGTTTTAGATGGGGTGGAGTTTGTTAGGTGTGTTCAGGAAGGTTTCTTGACACAGTATAGAGATAAGCTGACAAGAGCAAAGGCTGTACTTGATCTGGTATTGGGAAATGAACCTGGTCAGGTGTCAGATCTCTCAGTGGGAGAGCATTTTGGAGATAGTGATCACAATTCTATCTCCTTTACTACAGCATTGGAGAGAGATAGGAACAGACAAGTTAGGAAAGTGTTTAATTGGAGTAAGATGAAATATGAGGCTATCAGGCAGGAATTTGGAAGCATAAATTGGAAACAGATGTTCTCAGGGAAACGTACGGAAGAAATGTGACAAATGTCCGGGGATATTTGCGTGGAGTTCTGCATAGGTACGTTCCAATGAGGCAGGGAAAGGTATAGTAACCATGGTGTACAAAGGCTGCTGTAAATTTAGTCAAGAAGAAACAAAGAGCTTACAAAAGGTTCAAAAAACTAGGTAATGATAGATATCTAGAAGATTATAAGGCTAGCAGGAAGGAAATTAAGAATGAAATTAGGAAAGCCAGAGGGGCCATGAGAAGGCCTTGGTGGACAGGATTAAGGAAAACCCCAAGGCATTCTACAAGTATGTGAAGAGCAAGAGGATAAGATATGAGAGAATAGGACCAATCAAGTGTGACAGTGGAAAAGTGTGTATGGAACCGAAGGAGACAGCAAAGGTACTAAGGTAGTTTGACATCAGTGGTGGGCAGTTTGACATCAGTGGTGGGTAAATTAATGGAAGGTATTCTTGGAGATAGTATTTATAATTATCTGGATAGACAGGATCTGATTAGGATTAGCCAGCATGGATTTGTGTGTGGAAGGTCATGTTTGACAAACCTTATTGAATTTTTTGAAGAAGTTACGAGGTATGTTGACGAGGGTAAGGCAGTGGATGTAGTCTATATGGACATCAGCAAAACCTTTGAGAAAGTTCCACATGGAAGATTAGTTAAGAAGGTTCAGTCGTTAGGTATTAATGCTGGAGTAATAAAATGGATTCAACAGTGGCTAGATGGGAGATGCCAGAGAGTAGTGGTGGATAATTGTTTATCGGGATGGAGGCCGGTGACTAGCGGTGTGCCTCAGGGATCTGTTTTGGGCCCAACGTTGTTTGTAATATACACAAGTGATCTGGATGATGGGGTGGTAAATTGGATTAGTAAGTATGCCGATGATACTAAGGTAGGAGGTGTTGTGGATAATGAGGTGGGTTTTCAAAGTTTGCAGGGAGATTTATGCCGGTTAGAAGAATGGGCTGAACATTGGCAGATGGAGTTTAATGCTGAGAAGTGTGAGGTTCTACATTTTGGCAGGAATAATCCAAATAGAACATACAGGGTAAATGATAGGACATTGAGGAATGCAGTGGAACAGAGAGATTTAGGAATAACAGTGCATAGTTCCCTGAAGGTGGACTCTCATCTAGATAGGGCGGTGAAGAAGGCTTTTGGAACGCTGGCCTTTATAAATCAGAGCATTGAGTACAGAAGTTGGGATGTAATGTTGAAATTGTACAAGGCATTGGTAAGGCCAAATTTAGAATATTGTGTACAGTTCTGGTCACCAAATTATAGGAAAGATATCAATAAATTAGAGAGAGTGCAGAGACGATTTATTAGGATGTTACCTGGGTTTCAGCACTTAAGTTACAGAGAAAGGTTGAACAAGTTAGGTCTCTATTCATTGGAGCGTAGAAGGTTGAGGGAGGACTTGATGGAGGTATTTAAAATTTTGTGAGGGATAGATAGAGTTGATGTGAATAGGCTGTTTCCATTGAGAGTAGGGGAGATTCAAACGAGAGGACATGATTTGAGAGTTAGGGGGCAGAAGTTTAAGGGAAACACGAGGGGGTATTTCTTTACTCAGAGAGTGTTAGCTGTGTGGAATGAGTTTCCTGTAGAAGTAGTAGAGGCCAGTTCAGTTGTGTCATTTAAGGTAAAATTGGATAGGTATATGGACAAGAAAGGAGTGGAGGGTTATGGGCTGAGTGCGGGTAGGTGGGACTAGGTGAGATTAAGAGTTCGGCACGGACTAGGAGGGCCGAGATGGCCTGTTTCCGTGCTGTGATTGTTATACGGTTATATGGTTAATGAGTACTTTGCTTCAGTATTCACTACAGAAAAGGATTTTGGCGATTGTAGGGATGACTTGCAGTGGACTGAAAAACTTGAGCATGTAGATATTAAGAAAGTGGATTGTGCTGGAGCTTTTGGAAACATCAAGTTGGATAAGTCATCAGGATAGGACAAGATGTACCCTAGGCTACTGTTGGAGGCAAGGGAGATTGCTGAGCGTCTGGTGATGATTAGGAATATGATTCGGAATACTCAACATAGCTTTGTGAAAGGTGGGTCATGCCTTACGAGCCTGATTGAATTTTTTGAGGATGTGACTAATCACGTTGATGCAGGTAGAGCAGTAGATATAGTGTACATGGATTTCAGCAAGACATTTGACAAGGTACCCCATGCAGGGCTTATTGAGAAAGCAAGGAGGCATGGGATCCAAGGGGACATTGCTTTGTGGATCCAGAACTGGCTTGCCTGCAGAAGGAAAGGCATGGTTGTAGACGGGTCATGTTCTGAATGGAGGTCGGTCCCCAGTGGAGTGCCTTAGGCATCTATTCTGGGACTCTTACTCTTCGTGATTTTTATAAATGACCTGGATGAGGAAGTGGAGGGATGAGTTAGTAAGTTTGCTGATGACACAAAGGTTGGGAGTGTTGTGGATTGTGTGGAGGGCTGTCAGAGGTTACAGCGGAACATTGATAGGATGCAAAACTGGGCTGAGAAGTGGCAGATGGAGTTCAAATCAGATAAGTGTGAGGTGGTTTATTTTGGTAAGTCGAATATGATGGCAGAGTATAGTATTAATGGTAAGACTCTTGTCAGTGTGGAGGATCAGAGAGATCTTGGGTTCTGAGTCCATAGGACACACAAAGCTGCTTGCAGTTTGACTCTGTGGTTAAGAAGGCGTATAGTGTATTGGCCTTCATCCATCATGGAATTGAGTTTAGGAGCCGAGAGGTAATGTTGCAGCTATATAGGGCCCTGGTCAGACCCCACTTGGAGTACTATGCTCAGTTCTGGTCACCTCACTACAGGAAGGATGTGGAAACTATAGAAAGGGTGCAGAGGAGATTTACAAGGATGTTGCCTGGATTGGGGAGCATGCCTTATGAGAATAGATTGAGTGAACTCGGCCTTTTCTCCTTGGAGTGTCAGAGGATGAGAAGTGACCTGATAGAGGTGTACAAGATGATGAAAGGCATTGATTATGTGAATAGTCAGAGGTTTTTTTTCCCAGGGCTGAAATGGCTAGCATGAGAAGGTGCAGTTTTAAGGTGCTTGGAAGTAGGTACAGAGGAGATGACAGGGGTAAATTTTTTACACAGAGAGTGGTGAGTGCGTGGAATGGGCTGCCGGCGACAGTGGGGGAGGCAGATACGATAGGGTGTTTTCAGAGACTCCTGTACTGGCACATGGAGCTCAGAAAAACAGAGGGCTATGGGTAACCCTAGGTAATTTCCAAGGTAAGGACATGTTCGGCACAGGTTTGTGGGTCGAAGGGCCAGTATTGTGCTGTAGGTTTTCTATATTTCGATGTTTCTATTCCCAGGAGCTTTCTGGATCTGTAGGAATGATTCAAAGGAAGGGAAATTATTTTAATCTTTTTAAAAACTACTTAATTGATTTATTCCATGTTTTGAATGTTTCTGGTTCCATTGCCTCTTTCTTACTCTGCTTCCTTTTTGAAACACTGATCATTTTTTGACGAGGCAAAACAAGCATTTCACTGTATTTCAGTACATGTGACAATAGAAGTCAATTCCAATTCTTATCTTTGGATTTGTGCCTCAGCCCCTTGATAGTTAACCACTTCCTCCAGCTGTCTGCTTCTTCACTTGTCAACTCTCCAATTCTGTGATTATATCAATCACATTCAAGATTGTAGCTTCATGACCGAAGCTCGTTAGCGATGAGCTTTCAGATTTCAGTGGGAATGTGGCCTTGTAAACTTCTTTTGAGTCACGTGTGGCAGCAAGGCTGGCTTGACTACATTGCTGTGGTTGGTCTCGGTGATGGAGGATGCCTTCAAAGTGATCTCTCCTGTGGGCATTTACTGCATCTCCGTTCTTGGCTCTATCGATGTCCTCTTTGTCCTGCTAGGTGGTAGGGCAGGCAAGCTTGGAAGATGCTGCTGAAATAAGTCCTCGTGTGGATGTGGTGCCTGATGAAGAGGGGATGCACTTAGGGTGTAATGGATTAAGTGCTCAGGAAGTGGTTGGAATGATATCAAGCCCTTGAACACTTCAGTTGATGGCGCAGTCACCGAGAACTCCAATCACTTTGTCACACTGATTGAGAGTAGACTAATGAGGTAATACTTAGCTAGATGGGATTTCTTCTGTATTTTATGGACAGTGAATACCTTGGCAGTTTGCCAAATATTTGGGTTGATGCCAATGTTGTCACTCTACTGAGCTGCTTTGCAAGTCCTGCTGCTCGTGTCTTCTGCACTTCAGCCTTATGTTTCCATAGTCACCATTCCTCCGTATAGCCATTGTTCTCAATCACTTTATTATGTCGCATGAAGTGAACTGATTTGGCTCAGAAACGGGCTGTCCAGTATTGGAGATATTAGGTGTAGGCCGAGAATAGTTATCCGCTCAACATCTTAATCAATCACAAACAAGAGAAGATCTGCAGATGCTGGAAATCCAAAGCAACGCACACAAAATTCCGGAGGAGCTCCGCAGGCCAGACAGCATCTACCGAAAAGAGTAAACAGTCGACATTTCGGGCCAAGACCCTTCATTAGGATAGGAAATTTGAGGGTGAATTCAGAATAAGAAGGTGGGGAGGGGGAAGGAAGAAGTACAAGTTGGTAGGTGATAGGTGAAACTTGGGGAGGGGGAGGGGTTGAAGTGAAGAGCTGGGATATTGATTGGTGTAAGAGATAAAGGGCTGGAGAAGGGAGTATCTGATAGGAGAGGACAGAAGACCATTGAAGAAAGGGAAACACCAGAGGGAGGTGATGAACAGGTAAGGAGATAAGTGAGAGAGGGGACCAGGAATCGGGAATGGTGAAGGAAAGGTGAGGGTAGGGGAATGATCTTAAACATTCACCCAACCATCTTAGATTAAAAATGTTACAAATGATAGTGTTAAACTCCATCTTTGTTGAAAATGAAAATATCCTTGGACCAAGCATGTTGCATTCAGTTCTTATGAACTCATTATAGGTAGGATATGGAAGCATGGGAGAGGGTGGAGAGGAGATTAACCAGGATACTACCTTGATGAGAGAACATGTCTTATGTATGAACTTTCACTGCCCTCTTTGGAGTGAAGGAGGATGAGGGGGGACTTCATAGAGATGTATCAGGTTATAAGAGAGAAAAATATAATGGAAAGCCAGTACTTTTTACCCAAAGTGAGAATGGCTAATACCAGAGGACATTTCTTTTTAAGTTGAGTGGAGGAAATTTTAGGGGAGATGTCAGAGGTAAGTTGTTTACAAGGAGGGTGGTAAATGCCTGGAATGCACCACCGGTGGGGTGGGGGTGGCGATAGCCAAGGCTGATACTTTAGGGGTATTGAAGAAACTCTTAGCTGGGCACATGGATGTAAAAAAAACCATGGAGGGCTATGATCTTTGTAAGAGGGAAGGGTTAGATTGTTTGTGGAGTAGGTTGAAAGGTCAGGATAACACCAAGGGCCAAAGGGCCTATATTTTTCCATATGATCTATGTTCTACAAGGGGCACACTTACAGAATGTGGAAAACTGAGTGCACCATCTCATTACAATGTAAGAATCAGCATCTTGTGCTTTGTCAACCATTCATGGCCGATCTTTTAACTTAGCGCCACTTTCTTCCATTAATCTTATCTCTTAATTCCTATAATAACAAAAAAAATGACCTCAGTCTTTGTAATAGATTGTAAACGGTGAGAAGTTTGGCAGTGATTTCTGTTCAGCTGCCGCAAAACACAAATTTCACATCATAGATCAGTGATAACAAACCCAGTTCCGATTCTGTGGTAACAGCCTCCTACTATAAAAGTGTCCTTATTATTCCTACTTCCTGTTTTCTACCTATACACCAATTCTTAGTCTAAGTCAGTATCTTACTCCCAAGTTCACACTCTATAAATCTGCTCAATAATCTCTTCTATGGAATTTTATCAAAGTTTTTCAGGGTCTAAATACGTAACATCAACAGCTTTGCCCTCATGTATCTACTCATTATAAATTCAGAACACCTGAACAGACTTGTCAAATACTTCTCCTTTTCAGAGGTCCATATTAAATCTGCCCAGCTTTGTTAGTATGTTTTGGATGCTGAAATCCTTCTTTAATAATTGATTTCAAATTTTCCCTATCACTGGTGTCAGACGAACTTGTCTGTAGTTTCGTGGTTTCACCTTCCCTCCTTTCTCGCATGGAAATGCTATGTTTGCTACCTTTCGTGTTGGCGCGTGGCCTAGTGGATAAGGCATCGGCCTAGTGATCTAAAGGTCACTGGTTCAAGCCTCAGCTGAGGCAGCGTGTTTGTGTCCTTGAGCAAAGCACTTAACAATACATTGCTCTACGACGACACCGGTGCCAAGCTGCTTGGGTCCTAGAGCCTTTCCCTTGGACAACATCGGTGGAATGGAGAGGGGGAGGCTTGTAGCATAGGTTAGGCAACTGCCGGTCTCCCATACAACCCTGCCCAGGCCTGCGCCCTGGAAACCTTCCAAGGCGCAAATCCATGGTCTCACGAGTCTAACGGATGCCTACATATACCTTTCAATCTGTGGAAGCAGTTCTAGGACTTATGGAATTTCGGAAGATGACAGCCAATAGACCCATAGCCAGTTCCTTAGGGTGCAGGATGTTAGGTCCTGGGAATCTATCACCGATGTTCACATTAGTTTTTTGTGCTAATTGTTTTCTAATGCAGTTAGCTATCCCTCATCCAGCTTAACAACACCTCTACTTCAGGATGCTAAAGAAATTGCCATCTTCCCTGTGACCCTCACCAGTTTTTGTTGATGCACCATCACGACTACAGTAAGCGCTCTGCCCATAACGGCAAGAAACTGCATAGAATTGTAGACACAGCTCAGTACATCATGGGAACCAGCCTCCCCTCCGTGGATTCTATCTACATCTCTCTCAGCCATATCAAAAACCCCACCCACCTCGTACATTCTCTCTTCTCCTCTCTCCCATTCTGCCGAAGTTATAAAAGCCTGAAAGCATGTACCACCTGGCTCAATGACCCATCCTGCAGTTATGAGTAGTTGTCTAGTACAGATGGGCTCTACCTTGCTGTGAATTTGCACCTTATTGTCTACCTGCACTGTACTTTCTCTGTAACTGTAATACTTTATTCTGCACTCTGTTATTGTTTTACCTTGTCCTGCCTCAATGAACTGCTGTAATCAATTGATCTGTGTAGACTATATCAAGGACAAGTTCCTCACTGTAACTTGGTGCTTGCAACAACAATAAACTCTTTTTGCAATTTACCAGTTCATCAATTTCATTCTATTTTCATTTGCTTTCGCTCTGTTGTTCAACGGCATTTTTGGGAGATCATTTGTGTCTCCCATGAAGATGGACACAAAATATTTGTTTGATTTCTCCACAATTTTCTTGTCCTCCGATGTAATTTCTCCTGTCTCGGCCTATAACACCTTAGGACAAAGAAGATAACGGTTCCAGTGTATCAGATGAACCAAGAGACAGGAGACCTGGAACTAGGAGCTCAGTTGCTGGCATTATAAGTGATTTAACCTTAGTGTATGGTTAGATTAGATTAGATTATGAGGACACTCAGCCCTCGTTTATTGTCGTTTAGAAATGCATGCATGCATTACGAAATGATACAATGTTCCTCCAGAGTGATATCACAAAAAAACAGAACAAACCAAAGACTCGCACTGACAAAACCACATAATTATTACATAGTTACAGCAGTGCAAAGCAATACCATAATTTGATAAAGAACTGCCCATGGGCACAGTAAAAAAAAGCCTCAAGTCCCGCTCGACTCTGATAGTCCACGATGTCAGGCAGCAAAAAGGGAGAAACTCTCCTTGCCATAAACTTCCAGGCACCGACAACTGATGCCTCGGAAGCACCCGACCACAGCAGACTCTGAGTCTGTCTGAAAACTTTGAGCCACCAACTAGCCCCTCCGATACAGCCTCCCGAGCGCCATCCTCTGCCGAGCGCCTTCGACCCTGGCCGCTGAAACAAGCAAAGCCCGAGGTCTCAGAGGCCTTCTCCTCTGGAGATTCTGGACCGCACGGTAGCAGTGGTAGCGAAGCGGGCATTTCAGGTGTTCCTCCATGATCTCACGTCTGTCTCCATCAAATCAGAATTGTGCACGGATCCCTATTTAACAAACACCAGATATCATTTCACTGTGTCGCGCCACCATCTTCTCCTCCCTCCTTACAGGTTCACAGATTCCACAATTTCACTTACACTTTTCTGCAGGGCATTATACTCTAAACTGTGAAATTACTGAAGTAATCATTCAACGGCTGGACTATTGATCTGAATGAGAGTTTAAATCCAGTTATCAGAGAAGTAGTTTGAGGTAAGCTTGGATATAAAACTACTGGGTGGCCTTGAAAAGGTACATAAGTCTTTCATTGTATTGTCATTTTAAGCTGTGTTCTTCTCATTGAGGTGATGGATAATCTGATCCGAGCTGAGGCTGATGAAGGAGTCATGGACTCCATCTTCCACGGAGCATGAGACAGGTATGTAAGTAGTTTATGGGATGGTTTTCTCTTTCCACCATGTGCTTCAGTGTACTCTCAATGTACTCTTTCCAAAGTCATCACAGAATATACCTTCTCCAATCCGGGTGCTCATGGCCCAAAACTTCCTCAGAGTCGGTAGAAATGTTGCACTGACTCAAGAAGGCTTTGAGGATATCTTGCAACCATTTCCTTTCTCCACCCCCCGGTGATCTCTCCTGTGAAAGAGCTGGCAAGTTCGTCACTTTGCCTGATGTTGGGCAGGGGACTGATCTGACTGTAGAGAGGTCTGCCTGCTGTCTGACACAGGTAAAGACATTGCTAGGTTGTCAGCAGTGGCCTCCCCAGTGCCCAATGATTTCATCCATCCAGTGGTGGGAATGATCTTCATTGTGTGACAATGCGGATCAATATGCAGGGGACAACCCTGACCTCTGTACATGAATATTCTCAACCTTAAAAATACCCAGATGACTCCATCACCTTGTGTGATTGTGGGTACCCTCCACAAATGTAGTTACCTCCAGAAATTTGTCTCTAAATTACATGCCTGAATGTATACAGTACAGGAACAAGCCTGCAGCCCATTACAACGAAGCTAACGGTGAATTCTTATGCTCATCTGATTTCTTCCCAACAACTCCACCCAGTTTCCCCCATTTTCCTTCCACCAATCACACTCTAGCAACAATTCATAGTGGCAACTTAACCAATCAGCCTGCATGTCTTTGGCATGAGTGAGGAAACTGGAGCTCCCATTGAAACTCAATCGATCGCAGGGAAAATGGGCAAGTTAAGTCACTTTTATTGTCATTTCAACCATAACTGCTGGTACAGTACATAGTAAAAATGAGACAACATTTTTCAGGACCATGCTGTTCCATGTCACAGTACAAAAACTAGACTGAACTACGTAAAAAACAACACAGAAAAAAAACTACACTAGACTACAGCCCTACCCAGGACTGCATAAAATGCACAAAACAGTGCAGGCATTACAATAAATAATAAACAGGACAATAGGGCAGTAAGGTATCAGTCCAGGCTCTGGGTACTCAGGAGTCTGATAGCTTGGCGGAAGAAACTGTTGCACAGTCTGGTCGTGAGAGCCCGAATGCTTTGGTGCCTTTTCCCAGACAGCAGGAGGGAGAAGAGATTGTATGAGGGGTGTGTGGGGTCCTACATAATGCTGTTTGCTTTGCGGATGCAGCGTGTAGTGTAAATGTCCCTGATGGTGGGAAGAGAGACCTTGATGATCTTCTCAGCTGACCTCGCTATCTGCTGCAGAGACTTGCGATCAGAGATGGTGCAATTTCCGAACCAGGCAGTGATGCAGCTGCTCAGGATGCTCTCAATACAACCCGTGTGGAATGTGATGAGGATGGGGGGGCGGGGGTGGTGGGAGATGGACTTTCCTCAGCCTTCGCAGAAAGTAGACACGCTGCTGGGCTTTCTTTGCTATGGAGCTGGTGTTGAGGGACCAGGTGATATTCTCCACCAGGTGAACACCAAGAAATTTGGTAGTCTTAATGATCTCTACCGAGGAGCCGTCGATGTTCAGTGGGGAGTGGTCGCTCTGTGCCCTCCTGAAGTCAACAACCATCTCATCACCAACCAACTAAGGCAGAATTCAAGATTAGGATTAACCTCAGGTCACTGGAACTCAGAAGCAGCTCTGTTACATTGTTGCTTTGGACAAGGGGTTCCAAACTCTTATTATGCTAAGGATCCCTACTGTTAGCTGAGGGGTCTGTGGACCCCATGTTGGAAACTGCTGCTTGAGACCACCAAAGAACGTTGGGTTACTACTGCCGTCTGAAATAACTGAAGAAGCTGCTTAGTTCAGGGGCACTTTGTACTGTTTTATACATTCTGGCACTGTGAGCAATATCCACATCTTTTAAATGAACAAAGAAAAATTAAAGTGCGGTTTTAAACTACTGCAAACTGAAGAATGCGAAAGAGGCTTTGCATATTTTAATGCTGTTAACTTTGGTATGGTGAAATCGTTCACAGTTAATACACTCCTCTTTGTATGCAAGCAGCAGGTTAAAGAAACGCAATGGATTTTCCCTGGGTGTTCTGTTTTTTTATCCCACATCCCAAATAGGTGTGAGTTGGTAGGTTAATTGGCTGGATTAGATGCTGGGAGTAAAATTGTTGGTGGCAGTTACAGTGTAGTAGTGTGGGGTGGAGGTAGAATGGAGTTAATGGGGGTTCAACAGGAGAAAGATGGGATTTGTGTAGATGGGCTCTTGATGGTTAGCATGGAGGGAATGGATTGAAGGGCCTGTTTCTGTACCATATGACTAAGTGCCATTCAAACTAGGTAAGAGAGACACATTTGGCTGGTATCTGGTCTTCTGCTGTTTTACTCTCAGTAAATCAGAGATTCTGATGTTTACACATATTCCTTTTCTCTCTCATAACCTGTCACTGGGAACATGTATAAAGCAAAGAACTGTTTTAGTTCAACTGCAAAAGTGGGTTCTAATTATCCACAGCAGCCAGCCACAATACTTGATCATAAAACCAAAAATGGAAGGTCTTTATCTAGCTCGCTGAAACAACAATGATACAACTCCAAGCTTCAAATGACTAATCACACAGCTCTGAAATAAATATTTCAGCACACCATTCCTTCTGTATCAGTCAGAAATTAAAGTACAGTAAAGCATAAATAATGGAAATTATGTCAAACCTTCCTACTACTGTCACTCTGCCAAATAATCAGCATTGCCCATATTTTCAGTGTATTTGATAAAAATATAAGAATGGATAAAGTAAATGAAGTAATTTCCATATTTCCTTTTTATAAAATGTTTCAATTGCAGCACTTGGTAATATTCCACTGTCAGTTAAATTTATTTAAATTTAGGATTTCCAACACTCTGAATGTCCAGAAAATGCCACCCCTTTCCACTTGTACACTTCCTCCAAGAGAGGTTCAATGAGAGAGCAGCAGCCTTTCTCATCCCTCTCGTGCACTATTTTATCGTGTGATATCGAGAGTGACAGTGACTTCTTTTCAGCAGAACTATCCAAAAGGGCATTTTGTTATGGAAGACTGTGTATTTGCAATAAAAATGTGTAAAATGTGCAACATGTGCAAATAAAGCTTAGAAATTCTGGTAAAATTTTATCTCAAACTGTGTTGCTGGAGCATAAAATTGATTTAAATACCTTTAACAACAGCATATTAAAATGTCTAGCATATCGAAGCCAGAAATTGCTTTTGCCAACATCACATCATGTACCTCTAATATTCTGAAGGCAGAATAAAACTGTTACAGTTGGTGCTGAAGAATAAGTGGTGTTATGCATCTGGACAGAAGAATAAATGAACTAAATGTTTGTAACCGTGATGGTAATATGCTTCATTTCAAAATATAATTCAAATCCCATAATCTTTCCATAGCAGAAAACATCTATTAAGGAGGCATTATTGTTATGGGTTCAGCTGGCAGATAGCAGGGTTAATTAAACATGTCTGCTTCAGTTCTGCTGATGGTCAATGTGGGCCAGAAGCTGCTGGCAGTCATTGTACAGATGTATATCTTTCGTCCTGTTGTAGTGTCTTATGAGAGTGAAGTGTCGACTGACCTAGTTGCTATCTGGCCATTTTAATGGCTTGCATTTGTGTTGGTGCGTTCTGTTTCATTTCCTTATAACACCTTTGGTCATGCTTGTAAATGTCTTTGTTCTCGTACAATGTTTAGAAACAGTGTTCTTCCCCTTTACCATCACACTTCTGAGCAGCTGATGAACACTGCTTCATTATTCATTTTTGTTTTACTCTCCTTAGCTTTGTCATTCATAATAACTTACACTTTACCACTGTCGCAAAGCGATGAATTTCATGTCATATCAGTTCAGTGATAGTAAATCTGATAGTAAATCCAAAGTGAAACAGAAAGATAGTTTCTGATGGTTTATCCTAATGTAGAATGTTTCTTGGCATTGATTAAAGATGATCAGGGTGTTCTGGGACAGAGATACTTCTTAGTCTCAATAACAACAATGGTTTAAACAGACTATTAACACAAATAAAACAAGATATTTCATGGGAGTATTATTAAGCAAATTATGATTCAAAACAGGGCAGCTAATTAACAGTTTATCATCAGTATATATTTAATGGGGATGTTAAGAGACAAGTGGAGAGAATTAGAAAATCAATTCCAGCACTAACAGCTGAATCAACAGAAGACAACCCCACTAATTGGACAGGCAAGAGATCAGGGCAGAATTCATGTTGGAGTTTTGGACAGGGGAATTTCAGGTAAGTATAGAGATGTGAAGCCACATCACAAACCACATTCAATCAATAATCCTGTGCAATTTCCATGATCTCTAACAAGACTCAACTTTAACTTCACTAACCCTTCTGTCTTCTGAAGGGACTGGTCTTTCTGCAAACTTCTTGACCACTCTTCTTTTCCACTCTTCACACAGCAACATCCCCAAGGGTCTAAGGTCTTGCAGTAGCAGCTCTTTTACCTCCTCCCTTCATGTTGTATACAAGTTCCACAAATTCGCCACTTTCTGCCTCAAGAAATTCCTTCACAACTCCATAGTAAAAGGACATCCCTCTATTCTGAGGCTGTGTCCTCTGGTCTTAGACTCCCCCACCATAGGGAACATCATCTCAACATCCACTCTAATGAGGCCTTTCAACCTTCGATAGGTTTCCATGAAATTCCTCCTCATCCTTCTTAATTCCAGTGAGAAAAGGCACAGTCCCATCAAACTGCTCCTCATGCAGTACGATAAGCCTTTCAATCCCATAATAATTTTTGTGAGCTTCCTTCAACCCTCTCCAATGACAGCACATCTTTTCTTAGATAAGGGGTCTGATTGCTTGTTTCTTTAGTTCTCAATCCCACTCCCACTCTGATATTGCAATCAGGAAATAGCACCTCATCTTCCAACTAAGCGCATTGCATAAGGCCAGAAGACATAGGAAGAGAATTAGGCTGTTTGGCTCTTTGAGTCTGCTCCACCTTTTGATCATGGCTGATTTACTTTTCCTCTCAACACCATTCTCATTTTGGCCTTCCAGACCTTTTCAGCCATTTTAGACTGTATCTCTCATTCACGTCCTATAAACATATTCTGCAAGTATATCTTTATTAACGTCTCAGCCAGCACCAATCTCTCCTTGTCTACCCTCTATCATAAACAAGTCCCCTTTGTTTCATTTATCCCACCATCCTTTCTCTGGAACCTAAAACTTGATTAGTTTCCAAAATTTCCCAATTCTGATGAATGGTCAGCATCTAAATCATGAACTCGTTCTCTCTCCATATTTGCTGCACGTTTATGTTGTTTTTACATGTTTCTTTGGTTAGATTTGTGTTTTCTGTGCCAACTCTGATTCCAAAACCAGCACTGGTCCATTGGAGTATTGTCCTGATATCTCAGACACAATCTTTCCTGTTCTGAACCTCACGGGAAATCATCTCAGTACCTAGCCTGAATTGTTCCTCATCAATACTGACTTCTATTAGTCGTGCCTGCCGCCCCTATGACCTCATCCCCATTGCAGATGGATTGCCACACTTAACCAGAATATTTTTGAATATGGAGAAGCTGACAATTCACTGTAGAGGGCACCATACACGAATTTCCAGAATGGTCCCTTTGCAGTCCTTTCCATATAACCATATAACAATTACAGCATGGTAAAAGGCCATCTTGGCCCTTCTAGTCCGTGCTGAACGTTTACTCTCACCTAGTCCCACTGACCTGCATTCAGCCCATAACCCTCCATCCCTTTCCTGTCCATATACCTATCCATTTTTTTTTTAAATGACAATATCAAACCTGCCTCTACCACTTCTACTGGAAACTCATTCCACACAGCTACCACTCTCTGAGTAAAGAAGTTCCCCCTCGTGTTACCCCTAAACTTTTGCCCCTTAACTCTCAACTCAGGTCCTCTTGTTTGAATCTCCCCTGCTCTCAATGGAAAAAGCTGATCCATGTCAACTCTATCTATCCTCCTCATAATTTTAAATACCTCTATCAAGTTCCCCCTCAACCTTCTACGCTCCAAAGAATAAAGACCTAACTTGTTCAACCTTTCTCTGTAACTTAGGTGCTAAAACCCAGGTAACATTCTAGTAAATCTCCTCTGTACTCTCTCTATTTTGTTGACATCTTTCCTTTCAATGCAGAGTCAAGTGTGAAACTGGAGTAAAACTAGTGTAAGTTGTGGAATTGCCTTCTATCTAATAGAACAATGCTGCAGCCAGCTATCTTTGCTAGTAGACCCCTATAACTGGTAGGAATGTTGAATAATTCCTCTCAGTGTTTAACAAGTACATCTACAATATTGCTAGTGCTTTGCTGTGACCAGTCAAGAACTATTCCAGTCAAAGAGCAATGGAGGTACCCAATCCGAAGAAGATCACAAAGCTTAACTGATGGAAAGGCCCGAGATGTTGTTAGGGAATCTACGGAAGAAAAGATCAGTCATGAAAATAAAGAGATGGCATTAGCACTGAGAACCATCCCTCTCCTGAGCAGCACTGCAGAACAATGCAAGAAAAAAAGCCTAACAGCTTCTCCAGGAAGAGCCAGGCAACTTGCAGGGCAGTCACTTCTGCTTTCCATTGGCCTAGATTTAACTCACCCCACAGCTCCTGTGATCCCACATTTCCAACTCTTATGATCCACTTGGTGCTTGCTCCCCTTGAATCACACACCTTCCTCCAGAAAAAAAATTGGCACAAAATGTCCCAACAACAGTAAGCAAGTTGAGGAGCAACGCCACCTTCGAACCCTTTATAACTTCCAGGAGGATCTTTCCTGTTAAACTACAGTCATTAGAGATGGCTGGATTGGCAGCATTCTGTCCAAGCCAGTATAGGCACTGAGCTCCCTCAGTGTTATCCTAAACTCATCATAGAAACCCCTTACACCTCAGAGCAGAATACTGCCATGTTCTCCTTTCATGGCAATAGGGACTGGGGGGAAATGGGTAGGAGAGGGGTGGTAGCAGATGGGGCAGAGGGGCTGGTTGGAATACCAGAGGACCCAGTAGCAGGGAGAAATTGGGTTTATATTTCTTCATAAACACAAGAGAGTCTGCAATCTTGAAATCTTGAGCGACACACACAAGATGCTGGAGGAACTCGGCAAACCAGGCAGCGTCTGTGGAGGAAAATAAACAGTTAATGTTTCAGGCTGAGGTATTCCACCAGGCATCAGGACTCATCAGGGCATGAGATGACATTGTAGATAAACAAGAGCAGAGAAACAGTTAGGACAACTTCTTACAGCTGCCTAGTACTGTCTTCCTTGCCAGTATCCACCAAATCACTCACAGAACTGACCCACTGGACTCTTTTTCTGTCTCCACAGATACTGCTTCACCTGCACAGTGTTTCAGTATAATTAATCTCTGAGGGCTCTCAGAGTCAGAATCAGAAACATGTTTATGATCATCATCACTAATGTACATCAAATCACAAACAAGAGAAAATCTGCAGATGCTAGAAATCCAAACAACACACACAAGTTGTTGGAGGAACTCAGCAGGCCACGGCCTCCTCCACTGTCACGATGAGGCCACACTCAGGTTGGAGGAGCAACACCTTATATTCCATCTGGGTAGCCTCCAACCTGATGGCATGAACATTGATTTCTCAAACTTCCAGTAATGCCCCATTCCCCAACTCCATTTCCCTCTCTTACCTTTTCTCCTTGCCTGACCATCGCCTCCCTCCATTACTCCTTTTCTTTCTTCCATGGCCTTCTGTCCTCTCCTATATGACTCCCTCATCTCTAGTCCTGTATCTCTTTCATCAATCAACTTCCCAGCTCTTTACTTCACCCCTCCCAGTTTCACCTATCAGCTTGTTCTTCTCCCTCCCCTCTGCTCACCTTTTAACTCTACTCCTCATCTTTTCTCTCCAGTGCTGGTGAACGGTCTCGGCCCGAAACGTCAGCTATGCTCTTTTCCACAGATGCTGCTGAGTTCCTCCAGCATTTTGTGTGTGTCACTAAGGTAAATCTTGAAACCTGTTGTTTTGTACAGTGCTGGCATAACACATTACTACAATTTACAACCGAGCCAACAAAATAAACAAACAACTAACCAACATACAAATATTGGTAAAGAGGAATGGTGAGGTTGTGGCTGTGTGTTCATAGGCTGTTAGGAAATTTGATAGTAGAAGGGAAGAGACTGTTCCTAAAACATTGAGTGTGGGTCTTCAGGCTCCTGTATCTTCTTCAAGATGGTAGTGGCGAGAAGGGGCAGGTCTCAGGCGGTGAGGCTCCTTCAGGATAGATGCCGCCTTCTTGTTGCTGGTAAGTCTTGTGCCCATGCTGGAGCTGGCTGAGTCTACAACCTTCTGCCTTCCATGAACGTGTGCACTGGTACCTCAACACCAGTCGGGATACTCTCTCACATCGGTGGAAACTTGATAGTCTTTGCTGACAAACCAAACCTCCTCAAACTCTTAATGAAGTATAGCTGTCTTCCTGGGCACATTCAGATTCTCCCGCGGGTAATGATAATGAAGATGACTGCAGTGTTGGAGTGTGGTTGACTTGCTCGATATAAGTGGAGAGCATTGAGTGCCTTCAGCTCTAGGAATACCTAAACTTCAGGCATGCCAACTCTGGAAGTGTGATGTCTCAAGCCTATCCATCTGCAGCTTAGCCACCTTCAGTTCAACAACACTTACAACCACAGCATGCAATGCGTTTATGCCCATCCTCTTGATTACAGTTGAACACCTGGAGGAGAATTCAATGTCTTACACAAAATAATAACTTCCTCAAGAGAAAACCATTAGCCAGAACAATGCAGCCAGCGTAAATGATATTCTAACTTGCTCACGGAACAGAGCAATGCTCTGAATGTGCAGAAACTGAACCAACCACAAGTATGTTTAGTTGCAGCTTGTCAGTCACCTACCTACCTATCGACATCAATAGAATTTGATTGATACTTGATCCCTCATTGCATTAGCTTGACCTATTTCTCAGGAAGGCTTATCTGATGATCTGCTCACTGTCACTGGTCTGATAATGTGCAGTTGGTGGGAACAAATATGTTTCCTGTCTGGGTAGCAGTGTTTCGAAAGGAAACAAGAATGATTTCATATCAGAAATATCTCTATTGTAGTCTTTATGTGAAATGAGGTGAGATAGAACAATTAATTCCCACAAGATGAAGATGCTCAGTTTCTCAGTACCCGTCTCACCTGCAGACTAAATTACTTCAAACAAAATGATGCAATTCAGGTTTGAGCTACGGCATTCATTCTGTTAAGCACTGTATTAATCTGACTAATTTTGGGGAGCAGTATTAAACCTTCTATTTAAGCTTGTGGATCAGAATCATGTTTATTGTCACTAATGCAGCTCGTGAAATTTATCGTTTGGTGGCAGCTGTACAGTGCTGGCATAACAAATTACTGTAATTTACAAATGAGCAAGCAAAATAAACAAACAGATATTGCAAAAGAGGAATGGTGAGGTCGTGCTTCTGGGTTTATGGACTGACAGCAGAAGGAAAGAGGCTGTACTTAAACCACTGAGACTGGGTCTTCAGGCTCCTCTACCTCCTTCCTATGGTGGTAATGAGAAGGGGTATGTCGCATTTGGTGAGAGTCCTTAATGATAGATTCTGCCTTCTTGAAAATGTCCTTGAAGCCGTTAAGGCTTGTGCCCATAATGGCTGAGCCTACAACCCTTAAAAGCTTTCTATTAGCCTGTACACTGGTGCCCCCACACCAGATGGTGATGCAACCTGTCAGCATACACTCCACAGTACATCTGTAGGAGTGACACACAGCAAATCTCCTCAAGCTCTAAATGAAATATAGTCTGTGGTGTGCCTTTGTTGCGATTGCATCAATACAGGTTGGACCCAGGATAGATTCTCTGAGGCGTTGACAGCCAGGAACTTGAAACTGCTCACCGTTTCCGCTGGTGGCCCCTCAGTGAAGATTGGTGTGTGCTCCCCTAGCTTCCTCTTCCTGAGTCTACAAACATTTTTCAGGCCTTGCTGATGAGGTCACTATTGCAGCTCCACTCTGCTTTGCTCCTGTAAATGTTCTCATCATGACCTGAGATTTCTGCCCAAAACAGTGGCTGTGTATTCGGAGATTTATCAGATGAAGCAGTCAGACATCAATCATGGAATTTCTACATGCAAATGCACAATATTTTAAATTATTACTACTGTAGAATTTCTTGAATTAGTTTGATTGACCATATTATGCAAGTTTATCTTCTAATTTCACGTTTCAGTTGAAAATAAAATTTTAAGGTAGTAAGATAAAGGCAAAAAAAATATCCTGGAGTTTTCATCAGTTTCCTATGTTGTTGCAATTGGATTATGGAGAAAAGCTTTCCAATGGCTGGAGTTGTACCACCTGTTAAGGATGATAGCTGTGGTTAGTTGGGGCCTATCATCCGTGTCTCCAGACTGGTGCAGGATTTCTTCAGGGCCATAACTCAGGTAATTTATCTGCACTACTTTATCAGTGATTTCCCATCCAAGATCCGTGCCATCCTTTTATGAAAATGTAATTGACATTCCTTCTTTGTCACTGGAGCTGCTAAGTATACAGGAGAAGAAGGGTACAAAAGCAACATGGTGTGCACCACCTCAAAAAACAGGATTATTGATACTTTTCCAATAACAGTTAGGGATAAAATTTAAAAAAGAATTCTTTCAGTACTATTCATGATCTAAGGATACCCCATTGCACCTCAGGCCAATTAAGTCCTTGTCAAAGGGTTATCCCTGTTGCATTGTAGAAAGCCTGACTGTCACATGTGTACGCATCTGCTCTTCTTCAACTTTTCTTACATCTTGCTCAGAGAGAGAGCAAATGGGACCTTGGTTTAACAGCTTAATTAAGTAACAAGCACCTTCATTAATTCAACAATCCAACAATCCTACAATATCCCAGATAGGTTCGTCCTAGACTTCTGTACCCAAGGCTCTGGAGTGGGATCTGAACTTATGGTCTTCTCTATCAGGTGTCAAAGGGCCAACAAATGTGAAGGCACCACATTTGATAGCACCATTGATAACATGCACTTTAATTCCTTAAAAAAAGATATCTTCATCAGATCTCTTCCAAAAATCAATAAAGATACCAGAATCTACAAATTCCATCAGCAATTTCTGTGCACTTGTCCACAGATTCTCTGAGAAGTGAATGATCGGCCCCCAGCTGCATCTTGTTATATGGTACAACAGAGCAATCAACAGAATACACAACAGCTTAGTGATTCATCTCTTCTTTGAAGTCCAAGGTGGCACAGTAGATGATAAAATGGCATTCTTCAGGAGTGATCAAAGCTCTCCTGCTTTGATAATCGTTGGAGTGACAAAGTAAAATGAATTTCAGATGTGAATGCTTTCAACAAGTATAGTCTGGCCAAACAGGATTTGACTTAATTAGAACCGGATCTTCTTGGGAGGATGGCCAGCAAACATAATGACTCCCACTCGTTCTCGCAGTAGCAAGCTCACACACATTGTTAGAGGAAACAATCAAACCATTTTGTCCTGACAAGGAGCCATTTACATGCAATTATTACTAAGTCAAGAGTTACTGAAGTCAAGATTTGCATATTTTTCATCTTCCTTTTTTAAACCAAATTTTACTCTTACTCTTACCAATTTTCATTTTTAGCGATGAACAGTAGTAAACTTTCTATCATAACAGCCTGGTATGGTCCTGCAAGTGACAACAAGAAACTGCAGAGAACTGTGGACACAGCTCAGAACACCATCTGAACTAGCATCCCTTTGATGGGTTCTATATCTCTTGCTGCCTCAGTGCCAAGTGGCTAAGGCATCGGTCTAGTGATCTGAAGGTTGCTAGCTCAAGTCTTAGCTGAGGCAATGTGTTGTGTCCTTGAGCAAGGCACTTAACCACACCGACGACACCAGTGCCAAGTTGTATGGGTCCTAATTCCCTTCCCTTGGACAACTTCGGTGGCGTGGAGAGGGGAGACTTGCAGCATGGGCAACCGCACGTCTTCCATACAACCTTGCCCAGGCCTCAGTCATCATCGAAAAGCAATGGACAGCTGAAGAGAAGGAGCTGCCTCAGCAAAGCAGGTAACATAATCAAAGACCATGATTTTCAAGAGATATTGAGGCTTTGGTTAAGAAAAAAAAAGAAGGCGCATAGTTGGTACAGGCAGGTAGGAACAAATGAGGTGTTTATAGAGTATAAGAAATACAGAAGAACTCTTAAGGTAGAAATTAAGGGAACTAAAAGAAGGCCTGAAGTTACTCTAGCAAACAACCTGAAAGAGAAGAATTCTAAGGAATTCTACAGATATGTTAAGAGCAAAAGGATTGCAAGAGCCAAAATTGGAAAATCGGAATGGCAATCTATGCATGGAGTCAAAAGAGATGGAAGAGATCTTAAATGGATATTTGCATTTGGTTTTACTCTGGAAATGGACACAAAGTTTACAGAAGTGAGGCAAAGAGGCAGCGAGGTCATAGATTACAGGGGAGGTGGTGTTTGTCTTGAGGCAAATTTAGGGTGAATAAATCCCCAGGGTCTGACATGATGTTCTCTTGGACCCTGTGAGAAGCAAGTGCAGAAATTTCAGGGGCCCTAGCTGAGATATTAAGATCATCCTTAGTGACGGGTGTGGTAACAGAGAATTGGAGAATAGCTAATGTTGTTCCAAGAAAGGCTCATAAAATTGACCAGGATATCATAGGCTGATGAGCCTGACATCAGTAATGGGAAGGTTATTGCAAGGTAATCTGAGGGACTGAATATATGACTATTAGGATAGATAGGGACAGGGACTGATTAGGGGTAGTCAACATGGCTTTGTACATTGTGTCTAAGCAATCTTATAGAGTTTTATGAGGAAGTTACCAGGAAAGTTGATGAAGGCAAGGCTGTGGATATTGTCTACATGGATTTTAGCAAGGCATTTGACAATGTCCTACATGAGAGGTTGGTCAAGAAGGTTCAGTCGCTCAACATTCAAGATGAGGTGGTAAATTGGATTAAACATTGGCTTTGTGGGAGAAGCCAGAGAGTGGTTGTGGGTGGTTGCCTCTCTGACTGGAGGCCTGTGACTATTGGAGTGCCACAGAACTTGGTGCTGGGCCCATTAGTGCTTGTCATCTATATCACTGATCTGGTGATAAAGTGGTTAACTGGATCAGCAAATGTATGCATGACACCAAGATTGGGTTTATGATGGACTGCAAAGAAGACTATAAGAGCTTGCAGTGGGATCTGGCCCAACTGGAAAAATAGCCTGAAAAATGTCAGATGGAATTTAATGCAGGTAAGTGCAAGGTGCTGCATGTTGGTAGGACCAAGTAGGGTAGGCCAAACACAGTGATCTATGTGGCATGGAGGAGGGCGGTAAAACAAAGGGATCAGTGAATACTGGTTCATAAGTCATTAAAAGGTCATCACAAGTAGATAGTGTTATAAGGAAAACTTTTGGCATATTGGCCTTCATAAATCATTGAGTACAGAAGATGGGATCTTATGTTGAAGTTGTATAAGATGTTGGTGAAGAGTCATTTGGAGTATTGTGTGCAGTTTTGATTACCTACCTACAAGAAAGATGGAAATAAGTTTGAAAGCGTGCCAAGAAAATTAATAAAGATGTTGCCGAGACTGGAGGACCTCAGTTATAAGGATAGATTGAATAACTTAGGACTTTATTCCTTGGAACGTAGAAGATTAAGGGGAGATTCGATAGAGGTATACAAAACTATGAAGGGTATAGGTGGGATGCAAGCTGACGGCTTTTTACTGAGATTGGGTGGAACTACAACAAAAGGTCATGGAGTAAGGATGAAAGGTGAAAAGTTTAAGGAGAACATGAAGGGAAACATCTTCACTCAGAAAGTTGTGAGAGTATGGAATGAGCTGCTAGTGCAAGGGATGCATGTAAGATTGATTTCAACATTTAAAAGAAATTTGGATAGGTACATGGATAGTAGAGGTATCAATAGCTATGGTCTGGGTACAGATTGATGGGACTAGGCAGCTTAAATAGTTCAGCATGGACTAGGTGACGCAAAGGGCCTGTTTATGTGCTGTACTTTTCTAAGACTCTGTGACTCTCCGACTCCACCCACCTTAGACATTCTCGCTTCTTCCCTTTTCCGTTGGGCAGAAAATACAAAAGCCTGAAAGCACAAGGACAGCTCTATCCCTCAGTTATCAGACTCTTGAACAGATTTCCTGTAGGATAAGGTAGACTTTTGGCATTACTATTTACCTTTTTCTGATCTTGCAATTTATCATTTACCTGCACTGCACTTTTAATAGTAACTTTTATGCTTTATTCTAAATTGTTATTGTTTTATCTTATCCTAGCTGAGGAGTTCCCAACCTTTTTTATGCCATGGACCAATATCATTAAGCAAGGGGTCCGTGGATCCCAGGTTGGGAACCCCTGTTCTAGTTCAGAAACTGTGTACTGATATGATTTATATAAAGAGCATGCAAGACAAGCTTTTCTCTGTATCTTGGGCCATGTGACAATAATTAACAAGTACTAAAACCACTCTTCCTTTCATTACAAAGTTATGTAGCTACAAATTCAGGTAGAAATGAAGCCTCAACAGTTTTTCAGTGACACTTACGGAATCCTACTGCTACATTTGGCTGCGGTGATCCAGCAACGAACACAGATGGTCTTTCTCAGATGCCAGGAAGAGTCTGTAATGCTGTTCTGGTTATGAGCACCAGCACACTTTCAAACAGGGTTTCTCCAATAAAATCACTAACAGCAGCTGCAGGGAAAGAGTCTGGAGGCCACTTAAGTCTCACCCATCTGTTTCTGAGCTTCTAACCATATGCTGTTGGAGACCTCAAATAGGTTATTGCTCTGTATATGCATTGTGGTGCAAACAGCAAAAGTCTAAATGCTGTTATGTTCAGGCGAGTCATTATTAAAGCTGGCAGTGAGGACATTGACTCAATGGAATCACTGGAAGGACATATGTTCTGCACCCACGTGTCTACAATCCGTTAGATCTCTTACCTTTTATTACATGTAGAAGGGGGCCAGTCGACTCATCGAGTCTATACTGGCTCTTGGAGAAAGTCCATCAGTCCCAGTTAACAACCCGCAGTGCTAGCAACAGCCACCAGCCAATCCTTGCTTCATGTTCTGCAGAGAGACGAAGGAGAAGCTGAAACACTTGGTGCAGCTACAGCGCTACCTATTCCACCAGCCACCCTATAAAACTGGGAACTCTGACAACGTTACTGCTTGATGGTAGTTGGCTTTCCCCCCCGGCGCTAGCATCTGCAAGCTCAGGCCTGCCTTGCGACTTTTCCACATCTGTCAGCTGAGCCACCTGCTGTGGATGTGTGAGCATTACCAGTAATGATAATGTAGACCACCGCAGTGAAGCTCAGTTCTGAGAAGGTTTTAACTTGTCATTACTTGGGTTCTAATCTCCCTATAGCGAGGGGTCTAGTCAATTTACAAGTTCACAGGAGAATTAATTACAAGACAAACCATTTGTCCCCATTCAAATCAATCTATTCCAAGATTCTTAAGCACAAATGTTCAGTTGTTCTTGACCATATTCAAGTTCTCTGATGTCTCCACTGTTGTGGGCCATATTAAAGGTGGCAGTGAATCAGCGTACAGGAGGGAGGTTAAAAATTTGGCTGAATAATAACAACGAGCTCTCGCTCAATGTCAATCAGACCAAGGAACTAATTGCAGACCAGGAGAGGGAAAGTAGAGGTCCATGAGCCAGTACTCACTGGAGGATCCGAGGCGGAAATGGTCAGTAACTTTAAAATCCTGGTTGTAACAATCTCAAAGGATCTGTCCTGGACCCATCATAAAAATGCTGCTGCAAAGAAAACGCAACAGCAGCTCTATTTCCTTAGGAGTTTGCAGAGATTCGGCATGATATCAGAAACCTTGACAAACTTCGCTATTTACGAAAAAACACCCATGGGAAAATATAAGTATTAGTTTCGGTAAAAAGAAAAATCAAATAAGGAAAATCAATAAGGAAAACAACATATACTTGTGGGTGCGAAAAAAAGGAGTAAAGAAACAAATAGAGAATAATTAGAAAGGGAAGCGCTACGGGACCACCAATGTCTTTGACCAGAAATTCCTTACAAAAGGTAGTGGATTCGGTTAAAACCCTCCCAACCATTGAGCACGTCTACATGAAACATTATCGGAGAAAAAATTAGCAAAGAGCCTCACCACTCATGGCATGCTCTTTTCTCACTGCTGCCATCAGGTAGAAAGTAGAGGTGCCTCAGGATTCACACCACCAGGTTCAAGAACAATTACTATCCCTCAACCACCAGGTTGTTGAACAAAACAGGATAACTGCACTCATTCGATTTTTGGTGTTCCCACAACCGATGATGGTCTCACGTTAAGGGCTCTTTATCTTGTTATTTATCTTTATCTCCTAACTTAATGTTATTTACTTATTTTTGCATTTGCACAGTTTGTTGTTCATTGATCCTGTTTACGGTTACTGTTCTATAGATTTGCAGAGTAGGCCCGCAGACAAAAGAATCTCAGGGTTGTATGTGGTGACCGGTATGTATGTGCTCTGGTAATAAATTTTACTTTGAACTTTGAAATGGCTCCATTGTCACTGTGTCCATTCATACAGATAAATTGGCATCCCACATGTTGATGGACTGATATTTTACATCTGTCTTATAATTACATTGTCTTAGTTTAAGCCATTTTATCCTATCTTTATCATCATGGCTTAAATTGAAAAGATGTTCAAGATTAAGTTGCATATTTTTTTTCAATAGCAGGGACAGTGATGGCTTGTGTTCTCCAGCCCTGGAATCTTCTATCACCAAAAGGCACTGCACCTGGTAGTATAGATAAAGGAAACACTCAGGCAGCATTCATGCATGAAACCTTGCATCACTCTGTTTCTCTTTCCACAGTTGCTGTCTGACATGCTGAGTGCTTCCAGCACATTCTTTTCTAATTCCAGATGTTCAGCAGCTGCAGTTTTTTAAAAAAAAATTGTTTTCAGTTGACTTCTGTGTTACGATGCCCTGTGGAGCTGGAGGTTACGGAGGCAGTGTCACTGGCAGGGCATCGGTGAGACGGGTGCACAGCAATGGGTTGGGTGTTGGACGAACAATGGGGTTGTGGGATGAAGAGGTAATGATGGGCAGCACTTCAGGAGATGATGGAGGGAGATGAGCAGATGTTGAGGGTGTTGGATATTGGCAGTGTGGGGAAAGGTCACAGTCATAAACAAGCGGAAGATAATGATGTCACTACCAAATGCCAAAAGAATCTCCTCTACAGGATGGGGTGAAGCCCTTTAAATAATAGGCCCAAAATGCCCGTTAGAGGTTGTGCAGCCCTTGGCTGAGCAATAAAGTGTATCAAGATTCAAGATTGTTTATTGTCATTCTTCAGCATGCAAGTATAATGGAGAATGAAGTGATTTTTACTCCAGATCCAAAGCAGCATAAAAAAACACAATAACCACCAAGAACACAATAAAACAATAAATATAAATAAATAATATTAGCATATACGAAGACAGATTGTATGTCCATAAAGAGACACTAGGTACAGATATCTCAGTATATAAGGTGACTGACAGGAAATGATAAATTAGTGGTGACATGGTGGGTTAATGAGTGGAGGTGTTACTAGTTGGGGTAAGTATTTCTTTTTGACTCTGGTGGTCCTGGCGTTGACGCTGTGTAGCTTCCTCCCTAATGGGAGTGGGACAAGCAGTCCATGAGCAAGATGGATGGGATCCTTTATGATATTGCTGGCCTTTTGCTGGCACCTATCTGAATGACTACCTTTGTTGGTGGGTAAGCCGGTGCAGTTGATACATTGGACAATTTTAACTACCTGTTGTAGAGGTCAATTGCCCACCACAGTGCAGGTTCTGTGATGGCAGCATGATATTAATACGCAGCAGCCTCTCCGGACTCTGGATTTGAGGATTACCAAATGTTATGTGGATTTTCCGGTGTAGTCTGTTTTGTCGTGTGCTTTTGTGATATTATTCTGGAGGAACGTTGTCTCATTTTTTAACTGCATTGCATTTGTGGTTTCTAAATGACAATAAACTGAAACTGAACTGAACTGTGTCACGCAGTAACTGCAGTGTGTGAGTGAATGAATGTTATACACTGCACGTGACCACTGGCATCGGCATCTGGAGCCACACATCGCGTACACATGCTCTAACAACAATTTCAGCCATGTTTCTCAGCTCCAAACTAAAAATAACAATACCTACTGCACCCACCCCACCATCAAATCCATTATCTGTTACCCCTGCTCTGCTTTTCTCAGGCATCTGAGTATGACACTGGGAAGATAATGCAGAACAATTTCTCTTTATCTAGTTCTTTAACAGTGCAGATCAACCGCTGTGCATCTTCCATTTGACGTTCTTGACCAATGCACATTTATTCCCGTCACTGACGTCTGTTGGAGACATAAGAGACTGCAGATGCTAGAGGGAGGACACAATCTGCTGAAGGAACACAGCTGATCTTTGAAGCCAAGGAAATGGTCAATTTGGAACGTTGAGATCCTCTTCTCTGCTATCTATTTCAAGACATGCTTGCAGACATGTGCGTCACTGTGATCTCCATCTCAGTCCCACCATAGCCCCCTCTGGCTTTAGCCTCTAACACTGTCTGACACCAGCTGAAGAAACAGCAGCTTGTCTTTTGACAAAACAGACTATGGTGCCACAATATTGAAATTGCCAATTTCACACAATCAGCTTTTCCCATCCGTATTAGCTCTAGCCTGCTCTGGTATTGATTCAGTTTTCCTCTCTCCACGGATTCTGTCCAACCTGCTAAACTTTTCCAGCAATTTAATTCAGTTCTTTAGCAACTGCTCCGTTCAGTACCTGATCAAGTCAACAGTCTTTGGAGATAAAGATCAGCTTTATTTGTCACATGTACATTACGTTGAAACATGCAGTGAAATGTATCATTTTGCATCAAAGTTCAAAGTAAATTTATTATTAAGGTATATATATATATGTCACCATATACAACTTCTCATTTTCTTGTGGGCATACTAATAAGTCCATAATAAAATCAATGAAAGACTGCACCAGCTGGCCACTCAACGAACGTGCACAACGCACCAAACTGTGCAAATACAAAAATAAATAAATAAACAAACAGATAAATAATCAAACACGAGGAAATGTACAGATGCTGGAAATTCAAACAACACACACAAAATGCTGGTGGAATGCAACAGGCCAGGCAGCATCTATAGGGAGAAGCGCTGTCGATGTTTCGGGCTGAGACCCAGGACTCAGCCCGAAACATCGACAGTGCTTCTCCCTATAAATAAATAAGCAATTTATATTGAAAACCTGAGAGAAAGTGTCTTTGAAAATGAGTCCATAGGTTATGGGGATATTTCAGTGATGGGGCAAGTGTAGTTATCCCCTTTGGTTCAAGGGACTATTGGTTGAGGTGTAATAACAGCTCCTGAACCCTGTGGTGTGAGTCCTGAGCCTCCTGTACCTTCTTCCTGATGGCAACAGTGAGAAGAGAGCATGTTCTGGAGGTGGGGGGGGGGGGGGGGGCGGGGTCCGCTGATGATGGATGCTGCTTTCTTGCAACAATGCTCTGTGTAGATGTGCTCAAAAGTGTGAAGGGCTTTACCTGTGATGGACTGGGCTATATCCACTACTTATTGTAGGATTTTCCATTCATGGAAATTGGTGTTTCCATACCAGGCTGTGATGCAGCCAGTCAATATACTCTCCACCACACATTTGTAGAAGTTTGTCAAAGATTTAGATGTCTTGCCAAATCTACGCAAATCCCCAAGCAAGTAGAGGCACTGCTGTGCTTGTTCTGTGATTGCACTTAAGTGTTGGGCCCAGGATGGATTACCTGAAATAATAACATCGAGTAATTGAAAGTGGCTGACCCTCTCCACCTCTGATCCACTAATGAGGACTGGCTCATGGACTTGTGTGTTTTCAACCTCCCTCCTGTATGCAGAAACACTGCATTTGATTTGGCCTTCCACAGCTGTGGTGTCGCTCAACGAACTCGTCTTTGGAGCTGTGCTTAACTACTCAAGTCATAAGTGTGAAATGAGTAGAACAGGAGGCTAAGCACATAGACTTGTGGTGCACCTACGCTGATGGTGATTGTGAAGGAGATGTTGCTGCCAATCTGAAGTGACTGGGGTCTGTAAGTGAGGAAATCAAGGCTCCAATCACACAAGGAGGTTTTGAGGCCAAGGCCTTGAAGCTTATGGATTAGTTCTGAGGGGATGATAGTATTCAATACCAAGCTGTACTCTAATGTATGTATCTTTTCTTTCTAGATGTTCCAGGATTGAATGAAGAGTCAATGAAGTGGCATCTGTTGCAGACCTGTTGCATCAGTGGTCAAACTGGAGCAGATATCAATAAGTTCCCAGGCAGGTGTTGGTATGCTTCATCACAAATCTCTCAAAGCACTTCATCACCATGGATGTAACCGCTACTGGGTGCTAGTCATAGAGGTAGATTACAATGTTCTTTATAGGAACCTGTATGACTGAAGCCCACTTGAAGCAGGTGGATACCTCAGACTGCTGAAGTGCGAGGTTAAAGATCTCAGTGAACACTCCCCGGCCAGTTTGATCAGTAGAGGTCTTCAGTACTTGCCAGGTTTTCTGTCCGGGCTGAATGCTTTTCGGAGATCCACCATCCTGAAGGACTCAGAGTCTAAAACCAGAGGCTCATCGGGGATCGTGGCTGTTCATGATGGCTCCTCCATGTTTTGATGGTCAAAGCCAGCATAGAAGGTGTCGTGCTCATCTGGAAGTGAAGCCCTGTTATCACTTGATTTTACTTTGTAACAGGTGATAGCATTCAAGCCCTGCCATAGCTGTCAAGCATCCTTTGTTGATTCAAGCTTAGTCCGGCATTGCCACTTTGTCAGTGAAATGACTTTTCGGGGATTATATATGGACCATTTGTAACTTTCTTGGTCACCAGACTTGAAAGTCCCTGATCTGGTCCTCAGCAGATTGTGGATTTCATGCTTCATCCAGGGCTTCTAGTTGGAGAAGACCCTGAATGATTCTATGAGGACACACTCATCTACAACTGGTTTTATGAAGTCCATAACAACCATTCAGATTCACAAGTGAGTCCTGGAACACGGCCTGGTCCATCAACTCAAAGCAACCCAGTAGCTATTCCATAGCCTCCTGCGACCACCGTATTGGTGTCTAATCTCTGGAGCCTTGCTCTTTACCGTCTGCCCTGAATGCAGATAAGAGAAGACAACCAAGTGATCAGATTTACCAAAATGAAGCCTGTGTATGGAACAGTAGGCATTCCTTATCTTAGTAGAACAGTGGGTCTAGTGTGTTGGGATCTTTGGTGCTACAGGTTATATGCTGATGGATTTCTTCAAACAAGTCTGGTTGAAGTCCCCAAATGTGATTTGAAATGTGTCAAAACAAATCAGCATGGATTGTGCTGGGCAGCCCACAAGTGTTGCTACACTTCTGTTGCTGATACAGCTTGCCCACAATTCACCCACTAATGACACATGCCTGGAATGCTTTGGAATGTGGGAGGAAAATGGAGCACCAGGAGAAAGACCCAAGTGGTCATGAGGAAAATATACAAACTCCTTACAGACATTAGTGGGAATTAAATCCCAATCAATGATTGCGGGTACTCTGTAACCATGTCACCTTATTTCTCTTTGCTTTGCCTCTACTTATACCTTCTTCAGGCAGTTAAGCTATCTTAATTAAAACTAGGAGCTGGCCAAAGGAACAACCCACATACAGTTTATGGAAGGAAGGCGAGAAAAATGGGTTGAGAGGGAAAATAAATCAGCAATGGAACAGACTTGATGGGCTGAATGGCCTGGTTCTGCTATTTTTAAGTCCACAGAGGTGTCCCTAGTGATCTGCAAGGTCCTTTGCTGTGGATGGACCACTTTTAGACTGCTGGCCAAAGCTAACTAAAAGAGAAGTCTGGGATGGCTGGCAGTGGGGTCATGGGGTGTGAGATGTCTGAACAGCCAGGTTCAGCAGGGATTTAATATCATGAGGAGTGAATATCAGTGTGCTCAGCCTGGGCAACCTGCCAAGGAACTTCATGGCAGTAGAGCGATGGTCTGCTAGTCCTTATGCTGCACAAGTATTGTCTCAAGTTCCAGCAAAGGAACTGAACCAGAGTATAAACCATAAGTTTCATGTCCCTGCCTGACTTAGAACGTTACAGCATGGGAGCAGACCCTTCACCCAACTAGTCCATGCTGACTTGGAAGTTCATCCAAGCTAATTCCATGTGCCTGCCCTTGGCCCATATCCCTCTAAGTCCCTCCTTATTCATTTACCAGTCTTTGAGAATAATTGTTCCCTATAGTACACCATCATGAGTTATCTGCTCCTATGTAATGTAGTCTGATGGTTATCCTACCTCTAGTTCTAGTTTCCTGTCTGATGCACAACCCAACCCCACACTCTCATCAGGCCTCTCTCTCCCTCTTCATTCTTGATGGCACATTTTGACATGGAGGTTGTCCAGAGGATTCCAGTAGCATCGAGGATATTGAGCTCTATAGAAACTTTCAGAGCCACCAGACACCCAGAGCACACTGCTGTACTCTACTCAGTACACTTGAACGTTTATGCCAAAGAGCACTTGAGAAGAGATTGTTGCTGCTCTGTACATTTGGTACAGTACACTGCCTGCTATGCCCGCTGGGCACTTAGGGCAGCAACGAAGGTCCTCCATCTCTGTCTGTCCTTGGCCACTCAGATGTAGAAGGATTGTTCATTGCCATTTTAATAACAGCCTTGTTTGACCAGTCAGGGTTGTTAGCCCTGAGCTGAACCCCCGAACCTGGAGGACTGGTGGACCACTCTTAGTCTGGCCTATTTGACAATGGGTGGCCCTACAAGAGCCAAAGCATAAAGCCCTGGCTCCAGCCGACATAGCTCTCCGGGTGATTGAGGCACGCAAGCCTCCAAACCACAACAAGGTTGTGGTCCTCTTATAGGACAGAACTCTGTATACTTGCTTTTCTTTGGCAAGCATTTACACTGGAAATGTAAGCAATTATACTTTGTACATATAGTTTATTTAACCAAAGGTATGTCATTAAACAACCGAAAAATACCATGTATCTCAGCCACAACAAGCATGGAAAAGTTGAATCTGTGAGTATATTGTTCACAAGAATACACAAAGACCCTCAAGCCTGCCCCAGCACTGCATATAAATATGGCTGATCTATACTGGCCTCAACTCCTTTTCTGTGTCAGTTCTCCATAACCCTCAATTCCTCAATATTTCAAATGTTTATCCAATGATCTGGTCTGCTGAACCTTCAGAGGGCAGAAAATTCCAGAAAGTTGTCACCATCAGAGAGAAAAAAATTCTATGCTTCTCAGATTTAAATTATAGGCCCCTTTATTTCATTGGACAGATCTAGAAGGGATGCGGTACCTCTGGAAATATAACGTGTAATGTCCTAGTTAAGATTTCAACTGTTATGCTGTAGGTATTTCATTTTTGCAGTTTCTGCCAAAGCGGTGTGACCTGCCGGTAGAATGTTTGGGTTTCAGCTGAAGATAAGAAGCCCCACTGTTCAACTTAGGAATGCTGTGTCAGCCAATCAGGAAGGCAGAACCAGGAAAAGATTCTAGAGAGAGTGGGGCGGAGAGAGATTTGTGACTGGCAGCAGTCTGGTTCGGGGGATTTTTGGCGGGAACTGCGGGGAGGCAGGAAGAAGATGCTGCAGAATGTCATGGGAAGGAGAGTCCCTGTTGCAAGGGGTGCTTTGTGCTTTGAGTGCCTTCAAGGAGGAAGGACAATACTCCTGAGAAAGACAGAGCCAGTTTGCTCTGGATGATTTTCAAGGGAAGTTCAAAAAGGTGGCAGGCGTTTTCACGCAGGCAGTGGGTCCAGTGCACGTGTAGGAGATACACCCCTGAATACCCAGTTTTGGAAGATGCGAGATCTGTTTATGTGCTCCTTTGGACTGGTCTAACTTTAATGCTCTCTTTTATTTTTCTTTCTCTTCTTTCTCTTAATAATTATGTGATAAAGCAGAAATTAGTAAACATAACTTCTTTACAATTCTATGTAGTGTACGATCTGTTTTTTTCTTGCTGACTGATAATTGTGCATGGGCAATATTTACTCAGCATTCACTCAAATCGACGTTTCTTTCATTGCAACATCATGATGTTCCTGTTTGGTTGAACCCCAAATCATACCAACCCCAGATGTACCTTGTCTACAAAAGGTGGACTTCTTACCGCTGAGTCACGTGGCTGTCAGCAGAGCTGGCTAACGAGCTGAGTTCGTACGTGAGCCCGGTGAGAGGGTTGCGTTTCTAAATATCACTCTTACCCATGCTCCAAAGTTCTGACCCGCTGCTGCCTTAATGACCTCTCCAACAAAATTGAGCTGTCAAGAGTATCACCACTGAGTTGTTGCAGAAGGGAATAGTGTCAATGCATTCTTCTAGATGCTACAGAATAACCATCACAGATATGCTCACTTCACTCCCCTTCCATGAGGCAGAAGATTCAAAAGCCTCAAAAAGCACATACCATTATGCTGAAGAACAGCTCCCACCCTCTGTTATTAGACTAATAAATGGCCTCCTAGGATGATAAGATGGACTCTTGACCTCATAATCCACCTCATTATAGCCTCACATCTTATTATCTAACTGCACAGCTCTTTTCCTGTGACACTTCATCCCTGCATTCGTGATTTTCCTTGTAGCACCCTGAGCAGAATCCGAATCAAATTAAACATCACCAGCCTATATTGTGAAATTTGTTGACCTTATGGCAGCAGCACAATGCAATATATATTAACAGATAAAGCATGAACAACAGTAAGTATATATATGTTAAATAGTTAAATTAAGTTTGTAGTGTCAGAATATGAACAAAATAAAGTAGTGGGGTGGTGTTCATGGGTTAAATTTCCATTTAGAAATCAATGGTAGAGGGGAAGAAGCTGTTCCTGAATTGTTCAGTGTGTGCCTCCTTCCTGATAGTAGCCATGAGAACTGGGCATGACCTGGGTGACAGGTGACCTTGCTGATGGACGTCACCTTTCTGAGGCATCACTCCTGAAGACGTACTGGTATCAGAATCAGAATCAGGTTCAATATCACCAGCATATGTCAGAAAAATTGTTAAATTAGCAGCAGCAGTACAATGTAAATCATGATAATATAGAGACAAGGTAAATAAATTACAGTAAGTATATGTATATTTAAAAGTGCTTTGACCAGTGGTCAATTTGGACATCAGGAGGGGACTTCAATCAGGTCCATGACCCAAGTACAAAAGGAGGCAGCTGATTGCTACAATGAAAACGAGCTTTGACCAGCAACCAATTGGCATTTGAGAATTGCAAGAGCAAATTAAAGGAAGGCAGGAGCAAGCACAGTGGTCATGCTTGGTTCTCATTGCTACTATTAGGAAGGAGGTACAGAAGGTACACACTGAACAATTCAGGAACAGTTGTAGTAACCATCATCTGAGTGGACAGAGTCAGAGTGGTGATCTTGAGGCTCGTGGTTAAGTTTTCTTTTCCCTTTCTCTTCTTTATATCTGCTCAGCAAGCATAGTAGAGATGCCAGGCAGGAGAGTTAAGGCTGTGGGAAGGCAGGGAGACCTCCAGTATCCCTGACGACTACAACTGCGGGAAGTGCATCCAGCTGCAGCTCCTAACAATCCACGTTAAGGAGATGGAGCTGGAGATGGATGAAACCTGAATCATCTAGGAGGCCAAGGGTGTGAAAGGTAGAACATATAGAGACGTAGTTATACCCAAGGTGCAGGGCACAAGAACTGGGTGACAAAGGGGTTAAACTATCAAATGCAGAGTACCCCTGTGGCTATCCCCCTCAATAACAGATATATCACATTAGATACTGTTGGCCGGGGTGGGGCGGGTGATGTAACAAAGGAAATTAACAGTGTTCGGGTCTCTGGCACTGAGACTGCTCAGTGACTCAGAAGGGAAGGGGGGAGAAGAGGCAGGCTCTGGTGAGAGGGAATTAGTCAGGGGAATAGACAGGAGGTTCTGTGGGTGAGAACAAGATTCCCAGATGGTACCTTGCCTCCTGGGTACCAGGGTCTGGGACACCTCAGATTGAGTCCTCAGCATTGTTAAATGGGAGGGTGAACAGCCAGAAGCTGTGGTCCATGTAGGTACCAATGACATGGGTAGGACAAGTGACAAAATTCAGCTTAGGGAGTTCAGGAGGTTTCTGGTTCGTCCATCGTCATTGATGAAGACCTCGACACCGTTATGATGATGATGGTGTTGAGACTAGCGCTTGATTTGGATTTCGGTAAGGGAGAGTTATGCAGCATCAGCCTCACTCTCTCTTCCCAACTCCCATCTGGATCCAGTGGCAAGACAAGAGTCCAGATGGCTGGAGATGCAACTAGGCGTAGTGGATGACCAGGACATCGTCTGTGTCTTGTCGTGTTCAACACGTTCCTTGACACTTGCAGGGACCACCTTCTCGATTGTTGGTCCTTTCCTTGGTCTCATCCTTGCTGGAATTTCTGGAAGCAATTCTGAAGGCACGGGATATATACATCCCAAAAAAGATGTATTCTAAAGGCAAGATGATGCAACTGTGGCTAACAAAGGATGTCAAAGCCAACATAAAAGCCAAAGAGAGGGCATATAATAGAGCAAAAAATTTTGGCAAATTAGAAGATTGGGAAACTTTTAAAAACCAAAAGAAAGCAACTAAAGAAGTCATTGAGAAGGTAAAGATGGAATACAAAAGTAAGTTAGCCAATAATATTAAAAAGGATACCAGAAGTTTCTTCAGATAGATAAAGTGAAAAAGAGAGGCATGAGTGGATATCAGACCACTGGAAAATGATGCTGGAGAGATAGTAATGGGGGACAATGAAATAGCAAATGAACTGAATAAGATGAATAAATTCTTCTTGGACTTCCAGCCGTGTACAGGTATCAATTATAACCAAAGTTTTGATGACAAACTCCACCGTCTTCATCAGAGATGAATCAATGAATATTGTGGTGAACTTCCACCCCATAAAGGTAGGTGAAAAGGGATCCTATGCTTTCCCAGTGTATATGATGAATAAACTCTTGGGCTTCCAGCTGGGTACAGGTATCAATTACAACCAATGTTTTGATGACAAATTCCGCCATCTTCATCAGGAACTGAGTAAGTATTTTCCATCACTCTTCACTGTGGAAGACACTAACAGTTGTAGGGGTTAGGGGTCAGGAAGTGTGTGAAGTTATCATTACTAGGGAGAAGGATTTTGGGAAACTGAAAGGTCTGAAGTTAGAATAGTCACCTGAACCAGATCGTGTACACCCCAGGGTTCTTAAAGAGGTGGCTGAAGAGATCGAGGAAATGGCAGATGAATGAACTGAATGAATGAATGAATAAATGATCTTTATTGTCATTATACATAGATACAATGAAACTCTGTTTGGCTTCCTCTCAGGCAATTAAATAAAGCAGTAGATGAAAACAAGACAGTAATAGAAAAACAGTATTAAATAGATAAGTAGCAGAAAATAAGTTGCAGCAGCAACAGAATATCACATTAATGCACAAAGTGCCATTAGTGCAAGTATTTGAGTCCTTGTGTATGCGTGTGTGTGCTCACAGTTTCAGTCATTGTTCTGTGGGAGTGGTGTGATGTAGGCCACAACTCACAAGTATCTTGCATCAGTCTTCACTGTGGAAGACACGGGCAGTTTGCTGGATGTTCAAGTGTGTCGGGGCAGAAGAGAGTGAAATTGCCATTACTAAGGAAAAGGTGTTTGGGAAACTGAAAGGTCTGAAGGTAGGTAAGTCACCTGACCCAGATGGCCTACATGCCAATGTTCTGAAATTGGTGGCTGAAGAGATTGGGAGGCTGGGAAATTGCAAATGTCACTCTGCTCTTCAAGAAAGGAGAGAAGTCGAAGAAAGAAAACTGTGGGCCAGTTAGTTTAAACTCGGTGTTTGGGAAGATGTTGGAATTGATTATTAAGGAAGAGAACTCAGGGTACTTGAAGGTACATGAAAAAATAAAGCACAGTCAGCATGGCTTCCTCAAGGGAACATCCTGTCGGACAAATCTGTTGGAATTCTTTGAAAAAATAACAAGCAGGATAGTCAAAGGAGAATTGGTTGATCTTGTATACTTGGATTTTCAGAAGGCCTTTGACAAGTTGCCACATATGAGGCTGCTTAACAAGCTATGAGCCCATTACAGGAAAGATTCTAGCATGGATAAGGCAGTGGCTGATTGACAGGAAGCAAAGAGTGGGAATAAAAGGAGCCTTTTCTGGTTGGCTACCAGTGATTAGTTATGATCCACAGGGGGTCTGTGTTAGGACTGATTCTTTTTAGGTTGTATTTCAAAGATTTGTAAGATGAAATTGATGGCTTTCTTGCAAAGTTTGCAGATGATATGAAGAGAGTTGGAGTGGCAGGTAGTTTTGAGGAATTAGAGATGCTCTCAGAAAGGTTAGGAAAATGGGCAAAGAAATGGCAGATGGAGTACAGCATTGGTATTGGTAGAAGAAATAAGTGGATGACTATTTTCTAAATGGCGAGAAAATACAAAAACAGAGGCACAAAGGGACTTGGGAGTCCTTTTGCAGGATTCCCTAAAGGTTAATCTGCAGGTTGAGTCTGTGGTGAGGAAGGCGATGTGATGTCAGCATTCATTTCAAGGGGACTAGAATATAAAAGCAAGCATGTAATGTTGACAATTTATAAGCACTGACAAGGCCTCACTTGGAATATTGTGAACAGTTTTGGGCCCCTTGTCCTAGATAAGACATGCTGAAACTGGAGAGGGTTCAAAGGAAGCTTTCCTGAAAATGACTCCAGGATTGAATGGCTTGTCATATGAAGAGTGTTTGATGGTACTGTCCTTGTATTCACTAGAATTCAGAAGAAAGAGGGTGACCTCATTGAAATCTATTGAATGATGATAGACCTTGATAGAATGGATGTAGAGAGGATGGCTCCTCTGGTGGGAAAGTCTGGGACCAGAGGATACAGCCTCAGAATAGAGGAGGATCCTTTTAGAATGGAGATGAGGAGGAATTTCTTTAGCCAGAAAGTGGTAAATCTGAGGAATTCTTTACCATAGGCAGCTGTGGGTGCTGTCTTTGTATTATTTAAGGCAGAGGTTGATAGATTCGTGGTTGGTCAGGGCCTGAAGGGATACAGGGAGAAGACAGAAGATTGGAGTTGAGAGGAAAATTAGATCAGCCATGATGAAACGGCAGAGCAGACTCAATCGGCCAAATGGCCTCATTCTCCGCCTATTTCTTGAGGTCCTATGCTCTCAAATAGTTAAATTTTTAAAAAATGCAAAAACAGAAATAATAAAGAAGTGAGGTGGTGTTCATGGGTTCAATGTCCATTTAGGAATCGGATGGTAGAGGGGAAGAAGCTGTTCCTGAATCACTGAGTGTGTGCCTTCAGGCTTCTGTACCTCCTACCTGATGGTAACAGTGAGAAGAGGGCATGTCCTGGGTGATGGGGGTCCTTAATGAGGTACCACTCCTTGTAGGTGTCTTGCAAACTACAGGGGCTAGTGCCCATTATGGAGCTGACTAACTTTACAACTTTCTATAGCTTCTTTCGATCGTGATATGATGAGACGATCTGTCTGGATGTCACACAAAATAAAGTTTTTCACTGTACCCTGGTAGATGTGAATCTAATGAACCAATTTAATTGTAAGAGGCTCTGTGGACACGATATGGCATTGAGCAGCCTGCAGTCATTTCTGATGAGGTCTGCTCAGTTCTTTCGATGTCAGAGGAACATCTTCTTCAATAATGAAGAGAACAAAGAAGCAGGATGTTATTTCCCGAGCTGAAATGAAGTTGCTCAGTGTTCGTTAAAGATCATACCCGTTTTTAGTGGTATAGGTGTAGTGTCAACAGTGACAATATTAAACACTTGTCAGGTCCCAGAGAAATGTCAGACACTGTAACTTGAACGTTGCCTGGTCCAGTTTCCCAATATGCACAATATCACCTGGGTATGAACCCAGTCGAACCCAGGTAAATTGCTTTCATGCTCGATTTGTTCATAAGGAGCAGGTGCCAACAGATCCCATTTCGAAACATGTATGTTTAAACCAGACAGTTCTTAATTAGTTTATGCCTTTGGCCCTTGCAGCTGGAACCTTGATCCGAATCAGTCTGGCACTGTGGAGCACGCAGTGCTTTAGAAGAATACGTGTGTTTTACACTGAAGTCCCTGCTGTTTCTCACTAATTATCTAGTTGTGGTTCCTGCCAGTACTATATAATTAAACTGTTGGAAATGCCAAGTGAATTGAGCCTGCTTTTTCTGGGAGACATATTGTTGTGACAGATCTCTTCCTTTATTCTGTAAATGGGTTGTATCGCACTAATTATTTTTCAGAAATGCACTATTTAAAGTACGTGACAAGGATTGTGGTTACTATAAACTGTGGGTTCACTGGTGCAATCAGCGGGCGTGCACTCTGTTCAAGCTCGGCTCGTTTACCACTGCAGCGTTTTTAGAAAGGTTGGAGCAACAATATTTCCATGTAGTTGGCTGCTATTTTAAGACAAATAACAAAAATGCATTTTAATTGCACCTGTGCAGACCATACAGAGTAAGTGTAGATACCAGAGATTTTTCAGAAGCAAGTAACTTTGAGCAACACACTCAAAATGCTGAAGGAACTCAACAGGTCAGGCAGCACCTATGGAGGGGAATAACAGCCAATGTTTTGGGATGAGACCCTTTGTCAGGATCTGTTGAGTTCCTCCAGCATTTTGTGTGTGATACACAATAAGCGAATGGATTTAAAAGCTTCAGGATTTGACACTAGGCACCAGAACCATGGATTCTACCTGAAACTGAGTGCCAGACTATTACAGCTAGACAGCATGATAGCAAAGTAAGTAGGGGCCAAGAATTGCTCTAGGACCACATCCAAGTGCCTGGATAAAGCTAGTGAGAGGAAACAGCTAGCTATGTGGTCATGAGCAATTCACAACAAAAATTCAATGCTTCGAAGTATTTTTGTTATCAAAGTACGTATGCAGTGTACAACCCTGAAATTCATCTTCCCCACAGATAGTCTCGAAACAAAGAAAATCATGGGACCTGTTCAAAGAAAAGCAGCAAATCCCCCCTCCCCCATGTAAATAAAACCCAAAAAGTGTAAAAATAAACACCGAATATAAAATAACAAAATCGAAAAATAATTCAGTCCAGCTCCGGGTTCGTTATCTGTAGGCTGCCCCGATTCAAAGTCGCCCAAAATAGCAACAAAAACAAGAGCAACCAGAAACCAGAAACACATCATAACGGGAACTACAGAGTCCAAACCACAAACCACATCGATTAAACCTTGCTTAAGAACTCCGGCCCCATCCTCTGACAGCATCGAGGGAAGGACAGAGAGTCCATTCAAATGCAGGTGTCATGTTTTGCAACTTCAAGACATTAAAGTAATTCCAAGAAGACATGGGGTCTGAAATACAGATGCAGTTCATCTGTTACTTTAAGCAAGGCACACGTGTATCATGTGGTAGTGCAATTATGCATGCAATTAATGTTGTTTTACATATGACTCGTAATGGATTATTTAATTGAACAAAAATGCTTAACCAAACAATATATACAGTATGTTATGAGATGCTCCCAGCCGTACCAGCTTCCAGGGTTTAGATTCTCTAACTCTCCAGAATATGGCCCCTTTAAGGGTTCAGGATGACAATCGCATTTCGGGTGCCAAGAATTGGGTATTTAAAGAGAACCTGAACTGAGTTTTGCTGCTCAATCTTAATCCTACTAGTGTACTGAGTTCTCGATCCAGTCTGATGCCGTGTATCGATCCTTGCTTCAGATACTCCAGCACTTGGGTCCAAGCCTCCTCCCATCAAGGACTCCAATCACAGCATGATTGAGGCAACATGGATCCGGTGGGGCAGCGGAGTCTCTTGGCCGCAGTGGCTGGCCACAGCGAGAGGATTTCCAGATAGAACCTGGAGTTATGTCGACCTCTAGACTGAAGCAGAGCAGCCATCACAAGGAGGATCCTAGAGACACTGGGGAGCCAGCACATCTTCCAATCCAGGAGAGATTCGACGATGAACTGGGCTCTTGCCGCGGCTTCCTCATCCAATGCTCAATAATGTTTAAACTCCAGCCATCCTGGTGCCCTACAGAGAGCGGAAAAATGGCCTTCATAATCTCTCTCCTGAATGGAAGAGCCCTGGCCTGGGCCACCGTGCAATGGGAACACAGGTCAGAGATTTGCTCGGTTTCGAAGAAATTCATGGTCTCCATGACGAAAGTGTTCCATGACCCTGCTGAAGCCAGCTGAGCCTCAGTCTGCCTGATGAAGAATCAACGGCCAGCGGCCAACTGCGCAATCAAATTTCAGACCTTGGCCCAAGAGAGTGGTTGCAATGGGGAGGCCTTGGCCACTGTATACCTCTGTGAACTCCGAGGTGAACTAGAGGACGCCCTCGTCTTGGGACAGTCAGCAGGGGACTTAGAGGTCCTCATCAACCAGTCCATCCACCTTGACAATTGTCCGGCAGAGTGTAGGAGGGACTACATTATGAGGCCGAAGCGGGTGATCCCAAGCCCGTCCTCAATCCATTGCAGATCCACCCTCGACCAGCCTACATCCAGCTCAGGACTCTGTCGAGTCCATACAGATCAGCTACACAAGGCTCTCTGCTGAGGAAAGGTCCGGGCGTTGGAATCAAAGCTGCTGCTGTTACTGTGGGGTAGCTGGTTACTTGCGAATTGCTAAGACCATCCAGTATCGAAAGAACTGTGATGGGAGCAGTCATTATTCCCAATCCCACGGATCCTGGTTTCGTGTTGAAGAAGGAGTTCGCCTGGGGTAAGAATCTGAGCCAGGTGAGGGCTTTTGTGGACTCTGGGGGCAGTGGGTAATCGGCTCAACATACCGCTGCAAGAGTTGAGCCAATGAGTCTTGGATAGCCGCTCACTAGGTTCTGGGCAGATGCAGCAACAGACTGTGGTTTTGCAGATGAGGACGGGGATCATGTAGAAGGCATTAGTTTCTACATTATTGACTCACCATTCATACTCCTGATCCTCAGGTACCCTTGGCTACCGCAGCAGAACCCATCTGCAGACTGGAGGAAGGGGAGAATCAATGCTTGGTGTAGTCATTGTAAGAGGGTATGTTTGCAGTGTGATGTTTCACCCCCCCCCCCCACCCCCAAGTCTCTCCTGAGACCAACAACCAGCAAGGGGACAGACTTCAGTGCGAGGTAACCTGAAGCCGAAGGGATCCAGCTGCCAAATCCTCACTGAAGAGAAGACCCAGTGACCTGAGGTTGCATTGCTGATGACGTGCCCCAGTGCACACCCGGTTCGTCAAACCAAGTGGTGTCGGACCACGATAATGGGCCAGATTAAACTTGTATCATCTAAGCACAGGCCCTTGGAACCTGTTTCCAGGGGTGCAAGGGCTGTCTGTAAACACCTCGTTGCTGTTACTTGAGGATACAATGGAGTATAGTGAACCTGAGAAGGAGATCAGGTCCCAGGTACTCCAATGAGGACATTTATCAAGAATGACTGCTGACCCAGGAATTGCCAGAACCCTCGAGTTTATCGAGGGGAGGAATGATGAAAGAGGTTCGGCAAGGATGCAAGGTGTGCACCTGGAACAAGGAGCTCTGTAACCAACCTCAAGGGCTCCTCCAGCCCTTAGCTGTTCTGAAAAGACCATGGGCACACATCTCCATGGACTTTGTCACAGATCTCCCTCCATCCAAGGGGAAGTCGGTCATCACGATAATCATTGATCAGTTTTCGAAAGCCTGCAAGTTCATTGCCTTGAGGAAGCTACCTTCTGCGGCAGAGTCGGCCAGAATTGTCCTGGACCAGGTCTTCGGGATCCATGGATTCCTGGTGGACATTGTCTCGGATTGTGATCCACAATTCACATCACGTTTCTGGAGGGTATTCTGTAAGCTGTTAGGGGCAACAACAATCCTTTCTTCTGAGTTTCACCCACAGTCCAATGGCCAGATGGAACAGACCAAACGAGATTTAGAACCAACCCTGAGATGCCTGGCCTCAGAGAAAACTAAAGAGTGGTGCAACCGTTTGATATGGGCAGAAGTCGTCCACAACACCTTACAGTATATGTCATCGTTTGAGTACCAGTTTGGTTATCCTCTGCCCCTCTCTCAGGAACAGGAGCCGAAGGTGAGTTCCCTGCAGCCAAAGATCTTATCCACTATTGCAGGTAAAAATGGATTAAGGCAAGAGAGATTTTGCTGGCCTCTACCCGGAAGACGGACACCAAGGCAAACCAAAGGAGAAGACAGGGACTTGCTTTGCAGCCTGGGCAACAGGACTGTCTGTCCATTCATGATTTGCCTCTCTGGGTTGAGTCTAGAAAGTTTGTGACCAAGTTCATTGGACCCTTCAAAGTCCTGAGGAAAGTAAACCCAGTGGCTTACACCTTGCAGTGCCCTAAGAACCTTAAGATCAATTCCACCTTCCACATCTCTAAATTAAAACCTTCAGCACTGGCCCCTTAGCCTCACCACCACCAGCACACTGCCACCCAGGTTTATCGATGGGAACAGGTCTTCCCGGTGAGAAGACTCTTGGACTCACATACAGTACGGGTGTTCGGCTATACCTCATGGAATGCGAAGGAATCGGACCCGAGGAGAGGTGCTGGGTGCCTGGAGGAGACATCTTGGATCCAGCTCTCATCCACGACTACTATGACCGCCTCTCTGGCAGGAGTCGGCCGTAGGGGGAGGTGGTCCTGTTACGAGACACTCTCAACTGCGCCAGCTTCCAGGATTTAGATGCTCTAACTCTCCGGAATACAGATAGCTGGTGTGGCCCCTTTAAGGGTGCAGGATGGTCCCGCTAATTGGCAATCATGTTTTGGGCACCTAGAAGCAAGTATTTAAAGAGCACCTGAGGTTCGGTGCTCAATCATAAGCCTATTAGTGATATTCTCTAGTGTTTGTTTTGTGCTCAGATTCTTGATCCTGCTGATACCGTGTATCGATCCGAGCTTCAGATATTCCAGCATTTGGGTTCAAACCATCCTCATCAAGGACTCTCATCACAATATACAATACAAGATTACTCAAGTAATATTGAAATATTAAATACATAACAGCAGGGACTTTCTTTTGGGAGCAGTGAAAGAGAGGGAGAGAGGCCATCATACAACGATACCTTGCTCTGGCAGCAGTGAGCGAGAGGCTGAACACCCTCATGCCTTCTACACTCGCCTTGATGATTTCAACCTTCTACAGCACCTTAATTGGCGAGATGGTAGAGAAATGGAGTCAATCATGGGCTTGTACCACGTCTCCAGGCTTCTTGGCCTTGAGGCTGCCCACATTGTTTGAAGCCTTCTGGAACATCCTCGAAGACAGAAAAAAGTCAAATTTGTCAACTTCTCCACCAAAATGTAAATCACAGGCTCCAACAATAGCAGAACCTCATAAGAAATAAGAAGAAGTGAAAGAAGTAGTTTTGTGAACCGTCTGGAGGATGTCAACCTTAGTCCTGTTTGCTTGTACAATCTTCTTCCAGCAAACATTCCACCAGGTCAGAGAATGGATTTCAGTTTGGACCTGATGTACAGGTAGGTGGGACATAAGATAATGAAGTCGATCTTTGGTCTTAAGAAGCTATTCAGCATTACTCCATTTGCTTGGATGGGATCATCCTCTGTATAGCCAAAATGTAAGGCGATAGTCAGTCTCCAACTGCATCACCACAGCCTAACCGGCAAAGAGTGACCTTGCCAGGTTCCATTGGATATTCCGTCTTACCCTGTAGCATCCATCATCAAAGATCCTCACCTCCTAAGCTATGCTCTTTTCTCTCACTGCTGCCATCAGTTAGAAGGTACAAGAGCCTCAGGATCTGCACCACCAGATTCAAGAGCAGTTACTACCCCTCAAGTGTGTTGGTGCATGGCCAAGTGGCTAAGGTGTTGGTCTAGTGATCTGAAGGTCGCTAGTTCAAGCATCAACTGAGGCAGCACCTTGTGTCCTTGAGCAAGGCACTTAACCACGCATTGCTCTGCAACAACACTGGTGCCGAGCTGTATTGGCTTAGTGCCCTTCCCTTGGGCAACATCGGTGGCGTGGAGAGGGGAGACTTGCAGCTTGGGCAACTGCCGGTCTTCCATACAGCCTTGCCCAGGCCTCAGTCAACATCGAAAATCGATGGACAGCCGAAGGGAGAGAGACTGCCCCTCAACCATCAGGCTCTTGAGCAAAAGAGGATAACTATACTCATCTATTCAGATGTTCCCACAACCAATGATCTCACTTTAAAGACTCCTTAGCTTGTTATTTCCTGCTCTCCTTATTTATTGCTATTCATTTATATTTGCATTTGCACAGTTTGTTGTCTTCTATGCTCTACTTGATCTTTCATTGATCCTGTTACAGATACTATTCTGCACATTTGCTGGGTATGCCCAAAGGAAAAAAGAACTTCAGGGTTGTATGTGGTGACATATCAGTACTCTGATATTAAAGTTTACTTTTAACATTGAATGAAGAAAGAGGAGAGCAAATGGGTCTCTACCCAAAATATTGACTGTCCATTTTCCTTCAGACTTGTTGAGTTCCTCCAGGGTTCTGTGTTTTGCTTCAGGAAGAGGACAAATTGTGGGAGCTCTTCATCCAGTTTACGGAAGTTGTTGGAACTGCCTTCAGAGCTACTTCAACTGCACAGGCTAAAGCTGTCCCTTTCTTCTTGAAAACTTCAAGCATCTAATAGCTGAGTTGGCCTGTCAGCTACTTGAGCCCCAGTTACTGTTATCTATTTTCTGCTCTTGGTTCCAGAGGCAATGAGGTACTGGAATTAGTTATGTTTGCAGAGCACCATTCACAATACAAGTATGACCTGACACAAAGGGCTTGGGAGCCAAAGAGGTACTTTTGAACTTATCACAATTGCAATATAGATTACACACAAGGGAGGCAGAAAACCAGTGCACTTTGAAGAAATTCACGTGGGCGCAGGGAGAACCATAGGTCAGGATTGAATCTGGCCACCACTCTGAGCCAGCAGCCCCACGAGCTGGTCCACTGTGTCAACCCCACAAATGTCAAACAAAGTTCCTTGGACTGCCAAGCATTGTAAACCGCGATTCACACTGTCTACAGGTGACTCCAGACCCAGCAGGTCTGACTTTATATTTGGTCCAGTAACTCACTCAGTTAAAGGGCATTGGGGATGGGTAATAAATGCTGGCATTGCCAGTGATGACCAGATCCCTAATAAAAAGAATAAATCAGAAAAGAGCTTTGGAAATAGACTTAACAGATGGCTAAAATCCAGTAGGTTCTGAGTCAGCCAGTGCTGGAAAAAATGAAACGAGCTGAATGTGTTGTTTTGCTTTCTCCAGCATCTGGTAGCAGGATAACTAGAAGCGCTGTCAAGAGTTTCACACTGCATCGCCAATTACAAAGTCCCACCTACTGTTCTGGCACTTGCGCTGTTCCTTCTCGATACACTGCCAGACATAAGTAAGTAAATAAATAAACTATCAATCCCATAAACTTGGATCCAAATCCTGTTTCCCTCAGTTGTATGTTCACGCAACATTTAAAGTATATCAAAACAAAGTGGATTACATTGGATTACATCAGATATATGGAATAGATAAAGGCCATTCAGCCCAACTTGTCCATGTTTCAACTTGTACTCTACACAAGTCTCCTCTGCCTTTCTTCATCTGCATCTCGTGGTGTAACTATCTAATCTCTTTTCCCTTACAAGCGTGTTCAATCTGTTGCCATGTGGCCCTATATTATTGACTTCAACCACAGGTTGTGATAATAAAGTCCACATTTTGATTTCTTTTATGTGATGGCATTTTCATCAACTTTTAATTCTATCTTTTAGAGTCTGTCTGATATTGAGGGCCAGTAGTAATGTTCTTCTCCACAGGAAGGAACATTTTCTCTGTACTCACTCCATCAAAATCTTTCATAATTTTAAATCACCCACTGACATCCTTTTTGCAAGGGAAAAGAGGTCTGGGTTTGGTCCTGCTTATAAATCTTCTCTATAACCTCTTTGGTGCCACAGTATTAGTATTAATGCAGTACTCCAACCAAGTACTTGTCCAACCAAGTTTTGATACAGATCAGCAAAACTCTGTTAGTTTTCACTGTAAACTTTAGTGCATGGCTTGATTAATTTATCATTTCGCTAACTTCTGGTATAATCTTTAGTACTTTTATCTTCTGAGATCCTTCTGTCCCCATTTAGGCTCAACAAATGGAGTGATCTTATTTTTCCTCCTGAAGTGTATTCCCTGAGTATTACTTGTGTCAAACTTCATTTACCAATTATTTGCCCATCAGTTTCCTCTTGTAATTTGTTCCAGCCCTACTCAATATTCACTATTTTCCATCCCCAACATTACCATCCTTCCCAATAGGGTGCTACCATCCATGTGTGGAGCTACTGGCTTTCTTTTCCTTTTATGAGAAACCCTCACATAGTATCAGGTGAACAGCATCAGATTTTGTACATCCTCATTGGATGCCATCCTTCTAAGCATATTGTAAACTAAAATCTTGTCTACCCTCATAAGATAAGTTACCTGTTTCTATTCATAAGAAATTGGGAGGTTTGTTTGCTTGAATGTAATCCAAAATCTCTGACATAGTTTATCTGGGTCTTTTCCATCTTCAATAGGTGATGCCTCAAGAAGGCAGCATCCATGATTAAAGACCCTCACCATCCAGGACATGCTGTCCTCTCTTTACTGATATCAGGGAGGAGGTAGAAGAGTCTGGGGACGTACACTCAATGTTTAAGGAATAGCTTCTTCAGCTCCACTGTCGGATGTCTGAATGGTCCATGACCCATGAACACTACCTCAATAATTTGCTCTCATTTTAATCTATTTATTTATGTTTATATATTTCTTTTTGTATTGTGCTGTCCTACTACAGCTAAACAACCAATTTCACAACATAATCAGTGATCATAAACCTTATTCTGACTCTGTCCTTCCTGTTGGTGGAATCTTGATGTGTGAAAAGTGACACTGAATTTCCTCCTCTTCTGAAAGTAGTTCATTGACTCATTTAGAATGTTAAGGTTATGAAAGGCGCCAGGTGCCACAATGAGGAAAGCTCACCCAGGGCAGGCTTGACAAGTGCCTATTAATTAACAATACCATTTGACTCCTTATAAGTCTGCTCAATTGCTCAGTGTTGTCCCCACCATCAAAGCAGGTACTCCCTGGAACTGTCCAGTTATTGGCTTGGGAGCTCCATCATTGCTATCCTGATGCTATGTCATGATCTTTCTGCACTGACCTAGTGACAGCACTTGAACTCCCTCCAAAGTGTCAGTTATTGGGGTAAATGTCATGACATCTAAACTTTGACAAACTTCTATAGATATGCAGTGGAGAGAATATTGACCAGCTGCATCATGGCCTAGTAAAGAAACACCAATGACTTGGAATGAAAAATCCTACAAAAGGTGATGGATTCAGCCCAGTACATCATGGGTAAAGCCCTCCCAACCACTGAGCACATCTATATGAAACGCTGTTGTAGGAAAGCAGCGTCCGTCATCAGTCATCACCACCACCCAGGTCATGCTCTCTTCTCACTGCTGTCATCATGTAGAGGTACAAGAGCCTCAGGACTCACCACCCCCCCCCACCCCAGGCTCTTGAATAAAAGGGGATAACTGCCCCATCATTGAATTGTTCCTACAACCAATGATCTCACTTTAAGGACTCTTTATCTCATTATTTCATGTTCTTGCTATTTATTTGTATTTGCAGTTTGCTGTCTTCTGCTCTCTCATTGATCCTGTTACAGTTACTATTTTATAGAACTGCTGAGTATGCCAGCAGGAAAATTAATTTTATGGTTGTATATAGTGACATATACGCACTTTGATAATAAATTTACTTTGAACTTTAAAACTGATTGGTGCCAGATATAACAGAGCTTTGGTTGTTTTGTCTTTCTTTTTTGACACTCCCTCTAAAACATGGAAAGGCTTTTGCACAGATTGTTCCTCTTTACTGATAAAACAACGGGGCTGGCCTCTCAGCTAGAAGACTGCAAGTATTCTTCTACTCCTGCCACCTCCTCTGCTCAGTTGTAGAATGGTGGGGTCTCTTCAGGTACCTACCCTACAGAAAGGCTGAGGTGGTGCTTACTGTGGACACTGAGGTCAATGCTAACTGCAATGAGCTGTTGCTCGGCTGAGGAGCACCCTGTCCACTGCTTAACGTTACTACAGATATGGAAAAAAATGCACTCAGAGCGGCAATGCGAACAGGAAGTGCTAGGATGCTCAGCTGGCCAAACAGCAGTTGAAGAAATAGCTCCGTATCTTAGATAGCTTCGAAAATAATTCTGTCTCCTGGACAACAGCCTTAGTCACCACCCACTGTTAGCTTAATCTGGTTTCTCTTTGCAATTGACTGGAATGCTTCCAGGCCCAAGCATGTTCTTTTTAATTTCTCTCTCTCATTCTGCTTCTCCTCTCTTTTTCTTCCTTTAGAGCTCTCCTTAAACTCCATCCTTTTGATTCCGTTTGATAATGCACTTCCACGACGAGGTTCAGGGGGTTTACCACCTGAGAGGCTTGGAATGAAAGGGCTTACGTATGCAGAGTGTTTAATGACTTGGGCCTGTACTGGCTGCAGTTTAGAAGAATGGGGGAGAGTGATCTAATTGAAATCTATCAAATATTGAAAGGCCTGGATATAGATGGATCTGGAGAGATGTGACCTATCGTGAGAAGTCTAGGCACAGATTGAGAATAGGGGGATGTCCACTTAGACAGAGATGAGGAGGAATTTCTTTAACTAGAGGGTGGTGAATCTGTGGAATTCATCGCCACAGGCAGCTGTGGAGTCCAGGTCGCTGGGTGTATTTAAAGTGAATGTTGATAGGTTCTAGATTAGTCAGGGCATCAAAGGTTGCAAGGAGCAGGCGGGAGAATAGGACTGAGAAAGATAATAAATTAGCCATGGTCGAATGGCAGAATAGACTCCAATTTTAGAAATATTTCAGCAGAAACAGTTCCTAACAGCACGATTGCAGCTGTTTCATAAGGAGACCTTGTATAATGATTCTCAGTACTCAACTGCCTGCCACCTGTAAATTACACAGTATTAAGATGGAGATTGTTAGGCCATATTCTAGAGTTAGGGTATATAGCAAATATTAATTTCAACAGCAAATTTTAACAGTCTTCAAATTTGAGTGTGGATTGCAGATTGAAATTAAAACGCAGCCCTGAACAATGGTCTTCCTGGAGCTGTAGATTGGGGTTGATTGCAGACCAGCAAACACCCATTCACTTGAGATGTCTGCATATGCATGAATGCATCTAGAGAGAGATGATGCTGATTAATGTTCATTTTGGGTGTCTGGAGTGTGGGTGTGATAAAGGAGGTGTTTGAAAGTTAGATGTAATTTGAGGGAAACATTGTAGATACGTTGAAATTATAGAATTGTCCTGATGTTACCTTTGAACTTTAGCATATAACAATGTTTGCAATATTGGGTCAGAAAGGCCTCTTCTTCCAAGATTGTCTTGAACATGATGCCTGCTTCCTGTTTTTGCTGAATTAAGGTTTCGATATCCAATAACTTCAGTGTTACTCTGGTGACTGTTCACAGTCACAACTGAGATCATATCTCCTATTTTCTGGGATTTCCAGTTGTCCTCTGAGGGTGACTAGAAGATGCTGCCAAAGGTTTGGGGAGGTCAATATTGAGCTGATTTTCCAAAGTTCTCTTTTCCTATCTATCTATGTTCAGCTAAGCTCTGAACAATGGCAAAAAGATCCTGCCTTTCCACAGATAACTTGTATGAGTTTTGTACTTAAGCACAACTCTAGCTTTTCATATTTATGACCCAGGAACTAGTTAAAGCAGTTGGTCCAGTAGATTTTACCTAAACAAGTCCAACTTGTGCCAGAGGAGGTTGTTGTGGAAGGATACATTAACAATATTTAAAAGGTAAAAGGGTGGTAAATGCACAGGAAAGATTTAAAGGGATATGGGGCAAAGCGGGCAATTCAGACTAGCTTAGATGGGAATCCTGGTTAACATGGACTCGTTGAGCCTGTATCTGTGTTAGATGACTTTATGATACGATGTTGCAATGGCTCCATAACTTGTATTTAAAAATCATCTCTAACATGATATAACATCCCAAGGACTATTGAGCAACATTTGACACTGGTTGACATAAAGATATATTAAGGTGCACGTTCAAATACTCATCAAAAAGAAAGGTTCTAAGGAGGGTTTTAATGAACATAGAGAAGGAGAAATAATTAAGGAGAGAGCTCCAGGCTTCATGGCTCTGATATACTAACGGAAATTAGCCAGTGGAAGAATTATAATGAATGATCGAAAAGCTAGAATAGGAGGAGAGTAGCCACTTAGATGGGGGGAAGGGTTGGGGGACAACACAAGCAAGTTTAAAACAAGACTGGATTTTCAAGTTCAGCTGTTGCTGAATAGGAGTTGGTGTAGGCCAAGAAACACATGGGTGAGGACAAAATGGTTGATCTGTGATCCAGTGCAGGTCAGTGAGTAAAGGTAGGTGGCTGAACAAAACTTGTTGCAGATTCAGACGGAGGCAGCACAATGTGGCTGCACGGTAGCGCAGTGGTTAGAGTGTCACCACTACAGCTCGATGCATCGGAGTTTGAAGTTCCATTATGGTGCCGCCTGTAAGCAGTTCTGGTTTCTGGGTTCTCCGGTTTTCTCTCACAATTCAATGAAATACTGGGTAGGTTCATTGGTCCTATGATTAGGTTGGGGTTAAATCGGGGTTGTTAGTGGTTGCTGGGTCGGCTCGACTCAAAGGGCCAGAAAGGCCAACTCACATTAAATAAATAAATTGTGGATTCAGGTTTGCAGAAGGTGGACCAAGGCAGGCCAGGGAGGAACAAGGAGAGGAGCCAGGTCCAGGATTAGCACCGAGGTAGTCATCAACAGCTGAGGCATACAGTTAGAAAGTACTTCATCTGCAAACAACAACTTGTATAACTTCTTTAAGACTTCCTAACATGAAAAGTATTGGCGAACCAGAAGGGAAAACAGAGATGCAACTGGAAATTCAGAGAAGTCAAGACCTGGTTTTGTAGTGGGGGAGGAGTGACAATTTTAAGGGGATTGGATCAGTCAGCAAAGTGGGAGATATTGTCAAAGATCTTGAATAGGTCCATGAAGACAATGTCTACCCCTTAGTCACCTCTTCAAAAAACTCAAATCAAATTCGTAAGAACAACACACACAAAATGCTGGTGGAACACAGCAGGCCAGGCAGCATCTATAGGGAGAAGCGCTGTCGACGTTTCGGGCTGAGACCCTTCATCAGGACTCTGTCTCGGCCCGCATTTTGTGTGTGTTGTTGTTTGAATTTCCAGCATCTGCAGATTTCCTCGTGTTTGCTCTTCAAATACGTAAGACTTGATTTTCCATACACAATGTCATGCTGACTGTCCCTGATCAGTTCCTGCCTTTCAAATGCAAATAACTCCAGCCCCTCAGAATCCTTTCCAACTGCTTTTCCACTACTGATGTAGGGGTCACCAGCTTGTAGTTCCCAGACTTATCCATTCTGCCCTCTTAATAAAGACACAACATTGACTATCCTTCAGACCTCTCATAGCTCACCTGTGCCTAAAAAAGACGTGTAACTCTCTGTCAAGGCCCCAGCAATCTCCCCGCTTGCTTCCAGAACATTCCAGGATAGACCTGATCTGGCACCAGGTATTTGTCTACCTTCATGTTTTTCAAGACCTCCAATAGCTCCTCCGTCATAATGTAGATATACTCCAGGGTGCCTTTACCTATTGTCTTATGAACTCACTGGCTTCCATGATCTTCTTCACACACTAAATACAGACAGTAAGCATTCATTTAGAACTTTTACCATTTCCTGTTGTTTCAGACATAGATCACCACATTGATACTCAAAGAGACCTAACTCCTCTATGTGTTGTTAAGCCTTCAACTGTCAAGTTCTGACCTTTTGGAATCCCCTCTCTAAGTTCACTCTTCTTAAGGTGCTCCTTAACTCCCAGTACTTTGACCAAGCTTTTAGTCGCATATCTTAATGTACCTCCTATTTCGTTTAGTCTCAAACATTATTTGCTAAAACTCCTGTGAATAAACAATTATTCTTGTGACTGTATTCAATTATTGATTTGGTCATCTGCCAGCAATCCTTTTCTGACTTTCTGGCTGCATCACTGTCTGGTACAGGGGTGGGGAGGGGTCTACAGAGCAGGATTGAAGTAAGCGGCAGAGAGTTGTAAACTTAATCAGCTCCATCATGGGCACTAGTCTTCGTAGGATCCAGGACGTCTTCAAGGAGCAATGCCTCAAAAAGGCAGCATCCAACATTAAGGACCCCATCACACAGGTCATGCCTTGTTCTCATTGCTACCATCAGGAAGGAGGTACATGAGTCTGAGGACTCAATGATTCAGGAACAGCTTCTTCCCCTCTGCCATCCAATTCCCGAATGGACCTTGAACCCAGGAACACTGCCTCACTACCTTTTTATTTCTATTTTGCACTACTTATTTAATTTAACTATTTTATATATATTTACTGCAATTCACAGTTTTTTCTATTATCTTGCATTGCATTGTACTGCTGCCACAAAGTCAACAAATTTCACAACGCATGCTGGTGAAATTAAACTTGACTGATTTTGTTGTTTACCACTTAGCAATAAGAGAGATTGCCACAAGAAATGAGAGCCTGAATGATAAATTTTAATGTGCCAAAATTCAAATCTCATCAAAATTCAAATTTCATTACAAGTAATTTGTGAAAAAAAATGCCTGAAATGAAACCAGCCAATCAGAATGTTCCTATCACAAAAGCTCTTTTCATGCATTTCAAGTGCATTTAATTGGAGTGAGTGATGAATGGCTGCATTCAACCTGCAGCAAACCGAGGATTCCTGCCGAGAAGTGGCCCCTGTAAATGTGAGGAAAGCTTCTCTCATTCACTGGGACAAGGACATTCTGATAAACACAGACATCGTGATAGGGAGCTTATTTGGAAAGCAAATAAACCTGCTGTGTGCATGGTAATGGATCAGAGACTGACTGAGAGTAAGAACTGTAAGCAGCTGGTGTAGGCCTGCGGAAGGCACTGAAAATGAGCACAGGATGGAGGCAAATTATCAGGCTGTCTCTGTGTGAAAAAGACAGGTAAATGAAGTATTGATATAGCTAACTGAAGGTATATATAATTGATCTTTTATGAATATCAATTTCTGCTTCTGGCAAAATTTTTCCCTCCTGCTCCCCTCCTCTGCTATTCCCCACTCCGGCCTTTTACCTCTTTTCATCTGTCCATCGTTTCCACCTGGGTCCCTTCCTCCTCCCCTTTCCCCTATGGTCCTCGCTCCTCTCTCTGCAGATTCCTTCTTCTCCAGCCCTTTATCTTCCCCACTCACCTGTCTTCACCTATCACCTTCCCCTTCCCCCTACCTTTTTTTTCCTGATGTCTTCCCCCTTCCTTTTCAGTCCTGAAGCAGGGTGTTGGTTCAAAACATCAACACTTACTCATTTCCTTAGGCGTTGCCTGACCTGCTGAACTCCTCCAGCATTTTGTGTGTGTTACAATTGATATCACATCTTTGTTTGACCTTTAACCCAATGACACAAGTGGTGCAGGTTTCTGACTCCAAACCTCCAAAGCCCTGACAATTCCTTCCCCCCCGCCGCCACCTCCAACAGATGTTGTTTGACAGATTGTTTACTGCTAAGTGCTTTTAAAAATTGTAGTCAAGGAAGCACAGAGTTGGTTTTCACCCAGCAAGCATCCAATACCTTCAGAGCAATCACAAGTTTAATTATTCATTTATTGATTGAGTTGTGGCAACCCACTTTCTGCGCAGGTGAACCGGCTCACAAATAGCCAGCGCGCGGGGGGAGACTTTGGTAATGCACCTCTGATGTCATTTCCGCCCGGAGAGGGCGGGCGCTAGGGATTAAATGCCAGCGCCGCGAAGTTTGAATAAACTAGTTTCAAAACGGCTTACCGACTGCGTGTCGTCTCTACCTCTGTATTTAGTACATCATCACATTGGTGACCCCGACGGTCCAAACAGGATTTGGACCAAAGATGACCGACTCTTCATCTGTTCACGCAGTTTCGCTAAAACTGCTGACTTTCTGGATGCTGCGACCACGTGTGTGGTTTAGCCAAGCAGGAGCCCAGTTCCAGATTCGGCTGATATCTTCTGATTCCACACGTTACTACCACGTGACCCTTGACCAGGTTGTGGATTTCATACAGTCATACGGAAGAAGGCAAATACGAAGCATTCAAAGTGCTGCTCATTGGGACCTTTGGCCTCTCACAGCGTGACCGGGGTGCCCGCCTGCTTCACCTGGACGGTTTGGGAGACAGACTGCCGTCAGCATTGATGAACGAGATGCTGGCCCTGGCTGACGGACACAAGCCCTGCCTCATGTTCGAGCAAGCATTCCTAGAGCGACTGCCCGAGGACATACACCTGCTGCTGGCCGACGCAGATTTCAGCGACCCCCGGAAGGTGGCAGCCCGGGCAGACGTGCTGTGGAAAGCCAAGAGGGAGAGCGTGGCATCCGTCGGTCAGATTACCAGGCCACGCGCCCAGCAGCGGACCAGACCAGGCCCGGCAGAGGGGCGCACACAACACAGAGGCAGGAGTGAGGAGGCCAGAGAACAGTGGGTTTTCTACCACCAGTGGTGGGGCACAGAAGCCCGCCGTTGTCGCCCACCCTGCAAGGGCCAGGGCCAGGGCCAGGGCTAGGAGCCACTAATGACTATGGCGGCTGGCCATCAGGACAGCCTCTTGTACATCTGGGACAAACAGTCGGGACGCCGCTTCTTGGTCGACACCGGAGCGGAAATCAGCACCTTGCCCCCGACGGGGTACGACTCCCGCAACAGGAAGCCAGGACCCACCCTGAGGGCCGCAAACAGCAGCACGATACGGACCTATGGCACCCGCACAGTGCAGCTGCAGTTCGGCGCCAGCTGGTTCATGTGGGACTTCACACCGGCCGCAGTGGCCCAACCACTCCTGGGGGCAGACTTCTTGCGAGCTCACAGCCTGCTGGTCGACTTGCAAGGGAAAAGACTGGTACATGCTGAGACTTTCCAGTCGTTCTCCCTGGGTGAAGCCAAGTTGCCGGCCCCACACCTGGACTCCATCACGCTGTCGGACAACGAATTCACCAGAATCCCGGTGGACTTTCCATCGATTCTGGCACCACAGTTCATGGCAGCCATGCCCAGACACGGGGTACAGCACCACATCCCGACCCAGGGACCACCCCTCCACGCCTGCGCATGAAGGCTCCCTCCGGAAAAGCTCTGCCTGGCGAAGGAGGAGTTCAAGAGGATGGAGGAATTGGGGATCGTACAGAGGTCTGACAGCCCATGGGCCTCCCCCCTGCACATGGTGCCCAAAGCAGCCGGGGGTTGGAGACCGTGCGGTGACTACCGCAGACTGAACGAGGCTACAACTCCAGACCGCTTCCCCGTGCTACACATACAGGACTTTGCAGCAAACCTGTACAGGGCAAGAATCTTTTCCAAAGTAGACCTCGTCCGGGGATACCATCAAATCCCGGTGCACCCTGAAGACATCCCCAAAACAGCACTTATCACCCCATTCGGCCTGTTCGAGTTCCTCTGAATGCCATTCGGCCTGAAGAATGCCGCACAGACATTCCAGCGGCTAATGGACGTGGTGGGACGCGACCTGGACTTTGCGTCCATCTACTTGGACACAGTAGCCAGCAGTATTCGCCAGGAGCATCTGTCCCACCTCCGCCAGCTCTACTCCCGCCTGAGTGATTTCGGCCTCACGATCAACCCGGCCAAATGCCAGTTCGGTCTCGATTCCATCAACTTGCTGGGCCACAGGATTACCAAAGACGGGGCAACACCGCTGCCCGCCAAGGTAGATGTGATCCGCCACTTTGTCTGGCCCAACATGGTCAAAGGCCTGCAGGAGTTCGTTGGTATGGTGAACCTCTACCACTGTTTCCTCCCCTCAGCAGCCCGTATCATGCACCCTTTGTACACCCTGATGTCGGATAAAGGCAAGGACATTACTTGGGACGAGGAGGCTGCAGCCGCTTTAGTTAAAGCCAAGGAAGCCTTGGCAGATGCCACGATGCTGGTGCACCCAAGAACGGACGTTCCGACTGCACTCACGGTGGACGCATCTGACACGGCAGTCGGTGGAGTGCTGGAGCAGCTCATCGAGGGGCGCTAGCAACCCCTGGTGTTCTTCAGCAAGCACCTATGACCACCCAAACTCAAGTACAGTGCTTTCGATCGGGAGCTGTTGGCACTGTATCTGGCAATCCGGCATTTCAGGTACTTCTTAGAAGGCAGGCAGTTCACTGTGTTCACGGACCACAAACTGTTGACCTTCACATTCACGAAGGTGTCCGATCCCTGGTTGGCTCACCAGCAGCGACATCTGTCCTACATCTCCGAGTACATGACGGACATCCAGCATGTCTCGGGAAAGGTCAACGTTGTGGTGGACGCACTCTCCAGACCAGCTGTCCAGGCCCTGTCCCTGGGGGTGGACTATGCAGCACTGGCGGAGGCGCAGCCGGCAGACAGCGAGATGCCCAGCTACAGGACCGCAGTCTCGGGTTTGCAGCTGCAGGACTTTCTCGTAGGCCCAGGTGATAGGACCCTCCTGTGTGACGTGGCTACCGGCCAACCTCGCCCCATCGTCCCGGCAGCCTGGAGGCGGTGAGTTTTCGACTCCAAACACGGTTTGGCGCACCCATCTATCAGGACAACCGTCCAGCTGGTCTCCAGCAAGTTCACGTGGCATGGACTTTGCAAGCAGGTCGGTGAATGGGCCAGAATGTGCGCACAGTGTCAAACAGCCAAGGTGCAGCGGCACACTAAAGCCCCGCCACAGCAGTTCAAACCCACCCACCATAGGTTTGACCACATTCATGTGGATATCACGAGGTGGCCAGAGGCGGTCCCACTCACCGAAACATCTGCCGATTCCTGCGCCCAAGCACTGATTGCAACCTGGGTAGCGCGCTTCGGGGTACCAGCCCACATTACCTCCGAAAGAGGCGCCCAGTTCACCTCCAGCCTGTTGGGAACGCAGCTACACCACACTACTGCCTACCACCCACAGTCGAACGGACTAGTGGAACGCTTCCACCGTCACTTGAAGTCAGCTCTCATGGCCCGCCTGAGAGGACCTAACTGGGTGGACGAGCTTCCCTGGGTCCTGCTTGGAATTTGCACAGCGCCCAAAGAGGATCTGCACGCCTCATTGGCCGAGTTGGTGTACGGCGCCCCCCTGGCCGACCCAGGAGAGTTCATACCAGCCCCAAGGGGGCAAGAGGAAGAACCCGCAGCATTCCTGGACAGATTACGCAAAGGCTCGGCAACCTGGCCCCCGTGCCGACTTCACAGCATGGATGGACCCCGATGAATGTACTCAAAGACCTGCAGGACTGTAAGTTTGTGTTTGTACGAAGGGGCGGACACCGGGCACCGCTGCAGCGGCTGTATGAGGGGCCGTTCAAGGTGATCAACAACAACGGGTCCACGTACATTCTGGATATTGGCGGGAAAGAGGAAGTTTTCACAGTGGACCAACTCAAACCAGCCCATGTGGATTTGGTGCAGCCGGTCGAGGTTCAGGCACCGCGGCGCAGAGGCAGACCTCCCAAACAGAGGCTGATCCAGACATTGGGGGGTGTATTGCCGGTTCTGGGGGGGGGGGTTATGTGGCCACCCACTTTCCGCGCAGGCGAACCGGCTCACAAATAGCCAGCGTGCTGGGGGAGACTTTGGTAATGCACCTCTGACGTCATTTCCGCTTGGAGAGGGCGGGCGCTGGGGATTAAATGCCAGCGCCGCGAAGTTTGAATAAACAAGTCTCGAATCGGCTTACCGACTGCATGTTGTCTCTAGCTCTGTATGTAGATCATCGCTACAGAGTAATGTTTTCTGAATTCCCCTGCTCCTCCACGGATAGTATTCAGATATATTCCCCATCCACTTATAACCATAAAACCATATAACAATCACAGCACGGAAACAGGCCATCTCGACCCTCCTAGTCCGTGCCAAACTCTTAATCTCACCTAGTCCCACCTACCCGCACTCAGCCCATAACCCTCCACTCCTTTCCTGTCCATATACCTATCCAATTTTACCTTTAATGACACAACTGAACCGGCCTCTACTACTTCTACAGGAAGCTCATTCCACACAGCTATCACTCTCTGAGTAAAGAAATACCCCCTTGTGTTTCCCTTAAACTTCTGCCCCCTAACTCTCAAATCATGTCCTCTCGTTTGAATCACTTGCGATGGTAGCTTGGAATGCCACTCGAAAATCTCCTTCTCTGACTCGGTACTGGATGCAAATGTCAGCTAGAGGTGTGGCTGAATGTGCACCTTGCTGTTGCAGGGGCAACCAGGTCAAGTCAGGGACAGTTTGGAGGGGTAGACAGCTTGGCATGGATGAAATGGAACTAAGTATAGTAGGGACATGGAGGGCTATAGACCAGTGCAGGTCGATGGGAGTAGGCAACTTAAATGATTTTGGCATGGACTAGATGGGCTGAAGGGCCTGTTTGTGTGCTACACAGCTCTATGATTCTGTGACTAAAAGGCCTGGCAGCATTGTACAGGAATGTAGTTTTTCTATTCACAACTTCAGTACGGGTTACAGTTCAACATGAAAATCAGGGATGAAGTTTAGAAGGCAAACTCCCTACTTGGATCAAATCATCGCTGGTAATTATTAAACATAACTCGTTTATCTCGATCAAAGTATTGCTCTGCTTACTTGCCCCTCTATCTTTGCTTTGCATCCGCAATCTAGTCACTGCTTCTTCACATTGTTTATTCCTGGTTGGTAATTTGTCCTGAATTTATTGTGTCCTGAGAACTGCCCGTTGAACACCTGACAACATAAAAATATAGTTTCAAGAGGGAGTCTTGCTTTACACCTTTCATTCAGTTCATCAGTGAGAGCTGACAATGGTAAATATACTACATGCGGGCTTCCAAACGGTTTTGAAGAAAATGTCATATTATTGACTCCTCAATAAGAGATGCAGAGGATAAGTGGGTGAATGAAGAGTTTGGTGACTGTGAGAGAGAAATGCAAGTGACACAGTAAGGGCAGCTATTCAGAATGGTGGAGGGCTCTACAGGGAGTGTGCTTCAGACTGTGAGGAAAGAATACATTCTGAGTAATTCAAAGCCATTAAGAAAAGTTAAGTAAGTACTTAAGGGAGTGATGGTTAAATGACGGCACTCAGGTTTCTATAGCAGGTTTCTATACATGCATCCATTGAATTAGCAAACAAAGAAAATCAAAGGGCTCCAAATGCTGAAAGTCAGGGAGTGTGTCGGAAACACTCGTCAGGTCAGGCAGCAGCTGTGGGAGGAAAAACAATTAACACTGGGGGTCCAAATCATTTTCACTGAATTGGGAGAGACAGGAAAATACAGGTTTCAGTAGTAGGGAAGGTGGGGAGAGATGGATGGAAGAAAGGAAACATAGAGTGAGACCAAATGACTTAATGTACAGCATTAATTAGCAGTTAAAGTCAGATTACTCTTCTAAATCTGTGTAATCTGTTTCTATGAGTAAGGTGGTGGGACGTGCCAGGCTATATAAATAATGGTACTTGCTGTAAAGCAGTTTGATGTTGGATCAGTGCGTACGGGCTACACCGCAGCCTACGCCGTAACCCTGATTTTCACTTCTGCGTCACTCTACGCCGTAGCGAGCATATGCCAAAACACTAGTTGGCGGTGGGGTTTCTATGGCACTGTGTTGAGTTTCTTCGTGAGAGACATGGACGAGGAAATGCATTTCAAACATTTTCGCATGCCGGCAGGTCGATTTGACAATTTGGTTCATCTATTTTGCATCAGCCTACAGACATGGCAGAGGAGAAGCAACTGTAAATGTGTAGGAGGAAATGCAATGCCACCAAGCAGACTAATCACAGTTGTTCCGGTCTGCATCGCCGCAACGTGTGAGTAACTTTTCTGGAGAGATGCACGTCACCCTACGGTGTAGGATACAGTGTAGGTACTGCGTAGGGTACGTGTTACCTATGGCGTTGATGCAACGCACAAGTATAAATCAGCCTTTTATAACTCAACAGCTTATCAGAAGCAGGTGGTGTCATATTGTGTTTGCAAGTTCAATATATTAAAATTAATATATGACATGAAGCAGACCTTGCGTCATTTCTATTAAAATATTCATTCAGAAGTTGCTTAGTGCTTATGAAAGTGAATGGAAGGACATGCAATGCAATGCCATAGGCTACCCAATGAAAATTTAACTAGGGCACCAGGTAGTATTGAGTCAGCTGAAGGAAAAGTAAAATGTTCCCTTCATAAATGCAGATCGTTAGAAATTCCATTTATTTCTGGGTCACGATCCTGTCCGTGGGGATAGGTTGAAGGGGAAGTTATGCAATGGCTGGATCCTGAAGATCAGGGGTGGCTGGGGGGTTGGGGGGAGGCAGGAGGAAGCCTGCAATGATTGGTTGGTGTGGATGAATGGTAGGTGATGGGGAGTGATGGTGTTTGAACTGTCTGGACTTTGCAAGCCTGGCTGGTACTTAGGGAAGTCGGAAGGAAGCTCAGTTTTCAGTTACGTTTAAGGGAACCTGCCTGAGTCAGATACCCATTGATAGCCTGGGACAGCCACAGGGAGATCCTCCTTACACAAAGGGGCTTGCACCTGAAGATAAAACGCTCCTATAGGGGTAAGTAGGATTAGTTGGTAATATATTGCAGTATCATTGATAGCATAACTGGAGTACATCATATCCAAGGGATGCAATCATCTTAAAGACTCCATCGTTACACGGAAGCAGTACAGAATAGGAACATTGTTACTTTGAATAGCTAAGCTAATTAAATTCATACTCTCTGCCAGCACGTGGTCCGAGCATCTCCATTCCCTGCATATGCATGTTCTTGAAATAAGATCTCCTTAAATGCCTCTATCATAATACCTACACCAACACCCTTGCCAGCACATTCCAGGCACTCACCATTCTCTATGTAAAAAAAAATTGCCTCACAAATCTCCCCTCACGTTAACTGCATCCCCTCTAGTTGATAGAACCTTGGGAAAAAGATACAAGCATATGAATGCACTCAATAGTCCCCACATCCTACTTCTAATGTGGCCTGCAGCTCAAGTTTCTCTCATATCCTCATACAAAATAGAAAAAGATTGTTTAGCTCTTTTACTCTGGCTGTCAGAGAGAGTACTGATGGTCCAGCTGATGAAATGGCAGTGGTGCCATGTTGAATTTGGAGTAATATCACCAGCCATGATCACTAATAATGTTTTCCATGGTGATCTGGTAGGATTTAGCTCAAGGATGTGGCAGGCAGTGGAACGATGGGGATCTGTGGTGATGTTAACCATGGTGATCCATAGTATTGTTGAATAAGGCTGTCAAGTGTAGCATTCCATACACCATAAGATACAGGGCAGAAATAGATCATTTGACACACCGAGACAACTCTGCCATTCAACCATGTTTGAATTTTTTCAACTCCATTCTCTTATCTTCTCCCTGTAATCCATAATCCCTTTACAATCTCTGCCTTAAATCCACCCAATAACTTGGCTTCTGCCAGTAGTAGTAGGCAGCCTTCGATCCCAGGGGATCATGGGTTTGCGCCTCTGGTGGACTGGGTTGAGCAGTGTCTGCTGGGATTCTGGAGTTCAATGTGGGGGTGACAGTCCTTGCCACACTGTGTACAGTAGAACATTGAGGCAGCTTGGGCACAGAGCTTTCAGCAGGCTCTCTTTTCCTCTGCTTGCTGCATCAGAGGGCTTTTATACCTCAAGAGACCCTTTTTCACCTCCTGCTTCCAGGCACACCTGTCTGAGGCAAGTGAATGCCACATGTTGGTGCTAATACCAAGGGCCTTGAGGTCGCACTTGCAAGTGTCCTTGTAGTGCAGCTGGATTCTTCCTGTTGGCCTCTTTCCAGACTCCAGCTCCCCAAAGCAAAGGTCCTTCAGTATGCGCCCATTAGCCATGCACGAGACGTGGCCTAGCCAGTGCTTACGCCTCTGTTTGAGGAAGGTGATCAGGGAGGTGGTGCTTGCTCTCTTGAGCACTGTGTTGTTGGTAACCTTGTCTTCCCAGATGATACCAAGTTTGCGTCTGAGGCAGTGCATATGGAAAGCGTTGAGTCGCTGCTCTTGTTTTGTGTACAGGGTCTGAGTTTTGCTGGCGTAGAGCAAAGCGCTCAGCACACAGGCTGTGTACACCCGGACTTCGGTGTTCATGGTGAGTCTGTTGTTGGCCCAGACTCCCTTAGTCAGCCTTGAGAAGGTTGTGGCTGCTTTTCCGATGGACTTGTTGATCCCACCTTTGAGTGACTAGTTATCCGATATTGTGGAGCCCAGGTATGCAAACCAGCTCATAGTTGACAACGTTAATGGATAGCTTGTCATCATTGTCTTGCCCATAACCTGTGTCTTCTTCAGGCTGATAGACAGGACGAACTCTCTGCAGGCTTCCACAAAGTGAGTCATGAGATCTTGTAGCTCCTGCTGTGAGTGAGTTGTGACAGCTGCGTCATCGGCAAACAGGAAGTCTCTGAGGAGCCTGATCTGCACTTTGGTCCTCACTCTGAGTCTTGACAGTCTGAAGAGGTTTCCATCTGATCTTGAACAGAGATAAATGCCCTCAGTGGCCTCCCCAGAGGCGGCCTTGAGCAGCACTGAAAAGAAGATGCCAAACAGTGTGGGAGCAAGACACACCCCTGTTTTATCCCGCTGAAGATGTTAAAGGACTCTGGTGTGGAGCGGTCAAACATTATGGTCCCCTTCATGCCATTGTGAAACAATCTGATGATACTGAGCAGGACTGGGGGACAGCCAATCTTGGCAAGGATCTCAAACGGAGGTGATGTAGAGGGGCTTCTGCTGTTCTCTGCACTTTTCTTGCAGTTGCCTGAGGGAGAAGATCACATTGGTGATGGACCGCTTCGCTCTGAACCCACACTGAGACTCGGGATAGACCCTTCTGCGAGCAGCTGGAGCCTCTTCAGGGCGACTCGAGCGAAAGGTTCCCCACAACGCTGAGAAGAGAGATGCTGCGATAGTTGTTGCAGCCGCTCTTGTCACCCTTGTTCTTGCAGAGAGTGATGACGTTTACATCCTTCGTGCATTGGGGTACGCTGCCTCCTCTCCAACACTGGCCGCTCTGGGATGAGGGTGCCCTTGGCATATTTGAGAACCTCAGGAGGGATGCCATCTTTTCCTGGTGCCTTTCCAGAAGAAAGTGCTTCCAGTGCCTCTCTGGAGTTCCTCTGGTGTGGGGGTCGATCATGGTGAGCATAGGTTCAGTGGTATTCAGAGCTTTTTCCGTAATGACAGTCTCTCTGGGATACAGCTCCGAGTAATGTTCTACCCAGCGTTTCATCTGTTGTGTCCTATCCTTGGTGACCCCTCTCACTGATGACTTTAGTGGGGCAGACTTGCTCTGTAAAGGACCAATGGCTTGCTTGATTCCATCATACATTCCTCTGATGTTGCCGGTGTCAGCAGCCTCCTGGATCTGGGAGCAGAGCTGGAGCCAGTAGTCATTGGCACACCGCCTGGCAGCCTGTTGAACTTTGTTCCGGGTAGACCGGAGCACTTGCAGGTTCTTCTCACTCGGAGAGTGTTTGCACGCTGTCAGTGCCTTTCTCTTCTCTTCAATCAGAGCCAACAGCGCTTCAGAATGGGCCTCAAACCAGTCAGCAGACTTGACTGTCTTTTTCCCAAAGGTGGATATCGCAGTGTTGTAGATAGTGTCCCGCAGGTTTTCCCATCTCTTGCTAACATTGGTGTTGGGTGAGCCAGGCAATCTTCCTCCAGGGGTTGCACAGACTCGGCTATCTTTACAGGGCCAGGAGTATTGCTGGTGTCAATGTGTAGCCTCCCCTCCCTTCTGGAATGATGAAGTCTTCTCGGTTGAGGTTTTACTTTGCTGGACACGGGAGTGGTCAGTTTCACAATCTACACTCTGGTGACTGCGCGTCACCTTGACAGTCTGAAGACTGCTGGGTCTTGCCAGGATGAGATCAAGTTGGTGCCAATGTCTGGACCTCAGATGCCTCCATGACATTTTGTGCTGAGGCTTGGTGTTGAAGAAATGTTAGTGACACAGAGGTCATATTGGCAGTGGCTGTTTTCATTCATCTTTCCAGTTCCAAACTGTCCCAAACAGGAGGGCCAGCTGTGGTGGTTGCTGCCAACTCTTGCCTTTAAGTCACCGAGAATGAATAGTGGCTCTTGAGAAGGGACTTCTTTGATGGCAGCATTGAGTTCATCATAGAACTTGACCTTAGCTTCCTGGGTAGAAGTTAATGTAGGCACATAAGCACTGATAATGCTAACTAGGCCCACAGACATTTGAAGCTGAATCCTGAGCAATCTTTCAGTTCCTTCAGTTGGTGGTATGGTGGTGCCAACAAGGCTGCGAAGCCATCGCCGTGCTCCCTGGGCTCTTCTGGTGGCTTTCCATGCCAGATGAAGGAGAGGTTTTCCTCTCAAAGGCTTCTGGAGGAAGAGAGCCTTGTTTCTTGAAGGGTGACGATGTCCATCTGTGGTCTGCTCAGTTCATTGTTGATGGCTGCGGCCTTGCGGGCATTGTTCATAGTACCTATCTTGAGGGCTGGATACTTCTGACATTTCTTCATTTTTGCCAGGTGTGGGGTTATCGATCCACTTGTTAGGGGTTCACTGAGCCCCACGCACCCAGTGGAGCAAGTGGACTGTGGCAAGGCAGCACTCATTTGACTGGGGACTGCCCAGCTTGAGGCAGGTGGTACGTAGCTGTCCAGTGAGGTCCTAGGACCTCCCCCTTTGTTAGAAGCAGCCCCTGTCGCCTCACTCTACGCCAATCGAGTGCAGTGGCTAATCACCGGTAACTGCTGTTTCCCGTGTTGTGTCAACGTTGAGCAGCGATGCTGAAGTGTCCTCTCCAGGGCGCAAACCTGGGTGGGAAGATTTGAAGAGCCATTTGTTGGCTATGTAGCAGGCTCCCCCTTTCCACATCACTGATGTAGTCCAAAAGAAGGGTAAGGGCTGACACAGATTGGCACCTGTGTCATCACAGAGGTTGCCAGAGAGAAGTTGTTAACAACATCAAAATGCCTTAAAAATCTGGCTCCAGATTTCTTCCTGGAGTTTACTCCTAAATCCTTTCCCATGGGTGGGTAAGACCTCAAGGCAGTGGTTTAAAATCAGAGTTCTCTTTCTCCTAAGCGGGCTGCTGTCCTAGGCTGATAGGCCCCACCTGTCCAAAGCAACTGGTTTTGAGGCACCAGTGGTTAACCTTTGCCCTTTCTCTTGTCGGTGGAAACAGTTCCACCAGGCCTAGTAGCTAAGCCACACATGAAGGCCAAGAGTTGGACTTGATTGTCAGAGGCTGGTAGAGCCTCACGCCATTTGGAGCACTTTATAGGCAGTGGGAGCTTATCCCCATGACCACCACCAGCTATGACAACCTTAGGAACCTGGCTTCCAACACCCTCATGACAAGAAATTCCACAGATTAATCAAGCTCTGGCTGAAGAAATTCCCTATCTCAGTTTTAAATGCATAACCCTTTATTCTGACATTATGTTCTCAGATCCTAGACTCTTGCATCTTCTCCATGTCCAATCTTTTCAGATCTTCCAGCATTTGACCACACTGAACATGACCGAAATTGATCATGGGGAAAAGAGTTAGTGTTGGCTATGGCAATGATAAACAGTATTGGAGAGGTTTTGTTTTCCCCATTGCAATTTAAATGTTCTGTTACCAATTTTATCATATAGAGAACCCTGCATGGTAGTCAAATGTAGCACTGACCTTGGTGATAAGAATCCTCGGGTTAGTTGTGCTCATTGTAATTATGATAGCATTGTTCATAATGAGTTTTGTTGTCCTTGGTGATAATGGATAATATTGCCTGTGCTAATCAGCTAGTTTAGTCCCTTGTGATCAAGATTAGAGTTGGACATGATTATGACAAGCACATAGGTCATGATGAGTTTGGGCCCTCGATTGTTCTTGACGATGGTGATTGGGGTAGCATTTACTTTGATGAGCTAGGGCAGAACTGGCCATGCAATCTAAGCATCTATTAGAGATCAAGGATAGCACTGAGCACAGTGGTCAACTCTAATTTTTGCTATTATTGTCAGAGATAATGTTGGCCATGGTCTTCAGGGGTAGAGCTGATCAAAGCGGTCAACCTGTGCGTTGGCCTAGATAATCAGGTGTAACATAAAAAAGATGTTCGGGATATCATTGACTAAGTGTTCAGAGTCATTGTGGTCAGGGATAATGATGATTCAAGTTCTCAGGCACAGAACTGGGCATGGTAATCTGGGCCAGTGTTGGTTAGTGGCAGTCATGAGGATCACTGATTTTCTTTATCACCCATGACGGGAGTCCAGAGTCATCTGCTCTGGTCTGATATGATACCATGAAATCTCAGAGTACACCATCCTACCACACCAGATGGGAAACATGGACTGTTTGATTGGATAATTACTGACCGCCAGCCAAGTGGTTTATTTTCTTCTCACTGATCTTTTTAATTCCTTGGTGATTTTTCTCCCGAGCTGCTTGCTGCAATATCTGAGATTTTAGTCCAAATAAATTAATTAGAGTTCAGTATGTGATTCCTGAAGGCTTTAGGTTAAACTGAGAGGTTGATAGCTCTAAGTATGCAGTTATGTACAATGATAGAAGTACCTGAGTCAAACTAGAATAGCATTGTCTCCCTACTTTGTGTGTTCTTCAATAAACATACTGTCGTACTGCACTATGATGCATGGGGCCATGGGTCTGCAGCAAAGTAAGATGCAGAGAGCTCTAAAATTAGTCAGCTCCATCATGGGCACTGGCCTCCATAATATCCAGGCCGCCTTTAAGGAGCAGCGCCTCAAAAAGGTGCCATCCATCATTAAGGACCCCCATCACCCAGGTCATGCCCTGTTCTCATTGCTACTATCAGGAAGGAGGTACAGAAGCCTAAAAGCACACACTCTAAGATTCAGAAACAGCTTTTCCCCTCTTCCATCTGATTCCTGAATGGACATTGAACCCATGAAAACTACCTCACTACATTTTTTTAATTTTTTATTCTTTTGCACTACTTATTTAACTATTTAATATACAGATCTATATTTATACTTACTGTAATTCACAATTTTTTTCTTTCTATTATCATGCTTTGCATTGCACCCCAACTGCAAAGTTAACAAATATCACAACATAGGCTGGTGATATTAAGCCTGATTCTGATTTTGAAACTTTTACAGGGACTGCAGTCTGAGTTGGTTCAGTCCTTTCACTGATACTCTGGATATGTGGTGGCATCCGTCAGTCTCAAGAGACCATGAATCTGTGCCTGATTACTAGTCTGATGCTTTGTCCACTAGGCCACGCGCCAACACACTCTGGATATACCCTCTGTACAATTCACACTCTGTCTCACATTCTCAGTGTAGCTGTCTGACTGGACTCACCCAGGTTCCTTTATACCAGGCATTCCCAACCTGCAGTCCATGGACCCCTTCTTTAATGGTATTGGTGCATGTCATAAAAAGGTTGGGAACCCTGCTTTATAGGGAATTATATAAAATACACCATTACTTTTCAAGGAGAGAAGTAAACTTGCAAGCTCCTTCTGCGCTTTCCCAGTTTGGAGTATTGTGCGAATGTCTGATTGTCCTGTTACAGACTGGATGTGGGGGCTTTGTAGGGGTTTACCCAGGTGCGTATTAGCTATAAGGAGAGGTTGGACAGACTGGTATTGTTTCCTATGGAGCGTCAGAAACTGAGGGGAGAACTGATATGGCTTATAAGATAATGAGAGGCATAGACATGGGTGGTACGCAAAGTCTTTTTACCAGGTTGGAAATGTCAGAGACGAGTGGACGTAGCTTTAAGGGGATGTATGGTGTAAGATTTTTATTCAGAACGATTGGCACCTGGAACAAACAACCAGGGGAGGAGGTGGAGGCAGAAATGATATCAACATTTCAGGGACAGTTAGATAGGTACAAGAACATGCAGGGACCCGAGGGATATGAATCATATGCAGGCAGATAGATTCAATTTAAATTGCCATTGTAATTGGAACAGACATCATGGGGCAAAGAACCTGTATCTGTGCAGTACTCTTATATATTTTATATTCTCTGTTACTCCAATGTTAGAACTGCACAGATATTTAAAGTCGCTATGACACAGATTTATGGAAACATAACATTCAGTTACAGCCTTGACTTATGGATCAGATGTGGCTGAGTTAGAAGGTATATCATACCTGACCTGCTATTGCCAGTGTCCGATTGATTAATGGTGACCCCTAGTATAATGGTGGTACAATAGCGAAGTGGTTAGCACAACACTTTGCAATACAGACGATGTGGGTTCAGTGGTTTAATTCCTGCTGCTGCCTGTGAGGAGTTTGTACATTCTCCCCGTGACCGTGTGGATTTCCTCTGGCCGTCTGAAGACGTACCAGTTGGTAGGTTAATTGGTCATTGTAAATTGTCCCGTGGTTAGGCTAGCAATTAAATTGGGTGGGTTGCTGGGCAACATGGCCCAAAGAGCCAGAAGGGTCTATTCTACACTGCATCTCAAAAAATAAATTAATTGGTGAAGGCTAAGAGGAATGGGAGTGACTATGAACTTGACCTCCGTGGACAAAACAGTCTAGGTATAAATGTGAGGCTGTATTCGGTCACAGGTTTCAATGAGAATGAAAGATGTCATTTGAGTGCTATTCCTTTCAGAAGTGTAGATTTAGGCAACAAGGAGTTGTTATTCTCCAAGTAAACAAGAATTGAATTTTTCTGACAAGTGTGGTTGAAGATCATGCTAAAGGTAAAGCTTTAGTCTTGCACTATTATTGACATTGTCTGAGGTTCTATGACAGATAAATGTTTCTGCTGCTAACTGAAATCCCTGTGGCAGGTCAAAGGTTGAACTTCCCATTGAGGGGAAAGGGGCCCAATATGGTTACATTCACTCCTCCCAGTTAAGCTGATTTTCAATTGCATAGCATTATTTGTTTTGGTGATGTGAGAAGGAATTTCTAGCTCATGTTTTGAATAGAAAGTATTAAGCAAAAGGGCCTGTTAAAACAATCTTGGATGATTAATGTCTCGATTATGGCTCTTGATTTTCCGAATGGGAGTTACCAGAATCCCACTCTACAATATCTCTTTACAGTTTTCAACGTTGTTCACTGCTCACTCCAAAAAAGCAAACCCTTCTGGGAAATCACAACAATGTTTCTAATCGATTGACCACAGATCATTTTTCTATGTTTTTTTTATTATCTCATGTGCCCTACACAGTTTCAAAGAGTCATCCTCCAAAGGTTCAGGTGTTTAGGTCACATTTAGCTTCGAATGTTTTTCCAGTTTGCCAGGGGGAGAATTAATCAGCAATCATTACCCTGTGTGTTACTATTCTACATAAAGCAGGAATAAACAACAGGAGTTGAAACAATAGAAAAAATTTTGTAGAGCAAAATGGGGCTTGATGCTTACAGGTTCAAACTTCAGTTCAGGATTAAGTTCATAGTTCTGTGCAGCACTGAGAGATCCCAGCACTGCCAGTGATGTGACTGAGCTGTGTGTGAGATCTCAGGGCATTATTTGAAGATCTGGGGAGCTCTACTGTTCTAGGCAATGCTTATTTATGACTAGCATTAGAGTTGAGGCCGATTATCTCTGTGCTATTCCTTGCATTTAGGTATACACAAATTCCCTGGCACACATCTCACACTGCAGAATGGCAAATGCATTTCAAAAGCACTTCATTAACTGAGAAACAGTTAGCCTGTCCCGAGTACATGAAAGCTACCACAGGAAGTGTTGCCGCTCTGCACCACATGTCGCAGGCATGTGGACGTTAATGAGACTCACAGTGGACAGTGATAGCTCGAGGTGTCAGATGAGCTGCTGGCCACTCAGTGCCCCCTGCCACAAAGCAGCATCAAAGACCAAACTTTCAATCATGCCAACAGGATAATGAGGAGACTGAGGCCAATGACCCTAGAACTGCTGCACCGAGCAGATCCTGTTTCTTACAAATGAGGGGCAATTTTCCAACACTACCACAGCCTTCAGACTGGGATCCTGCGTAATTGGTTAGTAATCTGTGGAACCTTTAAAAAAACACTTCAGTTTATTGAAACAAACTGAGCTTTTCAAATGATAAGTGGATTTAATAATTAAGGTTATTGCAATTCAGAAAGGGCAAAAAAATTATTGAATTACTTGAAGTTGTCAGTATTCTTGATGTAGTGTGAGCAATGCCTCTATCATTACTTCCTACGGTGATGGAAACAGTTGACATTAATTGTCTGGTAGAGATGCTTGCTCATATGATGCACAGGCTGCATAGGTATTAAGAAGTGTACCAAATTGCAATAATTAAAAATAGATGTTGCAAGCAGGAAGTCATTGTAATGTTATATCTAGGTTGATTGTGCATTGTTAATGGATAATATTGCTATTAGACTCTGAAATCTTTGTCTCTGTTGCTGAGATTGACCTTGATAGTGAAACGGAGTCATAAGTAATGTGAAACAGCACTGATTTGTTAGACTAACCCTCTAGCTGTTCCCTAACCATTGTTTAGATGGCCAAAGTGGTCAGGTATTTCCAACATCAGTTTTAACATGCAAGCACAAATAGGAGCCAAAATGTGATCAGCAGTATGGATCAAAACTAATCTAATGTTTTGCAACATGTATGAAGTGTTGGAGGAACTCAGCAGGTCAGGCAGCAAATAGGATCAGGCAGATGGTGCCCGGTCTGTTGAGTTACTCCAGCATTTTGTGTGCGTTGCTCAAGATTTCCACCATCTGCAGATTCTCTTGGGTTCAATCTAATTTTTTTATTTCACTTGCATATGTGTAACCCCCCTCTTAGCCCCACCATCAGCTTATTACCTCATCCATGTAAACAAGCCCCCCGAAATGGTCCTCAGGGCTGTGTCAAAAAAGTCCTTTCATCTGCCAAAGATTCAAAGCATGTATGCAGTATACAATCCTGGGATTCATCTTCCCACAGACAGCCACGAAACCAAGAGGAATTATGGAACCCACCGAAAGAAAATAATACCTATCAAACCCCCTTCCCCCTGCATGCAAAAAACCCCCCAAAACACACAAAATAGCAGCAAAAAAAAACAAACAAAAACACAAGCTCAAAAGGCATACACAGTTCAGTTCAGTTTTCGTTATCTGCAGGCTGCCCCAATTCAAAAATTGCGCAAACTAGCAGCAAAAATAGGAGCGACCAGAAAAACTCAAAATACATCATAACCCTGCATTAGAGTCCATAATCCACAAACTGCATCAATTAAATGTTGCTCCGGCACCGTCGTCCAACAGCATCGAGGGTGAAACCAAACACGGGTTGTACGATCACCTTTTGACCCGTATCCAGTCCACAGGAGAGATTCTGAGCTTCCTGCTGCCTCCTTCTATACTGCTCCCACTCAGATCTATCAGCCTGCGGTCTCACACACCTTTACAACAAGGCCAAAAGCAAACCTTAGGAACAACATCTCCTACTTCCATCTTCGTATATTGCAACCTGCTGTTGCATTTGCCAGCTTTAGGGAACCTGCTCTTTATTTCTGTCTGTATCCTAATGGGCCATTTCTGTCAGATATCAAACTGTGATTTTGGCTCAGATTTTCTCTTTCTGTTAGTATAGTCTAGGATACTGGGCTTGTCCCACAGCCCTGTTATTAACAAGACATAAATCAGATACTGAAACATAACCTGATTCTAACAGCCATATGGTCTCCCCCATCAGAGGTATTTCCTCCTCATCTTCTGTGCTGGTCTCTGAAACATTAACCCCGTTTCTCTTTCCACAGATGCTGACTGACCTGCTGAGCATCTTCTGCTTCTTTTCTAGAAAATTATAAATGTTGTTTTGATGGGCCAGAAATTTGGTTAAAAAGATGGATATTGGTGTATAATTTAAAAGAGGGGAGGTAGTTAGGCAGAGAGGTTTAGGAAGGGAATGCCAGAGCTTAGGACCCAGTTGGTTAAACATTCACAGGTGGGCCAGGAGAAATCTTGGAATATGCAAGAGATGGATGGAAAGGGTGCAGAGAATCAAAGGCAGAAGAACAAGAAGAAGTTACTGTGATAGAGAGGCCAAGGCTTGAGAATGAGTTTAAAAGCAAGGATGCTTCATTTAACACGTATTTTAAATAAAACCACAATACGAAAATACTAGAGCAACACCTGTGAACAGCATGTAATAAATTAGCCATGATCAACTTTAATTAGCCTCCGTTGTCTCCAGCCTATGTAGGCACCATGTAGATACTGGACCCTAGCCTCCATAGTATCCAGGACATCGTCATGTAGAGATGACTCAAAAATCTGGAGTCCGTCATTAAGGACTCCCATCACCCAGGTCATTCCTTATTCTTGTTGCTACCACCAGGAAGGAGGTACAGGAACCTGAAGGCGCACACTCAATAATTCAGGAAGAGCTTCTTCCCCTCTGCCATCCAATTTCTGAATGGACATTGAACTCATGAACACTGTCTCACCAATTTTTTGATTTTTACTTTTAGCTCTGCTTGCTTACTTTATTTTGTGTATATATATATACTGTAATTCACAGACTTTCTTTTACTACAGTACTGCATTGTACTGCTGCTGCAAAGACAACAAATTTCATGACATATTGTACGCCAACGATATTAAAGTTGATTCTGATTCAGGGAGTAGTAAAACAGCGGATAGTAATTCACAGATTGTAAGAGTTGGTTTTCTACATCAAAATGTTGTGAAACCAATTACAGTGAAAGCTATTTTGAATCAGTGTTGTGCAATGTCTGTAAGTTAATTAATTGATCTGGTAGTTATGGTGCCTTAAAGGAACATTTTTTATAATATGATAGAATTTGAGATAAAAATTTAAAATTATTTTGTTCAATCTGAAACCAGCTTATAAATATAGATAAAGAAAACTTGAAGTATGACTACTCTATGGATGCCTGGGAAGCTAAATAAAAGACATGGTAACGAATAGGCAATGGCTATCAATTAAATAATTAACATATTGTTTATGAATAATGTTCTGGGAGAAGACAAGAGAATGGAGTTCAGAGGGAAAAGGTATCAGCTATGATTGAACGGCAGGGCAGGCAAGAAGGGCCAAATGGCTTAAATTCTGCTCTTATGGTCTTATAATACCAGGTCAAAGGAAAAGACTGATAATTGAAGAAACTAATACATTTCCACTGTCCCAGGTCAATCCTGAGCTCAATCTGAGTGGAGCTTGCACACTCACCCTGTGACCATTTGGGTTTCCTTCAGGTTGATTCCTTTCTCCCGCACCCCAAACACGAGCAGGTTGGTGGGTTACTTGGCCGCAGTACATTGCCCTTGTAGGTGAGTGTGGGATCTTGTGGGAATGCAGGGTGACTGCATCACAATGGAATTGCTCATTCAACCAGCATAGTTTTGATGTGCCAAAATGACTCCCAGCCATGTTTTAAGAAAATAAGGAAATACGGAAATACTATGGATTGGAAACATTTTGGAACTCAACAGAGGACTGAGGTTTTTAAAAGGGAAGAGGAAACAAATACAAATGAAGATCCAGGGAAGAGATTTAAAAGTTTATAAAAGACTGCAATAGATAAGTGAAAAGGAAAATAACAATTACTGTGGGTCCCTTACAGATAATGACGGGTGAAAAATCAATAAGGAAATATGTTTTCATAAGGGAATGGCAACAATATTGAAGAAGCATCTTTTGTCTGTCTACACAGTAGAAGGTGCAGAAAATATCCTGTTAATCATAGAGAACAAGACTAAAGTAAATAAGGGACTCAATCTTAAATAGCCTTAGTGAAAATTTAATAATGTAAAAATATGAATTGAACAGAAAAGCAATAAATCCCCAAATCCAGATGACCTTTTACAATACTTTGAAGGAGGTGATAACGGCTGTCATCTCCCAAACTCCATAGATTTTAGAATGGTTTCCATGGCAGCAAGGGTAACTCTACCTTTCAAAAAAAGCAGGAGAGGCAAAAATGAGGAACTGTAGCCTGGAATCAGCAGCAGGGAACATGCTGGAATCTGTTGTTAAGGAAGTGGGAACAGGGCACTTGGGAAAATACTAGCAGAATTCCAGCAGAGTCAAAATGAAGTTATGAAACACGCTCGGCAAATCAGTTTGAGTTTTCTGAGTTTGAAGCTCACAGAGAAAAGATTAGGAGGAACTGGTTGACGTGATGTGTTTGGACTTCCAAAAGGATCTTTAATACAACATCATACAGTGAGATTATTAAATAGGATTAAGAAATATGTGATTGAGGGTAATATGTAAACTTGCCTGGAAGATTGGTTAATGGATGGAAAGAGAGGAGTCAGGTATTAAACAAGTTATTTCAGGATTGGGAGGCTGTAACAGGTTCTTTTGGAGTTGGGCTGCTCAGGGATTCAGGATGAGTCCCCTCGTTCATAAATCTTTTTCAAAGACTTGGTTCAGGGAATCAAGTGTTTGGGGGGGGCGGGGGTCCAAGATTTCTGGTGATACAAAGCTGGATACAGGGTGGGCTACAGGATGCATCAATGATTTCCAAACATAGACAGGTGAATGGGCAAGGACTTTGCAGTTAGAATATAATATTTAAAAAGAAGTTGAGGCAAATTTCTTTGGGTATTTTCATTAATGGTGAAAAACTGAAGGTATATAGGAGCAAGGTATATCAGCAAATTGTGTGGTGTCGCAGCAACAATCTCGCACTCATTGTCAATAAGACTGAGGAACTGATTGTGAACTTCAGAAAGGGTAAGACCAGGGAACACACAAAATCCTCATACAGGGATCAGAAGTGGAAAGAGTGAGTAATTTCAAGTTCCTGGGTGAAGTGTCACCACCACCGAGGATCTATCCTGGGCCCAACATATCAATGCAGTTACAGAGAGGGCATGGCAGCAGCTATATTTCATTAGGAGTTTGAGGAGATTTGGTAAGTCACCAAAGACACTCTTTCTACAGACAACATTCTAACTCATTGCATCACTGTCTGGGATGTGGGGCTACTACACAAGATCAAAAGAAGCTGCGGAAAGTTGTGAACTTAAGTCAGCTCCGTCATGGGCACTAGCCTCCCCAGCATCTAGGCGATCTTCAAAAAGGTGGCATTCATCATTAAGGAACCCCACCACCCAGGACATGCCCTCTACTCATCGCAACCATCAGCAAGGAGTTACAGGATTCTGAAGACATATGCTCAACAATTCAGGACCAGCTTCTTCCCCTCTGCAAGTTAATCTACAGAAGCAACAAGTGTTTAGGAGGGGAAACAGTTACTCAGCATTTAATGCAGGAGTACTGGAGCTGAGTGTAAAATTACCATGGCACACTGGTTGGGTTACACCAGCATACCAGAGGAAGCATAGACTTACATAAGAAGTACAATGAGGATTCGATACAATGCTTCTTGGGACAGCAGTTTTATTTTATGAATAGACACTTAGCCCTATGCTTCTGGACTTATAAGGATGAAAAGTGGGATCATTAAACAAATAAAATTCTTAAGAGGATTAACAGGTTATGTGTGGGAATAATGTTGCCCTTGGCTGGAGTATCTAGAGTGGGGGGGGGGGGGTGATGTCAAAATTTAGGAGAGAGATGAAGAGAAATATTTTCAGCGAGATAAGGGCAAGACTTTGGAATTCTTTACCAAGGATTGTTGCGCAGCCTCAGTCATTAATTGTATTCAAGGCACAGACTGACTGGCCGATTGATTGATTAATTAATTTTTAGATACACAGGTTATGCAGATATTAGGTTTGGTGACATAGAAGCTCAGACATGATCTTACTGAATGGTGGAACAAGCTTGAAGGGCTGAATTGCCTGCCCCTACTTCTAGTTTATATGTTCATATGGAGTGAGGGGGCATAAGAGTGGGCCCTTCTGCCCACTGAATCCATACTAGCCATCAAGTGCTTATGTACATCAATCCTATATCAATCTCATTTTTTCTTCCATCCATCCCATCAACTCTCCCACTCACCTACCGGGGCAAATTCACAGTACTCCACGAACCTACCAATCTGTTTATTTTTGGGATGTGGGAAGAAATTAAAGCAGCTGGAAGAGACCCAGGCAATAACTAGAAGAAAGTGAAGACTCCACGTAGAGAGCTCCTGAGGTCAGTATTGAACCCAGTCACTGACACCATCGCCAGGCAGCTGTTCTACTAGCTGTTCCTCTGTTCTAATACAAGCAGTGACTGAAATGTCACTATTTGTTATCCAGAGTATTTTAGGTTTTGGCAAGTACTCGTGAGACATCAGACCAGTCACATTATCCTTGAGATTGTTTTACTGTTTCCTGTTTGTATTTAGGAGTGGATGTTACAAGTTATTGAGAAGGGATATTGTAGCTTCAAGATCAGTGGAACAAAAGCCCTGGAAATGAAAAGGTGTTTTATGAGGATTGCGATTTATTAGGAGCTTCTACAATAGGCATGCAGCTGGGCTCATACTGTTACTACACTTCTCTGTCTAAACAATCCTTGGTCTCAGGTTCAAATGGTACTTAAAATCCAATGAGGCTTTCGCACACATCTCCAAACCATGCCTGCAGAGTATATGCTTGATCTCCAGTGTTTTATGGGAAGAATCAAAGGGGCTGAGGTTTCATTTGCTCGGAGTCTTGGTTAGACCTCACCACAGCACAGTATGGGCAAGCTGTACTTTGTGTCTGCAGAAATCCTTTTGAAGCGTGATCCAGTTAGTCCCATGAAAAATTCTTTCCCCCCAATTCTCTGAAATATTTCTTCTTTTAACTCCTATCTAATTTCCTTTCAAAGGAACCCACACCTTATTAGTCAGCACATTTCAACTTCTAAGCACTCATCACAATAAGAAGGTCTGTTTGTCTTGCTGTTTACTTTAAATTTGTGTCCTTTTGTTATGGTCATTCAAAGTAATTCCTCTTTATTAATGCAATCTCAAAACTGTATATGGCATTAAATACATTCCTCATTTCTCATCTCGCTTTCCTGGTTCCATCGGGAAACCCTAACTTCTCCAGTCTAACCACGTTATTGCAATCCATCCTCACTGGAATCATACTGGTAAATATTTCCTCCCGCTCCAATGCCTTTTTCTCTCTCCTGAAGGTTTGCACCCTGGGCTGCAGAGAATACCACAGCTGCAGTGCATTAGTACTGAGATGGGCTTAGCAATTTGGAGCTATTTGTGAAGTGTATTTGATTACGTAGCTATAGTCTGGCAGAAGTCCAAATATCTTGCCTGTGAGTTACAAGGTTGTGGGTTCAAGGACCACTCCAGAGATTAGAGCAACATTTTTTTCCTTAAGGGTAACAAGGAATATGGAGCAAAGGTGGGAAAACTGAGCGGAGGTATAAATCTTCCATGATCTAATAGCAAAAGAGACCTAGGGGTAGGTGGGGGGGGGGGGGGGAGGTAAGCAAACTGAATGCCCTTCTCCTAGTCCCATGTTCCTGTTGTATAATTCCACAGGATTTCTACCATCATCATAAGAAGGCATACATTTACCTCTTCCACTTAAAGCAAATGAAGAATATATCTTATTCCAATCTCCTCACTAACAAAACTCTTTCCTCTTTGATGAAGCTTTGAGAATTACATTTTCATCACAGCTAAACGCTTCAATTTTTCTCTTGCAGACGGCATTCTGATGTGATAGTTATATGACTTAAAGTTTATTAACATATTTATGCAGTAAGTAAACACTCCCTCTTTCTGCATAATCTTCTTGGTTTCTTCAGGCAACGTCTTGGACAAATTATCTCTAAGAGAACAATAGGCATTTCCTACACATTTTGCTTTCTACCAACTAAACAGTAAGCACTATATAATACTGCAATATCTCAAGTTAATAGTAATTTGACATTTAAGTAGGTCCTTTATGAGCTCTCATGTAGATCTTAAGACCATAAGACATAGGAGCAGAATAGGCCATTCAGCCCACTGAGTCTAAAATGTTTTTAACATTTCATTTAGTCTTTCCCCTCAAAAATGAAGTATTGCTTGGATAATACAATTATCAACATTCAGATGTCTTACAAATTTTGATTTTCTGTGTAAAAATAAGCTTTAAGCAACATAAAAAATAAATTTTGCATATATTAACTCAGGAGTTTCAGCCCAATGAATAGCTGAGAAGTGACAGAAGCTGCGGGATTAAAGCTTGAAATGCAATTTTTCAAACTCTACAGGAACAGCAGCAAGACAGAATAATGTGCTGTTGCAACAGTGTTCCTCATAAAATACTTCATACTGGCTTTCTGAATGAGGTTGTAAATTTATTTACAGATAGTTTCTTACTTCCAGTTTCATGAGACTAGTGAAAGGTGTAATTGGCCTGGGCGAAAAAAAAACTTTCCTTTTCAAAGTTATTCATCAAACACTAATCTTAAATAATCCAGATTCTGTGCAGGAGAGTAATGGGGAAACCCAATGATCCTGCCAAATATTTACTCCTCAATTATTACTGATAAATACAAATGATCTTGTCATGATTGCTGCTTACATCATTTTGTGGGCATACACCAGATGCTGTCTCATATATTACAGCAGTGATCTCCCTTCAAAATGTGCTTCATTAGCTCTGAAGTTCTTTGGAGTGTCCTGGGATTGTTAAAGTCACCACATAAATGTATGTTCTTTCCCTTTTGAAGTTTTTAGCTGCCAGAATACGGAAGATCCCCCCCCCCCCCACCATCTCTCTTGTGTTCTCTCTGAATCACTGGCTGAAACAAGTCTTTGCCCAAATTTCAGAGGAAGCATCATTGCCAGCTGAACGATGGCAAACAGACACCTTGAAACTGCTTGCTCATGCCAAATGATGCAAGCTGCTGGGTATGATTGGGTCAGTTGGTCATAGAAATACACAAATGCAGGGAGGAAGTTATTCAGCCCTTAGCTCTTGTGCTGCTCAGTGAAAATCCCACCCTCCCCTTCCCCTACCTCTCCCATTCCCGCTTTTGGCCCAGTGCTCCGTTATTGGCCTGTTGTCATGAGATCTTACACTCTGTTCTTTCACTCGAGACTGGAAACTAATTATTTACCCAGATATTGAAAACCTTATAAAATATGTGATAGACACTATCACATTATTAATACATTTGGGAACCCCAACTCCCAAAGATACCTCAGAACTAATGTGAAACCTTCCACCAATCACTGAAGGGGCTGGTTTTATAGTATCAATACTCTGTAAAACAAATGGTGTAATGCTCTGTTATTTCCAGGAATGAGCTCCTTCAAGAGTAAATCAGAATTCTTCTCTTACCAACTGAATTTATATAGTTTATGAAGACTTTGGTGCTTTCTCTAAAATCTTTTTAATAGTATTTACCCATTAAACTTGACTGCTTCCTCCCCACTTTGAGAAGTGGAAGTGGATTGATTATTCTTCAGCCTCTTCTGTCAGATGTTATAATACCTCAATTGATCCCAGGTTAAATGTAATTAATGGGTCTTGCGTGCAAAATGCATCATAGAAAAATAAGCCTGCATCTCTGAGAGAAGGGGGTGACAGTAGAACAGAGAGTGAGGGGGAAGTTGAGTGGAGTGCCATATTGTTAGATTTAATGTTCCCTGTAATAAATATTGGCCAATTCAGAAAAAACACACACAAAGTCAATAAAAGGCAAACAATAAAGGAGCGATGCAGTTCCCCGTGGAGTCTTGTTAATCAGTTGACGTGACACACCAGAGACCCTACAATTAAAGCAAGTGAAAGAGAGTGCAGAGCTGCACTTTGAAGGGAGGGAAAACACTGCAGCAAAAGCCCTGAGGCATTGAAAGTTGCCCACAATTCTGGACCAGGCCTGTGCCTGAGCGGGCCTGCACCTGGAAGTTGTTAGCTGTTAGCACTTACGGTTCTGAAAGCTGACTGCACAACCCCCATCCACCCTGCAGCCCCTCAGCCCCTGCTCACAGGCTACATTTCAAGTACACAATGGGAGCATTCTACGGTAGATCAGCAATGCCACCATTCCCAGTTGGTTTGAGAGTTACTACCCTTGCCTCTCCATGCTGCCATCAGCTGCCTCATTTCAGTGGATAAGCCATTTGCTGCATTTAATCAATCCGAGGGCTCTGTAAGATGGTGCGATCACGAGCAAGTAATATGATATGCTGGGGTTGGGCAGGTCATGCTTCCATCTTTCTTATGGTTGTCAGCTCATATATGCAGCCAAAATGCATAACAGGGTGATGGTATTGATACATGGTAACACAGGTATAGCTGCAGGGCTGGAGATGTATGCTGACTCAGGCACGTGTGAAGGCATTTTTGTTATTTTCCTGTCATCCCTTTGAAAGAAGAGTGAGTGCCTCGAGGCGAGCAGAGAGTTTTCTTCACCTGTCCATTGGCAGCTTGTCATAGCCCGGGCAGCATGCGCACTGGCCCCTTCAATTTCTTTTCCTAACAATGGAGCGACGGGATGGTGAAAGGCCGGCAAGCACAAAGAGCCTTTTCTGCATGTATTTATTTCTCGACAGACGGTGCAGAATAGTCCAGTCCTTCCAGCCACGCGGCCCAACAATCCCCAATTTAATCCTAGCCTAATCACGGGACAATTTACAATGGCCAATTAGCCTAGCAACCAGTATGTCTTTGGACTGCAGGAGGAAACCGGAGCACCCAGAGGAAACCCAAGCAGTCACAGGGAGAACATACAAACTCCTTACAGGAATTCCCTACGGGAATTGAACCCGGGAAGCCTGTACTGTAAAGCATTGTGCTAAGCACTACACTACCAGGCTGTCACGTATATAGTTACATGTATAACACAGGGTTCTAAGCTCATGTGTACACCTTTGTCCCCTGAAAATGCGCGTGTGTGTGTGTGTGTGTGTGTGTGTGTGTGTGTGTGTGTGTGTGAAATTCTCCCAGAATTGATAGTTTTACGCTCCTGTTCGTGCTCCTGTCTTCACTCTCTGGGACGGGCACACGTCCTAGCGGTATCCTGGGAGGGTGGGGTGTACACGGACTCTTCAGTATGATCACTCAGAGATTCCCATTGCCAACTGCATTGCTTTCCAGACAAGAGTTACTAGTTTGAATATCAATGCGTGAAGTCATCTGTCCTGTAATTTATACACACTGACAGAGACTGTCCCAGGGTCTGGAATAAAATACTCCAGCGTAAATCTCCTTAAGCCGTCTCTAAATAAGGAATTATACTGTTATGCAGCTGGACTCCTTCAGTGAGGAGGCTTTCTCCTCTGTTGGAATAAAAAAAACTCAATTGTGTTTGCTGCTCGGCAAACACTGTCACTCAGTCCTAGATGCCCGTGATTGGCTGATGGTTCTGTGCCTGCTGGGATGCAAGAATACAAAGCTTTGTAACATCTCTGCAGACAGCCAGTCAGCTAATCAGACGTCAATGGTGAACCGTTCCTTGGGGGTTCTTTTTAAATTCCATTATTGAAGAGGGCTTAGTGTTTTTTTTTATTTTTAAAAAGTCCTTTCAAACATAAAACTTCGTTTCCAACAGAGTTAAACTGGATGGCTTATCAGAGTAATTGCACTCTGAACGTCCTCTTCCACTTTTAACAGGGACCATTGAAGGCTGTGGAAACCTGCCCAGTATTTCCGAACGGGGGCAAGGGAAATGTTTTTTTCCATTAAAGATGACCACTCAATGCCAGCTTGTGAGGACAATGAACAGAGGGGCCAATAAATGCCCAACTTGCCAGGAACACATCCACTCAGCGGCCTCTTTATTAGATACCTCCTGTATCTAATAAAGTGGCCACCCAGGGTATGTTCACAGACTTTAAAAAGGACAATGCAGATGGTGCCAGTCTGGTCCAATTATATGTGTTTAATTGTTGAGAAAGCATAATTTAGTAAGGGGAATATGCTATTGTATCAGGAAGTAATGTGCTTGAAATATCAGAAACATGTTTTGAGCAAAATCAAACACGAGGAAATCTGCAGATGCTGGAAATTCAAACAACAACACACACACACAAAATGCTGCCTAGCCTGCTGTGTTCTACCAGCATTTTGTGTGTGTTGAGCAAAATCAGGCTGGATTGTGTTGCCTTCAGCCCTACTTTCCACAGGAAATTACTATGTGAATTCCTGACCTTCATGTCAGTAGCATGGAAGTACAGATTACACTGGAGGCCAGAGTCAGTCCTTCTGATTTTTGGACTCTGGGATGGAGCTCAGTCGTACTGTACCGAGGGGCTGGATACAGTTCATATCTGGCCCCTCAGCTTTACACCAGCCACCCCATGCGAATCCTGTCGATCTGAAAAGGGCCGTGGACCTAGAAGCAAAAGGTCCTTGAGGTTACAGATGCATATCAAAATCAGAATCATAATCAGATTTAAAATCATTGGCATATGTTGTGAAATTTGTTGCCTTTATGGCACAGTACAATGCTATACGTAATAATAGAAAACAGCTGTGAATTACAGTAAGTATATATAAATAGTTAAATAAGTAGTGCAGAAATAGAAATAGAAAAGTAGTGAGGTAGGATTCATAGGTTCATGTCCATTCAGAAATTGGATGGCAGAGGGGAAAAAGCTGTTTCTGAATTGTTGAGTGTGTGCCTTCAGGCTCCTGTATCTCTCCCCTGACGGTAGCAATGAGAACAAGGCATAAGCTGAGAGTATGGGTCCTTAACGATGGACGTCACCTTTCTGAGGCGTCACTCCTTGAAGATGTCCTGGATACTGCAGAGGCTAGTGCTCATGATGGAAATGACTACATTTACAACTCTCTGAAGCTTACTTCAATTCTGTGCAGTAGACTCCTCCCGTCCTATACCAGACGGTGATGCAGCCAGTCAGAATGTACATCTGTCAAAATTTATGAGTGTCTTTGGTGACATACCAAATCTCCTCAAACTCCTATATGAAATATAGCCACTGTTGTGCCTTCTTAGTAGTTGTATCGACGTGTAGGGTCCAGGTTAAAATATTTGGAGAGGTTGATACTCAGGAACTTGAAATTACAAATAAACGGACCCTTCAGTCTTGTATTCAAGCTTCCCATCTAAGGAAGTCCCATTTGCTTGCATTTTGCCCTTATCGCTCTGAACCTTTCTTCTCCAGGTATTCGTCTAAATATCTTTTAAATGTGGTTAATGTATTTGCCTCAATGACTTCCTCTGCAGCTTATTCCTTGTATTAGAATTACAGAAACATACAAATCCTACAGCACAGTATGGGCCCTTCGGCCCACAATGCTGTGCTGAACATGTACTTAATTTAGAAATTACCTAGGGTTACCCATAGTCCTCTATTTTTCTAAGCTCCATGTACCTATCCAAGAGCCTCTTAAAAGGCCCTATCATATCTGCCTCTACCACCGTCGCCGGCAGCCCATTCCGCACGTTCATCAATCTCTGCGTAAAACCTTACCCTTGACATCTCCTTTGTACTTACTTCCAAGCACCTTCAGACTGTGTCCTCTTGTGTTAGCTATTTCAGCCCTGGGAAGAAGCCTCTGACTATCCACATGATCAATGTCTCTCATCATCTTGTACACCTCTATCAGGTCACCTCTCATCCTATTCTCATACAGCATGACCCCAATCCAGGCGACGTCCTTGTAAGTCTACTCTGCACCCTTTCTATCCTCATCCTTCCTGTAGTGAGGTAACCAGAACTGAGCAAGTACTCCAAGTGGGGTCTGACCAGGGTCATATATAGCTATAACATTACCTCTTGGCTCTTGAACTCAATTCCACGGTTGATGAAGTCCAATACACCGTATGCCTTCTTAACCACAGAGTCAACCTGCACAGCAGCTTTGAATGTCCTGTGGACTCAGACCCCAAGATCCCTCTGATCCTCCACACTTCCAAGAGTCTTACCATTAATACTATATTCTGCCATCATAGTTGACCTACCAAAGTGAACCACCTCACACTTATCTGGGTTGAACTCCATCTGCCACCTCTCAGCCCATTTACATCCTATCAATATCCCTCTGTAACCTCTGACAGCCCTCCACACTATCCACAACACCCCCAACCTTTGTATCAACACCATATTTACTAACCCATCCCTACACTTCCTCATCCAGGTCATTTACAAAAATCATGAAGAGGAGGGGTCCCAAAACAGATCCCTGAGGCACACCACTGATCACCTACCTCCATGCAGAATATGACCCATCAACAACCACTCTTTGCCTTCTGTGGGCAAGCCAATTCTGGATCCACAAAGCAATGTCCCCTTGGATCCTATGCCTCCTTACATTCTCAATAAGCCTTGCATCGGGTACCTTATCAAATGCCTTGCTGAAATCCATATACACTACATCTACTGCTCTACCTCCATCAAAGTTCTTAGTCACATCCCCAAAAAATTCAATCAGTTTCGTAAGGCATGACCTACCTTTGACAAAGACATGCTGACTATACATAATCATATTATGTCTCTCTAAATGTTCATAAATCCTGCCTCTCAGGATCTTTTCCATCAACTTACCAACCACTGAAGACAGACTCACTGGTCTATAATTTCCTGGGCTATCTCTACTCCCTTTCTTGAATAAGGGAACAACATCTGCAACCCTCCAATCCTCCGGAACCTCTCCTATCCACATTGATGATGCAAAGATCATTGCCAGACAATCAGCAGTCTCCTCCCTTGCCTCCCACATCAGTCTGGGGTACATCCTGTCCGGTCCCAGAGACTTATTCAACTTGATGCTTTTCAAAAGCTCCAGCACATCCTCTTTCTTAATGTCTATATGCTCAAGCCTTTCAATCCACTGTAAATCATCCCTACAATTGCCAAAATCCTTTTCCGTAGTGAACACTGAAGCAAAGTATTCATTAAGTACCTCTGCTCTCTCCTCCCGTTCCATACACACTTTTTCACTGTCATGCTTGATTGGTCCTATTCTCTCACGTCTTATCCTTTTGCTTGTCACATACTTGTAAAATGCCTTGGGATTTTCCTTAATCTTGCTTGCCAAGGCCTTCTCGTGGCCCCTTCTGGCTCTCCTAATTTCATTCTTAAGCTCTTTCCTTCTAGCCTTATAATCTTCTAGATCTCTATCATTACCTAGTTTTTTTTAACCTTTTATTAGCTTTTCTCTTCTTCTTGACTAGATTTTCATTATTTTCATAGCATTTGTACATCACGGTTCCTGTACCCTACCATCCTTTCCTTGTCTCATTGGAATGTACCTATGCAGAACACCACGCAAATATCCTTTGAACATTTGCCACATTTCTGCAGTATATCTCCCTGAGGACATCTGTTCCCAATTTATGCTTCCAAGTTTCTGCCTGATTGTTTCATATTTCCCCTCAGTCCAATTAAACACTTTCCTAACTTGTCTGTTCCTATCTTTCTCTAATGCTATAGTAAAGGAGATAGAATTGTGATCACTATCTCCAAAATGCTCTCCCACTGAGAGATCTGACACCTGACCAGGTTCATTTCCCAATACCAGATCAAGTACAGCCTCTTCTCTTGTAGGCTTATCTACATATTGTGTCAGGAAACCTTCCCGAACACACCTAACAAACTCTAGCCCATCTAAGCCCCTTGCTCTAGGGAGATGCCAATCAATATTTTGGAAATTAAAATCTCCCACCACAACATCCCTGCTATTATTACACCTTTCCAGAATCTGTCTCCCTATCTTCTCCTCGATGTCCCTGTTTCTATTGGGTAGTCTATAAAAAACACCCAGTAGAGTTATTGACCCCTTCCTGTTTCTAACTTCCACCCACAGAGACTCAGTAGACAATGCCTCTATGTCTTCCTCTTTTGCTGCAGTCGAGACACTATCTCTGATCAACAGTGCCACGCCTCCTCCACTTTTGCCTCCCTCCCTGTCCTTCCTGAAACATCTAAAGTCTGGCAATCTAAGTAACCATTCCTGCCCCTGAGCCATCCAAGATGGCCTGCAATGGCCACAGCATCATAGCTCCAAGTATTGATCCACGCTTTAAGCTCATCCGCTTTGTTCAAGATGCTTCTTGCGTTAAAATAGACACATCTCAAACTATTGGTCTGAGTGTATCCCTTCGCTATAACTGCCTATCCTCCCTCTCGCACTGTCTTCAAGCATTCTTTGTGAGCCAACTGCCCCTTCCTCTGTCTCTTCAGTTCAGTTCTCACCCCCTAGCAATTCTATTTTAAACTCTCCCCAATAGCCTTAGCAAACCTCCCCGCCAGGACGTTGGTCCCCCTTGGATTCAAGTGCAACCCATCCTTTTTGTGCAGGTCACACCTGTCCCAAAAGAGGCCCCAATGATCCAGAAATCTGTATCCCTCCCCCCATTCCAATCCCTCAGCCACACTTTTATCCTCCACGTCACTCTATTCCTATACTGACTGTCACGTGGCACAGGCTGTAATCCCGAGATTACTACCTTTGAGGTCCTGCTTCTCAACTTCCTTCCTAACTCCCTGTAGTCTGTTTTCAGGACCTCCTCCCTTTTCCTACCTATGTTGCTGTTCATCTTCCCACTTCAGGATATCGTGGATGCAATCAGAAACATCCTGGACCCTCACACTTGGGAGGCAAACTGCCATCCGTGTTTCTTTCCTGCGTCCACAGGATCACCTGTCTGACCTCCTAACTATATAGTCTCTCACTGCTGCCTTCTTCCTTTCCCTACCCTTCTGAGCCACAGGGCCCAGAATCTGTGCCAGAGGTACGGCCACTGTTGTTTCCCCCAGGTAGGTGGTTCCCCTCCCCAACAGTAGTCAAACAGGAGTATATATTACTAAGGGGGGGGGGGGAAACAACCACAGGGGTACTCTCTAATATCTGACTCTTGCCCTTCCCTCTCCTGACTGTTACCCACCTATCTGTCTCTCGAGTCTCCAGTGTGACTACTTGCCTACAGCTCCTTTCTATCACCTCCTCGCTCTCCCTGACCGGGTGAAGGTCAATGAGCGGCATCTCCATTTCCCTAGCCTGGTCCCTAAGGAGCTGCAGCTCGACGCACCTGGTGCAGATGTGATCTCCCGGGATGCTGGGAGTCTCCTGGACATCCCACATCTGACACCCAGTACAGAACAGTGGCCTCACAGACATACTCCCTGTTTCTATTCCTCTCAGGCAGCTTACCTTGCCTCAACCCGTCATCGCCAAAGCCCTACCACTCTGCCTCAGATCACTCCGCCGACGACCACTGTTTTGACGACTGCTCTGCTAGGCAGTGTCTGCTTTTTATGCCTGAACCTTCCCTGCTATCTAACTCACGATTGGTGCTCTGGTTATAGGCACTGATAGGCCACACACAATGAATTAATGCTCTCAAAGTTCCCTTTTTAAATAACCACTGCCGACCTGCGAGGAATCCCTCTTGGTAAAATTCTGTTGATGCCACTGATAGCCCGTGTATTGATCATCCTCTGGGTGAAAAACTTATCTTTTAGATTTCTATTAAATCTTTCCCCTTCCATCTTAAACCTATACCCTCTAATTCTTGTTTCCCAACCCTGGGGAAAAAGACAGTTTTTGGTTCAATATTAATATTCTTAATTTATTTATATCAGTTTTAAGTACTTTTTACTTAATTTGATTAATTTTAATTATTTGCATCTATTTCAAACATTTTCATTTGTCAAAAATTGATCATAGTGGTCTGGATCCCCCACTTGAGGCCTGTTTGCCGCATAGTAATGTGCTGGCTTTAAGCAAAGCAGAGAGTCCTCATTCTCGATTGGACCACCAGGTCCCTGAAAGGTTTGTGTGGCTGTGGGAATGGGGGGGGGGGGGGGGAGTGGCAGTGAAGAGCACAAAGTGCATGGAGCATGATCTGGCCCCTTGTCGCTGGAGCATTCGATGTGGAAGACAACTTAGTATTTTGATTGTCGTTAGTAGATTGCCGGAGAGCTGTGAGTCTCGAAGTGATGGAGTCATGTATTGACAACAACTACAAGAGTAAATTAAAATCCATCCCACCAGCTTCGAAAAAAAAAATCACCTTTTAAAGGTTTTCATTTCCTAAATGGTAGAAAACCATTTCCAGGTTTGTGATTGACAAGAAGAAAATGGTGAACATATAGCTCTCTATTTCTTTGAAGATGTACAATATCAGCAAGAGTACAAAATTGATTTGAGTGATGGATCACAAAACATTGTGGACGTGTGCATTGATGATTTGCAGAGGCTGGTGTTAGCTCACTGTCCCTTTTGACAAACATTATGATTTAGACGGCAGTATAAGACATCTTTTCAAAATTTTCTGCTGAGACAAAATCCAGGAATAGCAGAGAAAAAAATCATTACTGTAAGACATTAGCATGTACTGGCAGACCATCAAATGTAGTACAGACACTCTTGTAGATGTGTTTTAACGTGAAGAAGCGTGAAGAAAGACATTTTCTTTAAGTGATGGAATGATAATGGAAAGTTTCAATCATACTGGTGTCCAAGAAGAAAGTGGTAACCTGCCTCAACGACTATCATCCAGTAGCACTTACATCCACTGTGATGAAGTGCTTTGAGAGGTTGGTGATGAAACATATCAACTCCTGCCTCAGTAGTGACTTGGATCCACTCTAATTTGCCTAATGTCACAGCAGGTCAACAGCAGATGCCATTTTATTGTCTCTTCACTCAACCCTGGAACATCTAGACAGTGAAAACTTCAGGGTGCTTCCATCTGGCAAATGGTACCACAGCGTTAAGGCCAGGGCCAATAGGCTCTGGGACAGCTTCTTTCCCCATTTATTGCTTATCTGACTGTATGTACATGCATTCAAAACAACTATGTATACAATCTTAGTGTTTGGACAATAACCTCCCACATTTCCCCTCCTTATTGGCTTGTACATAGCAACGGATACACAACATAAAGATTTTTACTCCCTCATGTTGTGAGATGAAATACAATTCTGATTCTATTTCTAATTCTTCACTGATTATGGCTCTGCATTCAGCACCATCATCTCCTCAAAACTAATCAATAAACTGTAATACCTAACCTCAATCCCTCCTTGTATAACTGGATTCTTGATTTCCTTGCTCGCAGACTCACAGTTTGGATTGGCAACAACGTCACCTCCACAACTTCCATCAGCACAGGTGGACCACAAAGCTGGGTGCACACTCCCTGTTCTATTCACTTTATACTTATGACTATGATGCACCATCAATAACTCATTCTGAGACGTAAAGGCAAGACATCGGCTTTTATTGACTGGAAGAAGGAACAAGCGGTGGTTGACCACCATACTACATCCTGGAGACTGAGAGGCCGGGCTCAGGCCTTAATCGCCTTTATACAGGGGTCTGTGGGAGGAGCCACAGGAGCAGTCAGCAGGGGGCGTGTCCAGACAGGTATATGTAGTTCACTACAGACTGTAAGGCTAAGTACAGTTTCAATGCCATATTTAAGTTTGTTGACAACACCACTGTTGTTGGCCAACTCAAAGGCGGTGAAGAACCAGCATAAAGAAGGGAGATTTAAATCTGGCTGAATGGTGCCACAACAAGATCCTCCCACTCAATGTCAGCAAAACCAAAGAACTGATTATTTGACTTCAGGAGGAGGAACCGGAGGCCCATGAGCAGGTCTCATCAGGAGATCATAGGTGGAGGGAGGGCCTCAGCAAATTTAAGTCCTTCGTCATTACTGCAATTTTATAAAGCACTGGTGAAGCTTCACTTGGAGTATCGTGAGCAGTTTTGGGCCCCTTATCTTAGAAAGGGTGTGCTGAAGCTGGAGAGGGTTCAAAAGTGGTTCACAAAAATGATTCCAGGATTAAGCAGCTTGGCATATGAAGAGCATTTGAGGGCTCTGGGCCTGTGATCACTAGAATTCAGAAGAATGAGGGATGATTGAAACCTATCGAATGGTGAAAGGCCTTGATAAAATGGGAGAGGAGAGGATGTTTCCTGTGGTGGGAGTGTCTAAGGACACAGCTTCAAAATAGAGGGGTGTTCTTTTAGCACAGAGATGAGGAGGCATTTCTTTAGCTAGACAGTGATGAATCTGTGAAATTCATTGCCACAGTCAGCTTTGGAGCCCAAGTCTTTATGTATATTTAAGACAGAGGTTGATAGGTTCTTGATTGGTCAGGGCTTGAAGTGCTAAGGGAGGAAGGCAGGATACTGTGGCTGAGGTTGAGGAAAAATGGATCAGCCATGATGAAATAGCGGAGAAGACTCAATGGGCCAAATGGCCTAATTCTACTCCTATATCTTATTATCATTTCAGAGGATCGTCCTGGGTCCAGCACATAACTGCCATTACAAAGAAGGCATGCCGGTGCCTCTACTTTCTTAGAAGTTTGCATAGATTTGACATCTCAGTTAAAACTTTGACAAACTTCTATAGATGCATGGTGGAGACTATACTGACTGGCTGCATAACAGCCTACAATGGAAACACGATGTCTTTGAACAGAAAAGCCTACAAGAAGTAGTGGATACAGCCCAGTCTATCATAGGTAAAGTCCTCCCTATCATTGAGCATATTTACATGGAGCACTGTTGCAAGAAAGCAGCATTCACCATCCAGAACCCACAACATCCAGGCCATGCTCTCTTCTTGCTGCTACCCTCAGGAAGGAGGCACAGGAGCCTCAGGTCCCGCACCACCAGGTTCAGGAACAGTTATTGCCCCTCACCTATTAGGCTCTTAAACCTGATGGGATAATTTCACTCAAATTCACTCACCCCCCCACCCCCCCGGACTAAACTGATTCCACAATCTAAGTACTCACCTTCGAGGACTCCACAATCTCATGCTCTTAATATTTATTTATTATAATTAGTGTTTTTTTTTTCTTTTCTGAATTTCCATACATTATTATCTTTTGCCCATTTTTTGGTCCATCGTTGTTGTGTGCAGTTTTTCATTGATTGTATTGTGCTTGTTTGCATTTACTATAAATCTCAGGGTAGTAAATGTGCCAGATATGTACTTTAATAATAAATTTACTTTGAACTTTGAGTAATTATAATTTAAATGACATAATGGTGCAAGTTCATCAAAACATGATTGTGCCTGTACATGAATGATCGATATCTTTGCAAATGACAGCAGAGTTTGAGAAGACTATTAAAATTTTGTGAAAGCTTGTGCTTTATTTATAGAGGCAAAGAGAACAAAGCAACAATGCTCTGTTAAACTATAAAATTCTGGAGAGTCCTCAACTGCAATAATACAGAACCAATAGTACAATACTTACCTTACCAACTCACCCAATCTGTTGATGTAGAAAATCGGAGAATCACCTAAATACATAGTCCCTCTCTCTGTGAAGTACAAAAGTATGGTAGATTTTCAACAGATCAAACCAACATGAAGACAAAAAAGCACTCAATGCAAGTCAGGGAAAAGAGTGAGTAAAAAAGAGAAATGGGACTAATCAAGTATCTGGCACAAACTTCCTCAGTGCTCTGTTATTTCTTGATTCAATAATGTTGAACTATTGTGAGCCAGGAAACGGTAATAATCCCATCTCAGCACACCCCATTAGTATGAAAATAAAGGATGTACAAGATAAATCTGACAAATTAAATTTACATTTTAACAAAAAATAATCTATCAACTTACTTTGAAGCAAAACTAATGCAGTGTGTAATGTAAAGTCCTGCCAAAGTCTTTCAGCTCGAAACATCGACTGTACTTTTTTCCATAGATGCTGCCTGGCCTGCTGCATTCCTCCAGCATTTTGTGTGTGTTGCTCGGATTTCCAGCATCTGCAGATTTCCTCTTGTTTGTCCCGTGTAATAAGTGGTTTCTTTTCTGGCACCTTTCATGGTGTCTTGCACTTTGAAGTTGGAAAACTGCTTTACTATTGTCACAGAGTGCAGTGAAAAGCTCCGTTTTGTACTCCATCGTTACAGATCATTTCATCACAACACCACATTAATCAGAATCAGACTTTAATCGCCAAATACCTGTACACATACAAGGAATTTACTTCCGGCAGATGTTGTCTCTCTGCTCATAACAAATGATAAATATAAATGAAAATATAGATTATACATACAAGTAGTGCAGTACATTTGTTATCAAACTATGTATACTTTATACAACCTTGAGATTCCTCTCCTTCCTTACAGGCAGCCACAAAGCAAAGAAACACAAAAGAATCCACTAAAACAAAAGAAGATTGTCAAGCACCCAATGCAGAGAGAGGAAAAAACACTAATTATGCAAACAACGAAAGTAAGCAAATAATTCAGAACTTAGGTTCCCCTATGTTTGTCCACGGAAGCCTGGTGCTTGCAGGCCGCAGCCTCAGTTCAGTGCAGAGGTGAGTAAGTCTCGCAGAAAAACAAGCTGAAGTTCAGTGCACAGATTAGTAAACCTCACAGAGCAGTGAACTGAACCTGCCCATCCATTGCCACCGGCCCCACACTCTAATCTTTGAAACCTCGTCTGGCACTTAGGTTGTTCAAAACTCGGATTATTCCTTGCTCCCAGACCTAGGCCTTGCTGCTTTGATGCGCTTATGGGCCCGAGCCCTGATGCCTTGATTCAGCACATACCTGCCCTTTCCAATTCAGCTCGGCATTTAAATTGATCAAACCTCAGGCCTTTCCTTGCTCTCGGGGCCAGGCTCCGACTTGACTCTGCTTCGCTTTGGTCCTACTGCATCGAATTACCTCCAGGTCTGCTTCAGCACTGGCCAAACATTGGTCCATGCCCTGCCACCTTGATTCGGCCTTACAAGCATTGCTGCAGCCACCCGGCACCTTCGAGGCTTCAGTTCACACCGCAAACGTCCCAGGTCGTTCAAAAGCTCAACTCCAACAGGCAAGTTACAGGCAGTGATTGTTTACTAGAAGAAGTGTGAATAGTAAAGTATTTAGTTGTTTTCTTTTTTTATTTGCCACCAGCAAGTAGTCACTGGGTTTTATCAGCACCATTTTAAGTAGTAGAAAGGAAAAGCAATTCCAGAATTCAGTTACAGGAAAAGTGCAGTGCAGACAGACATTAAGGCCATTACAAGGTAGATTGTGAGGTCAACAGTCCATATTATTGTACAAGCCCGTTCAATACGTAACAGCAGGTTAGAATCTTTCCTTGAACTTGATGGCTTTATTGATATTAATAATCAACAATGATTTGGCCACGTACATTACTCCCAATTCCTGATATCAAACTCCTGTGGGTGAGCTGTGGAGTCCCTTTTATGGAATAAACTTTGACCATGTAACTCCTTAGCCTTTCTGAAATAGTGTAATAGGTTCTCTTACAATTACTGAAGTAGGCCGACGTGACCTCAGTTGGACATTTAATCCAAAGGACAGTGTCTCTTACACCAAAGCAATTTTTTAAAGCATTCCTGAAGCACTGAACTAGGTTTTATGGGAACTTTAGTTCTTTCCTTCTGACTACAAGATGAGAATTCCAGACAGATGTTGTCAGGAGCGGTCAGGGTATGAAATAGACTGGCGAAGGTTTACTTCTTAACCTCCACTGAAATAAAACTTCTGGATGCTCAATAACTGGATCAATTTGTACGAGTAATGTAAACTTGTTCTGATTTCTTCTGATTGTTCATAGAAAACCACAAACAAAAGAACAATCAAGGACTTTATTTTAATTACTCACAGGATATGGACATTATTAGAAAAGTTATTATTGTTCATCCTTGCTGAGGAAGAACTTGAAGAGTCAACAGTTGCTGCTCCCAGAGCTCCACAAGGACAGACCAGGGAAGGACAGCGGATGCTGTCACAGAGGTCATTACTGAACCAGGTGGGGTTTTACAACATCCCTTCTGTTTGGTTTCTCTGCTTTCCGAGGGTAGCTCTTCTATTTTATTTTAACAACAGATTGATTTAACAATTTGAACTATGGTCATGGTTTGAAAGCCACACCTCCGAATCAATAATACAGAACTAGTCCGGAAACTTAATCACGATTTTACTAGGATATCATCAGATATTCATCAACACGGTAGGCAGTGCTGATCTTAATATACCTAACCAACTACTGTTGGTAAAACAGAGTTGATGTTCTCTTTTAAAAGTGAATTAGTTGGTTAAAAATTTATAAATTGGTCAATTGGTTTACTATTGTTACATGTACTGAGGTAGAGAGAAAAACTTTGCTTTGTATGCATCCTACAGATCATTTCATCACTGCAGTACTTTGAGGTAGTACAAGAAAAAACAACAACAGGATGGAAAAACGGTATACTGTTACAGTTGCTGAGAAAGTGCTCTGCACTGCAGGCAGGCAGTAAAGTGCAAGCCCATAATGAGGTAGATTGTCAGGTCAAGTCAAATCATGTCAAGTTTATTGTCATTTAACTATATGCAAACGAGATGTTTCTCTGGACCAGTATGTAAAGCACAGCAGTATACGTAACAGAAATATAACACACAATAACTTAGGAAAGTAAGAATTAAATCTACAATTGAATTGCGCACAAAGTGCAGAAATTAAATATCGTAGGGTACAGTACAAATGATCTATAATCCACCTTATTGAGCAAAGGGTCCATTCGGTGGGACAGAGTCCATCCTTGAGTCTGTACAGTGGTTTGTACTTTCAGATTTTTATATCTCCTGCTCAATGGGAGGGAGGAGAATAGAGTATGTTTGGGGTGGAAAAGTTGAAGGTTTACCTCTACACATCCCTCTCATACCTTAATGTATTGCTTTTCTTGACAAATCTCAGTGCCTTGGGTTCCTTGCTTTTTTTTTCACATGGAGTATTTAAATACTGGACTTTCTAACAGGAGTTTTACACAATCCCACCTAAACTTCCCATGGAGTGCAGCAGTGGAGCGCCAGCTCTCCACAATTCCTAAGCACTTACACCAGGGCTTCTGCCTGCAGATCCACACCAGTGCCAAAAACTTCATTCATTCTAACGGAAGGGACTCGTTGCCCCAGTAAGTATAAAGTAATTTACACCTTTTAATTAAGCAGATCCATTTTTGCACTTTTCAAAAATGTCTATTATATTTTAATTGATTAATGTTTAGTAGCTTTTTAAGACATTAAGAACCTTTTGGCCCCCCCACAAATACCGCATGACCTGCAGAGTTCCTCTAGCAGAGTGATTGTCACTCCAATTTACTGGTGTGACAGTTCGATCCTTTTCCACATTTGTCTGGTCCAAGCTTTTTCTCTCCTTTACCTCTGAAGATGGTTATGTCCCTTCATTGTGATGTCCAGTGAGACTTTCTTTATGCAGGACCTTTCCCTGAGAACTGCGATGGCTTTTCTGCGGAAGATCATGATGGCTGATCCATCTGAAGTAAATGAGGGTTTAATGACACTTCCAGTTGTTTCTGGGTGTTTCTTTTCTTATTCTAATTTAATATAAACTTATCCTCAGGTTGTGGTGCAGCTGGCAAAGTACTTGGTCCACATGACTTGGGAAGATGGGAAGATCATCATGCAGTCTGTCTGATTTGAAACAATTCATTGCCTTACTCAGCTCCTCAACGGCTATTAGAATCTATACATGAGCATGGAACTACAGTCACATAGAGGCCATAATAAGGCGGATGAGCTTGAAGCTCAGGTGTGAATGGGTAACTATGATGTTCTTGGGATAACGGAGACATGGCTGCAGGGAGATCAGACCTGGGAAATGAATGTACAAGGGTATATGTGTTATCGTAGGGACAGAAATGTGGGCAGAGGGGGTGGGGTGGCCCTGTTGGTGAGGAATGAGATTCTGTCCTTTGCAAGGGGGGACATAGGATCAGGAGAAGTAGAGTCTGTGTGGATAGAACTGAGGAACAGTAAGGGCAAAAGGACCCTAATGGGTGTTGTCTACAGGCCACCAAACAGTAGCATGGATATTTGGCGCAAGTTGAATAGGGAGTTAACACTGGCATGTGGTAAAGGTAATGTCGCAGTAGTTATGGGGGATTTCAACATGCAGGTGAACTGGGAGAATCAGGTTGGTGCTGGACCACAGGATAGGGAGTTTGTAGAGTGCCTACGGGATGCATTCTTGGAACAGCTTGTACAAGAGCCGACCAGGCACAAGACTATTCTGGATTTAGTGCTGTGTAATGAACAGGATTTGATAAGCAATCTTGAAGTAAAGGAGCCATTAGGAGGTAGCGATCATAATATGATAAGTTTTTATCTGCAATTTGAGAAGGATAAGGGCAGCTCGGAGGGGTCAGTGTTGCAGTTGAACAGGGGAAACTATGGAGCCATGAGGGAGGAGCTGGCCAAAGTTGACTGGACGGATATCCTAACAGAAAAGACAGTGGAACAGCAATGGCAGGTATTCTTGGGAATAATGCACAAGGTGCAAAATCAGTTCATTCCCCAGAGAAGGAAGGATTCAAAGGGGCGAAAGGGGCCACAGTGGTTGACAAAGGAAGTCAGAGATTGCATAATGTTAAAAAAAAAGGAAGTATGACAGAGCCAAGGTGAGTGGGAGGACAGATGATTGGGAAGTTTTTAAGGAACAACAGAACTTAACTATAAAGGCAATACGGGGAGAAAAAAATGAGGTACAAATGCAAGCTAGCCAGGAATATAAAGGAGGATAGCAAAAGCTTTTATAGGTATGTGAAGAGAAAGAAGATAGTTAAGAACAATGTAGGGCCCTTGAAGAATGAATTGGGTGAAATTGTTATGGGAAACAGAGAAATGGCAGAAGAATTTAATAAGTACTTTAGATCTGTCTTCACTAGGGAAGACACAAGCAATCTCCCAGATGTATGGATGGGCCAAGGACATAGGGTAACAGAGGAAATGAAACAGATTGACATTAGGAAGGAAACGGTGATGAGAAGACTGATGGGACTGAAGGCTGACAAATCCCCAGGTCCAGATGGTCTGCATCCTAGGGTACTAAAGGAGGTGGCCCTGGAAATTGCGGATGCATTGGTAATCATTTTCCAATGTTCCTTAGATTCAGGATCAGTTCCTGAGGATTGGAGAATGGCTAATGTTATCCCACTTTTTAAGAAAGGAGGGAGGGAGAAAACAGAGAACTATCACCCTGTCAGCCTGACATCGGTGGTGGGGAAGATGCTAGAGTCCATTATTAAAGATGAAATAGTGGCATATCTAGATAGCAGTGATAGGATTGGGCCGAGCCAGCATGGATTTATCAACGGTAAATCATACTTGGCTAATCTGTTGGAGTTTTTCGAGGATGTAACCAGGAAGTTAGACGGGGGAGATCCAGTGGATGTAGTGTACCTCGATTTTCAGAAGGCATTTGATAAGGTCCCACATAGGAGATTGGTGGGTAAAATCAAAGCTCAGGGCACTGGGGGGAAGACATTGACATGGATAGAAAACTGGTTGGCAGATAGAAAGCAAAGGGTAGTGGTGAATGGGTGTTTCTCGGAATGGCAGGTGGTGACTAGTGGGGTGCCACAGGGCTCGGTATTGGGACCATAGGTGTTCACAATTTACGTCAACGATTTAGATGAAGGCATTGAGAATAACATCAGCAAATTTGCTGATGATACTCAGCTGGGTGGCAGTGTGACATGTGATGAGGATGTTAGGAGAATTCAGGATGACTTGGATAGGCTGGGTGAGTGGGCAGATACTTGGCAGATGACGTTTAATGTGAATAAGTCTGAGGTTATCCACTTTGGGAGTAAGAACAGGAAGGCAGATTATTACCTGAACAGTGTAGAGTTAGGTAAGGGAGAAATACAAAGAGATCTTGGAGTCCTTGTTCATCAGTCACTGAAGGTGAATGAGCAAGTGCAGCAGGCAGTGAAGAAAGCTAATGGAATGTTGGCCTTTATTACAAAGGAAATTGAGTACAAGAGCAAGGAAATACTCTTGCATTTGTACAGAGCCCTGGTGAGACCACACCTGGAGTACTGTGTACAGTTTTGGTCTCCAGGGTTAAGGAAGGACATCCTGGCTGTAGAGGAAGTGCAGCGTAGATTCACGAGGTTAATTCCTGGGATGGCTGGACTGTCTTACGCAGAGAGTTTAGAGAGACTGGGCTTGTACACGCTGGAATTGAGAGGGAATCTGATTGAAACATATAAGATTATTAAGGGATTGGACAAGGTGGAGGCAGGAAATATGTTCTAATGCTGGGAGAGTCCAGTACCAGAGGGCATGTTTTGCGAATAAGGGGTAGGTCACTTAGGACAGAGTTAAGGAAAAACTTCTTCTCCCAGAGAGTTGTGGGGGTCTGGAATGCACTGCCTCGGAAGGTAGTGGAGGCCAATTCTCTGGCCGCTTTCAAGAAGGAGCTAGATAGGTATGGAAAGGGGAATCAAGGGATATGGGGACAAGGCAGGAACTGGGTATTGATAGTAGATGATCAGCCATGATCTCAAAATGGCGGTGCAGGCTCGAAGGGCTGAATGGTCTACTTCTGCACCTATTGTCTATTGTCTATAATGGCCAACGATCTCAAAGCCCAGAAACTGGGTTGTGTAGCACCCAACTGGGAGGCTTTCATGTGAAGAATATAAAACAGGGCTGGGCTCTCCTCCAGACTCTAGCGAAGATACACTTTCTCACACGGATCAAGTTCATAACATGTGCGACTAGACTTAGGTAGACAGCCACTTACAGCCTTGGTCATATCCACAGCTTTGAATTATAAACAATGTCTAATCAGAAACAAAAAAATTGGATTGAAATACATAGTTGTGCAATAGGCTTATTTGTTTTGAGGGTGTATAAGCTCAGACCTGCCATAATCTAGTGAAATACTCTGGTTCTGTCAGCTATGTAAGTCTAAGGAAGATGATCTCTGGCCTGCCAAATGCGTGAGATTGAGGTGCAAGCCCACCCCAAAACCCCCGTTTGTGTGGATGCTGTGTGATTCGTTACCCCGTTACATACAAGTACATGAGCTAACAGATAGTACACTGTATACAATTGCTGAATGATTTAGCTTTATAATTCTTGATTTGACTAAAGAAGAGCAAAAAAAGAAAAGGGCCCATTTAAATGAAATCATGTGCTCACAGTGTCCCCTTGGCCGATCCTCCTTCAACCTTCCTGGGCTTCGTTGATTCATGGCTCCGCTCCGGATCGAGTCCTGCGACCTCTTCTCTACGATGTCTTCTCCCTTCATCTCCTGCCGAACCAAAGACCCAGCTCACACCGGCATCAGGCACACAACATGAGAAACACACTCCCTTCATTCCAAAGAACCCATTATCTCTAACCGTAACCCAAACGCTGCATCTACAGAAAGACTATTACATTAGCAGTGAAACCTTTCCCAGGGTGTTACACTAGTTACTTATGATGGTTTCTGTAACATTCGAAAGCAAAAGCATTGACCTGAAACCTTACCTTCTCTCCACACAGATGTTGTCTATTCTAGCATTTTATTTTTCTATTTCATTATTCCCAATGTAAGCAGAAAATACATAAAAAGTTATTAACCTTACAATGTCAAACATTCTGACCCTTGTGTCATCCACTAGATAGATAGATTGATAGCTACTTTATTTACCCCAAAGGAAATTACAGTGTCAGAGTAGCATTACAAGAGCATGAATATACAAATATTAGAAGAGAAGTACGAAAGAATAAAAAAAGAAGTTACTTCAAACAGTCTAACAGGAGGGGGCCATCACTTCCCCACTATTGAGCCTATATTCCCCACTCATTATGGAGCCTAATGGCTAGGGGTAAGAATGACCTCATATAGCACTCTTTGAAGAAGCGCTATTGTCTTGGTCTATTACTAAAAGTGCTCCTCTGTTCAGCCAAGGTGCCATGCAGAGGGTGAGAAACATTGTCCAGAATTGCCAGGATTTTCCATAGGGTCCTCTGTTCTACCTCAGCCTCCAGTGTGTCCAGCTTGGCTGCTATAACAGAGCCAGCCTTTCTAATCAGTTTATTGAGCCTGTTGGCATCGCCCGTGTTGATACCATTGCCCCAGCACACCACCGCATAGGATTGTACTGGCCACAACAGACTGTTAAAACGTGTGAAGGAGAGGCCTGCATACTCCAAAGGACCTCAGTCTCCTCAGGAAGTAGAGACGACTCTGGCCCTTCTTGAACACAGCCTCTGAGTTGGTGCTCCACTCAAGTCTTCATCCAGATGCACCCCCAGATACTTGTAGGCCCTCATCACATCCACCTCCTCACCATCAATAGTAACAGAGCAGTGCAGGCTTAGTCTTCCTAAAGTCCTCCACCAGGGCCCTTTATTCATCCTCCTGTTCTCCCTTTGTACATCCAACTATTGCTGAGTCATCAGAGAACTTCTGCAGATGATGTGACTCAGTGTTGTATCTAAAGTCCGAGCTATACAGGGTAAACAGGAAGGGAGCCAATACAGTCCCCTGTGCTGCTATAGCCATGTCTGACACACAGCTCTGAAGCCGGACATACTGTGGTCTGCCAGTTATGTATTCTTTTATCTGGGATACAATGGAAGTGCCAGCCTGTATTGAACAGAGCTTTTCCCTTGGCAATGAGGCACTTGTGAAATCAAAAAAACATGGTCCTCACAGTGCTGCCCTGCTTATCCAAATGGGACAGGCTCTGTTCAGCAGGGAGATGACACCATCAATGACTCCAATGTGCTCCTGGTAGGCAAACTGCAAGGGATGGAGGGCTGATCTGACCAGCGGTCGAAGGTGAGCCAGGACCAGCCTCTCTAGGGTCTTCATGATGTTTGAGATCAGGGCCACTGGACAGTAGTCATTCAGAACTTTCAAGACTATGCAAGCCATCTGTATACAAGTATACCAGTAAGTAGCCTGTTTAACCTGAAGACACTGAAATCCGGAGCAAAAAAAAATTGCCAGAGGACCTCAGTAGGTCGGGTAGCACCTGTAGTGGGAAACGTACAGATGATCTTTTGGATTAAGACCTTTCAATTGAGGAGAAATATGAGGAGTAGAGGGGAGATAGCTGATATAAAGAAGTGAGGGGTAGAGGTGGGACAAGAGCTGGAAAGTTATTGGTGCATCCAGGTGAAGAGGGGTTGATTGGTTGATGGAATCAGTTTGACCTGTTTAATTAGATCAGGTTATTATGAAGCAGACTGAGGAGGTTCAATGTTCTGTCAATATTTTACTGGTCTATACATAGATCTATAATCACCAGTTTAAGCTAACACTGGTGAAGCCCAGCGACTACTTTCTAGTGGCAAACAAAACAAAGAATGCAATTAAATTCTTTATCAATAACACTCTTTCTCCGCAAACAATGGAAAGGTGCACAAAGGCAAGACTGAGTCAAGGGTCAAAATGTGAGGGTGCGAGGTGAGTTCAAAGCAAAGTCAGGGTGAGCCCAAGCCATGTTTGAGGCAAATTTGGGGCAAGTAGAGCAAAGTCAAAGTGGAGGAGAGGCAGATTCGAGGCCCGTCCACTTAAACCAAGAGCGAAGTTTGAGTGATCGAAGACAGATTTGGAAAGATCGGGATCTTTGGAAAGATCGCCAAAGCGTGTCAGCAGAGTCCAGGCCCAGAGCTTACCAATGCAACAGGGCCTGGGTCCTAGGTGTGAGGAACGACTTGACGTTTGGACGATTTAAACGCCAGGCCAGGAGGATTGAAAAGGCAGGGTGTAGGGACAAGTGGCGAGGGTAGGGCCGGTTCTGCTCACGTCTCTGTGATATTTACTCCGCTCTGCACTGAACTAAGGTTGCTGCTGTAGCCTGTTCCAGCTGCCCTCGGCCTGTGTCTATCAACTCAATTTCATTTTGAATGCTATTTGCTTAATTTTCTCATTTGCACAATTTGTTTCTTTTCCCTTTGCACATTGGGTGTTGGGCAGTTTTTCTTCAATGAGCTCTTTTGCTGTCTGTAAGGAGATAAATCTCAAGACTGTATAATGTACACATACTTTGAGAACAAATGACTTTGAACTTTGTCAACCTGATGTGGTGTGGGCATGGTACTTTTGATATTCCTTGACTTTTACTTCTGTTTTCCAGACCCCGTGTTTTGTTTGTCTTTGGATATAGGTGTTGCTTAACACTCTCCTCGTTTCAAAGCAACAGGGTGCCTGAGGGTCATTAGAAAAAACTTACATTTTTTTTCCATCAGGTTTTATGTCCTCAGAATATCCTCAAGGGCTGCACTGCCAACGATGCATTTCTGAAGTGACAACAAAGCTACAACGTGGCTGACTTGCGCAGTGATAAATTCTTCCAACAACAGTCCATTAATCATCAGATCATTTGCCATTTAGTTGTTCGTTGAATGATAAACATTGACCAGGGCAGCAGGGCTCCTTACCTACATGTTGTGGGACTGTTTACATCTTCCTGAGAGAACAAACAAAGCCTGGGGTTTAAACTCTTACTCACTACCAGTACTGTGCTACACTTAAGTTCTAGGGAAGACTATGTAGTCAATGCAGCCAACACAAGAGGCATTGTGGGAAAGGACCACAGTCTAAGGTGCTGCCACCATTGGAGACTGAGGGGCTGATAGCCTCCATGTAAGAGCCTCCCAAACAATTTGTGGGTATGCTGTTTAAAGCAGAAACTTGAAGTGGCGTTGCAGTCATAGGGTCATAGAGCATAGAAAACAGGCCCTTTGGCCCATTTCATCCATGTTAACAGCTTGTCACACTTGCCTGCATTCGACCCAATGAAGGGTCCATGGCATAAAATCCTTGCTCTAAGTCTTTCCTATCCGTGTACCATTGCTTCTTTGTAAAGTGGAAATATTAGTTTGATAGAAAATTAATGTAAAGAAAGACATGAAAGACATCTTATATTTTCAGTATTAACACACACAAAATGCTGGAGGAATTCAATAGGGCAGGCAGCATCTATGGAGGGAAATAAACTGTACTGGGCCAAGACCCTTTGTCAGGACCTACAGCAATATTTTTCTGAACAAAGTATCGTTTTGAAACTAAAAAAAAAACTTTCAACTCAAAGACAGGGGTGGAGAGTGGGGACTACAGATGCTGGGAGCAATAAACAGGCTGTTGAAGGAACACAACAGATTATGCAGCATCTGTGGAGGCAAAAGGATAGACAACATTTCATCAGAATTATGGCAGGGGTCTGACTGAGAATGTCAACCATTGTTTTAACTCCAAGATGCTGATCCAGTGTCTCCAGCAGCTTGCTTTTGGCTCCAGACTCCAGCAGCCACAGTCTCCTGTCTCAAAGCTGAAAGTAAATTTTATTATGAAAGTATATATATGTCACCACATACAACCTTGAAATTTTTTTTCCTGCGGGCTTACTCAGCAAATCTATAGAACAGTACCTATAACACGACCGATGAAAGATCAGCCAGAGTGCAGAAGCCAACAAACTGTGCAAATGCAAATATAAATAAATAGCTACAAACAACTAGAACATGAGATAAAACATCCTTAAAATGAGATCATTGGTTGTGGGAACATTTCACAGATAAGGAAAGTGAGTGCAGTTATCCCCTTGGATGGTTGGGGGTAGTAACTGTTCTTGAACCTGATGGAGCAAGTCCAGAGAATCCTGTACCTTTTAGCTGATGGCAGCAGTGAGAAAAGACCTTGGTGGTGGTTGAGTTCCTGCTGATGGATGCTGCTTTCATGTTGATGTGCTCAATGGTTGGGAAGGCTTTACCTACTGGGCCAAATCCAATATCTTTTGTAACGTTTTCCTTTCAAAGGCATTGGTATTTCCGTACCAGGCCAGTCAATATACTACACATCTATAGAATCAATGAGATACCAACATTGCTCTCGAAATCCCAACACTTGTAGCCTGAATGCGATGGAGGTATTAAATCAGCAGCTAATATAGCTCACTGTGTTAACTTGGCATTGGAATTGGTTTATTATTAACACGTGTACCAAGATGCAGTGAGATGTTTTCCTTGCAGACTGTTCATTCAGATAATTACACAGCGCAATTTAACAAATTTACACAGGACCAGTGACTTCTAACCCCTACGGCGTGCAAGCGGTCAAGATTCACAATTCCCCTGACACAGACGTTCCCGTTGTGGAACTCAATCCGAGCACTTCGCTACCTGAGTGGGCTGTGAGGGGCTTTGGGAGGACTAGCGGTAAAAAAAAAATTAACAGCGCTTTTTCTAAGTCGTAACATTTCCAGTGACCAAGTCCGGCAGCGGTGACGCCGCGGCCTTACACCAGCCGTCTGAGAGAGAGCTTGCGACGGTGCCTCCACGCCGAGCCAAGAGCGGCTTCTCTGGCGGAAGGAGGGGCTGAAATCAGATACTGACTGAGGTTCCCGCATCCGCTCCGCTGTTACTGAATTGAATCAAGCGGGGGACATTCCCTGCACCCCCCTCCCGCCACAGCAACGTTGCCGGGTCGGAGACACTTTTAGTGTCCTGACTAGGAGAACCTCGGTGGGATTTCAGTGACGCCAGGCAGCCAGTGACAGAATTTAATCCTCCTTCCGAGCTCGTACTTGCTGGTGCTGTCCGGGCGCACCCTACAGAAATAACAGCAAAATATTTAAATCTGTGGCTCCAAATACCCCATACTGATTTAAAAAATCATTTTCTAAAGAGACTGCGAGCTGTATGAAGCTTTGTTAGCGATCCATCGGAGAATGAGGGTGAAGTGGGAAATGCTTTGCAGTGCTGGAGACGGCGAGTGCGCTGATATCTCTGTAAAGCCATGTGACATTTTAGACCCCGCAATGATTAAGGGTATTTAAATATCCCTTGAACACCCATGGCGATTTTTAACTATTTAGGATCAAAGAGAGCCGCGGTATCATTGATTCTGTAATTGAGCTCTGGAGCCGGTTAAAATGTTGCGCCTGCAAACTTGCCTTGTTTTAATGGCGTGTTAATGAAAACTATTATCTTTATTTCAGGGTCGACGTTCTTTCCGCATTGCAAACATCAAACGCCGGTTCTGACAGCATTTGCTGCGCGTGTCAGTTTTAAATGCCCGTGGAAGAGGGACGCCGAGGTGTCGTCTTGGCGGGGGGGGGGCAGTTCGGGGGGCACATGGTCCTCTCGTTGTGTTCGAGGTCTGAGCCTGCTCGGGCTCTTTGTGTTCTGGGCTTCTCCTCCGGTGAGGCAACGAGATCAGCCACTCAGGCAGCACGTGTGGAGGGAGAGAGTTTAAAATACTGTCCCGACCACTGAGTTCCCCCCCACCCCCGCACCTTGTTTCTTTGTTGCTCCATTTCAGCATTTCACGTCTCCATTCCACGAACCCGTGTCGGCCGGGTTTACTGGTTTTCTGGGGTTGGGCGCGCGTTGTTGTGATTCACATGTCCTTGCGCGGAACTGAGCATTGTGTGTGGATCTTGGGCAATGGGTACAGCAAAACTGGCACCCGCTGCCACAGTGACCCACCCTTCGATAAAACAACCTCACCTGCACTGCCAGCTCTGGTACGAGTCGATACTGGGGTGGAATCGAGGTGGGCGGGGGGGGGATTACAAAGGACGAGTGTGAACCCCGTAGATACGCAGGGCAAGGGGGATGGGAGAGAGGTGACAGGCAGCCTGGCAAAAGCGAAGGGAGACTACGAAAACCCGGCAGAGCGGAGCGGAGGGCGAGTCCAGCGGCGCCGCTCGCTGTCAGCTGAAGTGCAGGCGGCAGGTTCAAAGTCGCCCAACGGGTCTTCATTAACCGAGGAGGAAAGAACTGATGTTTTAATATTCTTAATGAACCCAAGCGCATGGTTGAATAGCCCTGCGGCAACGTTAGCTTATTTTCCGTTTGCAAGCCAATAAGGAACTAATACTTGGGGCGCTATGTGATGAATCGCCTGCTACATGTGAAATTGGATAGGCCAGCGTCACGCCCGACTTGCTACAGGGACGTTAAATAAAATGTGTATAACAAAAACGGGTGGCGGGCTTAATCATCTCTCGCCTTTCGTGACCCCAGGATATCCCCTGGTTTTGGAAGCGCAGTCAGGCGCGATGGGTTTGGGAATGAACTACTGTAATGCCGGCTATAGCACAGCAACAACTTTGGAACTCAGTTCAGCGCCGGAGCGGTGGTTTTTCTTTGGGGGGGGGGGGTACAAATACAGGCTACAACGGCAAGCTGTTGCGATTCGGACTTGTTTGATCTTAGTTCTCGCAGATCATGTTTCCCATTTCAATTTAATTTAAATGACAGAATAATGTATCGCTGACCACGGTGTTCCTAAGCTTTAATAAGTATTATGTGATCCCCCCCCCACCATGAGTTTGAAGTTTTAACGCTTTGGCCTAATTCTTCCTGACCGTTTATAGAGATCAGATTTTCATTCAAATGTTGGCAAGTGAAGGGCAAAACTTATCAAAATGTTTGATTTCCAAAACTAGATTCAAAAGATTAAATCCTTTTTTTACACACGTTAGAAACTAATTGACAAGTAAATAAGGCCAAGGGGCCCATGTTCAGGGGTCTGGGACAATGAGCAACTGCCTCCCTGCAGTGACCAGGTTTTTGAACCAGCCTGCACAAACTTAAACCCAACTTCAATAGGGAGCACCATGTACTACCACAGACTTGTCCATAGCTTTCTGTCTGCACTAATGTCTTGCATGAGCTTTGATTTCCCCTGTCTTGTATAAATAAGGTATGCAAAGGCAGTCCTGGAGAAGAGTCTCGGCCTGAAATGTCAACTGTTTATTAATTTCCATAGATGCTGCCTGACCTGCTGAGTTCCTCCAACGTATTGTGTGTGTTGCAAGGTATAATTTACGTTCTGTGTTTACAGAACCTAGGTACCCACGATGCTGTTGCGAGTGAGTTTTTCATTGCACTTGCGAATGTGACAATAAACTTGACTTGGGCTGTTTGCAGCGGCTGGGCATGGTGTGCTGAGAATCTGCCACAGCAGCGTTTTACTGATCCCAGAGTTATGGGCAGGGAAAGAGAAAATAAACATAGGAATGTGCCGGAGGATTAGGAGAACAGGTAGTGATGGTGATCAGGGTGTCAGGAGGAACTGTCTCTTTGGAATCCTGGAATGGGATGGTGAATTCTCTTTGGGGCATTGGAATGGACAGGGATGGAGCAGTAAAATCTGTGGAATATAGAAGCTGCTGGGATAGAAGATGGGTGGTCGCCACCAACTAATGTGTTGCAGGATCAATTGTCCCTTACAGGAGCCACCTATTGCTTCGTCCTCATTGAGACACAATCCGAACTTGACTCCCGATCACTTTGTGTGGCATGAGAGTTGTGTTAAGTGAGAGAAACGGAATGAATCTGTCTGTTTGAGACTGGATACTGATATGGACTATCAGCAGTTGAAATGAAATCATCACCATCCCAAATGTTCTAGGCTGCTCACAGCCTTCTGTTATAGTCAAGCTATGGGATCAATCCCAGTTCCAGGAGGCATGCAGAAGGACGTGGCTGTGCATCCAAGAATGACTGGGCAAAGACAGGGTTTAGGACTGACTATAAGAGTGCTGACTAGCATGAACAGACACAGGTAATTGATTCCCACAATAGACTGATCAGGTACAAGAGATTCTGCAAATCCTGAGCAACACACACAAAATGCTGTAGGAACTCAGCAGGTCCAGCAGCATCTATGGAGGGGAATAGACGGCCAATGTTTTGAGCCAAGACTCATGACTGGTCAGATCCTAGCTGTACAGTCTGCCGCAACTAGTCGTGAATGCTGGTGTACAATTAAACAGTTAAAGGGAGGTAGAGGAGGAAAATCCCCACCCTCATGATGATGGGGCCCAATATGAGCCTGAAAGCATAGCCATGATCTCCTGGAGTGACTGAGTGTTGTATTCCTGCACCTAACTCATAGATTCAGCACAATGTGCCAAGTACATATTCCACCTTGGTTTCCCCCAGAAATCCCCATCATTGCAGAGGCAGGTCTTCAGCCAATCAGGTTCACTCCACGTGATGTCAAGAACCAGCTGAGAGCAGTGACTACGACAGAGGCAACAGGGCTAGTTGCAGTAGTGAAGGCCTGCACACCAGAATCACCTGGAGTCTGGCCAACTGTGCTGGCGTGCACTGGGCCATATGGGAAATTGTCCAAGTATGGCCTGTTCGGACAAAAACAGGGCAAATTATATCTGCTTAATTACAATATAATCAGCAAAGTGATGGAAGCTGTCATTGGCAATCCTCTCACCTACTCACCGATACCCAGTTTGCATTTCACCAGGACCACTTGGCTCTAAACATCATCACACTTTGGTCCAAAATTAGGTAAAGAGCTGACTTCCTGAAGTGAAGTGAGAGTGACTGCCCTGGACATTGGGGGTAATACTTTGGCACTGACTATGTTGGCTTATTGGCGCTCTGGCCTGTGAGCTGAAAAGGAGGATTGAAGCCGCACTCCAGACAGCTTCAGCTGGTATCCCACTTCAGTACTGCGCTCTGGGAGGAGACGTTAAAAGAAGGTTGGTTTTCTCTCTCTTCCACACACTTATGTGCCAATGTTGAAAATGCAAAGTAAGTTTATTATCCCAGTATGTATATGCCACCGTATACTACCCTGCAATTCATTTTCTTGCAGGCATTCACAGTAGAACACAATAGAATCAATGAAAAACTACATAAGAACAGAGAAACAATGTGCAAAAGAGGCAAAACGTACAGACAAAAAATAGGTAAATAAATTATACTGAGTACATGAGATGACAGGTCCTTGAAAGAGAGTCTATAGGTTGTGGGCACAGTCCAGTGTTGGGGTGAGTGAAGTTAGCCTGGTGGTTCACGAGCCTGGTGGTTGAGGGGTAATCACTATTCCTGAACGTGGTGCCACGGGACATATGGCATCTGTACCTCCTTCCTGATGGCAGCAGCGAGAAGAGAGCACGGCCTGGATAGTGGGGCTCCTTGATGGATGCTGCTTTCTTGTTGCTGCATTCCTTGCATCAGTGCCGGGAAGGACTTTGCCTGTGATGGACTGGGCTGTATCACCACTATTATGTTACTACGAGCCTCTGAGGAATTGGCTCCAGTTCATTTGATGATGCTGCCGCTCCAGGGAACTTTTAGCTGATTGATCAAGGAATTCACAGGGACAAAGTGTTGATTCCACAAGATTGCTGATCCTGACTATTTTAGTCACTGCCATTATGCTGGTGAAGAACAAATCAGTGGCTGGGAACTTGTGCACTGAATGCTCAAAAATATTAACTACAGATATCAGAGGTTGATTTATTCCAGTTTTGTGCCCTGATACTCGGTTGTTAACATTCTCTTTTTCCCTTTCCAGGATGAAATATTAATCCCTCAGATAACATCACTGAAGAGAGTGCTTTTCATTTCCTCATTGCCATGCCTGTGTGGGAGTTTGCTGTGAACACATTGGCTGCTGGCTTTCCTCCTGCATTGCAGAACCCATGATTTTTAAAGAAAATGTACTTAATTTTGTGTATCACTTTGTGCTGACTTTGTTAAGTATATCAAATTAAGTCAAACTTTCTGTATTCCTGAAGGTTATCAACAACATTTCATGTTAGCCTGCTGCAGCTGAGAACCATGACTGCAACAGAGACAAAAACCCATAATGAACTGATCTTGGCTACTCTTTAATGGGCAGGAACAACATCATGTTTACCAATAATATTTGCCAATTTCCCATTGCTGATTCTACAATGATTATAATCCAAGTGAGTCAATTAATTCTTGAAATGTACATTCCCAAGTATGTACTGTAGGAATGAAAAGACCTGCATTTGAGGGGCCCCGTAATCTTGCACCAAAAATGAGTCCTGGCTTGCTGTCTGCCCATCAGCATCAAATGCAGCCTGGTATCCATCATGTCAGGGCTGTGTACCTCTTGTATTGCCAGCCTGATGCCTCCTATTGTACAGCTGAAGTACTCTTACTTCTGAAGCAGTAGGGTATTGGTTCACTACTGCCCCACAGCTCAGTATGTTGGCTCTGATGAAGTGCTGAGGGAGTACACCTCTATTGGAGTTATCCTCTTCTGAAAATTATAATAAATCATCTGCTCTTTCAGTTGGACAGAAAGATCCTACAACACTCTTCAGAATAATTCTTGTGGTGTTCTGGCCAAATGGTTATGCTGTAAAATCAGGTGATCTAATGATAGTTATTGCTTACTGGTGATTTTAATAGTGAATATATGTCAAAAGTGCTTAGGGATATTATGAAAAGTACACAAATTGTAAGGTTTGGGATGAGAGTAGAATAGGACAAAGCTACAAAGCATAAGCACCCTGCTGTTCTGTCCACTGTAAAAACCCTCACTTGTTCTTACAGCAACACTTTCCCAGTCATACATAACTTATTAACCACATTCCTTTTGATCTTGTTGAGTGTACTTACAAGCTCACAATTGCAGGGGTGTTTACACTGGGATCTCCTGTCCTTGCAATAACTTGGATGAAGCTAGCTCAAGAAAACTAGATAAGAAGATGTGCATCCGAGGGTCAGACCCATTCATGGGCCTGTTTCAATTAATGGACAGAAGCTCAGGTTTCCTTACAGACTGGGTTCCTCCTTCCTGAAATAGAGCAAATGGAACAGAGAAAAATTTTACCTAATGACTTTGTAAAATAAACAAATACTGTTCATATTAAAATACCACATCTGGTGCACTTCCTGCCTGCAAGCCCTTCTTTCCCCTGTCATGGTTCTGACATCCTTTTCATTATAAATTATTCTCCCCATAGATACATGGGAACGCACCCCTGTAAACAATCAGTAATTACACAATCTTTACACTGACTTGTTACATGACCTTTCCCTACATATAATAATTGATTATTTTTCAGCTGCCATTATAACCAGAATGTTTGATTCTAAAAGAGGCAGTAAGATGTATTTTATAAAGACACGGATTTAGCATTTCTTAATTTACTGAATAAACTGGTTTTTCTTCAATGGGCCAACTAAAATTCAGTTGAAATCTTCAGTAAAAAGCACCTTCTCTTGGTTTTATTGGACCTAAACACTTCAGCATTGCAAATCATTGTGATTTTGGCCATGGGCACTGTCTGAACAGTACAACAGAAGCTCAGGAAAAAAAAACCTTCAGAGCAGTCCTGGGGCCTAAATGGGATAAGTCAGTCTGCCGGGGGCTGTCAATCAAATGAGCAGAGGCCTCAGTGAATCTGGACGACACTGAGGGTAGGATATTTTGGGGCACTGATATACGCAACAATGTTTTAACATGAGAGGCCACAAGTTAGGATATGAGTTAGGGGGGTTCCAAGGAAGAACTTAGCCAGACATAGCTGGAAACTGAAAGGTGCTGAGTGTGTTTTAGAGGCAAATATTTGGACAATATTTAAAAAGTGGAAGTGGTGGAATCAGGTACATTTGAGAAGCATTTAGACAGCCAAGTATACAGGCAAGACACAGAAGAATCTGTGTTTTAATGCAAGGAAATAGGAGTAATGTGGAAGGGCAATAAAGGGTAAACGGTCTTTGTCTATGACTCTATCTAAGCATCCAGGCAAGCATGTGAATTAATAAGGCATGGATGATCAAATACTGTAAATGAGATTATTGATGAGTCCTTGATGGTCAGTATTGTGCTAGATCCAGATGAAGGGTCTCAACCCAAAATATCGACTGACCATTTCCCTCCATAGATGCTGACTGATTCACTGAGTTCCTCCAGCTCCTTTCTGTGTGGCTCCAGGTTTCAGTACCTGCAGTGCCACATATCTACATCTAAACTTACTTTTTTGATTAAAGGTGAATGACCTCATTCAAATAAATGGGACCACACTAGTTGTGCATAAAGATGAGGGTTCGGATATGAAACATATCCATCTAAGCAGTTTATGGAACTTCTCAAGTCAGAAGTGCAAAGCCATCTGACTCCATTATGTGAGCAGCATCTCATCTTTGTGACTGAAATTTTACAAGTGAATAAATAGATTGTGGGGGCACAGCCCTTTTCAGGTTTTCAGCACTGAAGTAAAGAGGATAAAATAGAGGGGCAGGTTAAGTGGCCTTTTGATGACCTTGAAACACTGCAAAGTGCAATACACTCTTCTGAAGTATAGTATTTGCTACTACAGATGAAATGTAATGTGACACTTGGGTTTGTATCTTTGTGGGAAGATCTGATTTTCAGCTGAGATGTTGATTTATGTCCTGCCTAACTGATGAAGTGACATTACTGTTGGGGAATATTTTGGAGTTGTGTCAATATAGCAGATAATTAATTCAAACAAGAACCAGGCTTCAGTTCTTATTGTAAATATAAATAAGTTCAGGAAGATTGCATAGAGGCCTTAATTTTTATTGTAAATTGGAAACAGTATATAGAAGTTTAAAGCACAGGTTGCACCACAGACTAAGAGATTGCATATGCAAGAGCTGAACTTTAAGACAATAGGGTTGTGTTAATTGGTTTGCATCAAACCAAGCAACATGGCAAAGTTATTGGCATCATTGTGAGTTGAGTACTGACCAGACTGATGCTGTCACCTAGCATATCAAACATGTTCACAGATATAGGCAATGAATAGTTTTTGTGTACTTACCATAATTGTGTACTTAGAGATAGCCCCAACAACATTAATTTTGGGTGTCTGGCTCTCTGTTGTCAAAAGGTTTTAGAATATTTGTATTAATTAAAGACATTTGGACCTTCAGAGATGTCTTATCCATTACAATTGCTTGCACCCTGCATCTCAGTGAAATTGTTTGTCAACCCAAAATATTGAAATAAACAATTGCATTGTAACTGTTGAAATTGTATTGAATCACCTACCTTTGATCTCAAAGGTATAAAAATGTGATGTGCCTTTGGGTTTGTGAGCCTCCACCAAGAGTGCCTCCATGAGAATGTCTTGTGTCATGATGAATAAAGACTTCTATATCTCCAGATTCAGTGTGTCTTTGGTGACTTTGATCACAGTCACAACAAATATAACCCCTATGCAGTTCTTTAAAGGGAGCTTGGTCATCCCCACATCTACATCCATCCACAAAGCAAAACCAGGCCTTTTGACCCATTTGGTCTATGCAGACATCTATGCTCCACTCAAGCCTTCTTCAGTCCATCTTCATCTAGTTCCTGCTTCCTAAGCCCCCTCTCCCATAAATACTTAACAGACGTTCCCTTAGTGTTGCACGAAGCGACTGAGGAGAACCCGAGTGTAGGATGCTGGCGTAGATGTGAACATTGAACAACAAACAGGAGGAATCTTGATGTGGAGCTCTGATATGGAGTCTTCACATGGAGATGGGATTTTCATGGAAATTTCTTGAAAGTGGAGTTGAACTTAGAACTAACGGTGCTAAGCGGTTGGGAAATGAAGTTATCACATGGGAATAGACCAACGAACTGGCGACTAGTGGTTGTGACATAAGGGTTCTTATACTGAGTTCGCGTACAGTCCCAACCATTCAACAGATGACACCATTGCCATAACCCTCCACCTGGCCCTAACTCATATGGACAAAAAAGACATGTAGGTTCGAATGCTGTTCATAGACTTCAGTTCAGCATTCAACACAATCATCGCTCAGAAACTGATTGGAAAGCTGAGCCTACTGGGCCTGAACACCTCCCTCTGCAACTGGATCCTAGACTTCCTGACTGGGAGACCTCAGTCAGTCCAGATCAGAAGCAGCATCTCCAAGACCATCACATTGAGCACGGGGGCCCCTCAGGGCTATGTGCTCAGTCCACTGCTGTTCACTCTGCTGACCCATGACTGTGCTGCAATACACAGCTCGAACCACATCAAGTTCACTGATGACACGACCGTGGTGGGTCTCATCAGCAAGAACGATCAGTCAGCTTACAGAAAGGTGGTGCAGTGGTTAATGGACTGGTGCAGAGGAAAGTCCATCTCCCACCCTCCCTCCCATCCTCATCACATTCTACAGAGGTTGTATTGAGAGCATCCTTAGCAGCTGCGTCACTGCCTGGTTTGGAAATTGCACCATCTCTGATCACAAGACCCTGCAGCGGATAGTGAGATCAGCTGAGAAGATCATCGAGGTCTCTCTTCCTGCCATTACAAACACTTACACTGCATGCTGCATCTGCAAACAGCCTTATGAAGGACCCCATGCATCCCTCTTACAAAGTCTTCTTCCTCCTGCCGTCTGGGAAAAGACACCAAAGCATTTGGGCTCTCACTACCAGATTATGTAATCGTTTCTTCCCCCAAACCATCAGACTCCTGAATACCCAGAGCCTGGACTGACACCAAATTACTGCCCTCTATTGTGCCAATTGTCTTGCTTATTGTTTATTGTAATGCCTGCACTGTTTTGTGCACTTTATGCAGTCCTGGGTAGGTCTGTAGTCCAGTGTAGTTTTTTTTTCTGTGTTGTTTTTATGTAGTTCAGTGTAGTTTTTGTACCGTTTCATGTAGCACCATGGTCCTGAAAAACATTGTCTCGTTTTTACTGTGTATTGTGCCAGTAGTTATGGTTGAAATGACAACAAAAAGAGACTTGACTTGACTTGACTGAGTCTTTGATGGAAACCAAGTGTGCCATCATTAAAGAGAATTGGAAGCAATTTTGGAAATTAACTATTAGGACCATGACATAATCAAAGAAAATTAGGAGCAAGATAGGGAATTAACAATCGAGACCATGACATTTAGCTATATCTAAGGCTGCATCCACACTAGACCGGATCATTTTGAAAATGCCGGTTTCGCGTAAAAATGATAGGCATCCATACAATGCATTTTTGAAAATATCTCTATCCACATTGAAACGGAGATTTCGTTGAATGTCCTCCTACTGGGCATGTGCAGGACACATCTACCGAAAACAAGCGTCACGTTTGGTGTCGAATCTCACCATAAACATGCGCATTTGTGTAGTTACAGACTAGAAAAACTTAAATGACGGCAGCTGTTGGCTCTCACGCAGGAGGACTTAAAAGTGAAAGAAAGCAAATACTGGAGCGTACGGAGGCAACTGACAGGGAGTTCACGGACAGTGTGACCCGGCTGACGATGAGCATTGAAAAACGGACTAACTCTGTTGCATTAATTAAGCTCCTTGTTAAATGTATGAATGTTTTAATGTCTGCATCAGTGTTATCTTGTATTTCCATACAATGTTACATTAGGCTGTTACACATCTATTGTCAGAGAAGTACTTGCATAAATAGGTAAACCACCTTCATACAACCAAGGACAGAAAACAGGGCAAAGTGAGTATACTTATTTATTCAGTAAGTTATGGGTCAAAGTATTTGATGAGTATATTTCTAACTCTTCTGGCTTCAGTCTCATTGCCATCTGTTCTGAAATTGTTAGGTTGCGTTCAAGAAAACAATGAAATAACGCGCTGTCGTCTGATGGCGTTTTCAGATATCTCTGGTTACCCCATCCACACTGATCTGCCGAGCAGCGTTTTCAAAAAATACCCACCCTGGAAAGCGTTTCTGAAAAGCTCTGGTTTCGGGCGACGAAAACGTTGTTTTAGTGTGGACGGAGGGTAAAAATGAAAAGGAAAAGCTTCTGTTACAGATTTATCCAGTGTAGTGTGGACATAGCCTAAACTATTTGTTTCAATACTTTTGGTGTCAGGAAGTTCCAAATTTGCACCTTTTATTGAGCAAAAATGGTTTTTCTGAATTTCCCATCGGATTTTAAACAGTGATTATCTCATGTTAATTACACTCTCTAGATTCTGAATTCCTTACAAATGGAAGAGATTCAAAATTTAGGTTATGTAGTTACTGATTGTTAATTAATTAATCATTGACATGATTGTTTCAACAAAACATGTCTGTTTTGTTGAAATACTTCACCAATTTAAAGACCTATGTCATATTCATATAGGACTTCATTCCCTGGAATATAGCAAATTGAGGGTTGACCTGGTAAAGGTATTTATGATCATGGAGAGAGCATAGGCAGAGTGAAAGCACAAGGTCTTTATCCCAGAGAGGGGGTGGTAAAAGCAAAAGGGCTAGGTTTAAGGTCAGAGGCAAGAGATTTAAAAGAAGATATCAGCAGAGGTTTCTTTGCGCAAAGAGTGGTACATGTCTGGATTGAGTTGCTAGAAATAGTGGTTGAGGTGGACACATTAGCAGCCTTTAGAAGCCATCCAGGCAAGTACATGGAGAGGAGAAGTTTAGATGCTATTGGCTGAATGTAGGTAGATTGGTTTAGCTCGCTGGGCAACAAATTCGGTATCGACAAATTGGGCTAAAGTTCCGGCTTCCAAACTGTATGTCATTAATCTATTATTGTGTCTAACTGAAATATGCATATCCTGCACTCAGTGCAGTTGGTCTTCAAACACACTGTACATGTCAGATGTGGATTTGCCCGAAAACAGCTGCTCCCAATTAAACCTCCCTTCCTCCTGCCTAATACTTCTATAATGTGCCCTGATTTAATACTTTCCAGCAAGGTCCATGCTTATTCTTATTCATAACTGTTTTTCTTTAAATTTCTGATATTGAATATTTAGAATTTGTGATATTGCTTCCTGAATGTTTCTCCACGTAAAGGTGGAGAAACTTGGCTAGGATCCTCACTTGGCTAGGATCATTTCCTGATACCAGATCCAGTCTGGCATCTCCTCTCGTTGTACTATCTACATACTGATTTAAAATGCACCTAACACATTCTGAACTGTCTAAACCTCTTGCATTAAGGAGGTCCCATTCTATATTGAGAAAGTTGAGGACACGAATGACAAAACCTTGGGAATAATTTTATTCCCAAATCTGCCTGCATATCTGTTCCTCAATCTCTGGGTGGTTATTGGAGTGTAGGTAGTATAATCCCTCTGGAGTGATTGCGTGTTCATCATTTTTGAGTTCTCCCCTTACAGACTCAGTGGATGAGCCCTCCCAGTTGTGATATTGCCCCCATCCTCCCTCATTTTACAAACAAGAGGAAATCTGCAGATGCTGGAAATCCGGGCAACACACGCAAAATGCTGGAGGAACTCAGCAGGCCAGGCAGCATCTAGGAAAAGAATACTGTTGGCGTTTCAGGCTGAAACCTTCAGAGCCCATGCTGTCCTGCCTGAAACATCAACTGTACTTTTTTCCTAGATGCTGCCTGGCCTGATGAATTCCTCCAGCATTTTGTGCGCCTCCTTCATTTTACGTCCCTATATTTTTCTGAGACATGGATTCTGCACTCCACGCTCCCTGGAGTACAATTCGATAGTAAATATAATAAAAATAAAAATTTAAATTATAAATCATAAATAGAAAATAGAAAAGAGAAAGTAAGGTAGTGCAAAAGAAACTGAGAGACAGGTCCGGATATTTGGAAGGTATGGCCCAGATCCGGGTCCGGATCTGTTCTGCAGTCTTATCACAGTTGGAAAGAAGCTGTTCACAAATCTGGCCGTATGAGTCTTCAAGCTCCTGAACCTTCTCCTGGAGGAAAGAGGGACAAAAAGTGTTTTGGTTGGGTGGGTCATGTCCTTGGTTATCCTGGCAGCACTGCTCCGACAGCGTGTGGTGTAAAGTGAGTCCAAGGATGGAAGATTGGTTTGTGTGATGTGCTGGGCTATGTTCATGATCTTCTGCAGCTTCTTCCGGTCTTGGACAGGACAACTTCCATACCAGGTTGTGATGCACCCTAGAAGAATGCATGTTTAGGGGGCATGTGTTATCGTGAGAGACTGGATAAACTTGTGTTGTTTTCTCTGGAGCATCGGAAGCTAAGGGGAGATCTAATAGACGTTTATAAGATTATGAGAGGTATAGATAGAGTGGACAGAGAGTGTTTCCCAATAACACTATAGATAGTGTTTCCCAGGGTTGAAATCTCAAATACCAGAGGGCATGCATTGAAGGTGAGAGGAGGTAGGTTCCAGGGGGATGTGGAGGGTAAATTTTTTACTCACAGCATTGTGAATGCCTGGAATGCACTGCCTGGTATAGTGGTAGAGGGAAACACATCAGAGGCTTTTAAGAGATGTTTGGATAGGCACATGGATATAAGGTGGGTGGAGGGATATGGACATGGTGTAGGTAAGAGGGATTAGTGTTTGGGTGTTTTTGACTTGCTTTTTACTTTCTTTTTCAATCTTTTTATTAAGTTTCCAATTAACAAACATATCAATATTGATACTGATACATAGAGATCGTGAATATATTAATAACGGTTAACATGTAGAAACATATATTCCAAGTAGCAAATGGAGTCTAACCTTCCAATCTTTTAGTAATTAACCATGAAAAAGACAATTATATAAAAAAGAGAAAAAAAAACCCAAACTAAAACAAACTAAACTAAAAAAAAACAAAGATTTGGCTGCCATATTTCATTGGTTAAAATAATAATTTGTCATTAACTCCGCTCCTCTATACATTAAAAACTTTCTGAAAAAAGGATTCAGAAAGGGTTAACTTACATCATATGGAAATATTGAATAAATGGTTTCCAAGTTTCTTCAAATTTAACCGAGGGGTCCATAGTACTGCTCCTAATTTTTTCCAAATTTAGACAAGCAATTGTTTGGGAAAACAATTGAAATGTGGTAGGTGGGTTGGAATCTTTCCATTTAAACAAAATGGATCTTCTGGCTATTATTTGCTTTATAGCTGGGTAGGCACAGCATTGTGGGCTGAATGGCCTGTTCCTGAATTGCACTCTTCTATCTATCTATCTATCTATCTAACCATAGTAAACTTCCCCATTGAGGACACAGGCTCCTCAGCAATTAAGGTGCACCCTGCCCTCCCTTCCCAGAAAAGGTTCCAATGGTCCAAGAACCTGAAATTCCTTTCTGCCCACGACACCAGCTCCAAAGCCACACATCCATCTGTTCCATATTTCTATCCCTGGCCCGATTAGCACATGGCACAGGGAGTAATCTCGTGATGACTACCTTCAGGGTCCTGCTTTTCAATTTCCATCCCAAAGAAGTGTGGGTTGTTAGGTTAATTGATCAGTGTAAATTGCCCCTAGTGTGTGGAAGAGTGTTAGAATTAGCCAAGAGTTGAGAAGAATGTATGGTAAGTAAAAACATGTGGTTAATGTGAAATTGGTGTAGATGGATCATCAATGGTTGGCATGGATTAGTTGATCTAAATAGCCTTCAGTATTTCCCTATTGTATGATTATATGACTTCCTATGACAATTTTCCTTAATTGTAAACACATTTTATACTTTATCAGATTTTTGTATAACTGTACATTCTTGGGAATACATTTAACCATCATTCAAATAAGTTCAAAGTTCAAAAGTTCTAAGTAAATTTTATTATTAGAATATGCCAGCATATTGACTGGATCTTCTAGGCTTATACTCACTGGAATTTAGAAGATTGAGGGGGGATCTTATTGAAACGTATAAAATTCTAAAGGGATTGGACAGGCTTGATGCAGGAAGATCGTTTCCGATGTTGGGGAAGTCCAGAACGAGGGGTCACAGTTTAAGGACACACAGAGAGTGGTGAGTCTGGGGAATTCTCTGCCACAGGACACAGTTGAGGCCGGTTCATTGGCTATATTTAAGAGGGAGTTAGATATGGCCCTTGTGGTTAAAGGGATCAGGGGGTATGGAAAGAAAGCAGGTTCAGGGTTCTGAGTTGGATGATCAGCCATGATCATACCGAATGGCCTACTCCTGCACCTATTTTCTATGTTTCTATATACAACCCTGAGATTCATTTTCCTGTGGGCATATTCAGCAGATTTGTGGAATAGTAATTACAACAGAATCAATGAAAGATCAATCAGAGTGCAGACAGCAAACTGCAAATGCAAATATAAATATAAATATAAATAAATAGCAAAAAATAATGAGAACATGAAATAATGAGATAGAGTCCTTAAAGTGAGGTATTTATTTATGGGTGTATCTCAATGAATGGGCAAATGAGTGTGGTTATCTCTTTTTATCCAAGAGCCTGATGGTTGAGGGGTAGTAATTGCTCTTGAATCTGGTGGTGTGAATCCTGAGGCTCTTGTACTTTCTACCTGATGGCAACAGCGAGAGAAGAGCATGGCCTGGACAATGACACTCTCTGATGGTGGACGCTGCTTTCCTAAGACACCATTTCATGTAGATGTGCTCAATATTTGGGAGGGCATTACCATATGATGTTCTTTACCCATGATGTATTGGGCCAAATCTGCTAACTTTTATAGGATTTTCCATTCAAAGACTTTGGTTTTTCCATACCAGGCCATGATGCAGCCAGTCCATGCACTCTCCACTTTACATCTATAGAAGTCAGTTAAAGTTTTAGATGTCATGCTGAATCTCCGCGAAGTCCTAGGGAAGTAGAGATGCTACCTTCTTTGCAAAAGTGCTTATGTGCTGGGTCCAGGACAGATCCTATGAAATAGTATCACCCAGGAATTTACAGTTGCTAACCCTCTCCACCTCTAATCTGCTGATCAGGATTGGCTCATGGACCTCTGGTTTCCCTCTCCTGAAGTCTACAATCCATTCCTTGGTCTTACTGACATTGAGTGAGAGGTTGTTGTTATGACACCACTCAGCCTAATTTTCAGTCGTCTTCCTATATGCTGATTCATCACCACCTTTGATTTGGCCCACAACAGTGATGTCATCAGCAAACTTGAATATGGTTAAATTATGTAAAAGTAACCAATGATCTGACAAACAGTGTTTACATAAACATATGATGTTGAAATCTGATTGAGTGTACTGACTGAAATAGGTTGCAAAATTAAGACAAACTGAGGTCCTAAGGCACTTTGAGGAAAAGTTGGACTTAAAGATATATCAGGAAGTCTCAAAGTTTTATTTTTAAGGAACATCTGAAAGAAAGAGAGGAGCCCACAAGAATCAAGTTTCAAACATTAGGTCAGTTGACTAAAATATTAATTCTGTTGAAAGCTCAAAGTAAATTTATGATTAAAATATATAACCATATAACAATTACAGCACGGAAACAGGCCATCTCAGCTCTTTTAGTCCGTGCCGAATGCTTACTCTCACCTAGTCCCACTGACCCCCACTCAGCCCAGAACCCTCCATTCCTTTCCTGTCCATATACCTATCCAATTTTACATTAAATGAGAATATCAAACCTGCCTCTACCACTTCTACCGGAAACTCATTCCACACAGCTACCACTCTCTGAATAAAGAAATTCCCCCTCATGTTACCCCCTAAACTCTTAACTCATGTCCTCTTGTTTGAATCTCCCCTACTCTCAATGGAAAAAGCCTATTCACATCAACTCTATCTATCCCCCGCATAATTTGAAATACCTCTATCAAGTCCCCCCTCAACCTTCTACGCTCCAAAGAATAAAGATCTAACTTGTTCAGCCTTTCTCTGGTACTTAGGTGCTGAAACCCAGGTAACATTCTAGTAAATCTCCTCTCTACTCTCTATATTCTTGACATATTTCCTATAATTTGGTGACCAGAACTGTGCACAATACTCCAAATTTTGGCCTTACTAATGCATTGTACAATTTTACCATTACATCCCAACTCCTATACTCAATGTTCTGATTTATAAAGGCCAGCATACCAAAAGCTTCCTTCACCACCCTATCCACATGAGATTCCACCTTCAGGGAATTATGCACCATTATTCCTAGATCACTCTGTTCTACTGCAATCTTCAATGCCCTACCATTTACCATGTATGTCCTATTTTGATTATTCCTACCAAAATGTAGCACCACACACTTATCAGCATTAAACTCCACCTGCCATCTTTCAGCCCACTCTTCTAACTAGCCTAAATCCTCTGCAAGCTTTGAAAACCTACTTCATTATCCACAACGCCACCTATCTTAGTATCCTCTGCATACTTATTAATCCAATTTACCATCCCATCATCCAGATCATTAATGTATATAACAAACAACATTGGACCCAGTACAGATCCCTGAGGCACACCACTAGTCACCGGCCTCCAACCTGACAAACAGTTATCCACCACTACTCTCTGGCATCTCCCATCCAGCCACTGTTGAATCCATTTTGCTACTTCAATATTAAAGCCTAACAATTGAACCTTCCTAACTAACCTTCCATGCAGAAGCTTGTCAAAGCCCTTACTGAAGTCCCTATAGACAACATCCACTGCTTTACTCTCGTCAACTTTCCTAGTAACCTTTTCAAATAAAATTCAATAAGATTTGTCAAAAGTGACCTTCCACGCACAAATCCATGTTGACTGTTCCTAATCAGACCCTGTCTATCCAGATAATTATATATACCATTTCTAAGAATACTTCCCATTAATTTACCCACCACTGATGTCAAATTTACAGGCCGATAATTGCTGGATTTACTCTTACAACCCTTTTTAAATAAAGAAACAACATGAGCAATACGCCAATCCTCCAGCACCATTTCTAATGACATTTGAAATATTTCTGTCAGAGCCCCTACTATTTCTACACTAACCTCCCTCAAGGTCCTAGGGAATTTCCTGTCAGGATCTGGAAATTTATCCACTTTTATATTCCTTAAAAGCGCCAGTACTTCCTCCTCTTTAATCGTCATAGTTTCCATAACTTCCCCACTTGTTTCCCTTACCTTACACAATTCAATATCCTTCTCATTAGTGAACACTGAAGAAAAGAAATTGCTCAAAATTTCCCCCATTTCTTTTGGCTCTACACATAGCTGTCCACTCTGATTCTCTAAGGGACCAATTTTATCCCTCACTATCCTTTTGCTATTAATATAATTGTAGAAAGCCTCTTGGATTTATTTTCACCTTACTTGCCAAAGCAACCTCATATCATCTTCCAGCTCTTCTAATTTCTTTCTTAAGATTCTTTTTACATTCTTTATATTCCTCAAGTACCTCATTTACTCCATGTTACCTATATTTATTGTAGACATCTCTCTTTTTCCAAACCAAGTTTCCAATATCCCTTGAAAAACTTTTAACCTTTCCTTTCAACCTAACAGGAACATAAAGATTCTGTGCCCTCAAAATTTCATGTTTAAATGACCGCCATTTCTCTATTACATCCTTCCCATAAAACAAATTGTCCCAATCCACTCCTTCTAATTCCTTTCACATCTCCTCAAAGTTAGCCTTTCTCCAATCAGAAATCTCAACCCTGGGTCCAGTCCTATCCTTCTCCATAATTATATTGAAACGAATGGCATTGTGATCAGTGGACCCGAAGTGCTCCCCAACACATACCTCCGTCACCTGACCTATTTCATTCCCTAACAGGAGATCCAACACTGCCTCTTCTCTAGTTGGTACCTCTATGTATTGCTGCAAAAAACTATCCTGCACACATTTTACAAACTCCAAACCATCCAGCCCTTTTACAGTATGGGCTTCCCAGTCTATGTGTGGAAAATTAAAATCTCCCACAATCACAACCCTGTGCTTACTACAAATATCTGCTATCTCCTTACAAATTTGCTCCTCCAATTCTTGCTCCCCATTAGGTGGTCTATAATACACCCCTATAAGTTTTACTACACCTTTCCCAGTCCTCAATTCCACCCAAATAGTCCCCCTAGACAAGCCCTCTAATCTATCCTGCCAGAGCACTGCTGTAATATTTTCTCTGACAAGCAATGCAACACCTCCCCCTCTTGTCCCTCTGATTCTATCACACCTGAAGCAACGAAATCCAGGAATATTTAGTTGCCAATCACACCCCTCCTGCAACCATGTTTCACTAACAGCTACAACATCATATTTCCAGGTGTCAATCCATGCTCTAAGCTCATCCACCTTTCTTACAATGCTCCTAGCATTAAAATAAATGCATTCAAGAATTTCTCCACCTCTTCCTCTCTGTTTATCTCTAACAACGCAACCAACTTTACTATCTTACTTTTCTTCCTTCTCCCATACATCTGTTCCTACACTGGTTCCCCTCCCCCCTTGTATCTATTTTAAATCCACTGGAGCCTCTCTAGCAAACCTACCTGCAAGAATACTTGTCCCCCCTCCAGTTCAGATGTAAACCGTCCCACCGGAACAGGTCCCACCTTCCCTGGAAAACTGTCCAATTATCTATAAATCTGAAGTCCTCCCTCCTGCACCATGTCTTCAGCCACGTGTTGATCTGCACTATCTTACTATTTCTAAACCCATCTGCACGTGGCACTGGTAGCAATCCTGAGATTGCTATCCTGGAGGTCCTGTCCTTTAACTTGGCACCTAGCTCCCTAAACTCACCTTTCAGGACCTCCTCACTCTTCCTACCCACGTCATTGGTCCCTACATGGACCACAACATCAGGCTGCTCACCCTCCCTCTTGAGAATACTGAGAACTCGATCCGAGATATCGCGGACCCTGGCACCAGTGAGACAACAGACCATCTGGGATTCTCGATCTCTTCCACAGGACCTCTTATCTGTCCCCCTACCTATGGAATCCCTTATTACTACTGCTCTCCTCTTTTCCCTCCTTTCCTTCTGAGCTGAGGGTCCAGTTTCGGTGCCAGAGATGCAACCACTGTAATTTGTCCCTGGTGGGTCGTCCCCATCAACAGAATCCAAAACGGTTTACTTATTATTGTTGGGAATGGCCACAGGGGTGCTCTGCTCATTCTGTCTATTCCCCTTCCCTCTCCTGACAGTAACCCAGCTACCTGTCTTCTGACTCCTAGGGGTGACTATCTCCCTGAAACGCTTGTCTATTTCTGCCTCTGCCTCCTGAATGATCCGAAGTTCATCCAGATCCAGCTCCAGTTCCCTAACAGGGTTTGTCAGGAGCTGCAGCTGGACGCACCTTTTACAGGTGCAGTCATCAGGGACAATTGTGCTTGCCCTGACTTCCCACATACTGCAAACAGAGCCCTCGACTGCCCTAACTGCTGCACATATGTAAAGTACATATAATTACATTATATGTACTTTATTATAAAGTACATTATAAATTTATAATTAAAGTACATATATGTTGACATATATGACAACCCTGAGATTGATTTTTCTTTTCGGCATTCACAGGAAATACTAAAAGCACATTAGAATCAACAAAAGACTGATTCCAACAGGACAGACAAACAATCAATGTGCAAAAGAAAACAAACTGCAAATATCCAAAAGAACAAAAAGAAATAATAATAATAACAACAACAACATTAATAATAATAATAATAACAACAACAAAAACAACAACAATAATAATAATAAAATAAGCAATACTTATTGAGAACATGAGATGAAGAGACTTTGAAAGTGGTTGTGGGAACAGTTCAGTGATCGGGGAAGTGAAGTTGAGTGAAGTTGTCCCTTTAGTTCCAAAGCTTGATGGCTAAAGGCAATAACTGTATCTGAACCTGGTGCCATGGGACCGAGGCTCCTGTACCTTCTTCCTGATCATAGCAGAGAGAAGAGAGTATGACCTGCAGGATGCAATGGCGCTCTATGTAGATTTGCTCAATAGTTGGGAGGGCTTTACCCATGATGGACTGGAACATATCCACAGCCTTTTGTAGGCTTTACCATTAAAGGGCATTAGTGTTTCCATACCAGGCCATGATGCAACCAGTCAATATACTCTCCACCACACATCTATTGAAGTTTGTCAAAATTTTAGATGACATGCTGAATCTTCACAAAATTGTAAGAAATAGTGACACTGCTTTCTTTGTAATGGCACTTACGTGTTGGACCCAGGACAGATCCTCTGAAATGATAATATCAAGAAAATTAAAGTTGTTGACACTCTCCATGATTGATCATTGGATGAGAACTGGTTTATGGACCTCCAGCGTTCTCCTATATGTAGATTCATCACCATCTTTGATTTGGCCAACAACAGTGGTGTCATCAGCAAATTCAAGTATGACATTTAGAGTTGAGTTTAGCCTCAGAATTATAAATGTAAAGTGAGTAGAGTAGGGGCTAAACACACAGCTTTGAGGTGCGCTGATGCTGATAGAGATCATGAAGGAGATATTGTTGCCAATCCGAACTGACTGGGTTTGCAAGTGAGAAAATTAAGGACCCAGTTGCACAAGGAGGCAATGAGGCCGAGGTCTTGAAGCTTATTGATTAATTTTGAAGAGAAGATAGTATTGAATGCTGAGCTGTAGTCAATGCAGAGTATCCTGATTTATTCATTTTCACTGTTGAGATGTTCCAGACAGAAGAGCCAATGAAATGACATCTGCTGTTGACCTATTGTGATGGTAAGCAAATTGGAGTGGATCCAAGTCTCTTCTCAGGCAACAGTTGATATGCTTCATCACCAATCTGTCAAAGCACATCATCACCGTGGATATAGGTGCTACTGGACAATAGTCATAGAGGCACATTACCATGTTCTTCTTAGGCATTGATACCTCAGACAGTCAAAGCATAAAAGGCATTGAGTTCATCTTGAGTGAAAGCTTGTTACCACCTATGTCACTTAGTTGTGACATAGTTGAAGTGACAGCATTCAAGCTCTGCCACAGCTGTCAAGCAGCCTTCAGTGATTCAAATTTGGCCTGGAATTGCCACTTCACATATGAGATGGCTTTCTGGAGATCGTACCTGGATCTTTTGTATCTTACTTGGTCTCCAGACCTGAATGCCACTGATTGGGTCTTCAGCAGATTGTGGATTTCATGGTTTATCCAGGGCTTCTGGTTGGAGAAGAATGCAAATGATATTATGGGGACACAGTTGTCTATAATTGTTTTTGTAAGAAATATGGTGTATTGAACTTTGATGAGGCCTTGAACCTGGCCCAATCCACCAACTCGAAGCAATCCCAAATCTACTCTACTCCTCCAGCACCACCTCTTTGTTGTTCTTATCCCTTTAGCCACTGCCCTTACACAAGTAGGAGGAAGACAGCCAAGTGATCAGATTTTGTAGTATAGCAGCAGTCAAGTGTATTGGGACCCTCATTCTGCAGGTAATATGTCGATGGTTATTTTGCAGAAATTTCTGCAAGCAAGCCTGACTGAAGTTCTAGTCAATGATTTGAAAGGCATTGGGTCGCCTGTTTCTTGTTTGGCGATGGCAACATTCAATACATTGAGTGCCTATTTAATATCGGTCTTTGGCAGGTTGTGAACTGCAGTCAGGATCACAGAGGAGGACTGTCTTGGTAAGTAGAGCAGTCGGCACTTAATCATTAGATGTCTCAGGTTGGGTGCAACGAGACTGTTGTGTCTGAGCACCACAAAGAGTTTATCATGAAACACAGCCTACCCACCAAGTTTTGCCTTCTCCAAATCTAGTCCATCCTGTACGTAGTCATATGAACAAAGTCACCAGAAAGACACTAAAGCTAGTGGACACTGAGAGGTTTTATTCAACAAAATGAGACACTATTGGAGGAAGAGGCCCATTGCCCCAATATTACATGTTTTTATATGCTAAAGATCAAAGGTAACAGCAGAACAATTCTATCTTTACATTGTACTACAATCCTTCTTTTCCTTTGAATTACATATAGTTTCACACCTTCTTTGTACTCAAAATGATTATTAATCAGCATTGTCTGGTTTGATATCAACTCCAGTTCACAGCCCCAGGAAAAATACTGTTCAGGGTTGCATTTTAAATTCCATCTGCAATCCACATTCAAATCTGAAGGATGGCTGATGTAGAATATACTCTATCAGTTCCTCCTCTTGGCCCTCCTGGACAAAAATAAATTTGTTCTGGGAAAGGCCAAACTTTAAGGTGGATCTAATCAAGCAGGGCAGAAGAAAAAGCCCTGTACTTCGGAACCCCTTCCCAATTTACCTATCATGTGCATCGACATCTATGCTATCATCTCCAGTGGCTACTGACAAGACTACAAGCAGAGATTGTTCCAGAAATTTGACCAGGTCTTTAAAATGCAGTTACATCATTCGTACGCCTGCTTCCCTGTTGGCCAGTTGCAGTTTAATCACATTCTTTATCTTCATCCCTTCATGTATTCTTACTAAATTGGCAGTTGTAGTTTTTTCCTGTACGCTTGTAGTTTGTATTGCGTCTTGTTTTCCTGCTGTCCTCTTTGCACTGATTTTTGCCCACTCATTCCCTTTCCGCTCCTCATTATCCCCATTCTGGTGAACCATTGTTTTAATCACTGCTACCTCCTCAGGCAGCTGCACCACTTCTGACAGCTCCTGATTCTGCTTAGCCCTTGCCCTTGGGACCTCCTGACATGATCTCCACACATTGCCCCGTCTCTCTCCCCTGCTTAAGGCTGCTGCCTCTCTATGAGGCCATGTTAGCTGCATTCTGGGTCACGTGTGTTCACTGTACCTGTCCTGCTCATGTTAGTTCTCCTTTTCCTGAGTCTGCCTTACTCAGGCTAAGTCCACACTAGACCGGATAATTTTGAAAACGTCGGTTTCGTGTAAAAACGGTAGGCATCCACACTAGCTATTTTTAAAAATATCTCTGTCCACATTAAAATGGATATTTCGGCAAATCTCCTCCTACTGCACATGCACAGGATACATCTACCGAAAACAAGCAACAGGTTTGGTGTCGAATCTCGCCGTGAAAGACTTGGTGTGCGTTTGTTCAGTTACAGACTGGAAAAACTTAAACAACGGACAGCTGTTGGCTCTCACACAGGAGGACTTAAAACTTAAAAAAACAAACACTGGAGCGTACGGAGGCAACCGACAGGGAATTCATGGACAGTATGGTGTGGCTGATGACGAACATTGAAAAACTGATGAACTCTGTTGCATTAATAAAGCACCTTGTTAAATGTATAAAACATGTCTGCATCAGTGTTATCTTGTATTTCCATACAATATTACATTAGGTTGTTACACATCTATTGACAGAGAAGTACTTGCATAAATAGGTAAAACACCTTCATACGAGCAAGGACACAAAACAGGGCAACATGAGTATACTTATTTATTCAGTAAGTTATGGGCCAAAGTATTTGGTGAGTACATTTCTAACTCTTCTGGCTTCAGTCTCGTTGCCGTCTGTTCTGAAATTGTTAGTTTGCGTTCAAGAAAACAATGAAATGGTGTGCTGCCGTCACCATCCGTTCTGGCACGTCAAGACAGAGTTTTTAGATTTCTCTGGTTACCCCATCCACACTGCTTCAGCCAATCCGGTGTTTTCAAATTTACACACTCTGGAGAGCGTTTCTGAAAATCTCAGTTTTTGGGGGACGAAAACACTGTTTTAGTGTGGACGAAGGGTAAAAACGAAGAGAGAAGCTTCAGTTATGGATTTATCTGGTGTGGTGTGGACATAGCCTCAGTGTGCCTATCCCCAGCATAGTACTTTCATTGTTTGGGCACACACAAAAATCTACAGGTAGCTGCACTCCCTCAATATCAAGTACCTAGGGCTGACTTCTCTCCACTCTCATTGTTTCACTTTCTGCACCGGTAATGTAAATCAGCTCTCCAGTTGTGGGCAAGAGTAGTTCAGTTACTGACACTGATGATCCTGTGTTCACTAACATCTCACATTGCTGGCCCCCTAATAAACCTCTTGTGTACATCTGCAGATGGCCACCACTGGCAATAGAGGTTGCTTTCAGACATTTGTCTGACCTCACCAGCTCTATAATCAGGTCAGCAGTCAAATCAGAAAGAAAGGGATTCAGTAGATTCTGCTTGCTTTGGTGAATGGTTTTCACACCTTGTCCTTATTAAAGCGATTTTTGGATTTAGCACATCTAGCAAATGACTTCAGTCACCAATCTCCATATCTGAATATAGATTGATCTAATTTGAAATGCAGCTCTGAACAATAAGTTCCTGAAAGCCTTGTATCACAGGCCAGACAATGCTGATTAAAATTCATTTAGATCTCTGTGGGTGTGGGTGCAAACTGGGAGATGTGAGGATTGTGTGTAGTTCAAAGAAAGCATTGCAGATGCATTGTAAATATGGAATTGTCCTTTGATGTTTAGCACATAACATATTGGGTAGTGTTGACCTTTCCACTGAAAGTGCCTCAAGATGATGCCTGCTGAATCCTCTTTTGTTGAATGAAGTGGCTGCTTCATATCTACCAGTTCATTTTTCTAGTGACTCCATTGACTCAACAACAGCTCTCTTTTCAGGACACTGCCTCCAACCGTGGCTCAAGAAACCGCAGCTGTAACAAATCCTCCTTTATCCTCCCTTGTCTATCCAAGCAGTTCCTTGCTCTGTGCTCCAGCTGCTGGCATACAAAGCAAGTTCCGTGTGATGTCACAGCAGCCCCGTTCACGGCAGTGACTTTACAACTCCTCTTTCCTCTCACCTGGTAGGACTCACTGGCCCGTGATACTATCATGAAGTATGTGGATCCTACTGCTAGTCCCAAATCTAAAACTCCCTGGTGCTCTGAACTCTGGCCTTTCTTCTGCATTTTTTCAGACGTCTGGGTTATCCCTCCTGTTATTATCCATCCCTGGATTCTCCTATTCTGCATAATCTATGGCAGGCTCATCAGCTTTCTGAACTACTAACATTATCATTCCCCAGTTACTCTCACTTCTCCCCAGTTGCTCCCTCACTTCCCCTGTAAAAGAAGCAATATCTTTTTTCATTGCTGGCATTCCCGGTAGTTGGCCAGGTACCAGCCTGAACCCCTGGGCCATACTCTCTCACATATTCCACGGGCATTTCACTTCCACCAGCACGTGTGTATCTTTAGCATGCATCTGGTGAATTTCAATCATTTTCTTGAGCTTGCGCCAGAATTCTGCATTCCCGCGAGTGGCCTTCAGTGAGGGCAACTTTGACAAAATGCTCTGTTTCTCCCCAGGGATGAAGGTCTTATGGACAGTCGTAATCAATGACAAGAGCTGGCTTGGGCCATCAGGGTTCTCAACCTGATGTTGCCTAACCTCAATCAGCGCCATCCTGACAGATGTATCCAGGAATAACCTCTCCCTCAAGTATCTCCACACTATTTCCCACATTATGCAAAATATACACTCTGAATAAAAATTAAACAGAACACACTTAAAACCACAGAGTACATACTCTGCAATCTGCCAATAATGTGCATCTGAACTCAAAATGCCTTCAGTACCCCTTTGCATTTAAAACTGTTACAGACTTATTCTTATTATTACACACACTCGCAAATGCATCAGTTCCTCTACTGTTCCTCGAATGAGTATACATGCACACTACTGGTGTCGCAGATGGACAGTAACCACCCTTTGCAACTACTGGCCCTGTCTCATCAAATTAACACACAAATGTTTAGCCTTACACAAACACAAACGTGCACACACACACCCCACACTACTTCACCTCTAGTAGTTCAGCTCTCCACCATGCTTATGGTACCTTGCGATCCCCTAGTCACTGACCCAATCAGATCCAAGCGTGAGTGTTAATTTTAAAAATACTCATTCACTTAGACTGCTGAGATCAAAGGATGGGTCACAAAGTTTCTCTGGATGAGGCCCCAAATGTTGTAATGCTAACAAAGTCACCCAAAGATTCTGAAACCAGTGGATACTGAAATGTTTTATAAAACTAAAGAAGACACTTTTGGAGGAAGCAGCCCCTGGACCCTATGTTATATAACATTTTTATATGCTAAAGATCAAAGATAACAGCAGGATAATTCTATTGTTACAATGTATCTACAATGCTTGCTTTGAATTACCTATAGTTTCACACCTCCTTCCTTACACCCACACCCCAGACACCCAAAAAGAATGCTACTCTGCATTCTCTGCTTTGATATGAACTCCAGCCCACAGCCCTAGGAAAACTATTGATCAGGGCTGCATTTTAAATTCCATCTGCACCTACATTCATATTTGAAGAATGGCTGCCGTTGAACTTAACATTTGTTATATACCCTAGCTTCAGAATACCCCCTAACGCTGTTCTTTGAAAAGTCCTTGTGTCTCACTGATATATCCGGCGTGTTCGGAGTGAGCCATGTCTCTATGAAACAGAGAACGCAGCAGTTCTTCATTTGCCTCTGACTCAGCAATCTTGTCCTGAATCTTGTTCTCCAGTGACTGTACATTTTCTAACAAGATGATGGGTAGACGAAGCTTCATGCACCTTCATTTTGTCCTGGTTTGGAGTCCTGCTTTCCACCCTCTGTTTCAGCCATGGTGATGTACCTTGGTGGGTTTAGCCCTCCGAGTGCTTCAGAAGATGATGAAAACATAAGTTCATTAAGATGGTTCTGAAGTTCATTAGTTAAAGGGAATTTACAGGCTGCGGATTTCAGTGAGAATTGTTCAAAATAAATATATTTAGAAGTTTTTTTAGCTGCCTGCATCACATTGCCATGTTTCACCAGACCATCTCCACCTATACTAAGTGTTTCCAGCATTTTACTCTTTTTATTTTAGATTTTATAACATCCCTGCTTTTCACGATGAGAAGAGAACATGTTGGGAGAAGAGGGTGGTTTCTGGAGCGGGACAAAGTGGTGAGGTGTTGGGGGATCAGGTGTTTAGAAACATAGAAAATAGGTGCAGGAGTAGGCCATTTGGCCCTTTGAGCCTGCACCGCCATTCAGTATGATCATGGCTGATCATCCAACTCAGAACCCTGTACCTGCTTTCCCTCCATACCCCCTGATCCCTTTAGACACAAGGGCCATATCTAACTTCCTCTTAAGTATAGCCAATGAACTGGCCTCAACTGTTTCCTGTGGCAGAGAATTCCACAGATTCACCACTCTCTGTGTGAAGAAGTTTTTCCTCATCTCGGTCCTAAAAGGCTTCCCCTTTATCCTTAAACTGTGACCCCTCGTTCTGGACTTCCCCAACATCGGAAACGATCTTCCTGCATCTAGCCTGTCCAATCCCTTTAGAATTTTATACCTTTCAATAAGATCCCCCCTCAATCTTCTAAATTCCGGTGAGTATAAGCCGAGTCGATCCAGTCTTTCTTCATATGAAAGTCCTGCCATCCCAGGAATCAATCTGGTGAATCTTCTCTGTACTCACTCTATGGCAAGAATGTCTTTTTGTGAATGTCTGTTTCAGACATCAAATCCAGATAAATAAAAGCAGAAGAGTGAATTGTGAAAATTAGGCAAGTACTGTAAGAATAAACAAAACATCTATAACGAGAGACTATTGGGAAGAAAAGATCATTACCACTCAGCCCAATAAGGAGAACTATTTAATAAAGAACACTAATGAAGTTAGAGAAACAATAAAAGTTAATAATCTAATATGCAAAGTCCTGATTTAAGTACCCAATTTAACTTATTACAGAAATTCAGTTCAGTCTCTGATGAGTTGGTGATTAGCACAGATTTCAATCTAATATCATCCTGTGGAGTTCAGTCACAAGGAGCTGCACGGAATAGGAGTTTCTTTGGTGCCTGATTTACTGCAAACCTTTAATTCTCAATCAAATTCTTCCACTGGGAATAGAGCCCCACCATTGGTGCCATCATCTTTAGATCAAAAAATTGCAGCAAATTCATTGAAGTCATTGAAATTCATTAAAAAATTGCTGCAATACCTGAAGAGACAAAAGGTGGGATTAATATTTCAGGTGGAACCCCTTCCTATCAACTGGCAAAAGGAATTAAGAAAACATTCACTCACAGAGTGGCCAACATGGTTCTGAATAATCTCCCTCTGTTGTTCCTATAGAGACTTGAAACTCAAATATTGTTGATGCAACTGGATCAAAAGACCATAAGTCATAGGAGCAGAATTAGGCCATTTGGTTCATTGAGTCTGTTTTGCCATTACATTATGGCTGATATATTATTCCTCTCAATCCCATTCTCATGTATTCTTCTTGTGACCTTTGATGCCCTTACTAATCAAGAACCTATCAACCTCTGCTTTAAATATTTCCAATTACTTGCCTTTCACAGCCCTCTGTAGCAAAGAATTTCACAGATACACCACCCCCTGGCTAAAGAAATACCTCCTCATCTTTGTTCCAAAGGGACATCCTTCTATTCCGAGGCTATTGAACTCAGAAAGTAAGGTAAATGACCAGGATGTTGGTGGAACTCACAGTTTCAAATGGTGCTGTGGGACATTTCAATCTGGCAGCTTATCTGCCTGGCAATGGAAAATGGTAATTCACTGAATATCTTACATTGTCCGGTTAAAGCTCTGGGCTGGGTTGTTCAGTCAAAATGAAGGATGTGACCATTTTGAAAAAGTTTGGTAGTCACAGGACCAGCCTTAGTTGGGTTGGTACAGTCTTATCTGAGTCAGAAACTTTTGGATTGAAGTACCACTCTAAACATTTGAAGATGCATTCTCGGCTGACATTCCCAGTGCAGTGAGGGAGTGCTGCCTGTCAGTTAAGGGTTAAACTGAGCCTTTTTTCTTTATCCTCTGGCAGTATAAGATCACAGCTTTCAAAGAAGGACACCAAATCTCTGGTTAATAATTACTCAATGAATCAATAATGAAAGACCAGGTTATCAAGTTATTTTTCATTAGTGTTGCTTTGTAACTTCAAAACTTTAAACTTAATTGGAAGAAAAACAAAACAGCCTAGAGATGCAATTCTTAGTTTGTTCTTTACTTGTTCTTTACCATGTACTACCTGGCAGTGTGATGACGTATATAATTTACGTAGTTTTACATTTAACCCATAATGAATTATTTAAGTGAACAAGAATGCTGAATCAACCTATATATGTACAGGATTCCTGAAGTATTATTGAAATCTTAAATACACAGCAGTCCTCCCTGCTTGACTCCAACTCAATATAGAATGCTTCTCAACTATATATACAGTATACTATATAACACAACTGCTATACAGAAATCTATAGCACAGCAAATTTTAAATTGTCCCATTCATGCCTAACAATTTAATTGCTGCAGAAGCTTTCTTACTCTTCTGGGATAATGTCTTTCCTGACAAGGGGGATCACTCTGCTTGGCAAGAGAGACTTGTGGCTGTGAAACAACATTCTCAAACTTTGGGGCCGTGTCCGTAGTGGTTGTAGGAGTTGACTCTGAGACTGCAGCAAGTGGTTTTGACAACGGTAGCCATCTTTTTTCTCTAACAATTGACTAAGGTCTCCTGAAATGACGGATGTGTCGCCTCCGGAGAACATTACATGCAATCTCCACTGTGTTGAACAGTGGTCCAGTTCTGTCATTAATCTTTCCAAGTACCCATTTTTCATCACATCCGTAGTCTCTTGCCAGGACAGCTTGTCCTGGTGTGAAACATCAGACTTCCTTGTCTAAGGGGCCTCAATTTTTCTCAGCTGTTCATCCTGCATACTCCTTCTGAGTTTGGGTATGAGGATATCCAAGCATGGACAACCCAGGAACAGCATAGTTGCTGAGTTGTTGGTTGTAGAGGTTGCTGCATTATGATATGCAAGAAGGAAATTGGCGAGCTTCTGGTTCAGTAGTAGTGCAGTGTGTTTTGCTGACATTGCTCGCAGTGCATTCTTTAGACTCTTGACAACCTTTCCGCCAAGCCACTTGTAGCTGGATGGCAAGGTGCAATCACTTTTAGGAATGACTGAATTTTGCCACCACAAACTGCTGTGCATTGTCACTGACTAAGTGTTCTGCAACACTAGCCTTTGTGAAAAGGTTTTTCAACACAACAATAGGCAGGATGGAGGCTATTGGGAACACTTTAACACTTTAACCACTTTGTAGCTCCTCCAACACTTTAGCTCTCAGCTTGGATAGTACAACAACTCTCAATCCCCACGTAAGGCAACGCCAGTCATTCATCTCGGCACTGGTAAAAGTAGGGGAACTGGAATTTCTGCTGCACATTCAAGCCAGTTTGTGTGGCCATGTAGACCTGAGTCAGTGTGAAGCCTTTTCTAGTTTCCCTTTGGATCACTTCTGCCGTAATAGGGAGGGTTTCAACTTGTGTTAGAGGGAATATGTCAAGAGGAGGGTCCTTTTTACTAAGTTTTTCTGGTACTTCCTTCTTCAAGGGTAAATGGGACAATCCATCACCATTTCCATGGTTAGTTGTCCCCTTGAATTTGATCTTGTAATTGGGTCCTCTGCATTTGTGCTGCTGCTGTTAGTGGATCACCCGATTGTAAACCGGACATTAGTGGTTGATGACCAGTAACGAGTGTAAACTCTCTCCCATGATGGGACTAGTTCAAATGTTTTACATCACCAGCCAGACTCAAGGCCTCTCTATCAATCTGTTCATAATTTTTCTCTGCAGTAGCAAGGGATCCTGATGCTAAGGCTATGGGGCATTAACTTCCATCACTGATAACGTGACATGACTTCACCTATACCATAAGATGAAGCATCACAAGCAAGCTTCACTAGACAATGTGGATCATAATCTGTGAGTACAGTGTCTGATATTCTCATTTCCTTTACCCTTTTGGAAAGCTACCCTCACACTGCTTTGTCCATTGCCATTTCTTCCTAATTTTTGATAATGAGTTCAATGGCTGGAGCACAGTAGCCAGGTTAGGCAGGAACCTGTTAGAGTATTTGACAAATCCTAAGATGGACAGAAATGGTGACATGTCCTTTGGCCTTGGGGCATTCATCACTGCTTGAATTTTCTCAGCACACTTCTGTAATTCTTGTATGTCAATAGTGTGACCACAGTAAGTGATGCTTGGTTTAAATAATTCACATTTACTGCATTGAGCTCTGACCCTATAATCTTCTAATTTTTTGAGATTTTGTTTTGAGATTTTGAGAGGTGTTTCTTGTCATCCTTACTGGTACCAATGATGTCATCCAGGGGCAGTGATTGCCTGGGCAACCTTGCAGCATAACTTTCTGCCAGAGTTCTGGTGTAGTTGCTACTCCAAAAATAAGCCTATTAAAGCAATAAAGCCCTTTGTGTTTAAGATGAGAAATACTTAGATAGTCTCTTCTTCCACCTCTATCTGTAAACAGGTCTCAGCTAAGTCCACTTTGCTGAAGTGTTTCCCTCCAGAAGGGTTTGCAAAGATTTCCTCTATCCTGGGCAGAGGGTATTGATCTACTTTCAGTTCTGGATTGATGGGAACCTTGAAATCACCACAGATCCTGACAGACCATCTCTCCTTGGCTATTGGGACCACTGGTGGTGCCTGTGAGCTCCACTCACCCTTGGAAAGAACTTCTTTATCCTCCATGTGATCTAGTTCACTGGTTAATTTATCTCAGATGGTATAAGGAACTGGATAGGGTTTGTAAAACTTGTGTATGGAGTATTCATTTAACACAATTTTAACCTTGAGATGTTTGAGATTTTCAATGCCTTCTTGAAACTCTGCTGTGGCATCATCTAGAACCTTTCTTAATTAACTTTAATTTGGCTTCATTGCAGGGTATGTGGTCAAACATTTCAGATCAGAAACCCATTACAGCATTAAATAACATTACAGAAGAGCTATTTCATTATAACAATACGGAGAGGCCACTTTGTTAGTCTGAACAGTTAACACCACAGTTACGGGCACTGAGAGCCCTACATGTCTTTTTCTGTTCTCTGTGCAGACCATTTATTTTTGTCTGCCTGACATGCCCTTTGTATGTGCCCTACTTTGTTGCATTTTCTACATCTTTTTGCCTTTAAATCTGCATTCATCTGGTGCACGTGAGCCCCTGGCACAATGGTAACACAGCTTGTTTGGCCAGGCCGCCTTCTGCTTAGATGTTACAATTTTGTTCACGCTCACTTTCAGTCTGGACCGCAACTCAACAGTATCACAGTCCGATGTTTCCATTGATACAGCTATTTCAAGTGCTCTTTTAAATATAAGTTGTACGTCAGTTAGGAGCCGCCTTTGCATGCTTTCTTGTAAGAGTTCACAAACTAAGTGATCTCTCGGTGTATTGTTAAGCCCATCATTGAACTGACAATACTTAGACAATCTCTTCAATTCAGCCACATACGCTGAAATGGACTGCCCTTCCTTTTGAATCTGCTTATGGAACCTACAGTGTTCTGCAATCAACAATGACTTTGGTTCTATATGTTCCTATATTACTTTCACAATATCAGCAAAGCTCATTTCAGCTGGTTTGGTTAGACCAGTTAAACTTTGAAGCAAAATGAACGCCTTTAAACCCAAATGCACTGAGCAAAATTAGTACTCATTTCTCATCAGCTATTTGATTTGCTTCAAAGTACTGTTCAATTAACTCAGTATACGTGAGCTAGTTACCTGCTGACAAATTGATTAAGTCTATCTTTCCAATGTAGCCAGCCTTTGCTTCTCCTTTTTTTCATTATTGTCATCCAGTACTCAATGTTTATGAACCCATGAATTTCTTGGTTTTCTGCCTTTTTTTTAAGCTCAACTGTCTCTGCACATGTGCTTTTTTTTACTTGCCATTCCTCGTTACACTTTTTTAAAACTGAAACCTTTCGATGCATTTCAACAGCCGTTTCAGATTTATTTTAAAAGTACCTCGTCATCACTGTTATGTTTTGTAGCTTCAAAAGACTGAACTAATTGGAAGAAAAACAAGAAGCCATGAGATGCAAGGCTTAGTTTGTTCTTGGCTTGAGTGAGGCGGGCACATGTCACATGGCAGCATGATGACATAGGCAATTCATGTATTTTTGTATATAACTCATAATGAATAATTTGAACAGCCAAGAATGGGTAATCAAACAATATATCCATTTGGTTATTCAAATATTACTGAAATATTAAATACACAACACAGTACATGTGTAAACTGTGACTGTACCTCTGAAATACATCACCGATTACAAGCCCTTCGTGGCATCCAGAAGGGTTCTATATAAATGCACATCTGTCAATTCAAGGGCTCATTTATAAAGCGGTTTTAACCAAAAGGGAGTAGAGCAATGTCGACCATGTAATCAGATCTGCTCTCGACTGTACCCAGCCAGAGCATGTGTTTAGTAGCCTATAAATCACTTATAAACTGGAAAGTGTTGAACTTTTCTGGATGATTCACAAAGGACAATTCACATAGTCTGGAAGGAGTCAGACTAGAAACACAACATTGCAAAGACTGTTGTGAAATGGATGGAAGCACAGAGGAAAGAGGATTGGAACTGGGTAGTCGGCAGGAGGGGTGGAAGCAGAGGCTAGGGAGTGGTGACAAATTTAGGTATATATCTCTTTTTGCATTATTTTACTAATAATAGTTTGTCTAATGATGTCTTTAATTCCATCAGCTTCACATTAAACAATAGTGCATTTTGTTCATTGCTTTGCATCAAATTAGCCAGAATTCACAGCAGAGAAACAAGCAATTTGGTCCAACTGGTCTCTGTCTGGATGGTCCACAAAACCCTGCTCCACCGCGTTCAAATCAAATCAAGTTTAATTGTCATTCAAACCATACATGGATACAGCCGAATGAGACAGTGTTCCAAGGTGTAAAAACATACAACCACATTTCAAATAATGACAAAAGAGACAAAAGAAGAACATAGTCACATAAGTAAACACATTTTTTGTCCAAGACCCTGAGCAACAAGCCCCATAAATTGATGTAATCCCATCGATCCAATACTGGAGGGCAACACTGAAGGAAAGGGCCACCCCCCAACCAGGAACAGATGCCATACTACAATGCAAACCCAAGGACTGAGGCCTAGTCCTCGCTACAACCGAGGTGACACTGCTGCCTCGCTACCTTTCTCATCAGTAATCAAGGGAAGCAGGACTGCAGCAATCAACGTCCAGCAGAGTCTTGGGATTGTGAAAAGAACTGTCCAAGACAGTCTGCATGATCTGCACCCAGGTCAACTCTTCCAAACCCTGTCGAGCTTGGCCCGGCTTGAATCCCCAGGCCCAATGGCCCCCAAGAGGCCACTGCGTGCATATGTGCCACCATCTTACCAGAAATACTGTTCTATCACCATACCCTAGCTATTCTTTTTCTCGTGTGTTTCATGGACCTCCCCTGGACACCCTCAACTACTTGCTTCAGTAATAATTTCTGTGTTATAGATAATGGTTAAATGTAAACGTTTCTCTTCAACCCTTTGGGTTCATTGGTAGTTTTCTTATAGTTATGGTTTCTTGTGCTAGTAAACACTATTTCTACAATCATGAAGAACTCAATCCTCACATTTTTGAATGGCAGCATATATAACGTTTCCTGAAGCATGCTCACAGTTTAGGATCCATTTGGTTTCGTCTGTCGGGCACCTTCTTCAGTGTTCTAGTATCCATTTTACAATGGTCGCCATCTACCTTGAGCTCCCAATTCACATGTCATCAGGAGCATGCTCCAAGTGGCTGACTCCACCCCTGATTGGCATTGTCAGCGGGCAAGGCTCCACCCCCAAGCTCACGGGCTGAGATAACGACTTCTTCCTCTGCAACACATTTCAAATACTGGAAGAAGTTGGCAAGTTAGGCAGCATCTACAGATAAGAATAAACAGTTGACATTTCAGGCTGAGACAATTCATCAGGTCTTACGAAGAAGGACCAGTCCTGAAGAAAGGTCTTGACCTGAAATGTTGACTGTTTATTTTCCTCTGTAGATGCTGTCTGACCAGCAGAATTCCTCCAGCATTTTCTGTGTGTTGCTCAAGATTTCCAGCATCTGCAGAATCTTTTGTTTTTATAATTCTTCTTCTGGATCCATGGCTATTGTGCTTTAAAACGTTTATTAACTATAGTCCAATATTTTCCAGTGTAGAGTTTCCTTAACCAGCCGTTATTGGTAATTTTCCTCACTTGCCCCTGTTATGATCCCAGCCCCCTCCTTTGTGAGAATTGCAAGAGCACCCGTCGGGGGGGGGGGGGTGGGGGCATCAGTAGACCTAGGAAGAGAGAGAGAGAGAGAGAAATGTGCTGAATTGCATGTTCCACCCGGGATGCAAAAATAAGACGACAGTGACTATTGTCTCATGGAGACCACGTGAAATGCCCTTGGGCAAGGTGGGCTGGTTGAGAGAGAGATTGCATCATCCCAACCTGATTGACACCTGCGACCCCGTGAGGAAATATAAAGGAGAGTCTCAGGGGGACAGCCCCTTCAGACGCACCAAGAAGACACGAGAGAGTGATCCCGCAGCAGCGGGAAGCCATTCTGAAGGAAGCCACGTGCGTTAGATTCCAGGATTGGAATTTGTGGCTGGAATCACAGAAAACCGCTTTTAACTAACATCGAGGAGAGGGAACCAACGCTCCCCCGATTTCATGGAAGCTTCATCAAGACCCGGCAAGTTTTTTTCTCTTCTCCCCAATCTCTCTCTCTCTCTCGGTCGCCCCACGTGAAACCCAGCGATTCCCAAAAGGCTGAGGCCTGCAGACTTCTGAGTGACTTTTATATTTCCAACGGACAATATATTATCCCCTAGACAACAGTAGAGCTAATTTCTTAATGATGATTATTACTATACCCGCGCTTTAGATTGAGTATTGACGACGTGCATTATCTGAATGTTACCTTACTTTTGTGTCCCTTTATAAATAAAAACGTTTGAAAATAGTGACATCAAACTTCAACGGACTTCAACGGACCTCTCTATCTTTGCTGGTAAGTTATCCAGTTACGGGATACGTAACTGTTATTAGCAACATATAGTACAGACAAAGAAGTATGACCATGCTCAAATTCCTTGTCTCTATTAACTCACTTGACCGGGCCTCCGTCTATCACAGATAGCGAGATGTCTAGTGTAAAAAGGTGGGGGGGAGGTCAAGATATCTAGTATAAAAAGGTGGTGCAAGTGCTGGCAGGCAACAGTGACATTCAAGTGAGGAAATAATATGCAGAGAAGGAAGGGAAGAGAGTGGGAATGACATAGGAAGCTGGGAGCTGATAGTTGCAATGATAAAGATGGAAGAAGAAATCTGGTAGAAAGTACAAATGAATGTATGTAAACAATATATAAATAAGCTGTTTTTTCCTTCTGAAGCTAAATACGTATTTAAGAATTTTTAGTTGATTGCTCATAAATATCTTTTAGTTCCAAATCTCTTTATTACTTCCATATTTTAATTGCAGATGAATTTCTGTACAAACAGAACCCTGTGTTGGCACTCAGCACCTGGAGATTTTCGTTCGAGAAGTCACCAGAGAGAAGGGTTGTGTCCAATCTTTTCCTCATTAGAACAATTATATCTAGTTGTTTCTTAACCAACTACCATCCCGCGCAGTAATCATCCTGAAGTCACTTGTGCGTTAACATCAGGTGAAAATTGGAGATCAGTAGCATCAGACAATGAGTTAACAGGATCTTGCCCCTCCCTTGCGTTTCAACCCTCATTGGAACCCCTCACAATCTGTTACCAGGATCTAACAGAACAGAGGTGTCTGACCTGTTACTCTTCCTTTCCTTTCATTTCATTAGGATGGGATCCTCACGCCAGATCAGCAGTACAGATTGACCAAGTCTTCTGTGGGTGCAGGAGTTGAGAGTTTCTGCTGGGACAATAAGCAGAATTGACAACTCTGGGTGGTTGAATGAGCAAGGGGTCACAAGGAATGCAGTGGAGTACCTATGACATGTGTCTAGCTTCTGATCAGAAATGTATAGTAAGTACTTGTAGTTACCTGAATATCTCAGAAAGATATTTTTGTGAAGCGCCTTCTTTGACCTGAAATGTTAACACTGTTTGTTCTTGTTGAGGAGGCCTGCCCTACTGAGAATTCCTAGCTGTTTATGCTACCTGCAGTTAGCCCTTTTACCTCCAGATGCAGACCACACCTGTTAGCAGTGAACAACAGAAATCTTCAATAAAGCAAAATTAGTTAAGACAAATAGCAATAAAAAAACTTACTTTTTGTTTCTGCCTGCCATTCACCATCGCACTTCATGTATACTTGTGCTAGTGTATGAGACAATAAACTCGGCTTTAGACTCTGAGCCAGAGAAGAAAAAGTCAAGAAAATGGTCAGCAACTCATAAAAGAACTTTTTAACGATCAGTGTGTTAAAAAGAAACAGCAAGTCCAGAGGTCAAGATTTTAAAAGCAGAAGAAAGTAAGAATAGGAAAAGGCCTCTTGGCTCTTCAGACTTGCCATGATCATGACTCATCTGATCAGGCCTTGACTTTCTACAGTACCAGTGTCCCACAGCTTTCAATTCCCGAATCTTTCAAAAATGATTTACTCCCTCTTTCAGTACCTCCAGTGACCCAGCCTCCTGAACCCTCTGGAGTACAGATATTGGAAAATATTCATTCTTTGCAAGAGGTTCCCACTCAGCTCAGTTTGCCACTGTATATGTTTCAACCTGATCAACATTCATTCTTCTACACTCCAAATAATTGAGATCTAATTTCAGCCATTTGTGACAGGACAACCCCATCATCCCAGGAGTTAATGGTCACTTTTGTACTGCCTTTATATTCTTTCTTAAATCATACCAAAAACATGCTGTACAATTTCAAAAAAATATATTTCTAAATTCTAACATACTTTTTATACTAGAAAGCAATTTTCCTTCCAAATCACTCTGCATCTGCCTGCTAACCGTTTGCAATTCATGCTCACAAATACTTAGACCTCTCTGTACTTTCCTTTTTAACAACATTTCTCTGTTTAGATTGGAGTTTGTCTTTATATTACTCTTACTGAATTACATGACCTCAACTTTCTTATATTAAATTCCATTTGTTCAATCACTTAACCTATCTCTATCTATTGAACGCATTGATTTAAGGCACAATGAATGTGAAGATGTACTGATTATATTGTATTTCCTGTTTATATTTTTATAAGCAAGGCAACCCTGTACAAGAAGCTCTTTGGTCTGCCTGTGCCAAGTGTTGACACAAGAGATGGCAGATACAGGTTGCTGGAGCAACACACAGAGTACTGGAAGAGCTCAGCGGGTCAGGCAGTATCAATGGAGGGAAATGGGCAGTTGATGCTTTGAGTCAAGACCCTTTATCTGGATTGAAGAGTGAGAGGGGAGTTAGCTAGTATAGGAGGATGGGAGAAGGGGGCGGAAGGTGATAGATTGATCCAGGTGAGGAGGAGAAATCAGCAGCTGGGGAGGTGGGGCAGAGTATCAGCTGAGAGGAGATGGATGGAAGTGACAAAAGGCTGAAGATGATAGAATCCGTTAGGTGAAGCACGGAATAAAAGGAGGCTGGTTGAAAGCGGAACCAGTGGGAGGAGTGTGTAGGTTATAGGGAAATGGGGATGGACATAGAAATGGAAGAGGAGATGGAGATGGAGATGGAGAGGATGGAGGGTGGGAAAGAGATATGGTGATGGGAGACAGTTGGAACAGGAGTAGAAAGAAATGAAAAAAAAGTGGTAAGCTTAAAGGGGGGAGCAGTTACCAGAATTTGAGAAGTTTATGCTAAAGCTGGGTGCAGCTATACAATGGCTCTATACTTCCAAGTCCTTCTTCAATGATGTATCTGTGTTACAACCCTTCAAATTGTTGGGTTAAGGATTGTTTTAATAATAACTGATCTCATGATAAATCTAAATAATTAAAATATCTTGATTTCTGATGAATATGTTGACTTGATTTTTTTTTTTGACTTTGAGTATTAAAGCATTGAAATCAGCTCTTTGACCTACTGAATCTATACCAACTGTCTTGCACCCACTTACACAAATCCTACATGAAACTCAGTTTATCCTTCCAGCATTCTCATCAAAGTTCTCTAGATTCTGCAGGTCACCTGTATATTAGGGGCGATTTATAGTGGCCAGTTAATCTGTCAATCAACAGACCCTTGGGATGTGGGAGAAAACAGGAGCAGGCGGGAGAAACTCCCATTGTCATAGGGAGGAGGTGATCAGCTCCATATAGAGAACGCCTTAAAATCTGAAGCTTGTATGAATGAAGTGTATCTTTGAAATTAACTAAACTGCCCGTGGCCTTTTCACTGGCTCTTAATGCTATTGACTGATGGACTTTGAAGCACAGTGAAGTCTGGAGTTTCAGAATAAATGGGCTATTGTAAAAATGGAGGACAAACAAATAGATTCGCTTCCCATTATTTTAATGAACTTTGTTTAAATTTTTTTCCCACTCCCAAACATTTATCTTAAACTATCCTTTCTCTGCATGTTTTCAAACCACAGGAGTAGTTATTGCTAGTGGAGTGTAAAGTGGTGACCTTTTGCACTCAATTAATCTTTCAAGGTACTGTTTGTATAAGCTCTTCCAGCTTCAACACAGGTTAGGACCTTCAGGGGCTATGCTGATGAAGATAGGTTGCCTGGGGCACTATACAAGCACAAATGTTTACTTCAACCAAGTAATGTTGAACTATGTTTTATATTGTGTACCCAGTCTTGTCATGGGAAAAGTAAGATGAACGTTTGCACAGGGAATCGTTTCAGATTGAACTCACTTCAGAATTGTCAATGGATACTTCTTTGGAAATAACAGGGAAGGGGAAGAGTGCATCTGATAGTGCCGCTGCCTGCAGTACCAGAGAACTGAGTTCATTCTCAGCTGTAGGTGCAGTTTGTGTGAAGTTTGCATCTTCTTCCTGTGACTGCATGAGTTTTCCTCAGACGTTCTCCAGTTTCTTCCCACATCCCGCCGATGTGTGTGTGTTGTTAGATCAATTGAACACAGTAGATTACCTCAAGTCTGTGCGGAGAATTGAAAAAAAGGTATTAATGTAGGAACAACAACACACACAAAATGCTGGTAGAACACAGCAGGCCAGGCAGCATCGATAGGGAGAAGCGCTGTCGACGTTTCGGGCCAAGACCCTTCATTAGGATTAATGTAGGATTAGTGTTAATTAGAACTGGTTCCTTAAGGCTGTTCCAGTCAGGTGTAGTGGGGACAAGCTCCCACTACCTATTAAATGCCAATGGAGTGTGCCTCCAACAATCATGTCCAGCTTCCAGCTTCCACGTGTGGCTGAGCTACTAAGCCCATTGGAACCGTTTCTATTTGCAGAAGGTGGGTTAAATCTGCCTGAAAACCAGTCGCTTTGGGCAGATGGGACTCATCAGTCATGGTTGGAAGCTCATCTAGGAGAAGGAAGACTCTGATCTGGAGCCTCCGCTGTCTTCCAGCTATACCCACTCATGGAGAAGACTTTGGGATAAACTCTGAGGAAAAAATCCAGACCTGGAGTCCTTAAGGAGGTAACACGTTGAGTGCAATGCTGACTTGTAGCTCATGTGACACCACTGGTGCTAAGCTGTATCGGTCTCTGCCATTTCTTTGGGTTCACCAGATGCGTGAAGAGGGGGAGCTTGCTACATGGGCAACAACTTGCTCTCCATATTGTATCATCCAGGCTTAAGCATCTAGACAGCTAGGATACAATATCCATGGTTGACCCTAACCAGAGAAGGTCTTGAGTGTTAATAGGTGATTGGTCGATATAGATTTAAGATTCAAAGCACATTTATTAGCAAAGAACGTATAAAATTATACAACTTGATGTGTGTCTGCTTAAGGGCAGGCACAAAGCAAGATACCTGGATAACCCAGTTTTAAAAAAGAACAAAAACCACTGTTCAGAGAAAGGGAGAGAAAAAAACTCACAGATCATACGAACATTAGAAGCAAGCCGACAGCGCTCCGAACCAGACTGAGCCCCCTGGTCCCCTCCTGGAACAGCCAGAGTAGGCCCAAGCCTCAGTCCCAATTCATCACACCAGCAGGGCAGAAACAGACAGCAGCTGGATCAGAATACAGCCTCGGCACTGTGGAGAAAGAATGAAAGTTTGCGGGAGAGCGAGTGAAATCGGCCAGACTCTCGCCTCCATTCCTGATAGTCGGACTTCCAGTCTACTTGTGCCAGCATTTAAATTGTCCAAGCACTGAGTAATGCAGCATAGGGCCAGTTTCTATGTTGTGTGACTATAAAAGAGTCTTGGTACAAATAACCCTCCCATTGTTAGAGAAAGCATGGCTTCCTACATATTCATATTTACATTCATCTTGCACCTTTCAAATTGTAAGGGAATTCCAAAATAATTCACATCTCATGTGGTAGCTGATGAACCTGTTGTTCAGTCAAATTATCGAGCTTTTAATAAAAGAAGGCAAGACAGTGACTATACTTCATTAGGAGTTTGAAAAGATGTGATATGTCAATAAATATACTCAAAAACTTCTATAGATGTACTGTGGAGAGCATTCTAACAGGCTGCAACATCAGCTGGTATGGGAGGTGGGCTGCAGCACAGGACCGAGTCGGCTCCATCTTGGGTACGAGCCTACAAAGTATCCAGGACATCTTTAAGGAGCTGTGCCTCAGAAAGGCAGAGTCGATTATTAAAGACCTCCAGCACCCAGGTCATGCCCTTTTCTCATTGTTACCATCAGGTAGGAGGTATAGAAGACTGAAGGCACACACTCAGCGATTCAGGAACAGCTTCTTCCCCTCTACCATCCGATTCCTAAATGGACATTGAACCCTTGAACACTACCTCACTTTTAAAATATATATTATTTTTGCTTTTTTCATGATATTTGATCTATGCAATATATGTACACTGTAATTGATTTGTTTATTATTATTTTTTTTCTTCTAAATTACGTATTGCATTGAGCTGCTGCTGCTAAGCTAACGAATTTCACAACACATACAGGTGATAATAAACCTGATTCTGATTCTGAAATGACCCCAAACTATTTCCAATTCTGGAGATGAGAGTAACACCTCTCTTGGAAATTTTCTACCTATGATTGCTAAACTCCTTACCAGTCCAGTGTCATAGCATATTGGGAGAGTCATTACTCTGAGGACGTCATTGATTTTAACATTGGGATCAGTTGGGCCATCAGGAATCACCCAATCTATACTGTAGATTGCACAACAAATGCTGTGCAGTAAGGTGTTTCTGTCTTGGATTCAACATCTCTCCCATCACTGCCAAAATGGGGTGGTTTTACCATTTTGGAGAGGAATAGATTTAAATTAGAAGACACAATAATATCTACAAGTTTACATATGATACCACCATATTGGGCCGTATCTCAAATAATGATGAGTTGAGTACAGGAATGAGCTAGGAAGCTTAATAATATGGTGTCAAGAGAACATCCTTTCTCAGCAAAACAAAAGAGTCCTTCTCCTTCCTCTATTCCCCACTCTGACCTTTTACCTCTTCTCACTTGCCTTTTATTTCCCCCTGGGTCCCCTCCTCCTTCCCTCTCCTATGATCCACCCTCCTCTCCTATTAGATACCTTTTTCTCCAGCCCTTGACCTTTCTCACTCACCTGGCTTCACCTATCACCTCCCAGCTGGTCTTCTTGCCCCTCTCCCATCTTTTTATTCTCCCCCTTCTTTCTCAGTCCTGAAGAAGGGTGTCGGCCCAAAATCTTGACTATCTACTCATTTCCATAGATGCTGCCTGATCTGCGTTCCTCCAGCATTTTGTGTGTGTTAGGTGAGAGCTGGTCACTGATTTCAGGAAGGGGGAGGTACACATGCTTCTGACTACATGAACGATATTGAGGTTGAGAGGGTTAAGAGCTTCATGTTTTGAGAGTGAACTTAATCAATGGTTTGTCCTGTTCCAAGCATGTAGACGCCTTGGCAAAGAAAACTCATAAATGCCTCTACAAGTTCTGTATTTTTTATATTAATTTTGTTTGCAACCTGTGTCACGCCATGAAATGAATTGTGTCATAAATTGATTATCTAAGGCTAAAAGGCCCTAGTTCCTTAGGATGCTAAAGAAATTGGCATTTACCCACCACACCTTACCAAGCTTTATCAATACACTGTAGAAAGCACCCTATCTGAATATATCATGCCTTAGTATGGCAATTGCTCTGACAGTGACTGGAAGAAACACAGCTCAGTACATCATGAAACTAACCTCCCCTTCATAGACTCTGTCTATGTTTCTCACAGCCTCAGTAAAGCAGCCAGTCTAATCAAAGACCACGACTCCTTCCCCAGACATTTCTCCCCCTCCCATCAGGCAAAAGTGAAAATATCACTAGGGTCAATGACAGTCTCTTTGTCCACTTTTATAAAACTATTGAATGGTTCCACAGTATGATAAGATTGATTCTTAATCAAAAAATCCACCTCATTATGATCTTGCACCTTATTGTTTTTCTGCACTACATTTTCTCTGTAGCCGTTACACCTTATTCTGCTTTCTGTTATTGCTTTACCTTGTACTACTGCAATGATGTAATCTGTGTCAACAGTATACGAGGCAAGCTTTTCACTGTATCTTGGTACATGTGACAATAGTAATCCCACAAATTCCAATAGGTTTCAATAGGTATATTTAATGTCAGAGAAATGTATACAATATACATCCTGAAATTCGTTTTCTTCACAAACATCCACAAAAGCAGAGGAGTGCCCCAAAAAATGACTGACAGTTAAATGTTAGAAGCCCAAAGCCCTCCCAACTCCCCCTCCCTCACACAAGTGGCAGCAAAACAACGACACCCTCCATCCCACCTGCAAACAAAACATCAGCGCCCTCCACCAAGCACTCAAGCATCAATAAGGATACAGGTTTGCATTATGCCAAAGACTACTTGTTTATCTGGTAATTCGAAATATTACAGGCTCTCACTCTCTCTCTAATAAGGGAAAAAGAGGTGCCCCTGTTTCACAGCGAGAGGGGGGACATAACAAACAACTCACTGATTTATGATGTTAAAAGTCTGTTACATCGCTTTTTCCAAGCTCTGTGCCCAGAGAGTCAGCCCCAGAAAGGCGCAGCTCTCCGGAGACACAATCCTCGGCAGCTAGCCCGCTGCTCCTGATATTCCGTGTTCTCCCGCGATGCCTCAGTCAGGGGTACCGGCCTTGAATCATCCCGTCTCCAGAGTCACGAAAATCTGGTTCCAGGCTGTGTCCTTGGGATATCAAAAAGTGGCTGTTTGTGAGGCCCTGAGAGCGGGACCCATTCCCACAGAGTGTAACTCCCGGTCAGGGTCTTCAAAAGAACCTTGAAAAGGAAAAAGAGAGATACCAAAGATAGAAATAGAGCTGTTTCCGAAGATGCAAGCAAAGGAGTTGGCGTTTAGTGCCGTCATCACTTCGTTCCGCCTACTCAGAAAAACATCGGAAAAAATCAACAGGGTTACAAACACTGTGAACACAGGATATGAGGAATTTAGGATATTTTTTACTCAGTCAATTTACAGGAACTGGGGTGTCCAGCAATGGCAGCATTTATTGCCTTAGATCTAAGTGGCTTGCTATGCCGTGAGGCTCAATCACTTCTGTGACGTGCAGGCCTGCCTGGATAAGGACAGCAGATTTTGTTCCTTTGGGTGAGTCCTTCATGATGGTCTACTAGTTTTGAGGTCGTCAGTACTGACAATGAGTTCAGATTATTAACCTGAATAATCCATCACTGACCCACTGGGGTTTTATTCATCTCTTGTCTCTGGATGCAATGTCTGAGGCTTTCTGAGGCACTGATCAGACCGCACTTGGACTATCATGGGCATTTTTGCACCCGTTATCTAAGAAAGGATGAGCTGGCTTTGGAACAGGTCCAGAGGAGGTTCACAGGAATTAAAGGGTTAATGTATGAGGAGTATTTGATGGCGCCGGGTCTGTATGTGTGGAGATTAGAAGAATGAGGGGAGTTATTGAAACCTGTTGGATATTGAAATGCCTTGATCGAGTGGATGTGGAGAGGATGTTTTCTATAGTGGTGTAAATCTAAGACAGGTAGGGGCACAGTCTCAGATTAGAAAGACATCCCTTTAGAGCAGCTATGAGGAGAAACTTCTTGAGCCAGAGGGTGTTGAATTTGTGGAAATTTATTGCCACAGATGGGTGTGGAGGCCAAATCATTTATATTTAAAGTGGTAGTGTCTTGATTAGTAAGTGCGTCATAAACTACAGAGGAAAGGTAGGAGTATGGGGTTGAGAGGTATAATAAATCAGCCATGATGGATTGGAGAACAGACTCGATGGGCCACATGGCTTAATTCTGGTCCTCTGCCTTATGGCCTTATGAAATAGTGGCCTATCCACTGGATCACTAAGGCAGCTTAACGAAAATAAGATCACAGGAAATTAGGAAAATAGAAGCAGGTCAGTTTACCAACATATGGACACAGGAAATGAGGAACATAAAGACACAGGGAATTAGATGCATAGCAACAGGAAATTAAAAGCATAGGGACATGGGCAATTAGAAACATAGGAACACAGGAATTTATAAACATACAGTACTGTGCAAAATTTTCTACACATACAGTATATATCTAGGGTAGCTAAAACTTTTGCACAGTACTGTGTTAACATGCAGTGGAGAGAGAGTTTGTAAATCTTATGGGAGCAAGGGATGTTGGGAATGGGAGGGGTGTGGGACAGGTGGCAGAGAAGGAGTGACGGGGTGGGGGATGGCGCAAGTGCAGACACACCTAGACCTGAGACAGATTCCAAACAATCGGTTTAATGATTATTACGAAATGACTCTCATTACTAGTGTATGTCATGATTTTTTTTGTATTTTGACTTAAGTACAGTACAGTACATGAAATTACTACAGTTCTGTGCAGAAGCCTTAGACACCCTAGCTATATGTTTGTGCCTGAGATTTTTGCACAATAATGTGGGTGCACAGAAATTTAAGAGCATAAATATAGGAGCATAGAAACATGGTAACACAGGAAATGAGGGAAAAAAGATTATTGGAAATTAAAAACTTAGGAACACTGGAAAAGAGATGAACAAATGGATACGTTACCTCTGAGATACCCTGTATCTGAATTCTTGCCACCAATTTCCAACCCCCCCGACCCCCAAATAGGAGGCACTCATTCACTTTAAGCATCTCTTCATAAGGTTTATAGCAGTCCTGTTTACAGCACCATGAGCTGAGTTTGAGATAAATCTCTGGACTTATAGTATACTTCTGATTTGCTTTACAGATTAATTTATGTTATTCAGCTAGGCTTTTGATAGTTTGGGTTGCTAAACTGGTTTTATTTTGGTACACAGACCAGCAATTGCAGTACTTCAGTCACAATCACGAACTGAACATTAATTATTAATACAAAAGGAGCTGCTTGTTCACTTTACTAGGAGAATGCGCTTCAGATTGGGTCCCTTCACTCTTTTGCAAAGTGCTTTCCTGCACTTCTCCATCCCCATCACTAGCACCTTTGCCTCTAGATCAGGGAGTTGCAGCTTCGATTTACCTGATGCATTTCAAGCACTGGAGCTGCACTCACACGTCCAAGGCCCTTCATTGTCTGTGGGGAATTGTGAAAAGTGTACAGAAGTGTTCTGCTTTCTCTCCTTTAGGTTTTATTCCACTTAATACCTCCCAGTACACTGTACATTTATCTCAGAATCAGGTTTAATATCACCAGCGTGTGTCGTGAAATTTGTTAACTTGCAGCCGCAGTACAATGCAATGCATGATAAAATAGAAAAAAAGCTGTAAGTTGCAGTTAAATGTAAATAATAATTAAATTCAATAAGTAGGGCAAAAACAGAAATTTTAAAAAATAGTGAGCTTGTGTTCCTGGGTTCAATGTCCATTCAGAAATCAGATGGCAGAGAGGAAGAAGCTGTTCCTGAATTGCTGAGTGTGTGCCTTCAGACTCCTGTTCCCCCTTCCCGATGGTAAAACGAGAAGAAGCTTGAACTGAAATATGGCAAATCACATGATTGTAGTCAGTTAAGAGAAGGAGATTGATCAAGGTCAGTGCTTTGATCAATCAGAATCAGATTTATTATCACTGACATAAGTCATGAAATTCAAGCAACACACACAAAATGCCGGTGGAACGCAGCAGGTCAGGCAGCACCTATAGGGAGAAGCGCTGTCGATGTTTTGGGCCGAGACCCTTTGTCAGGACAAGTCATGAAATACATTGTTTTGTGATAACTGTACAGTACAAGACATGAAAAATGACTAAATGTTCCAATAACAATAATTAAATATTGTAAAAGAGGAAGAGCGAAGTAGTGCTGATGGATTATTTGTGCTGTTCTCTACTAGTAATGCCTTTATCTCATGATAACTTACACTGAAGTGAATGCCCTCTGTCGCAGATAAATTGAACCAATGAGGACCATTATGGGGGCAGTTATCCTAGAAACTGCAACTGTGGTGGAGGCGGATACGATAGGGTCTTTTAAGAGACTTTTCGATAGGTACATGGAGCTTAGAAAAATAGAGGGCTATGGGTAAGCCCAGTAATTTCTAAGGTAGGGATATGTTTGGCACAACTTTGTGGGCCAAAGGGCCAGTATTGTGCTGTAGGTTTTTATTGTTTCTATGTTTCTAAAAGGGACAAATTTTGGGACAAATCGTTTGTTCTTGCCCATTACAAGCATGAATAAGAATAATACTGGGGGTGCACAATGGGTATCTTGGTTGGCCACCTACATCACACATTGATTTAGGCAGAAATTAACTTGGTCTAAATATGGAAATGTTTGAAAAACTCATTTGGTGGCATCTGTGGAAAGAAAATTAGTTAATGTTTTGTTCTGGGATCCTTCATCAGAAATGAGAAAGGGAGGAACAAGTTAGACTAGGTAGCAGGAAAGTAAAGGGAACAAAGGGAATCTCTCTGACATGGGGAAGTAAATGAGTCCTATCCAGGAGCAAATTAAACTTTTTTGCATAATGTTTCTATTAACCTATCTTTAATGGCCACATTATTTCACCCTTTCAGAGAACAGTGATGAAGATTTCCAGACCTGAAACATTAACTGATACTCTTTCCACAAATGCTGCCTGACTTGTTGAGCATTTCAAGCATTTCTGTCCCTACCAGGAATGTGCCTCAGTTTGTGCTTCCATCCATCGTTCTTTGGTTGAAGTTGCACCTAAAACCATGGAAACTGTTTTGAGCTTATTGCACTGATTCTGGTCTGCATTATTGGGCCTGGAAACGAGGTTATCCAGAAAGTTCTTCAGAGGTCAAGAATGAGTCATAAATCTTGTGGTTACAGTCATTTTATTAGATGTTCATCACTAAGGAATAACAGTAACCAACTCACTTTACTGGAAGCAAGAAAGAACTGAAGAAAGACACAGAATCTTACCCTGTGGTCATCTTTATATTGAAAAACTAGCTCAGACTAGACTGATAAGAAAATTCTTTTGATACCAACAGCCTACGAGACAGTTCAATTTATGATGTGACACAGGCTGCATTCAAACAAACCATGAAAAATACAGAACCAGTTACATTACAATTTACTGAAAATGCACTGAACAAACAAGTGATTATACAGTCAACAGACACAAAATGCTGGAGGAACTCAGCAGTATCTGTGGAAAAGAGTAAACAATCTATATTCCAGGCTGACATCTTTCATCAGGACTGGAAATAAAGATGAGAAATTGGAGCATTAAGGTGGGGTGGGGGGGGGGGGAGGAAGAAGTACAAGGTAGTAGGTGATTGGTGGAACTGAGAAAGGGGGAGGGGTGAAGTAAAGAGTGGGAAGTTGATTGTTGAAAGGGATGAAGGGCTTGGCAAGGGGGAATCTGGCTGGAAAGGGTAGAAGATGATGGAAGAAAGGGAAGGGGGAGGAGCACCGAGGGAGGTGATGGGCAGGTAAGGAGATAAGGTGAGAGAGGGAAATGGGAATGGGGGAATGGTGCGGGGGTGGCAATTTCTGGAAACTTGAGAAATCGATGTTCATGCCTTCAGGCTGGAGGCTGCCCAGAAGGAATATAAGATGTGGCCCCTCCAGCCCGAGTGTGGCCTTACTGTGCCAGTAGAGGAGGCCAGGAACTGGCGTGCCAAATAATACAAACATATAAGTAAGCATAATGAGAATCAAACTATCAGAAAATCTTACTTCAAAATAATTTATAAAAATGCTTTGGGATATCATGAAGGAATCAAAATAGCAATATGCAGTGTCTGTAAGAAATATTAACCCCTTCCCCGCCAGCCAAGAAGTTTTTGTGTTTTATTGTTTTGCAACACTGAAACACAATGGATTTAATTTGGCTTTTTTGACACTGATCAACAGGAAAAGACTCTTTCATGTCAAAGTGAAAACAGATCTCTACAAAGTGATCTAAATTAATTACAAATAAAAATACAAAATAATTAATTGCACAAGTATTCACCCCCTTTAATATGACACACCAAATCATGACAGGTGCAGCCAATAGGTTTTAGAAATCACATCATTAGTTCACTGGAGATCTGTTTTTGGAGACCTGAGTGCAATCAAGGTGTTTCAATTGATTGTAGTAGAAATTCACCTGTATCTGGAAGGACCAGCTGCTGGTGAGTCAGTATCCTGGTAAAAACTACACCATGAAGATAAAAGAACACTCCAAACAAATCTACGAAAAGGTTATTGGAAAGCACAAGTCAGGAGATGGCTACAGGAAAATTTCCAAGCCACTGAAAATCCCTTGGAGTACAGTTAAGTAAGTCATCAAGAAATGGAAAGAACATGGCACAGCTGTAAATCAGCCTAGAGCAGGCCGTCCTCAAAAATTGAGTGTCCGTGCAAGAAGGGGACTAGTGAGGGAGGCCACCAAGAGACCCATGACAAGTCTGGAGGAGTTACAAGTTTCAGTGGCTGAGATGGGAGAGACTGTTCACACAATAACTGTTGTCCAGGTTCTTCATCAGTCGCAGCTTTACGGGAGAGTGGCAAAGAGAAAGCCGTTACTGGAAAAAAAGCACACATGACATCTCAGCTACAATTTGCCAGAAGGCATTGGGAGACACCAAAGTCAACTGGAAGAAGGTTCTATGGTTTGATGAAACCAAAATTAAGCTTTTTGGCCATCAGATTAAACGCTACATTTGGTGTAAGCCAAACACTGCACAGCATCAAAAACGCAGCATCCCTACCATGAAGCATGGTGGTGACTGCACCATGCTATGGGGATGCTTCACTGCAGTAGGCCTTGGAAAGCTTGTTAAAGTGGAGGGTGAAATTGATGCTACAAAATACAGAGAATTCCCAGAGGAAAACCTGTTGCATTCTGCAGGAGAACTTAAATGGGAGAAGATTTGTTTTCCAGTAAGACAATGACTCCAAGCAGAAAGCCAAAGCTGCACAGGAATGCCTTAAAAACAACAAGGTTAGTATCCTGGAGTGGCCAAGTCACAGTTTGGACCTCAATCCAATTGAGAATTTGTGGCTGGACTAGAAAAGGGCTGTTCACCCATGCAATCTAACAGAACTTGAGCAGTTTTGTAAAGAAGAATAGGAAAACACTGCAGTGTCCAGATGTGCAAAGCTGATAGAGACTGATCCACACAGACTCAAAGCTGTAATTGCTGCCAAAGGTGCATCTACTAAATACTGACTTGAAGGGGGTGAACACTTATGCAATCAATTATGCTGTGTTTTATATTTTTTAGTTAATTTAGATCACTTTGTAGAGATCTGTTTTCATTTTGACACAAAAGTCTTTTTCTGTTGATCAGTGTGAAAAAAGCCAAATGACATGCACTTGATTCAATGTTGCAAAACGATAAAACATGAGAACCTCTAAGGGGATGAATACTTCTTGTAAATGCAATTTTCTCTTCCATTATCATAAAAATTAGGGTAGAGGCCTATCAATAAATTTCAGAGAACATGAAGCTGGCTTTTGACTTTGTTGCCCTCTCTGACTAGGACTTCAAACTAAAATCTCAAACTCAATCATGCATATGCGCATTTTCCTGTGATAAATTATAAATGCTGAGAAGACTACATGCAACATAGACAAATTTCTGTCGAGAACCTGTGTGGGGTGAGCTCGCAGTTGGATGCGTAAAATTGGATTGTACCTACCACTGTCAAACTGTACGTGTGTCACAGATGAAGTTGCAACCTGTTAAACATGATAAAATTGTATGCTTCCATTTGTGGTCCTAAAGGGTGGAATATATCAAATGGGAGCCACGGTTGCCACTCCTGATAAAAGGAAACAGAAGTGGAATTTATGCAGGTGCACTTTATATAAGCAAATTAAATAATGATTGACATTACAAGCTGTTTCACTGTTAAAGACCATCATTTTGTCAACTCAAACTAAGCAAACAGCTCAGCTACTAACCAAGAGATTCCGCAGATGCAGGAAATCCAGAGCAACAAACAGAAAATGCGGGGAAACTCAGCAGGCTCGGCGGCATTTATGGAGAAGGGTACAGTTGATGTTTTGGGCCGAAATGTCGACTGTATTCTTTTCCACAAATGCTGCTTGGGCTGGTGAGAACCCCCAGCATTTTGAGTCTGTTGGTTGGATAAACAGTCAACGTCAGTTGAGACACTTTTTCAACATTGACACGTCTACTTAATATGGAGTCGTACAATATTGATGAAGACCCTTTGATGAAGACCCTGCACGTATGGTGACTATCATGCCTGCCTGTACTGATCCCAGTTGCTTCCATTACTACCATATACTGTACTTCTAGACTTGATGGAGTACGATGCAGGTACCCCTCCAGGTGTCTCCCGATGTTGTCCCAGCCTCTTCCATCTCATCAAAAGCCCGAGGTATCTTTCTAACTAATCCAACTTAACCTGATGCGATGTTTAGGCATTAGTGAAGCTTGCTCCCTTCACCTTCCTTGTAAAGTTATGCTGCAGCCTCTTTTCTAAAACGCAGGTGTTGCCTGCTGAATTTGAATGCTCCATCACTGAGCTCCCAGTTGTGTAAATAAACTGCATGTAATTTTAGCCTGATCTACATAGTCTGATTCTTAGACCCACTGAAGAGATCAGAAACACAGAGTCCTGCGTCTAATGCAATACTGAGCAATTATTCCTGGCTTTACTCAGTTCATCTGCACATTTTTCAGGTACAACTTAAATAATGAGGGTACGTATTGTATGGGTATAAAAGAACTATTCAAATCATAACAGTTCATGTATTATATATTTACAGGGAGTTAACACTTTTTATTATCTAAACATAATAAGTTATTCTATATCTGTTTTCTAAGCTGCCAAGGTGATTCTGGTTATAACATATGTTTATTTACTTACGTTCAACTAAGTCACCGCTGTCTATAAGGAGTTTCTACATGACTATGCTGGTTTACTCCAGATGCTCCAGTTGCCTCCCATATTCCAAGGACGTGCTGCTAAGTAAGCTAATTGGTCATGGGACCTGTTACTGTGCTGTATCTCGAAATAAATAGAAAAAAGTAGTATAACTTGGAAAATTTCCAACAAAATAATGATCAATGCTTAGCAGGTTCAAATGAATAAAATCATTAGGAACCGCAGTTGAACTTCCCGATTAGTAAGAGAGTAACCTTGGTTGGTAAACCCATTAGATAGAATATTAATTAGGGACAACACAAACAGACCTTGTGCCTGTGCGGGTTGACAAAGAACTAGCCAAGCTGTTCCCATCTCCCTGCAAAAACCATCAATGTAATACAATCACCAAGAAATTAAATGAGAAATTCAGGAGTACCTTTGTAAACCACAGACTGTACAAGTGTAAAATGGTCTCTCATGTAGGTGTTAGAAGCACGTGGTATCAGAACATTTAGGGGAAGGTTGAATAATTATGTAGGGCTTGTTTAGACTTTTCATTTTGTTGTTCTTTACTTGTGAAAACACTCTGGCACAGAAGTAAAAGCGGCAAATGCTGGAAACAGCATCTGTGGAAAGAGACTGGATGAATGTTTCAGGTATTTCAACCAGGCTTTAGTCGCTGAAAGTTACTGAAGTTTGTAGCTGTGTTCATAACTCAATAATCGTTGGCAAAATGGATAAAAATCTCGAGTTCCTGTAGTAACACACTCCTATTATTCGTCCCCATTACCATGTACTTTGACCTAATTGAACAGTCTATTACGATCTGCCTATTCAACAGCTGGATAAATTATATCTACCATACAAATCTTGGCAACATTTTGGACAACTGCAAAACCTTTCCATTTTCTAATTTGTATTAACTCTTTGTATCTACGTTGTTGTTCCATGATAATTATTAGACTTTCAACTCATTTTTCATCATTACATATTTCTACCCGTAGCCATTTGTGACGGTCTCCTCTGCTATCCATGTCCTTTCCCCTTGTATCTTCCTCTACTGTAATTTTTACTCGTGTCCCATCAAATGATTATTTGTTCTTGATTTTTTAGTGGAAAATATTATTTCTGCTTTCTGTTGAGTATCATCCTGTGTGTTTGATGATACTGTTTTACATTATTGTCTGCCAATATTAAAGTCCACTTCATTTTCTCGAGTTTAATAATCTGTCCCACATAACCGTTTGCTTTAATCTATTAGATTGACCTTTTCAATTATACCCTTCAAGTGTACTATGGCCACTAATACCTACATATTCTCATACACATAATTTCCGTATCACCTCTGGTTTATTCATCATAAACAGACCCAGCAACGCCTCTGATACTGGGTAGGAAAGAAATTCTATACCCTCTCAGAAATTCACTTACTTTATCCTTTTCTAGCAAATTAATTTCAAGGTAGGCGAAATCTTCCACGATAAGTATTTAATATATTGACTCACTTTGCTGGTTTATTCACTATTCACTATTCATTTTTCACTATTCTGATTTATTTATTTATTGATATACAGCTTGAAAAAGGCCCTTCTGGCCCTTTGTGCCCTGCTGCCCAGCAACCCCACCCCCCACCCAATTTAATCCGAACCTAATCACAGGACCAATTAATCTACTAACTGGTAGGTCTTTGGACTGTGGGAGGAAACCGGAGCACCCAGAGGAAACCCACGCGGTCACAGAGAGAATGTACAAACTCCTTACAGGCAGCAGCGGTAACTGACCCTGGATCATCTGAACTGTAAAACATTGTGCTAACCACCACAGTTTTGTGCTTCCCGCTAGTTTGTTTTATAGGCCATCGCTGATCCTCTGTAAAATCTCTACTGTTCTATTTCCATCTTTCTGGTGGCAGCGTTACTTCTGGTTTCATGGAATAGTACAGCATAGAAATAGACCCTTCAGCCTAGCTCATCCAGATTAGTCTGATTTACTCACGATTTTACTGATGATCATTTCCCTCATAAAGTTCAGCAGTATCATTTGCACTTCCCACAACTTTTTGAATTATTTCACATCTCAATGTGCTCAGGTGCCTGTTCGGATATTTTAAAATCTGTATTCTGATGTCGTTCATCCAGCACCAGTAATACGTTCTATTCATGCATGGATTTATATGTGGCAAATATCCAGAGGCTCTTCACAGGAGTTCGTCAAATTTCAGTCCTAACCTATAAGAGAGCTGCTGAAATAAGCTTTAAACTGTGGTGTTCTGGAGCTGATATAAGTTCCTGTTGTTTGATCCAACATTTCAAAAAGTGTTTTTAAACTGCGGGGCTCAGCTATCAGTGGCTTCAGTCAACATCCCAAGGACGTTCCCCTGCCACTCAACCAGCCTTTCCTTGTGATCTTTATCTGAAGGGGATGTTGCACGAATCAATGAGCATGTAAATGACTAGAAGATGCAATTTCCCTTTCTTCAGCCTTGTATCTCTTTCACCAGCTCTTTACTTCACCCCTCCCCCTTTCCCAGTTTTACCCATCACCTTATCTTTCTCCTCCCCTCCTCCCACCTCCCGACTCCTCATCTTTTTTTCTCCAGTCCTGAGGAGGGTCTCAGCCCGAAATGTCAACTGTACTCTTTTCCGTAGATGCTGCCTGGCCTGCTGAGGTCCTCCAGCATTTTGCGTGTGTGTTGCTTGGAAGATGTAACTAGTCGGAATGTTACAGTAAATTAAAATTACAAAAAAAAACAACCACAGATACTGGAAACTTAAAATAAAGAGACAACTTTTAAATCATTCAGTAGATACTATCACAGGAGGAAGGAGGGAAAGTTGAGAGGTTTCAGTGTGTCTCAAGTTTTATGAAGATTAAAGGTTGGACAGGACTGCACTGGAATGTTTAACTCTTACATACCGTTCATATTCTATACCTTCACAGTATGGTCTGGGTTAATTTTGACCCGGCCCAAGAATCCCTTCATAACAAGTGTCTATACCAAATTTTGAACCACAGCTCTATTTAGACTGTATAAATAGCCTATCTGACATTAATAAATGGGTGATTAATCCTTAATTAATGTTTCAGAGATCTAAAATCCATTTCGATAGATACACGCCAAATTTGACCCGGAACAGCCTCAATGTACAAAAATTTGTAGCACCTGTACCAAAGTTTAAAATGTTAAACTATTTTAATTTTTGCACATTTTGGGTCACTTTAGGCAAAGTTATCAAATTTCGGCTAGAACAATGGCATTTAGGGTGTTTTTACTGCTGTCAGATGTCAAAACTGGTAAAATTTGACCCGAACAGTATGTAAGGGTTAAGTCCATGATGCGATAATAGCACATGCATTAGCTGGGGCATTGTTGGGGGGTTATATAGCTGGAGTGTGGTGGGGGTGTTGTTAGTGGGATAATTACCTGGGAAGTGCACCCACAATATGTTTATCAATAACACTAACAGCTGCTTGACAACAAGTGGGATTATCCAGTTTCCTGACAAAACACTGCTCACGACAGTTTATGACCAATTTGCACTAAAATTGACTTTTCATGAACACGTGAGTTTCTACAGATGCTGGAAATCCAGAACAAGGCAGACAGAAGGCTGAAGGAGATCTGCAGGTCAGGCAGCGTCTGTGGAGGGAAATAAACAAGGGACTTTTTGGGATGAGACCCTTCATCAGAACCTGATGAAGGGACTTGACCTGTAACATTGACTATATATTCCCCTCAATTGATGCTGCCTGATCTGCCGAGCTCTTTCAACATTTTGTGCATTTTGCTCTAAATTGACTTTTTTTGTGCTATTTGTGTTCTCTGGTAAAAACAAACCGTCTATAATTTATGTATTTTTCTTGTGAATGCTGCTATGTGCCTGTGATGCTGCAGCAAGTTTTTAATTGCACAGTGATCCAGGTACTCATGTACAGTATATAACAATAAACTTGTCCTTGACTTTAACTTTATAACCTTTTATTCCATACTGTGAATAACCAGTAGCCAAATTAAACGTTCGCAGAATGCCGATTATGATATAGATCAATAAATGAAAAAATATGCCCTCGTATCACACAAACAACTCCCTGCCTGTCAAACTAAGAGAATTCATGTGATTATCCCCACAATCACTTTCCTGATGTCCTTCATACTTTTCTTAGCTCCAGACTTATCCGTCCAATAATTCCCTGACTGGTTTCCCATCTTCAAAAGCAAATTTATTCAATGATCTGTCACCTGGCTCTTTCAGGTACTGTTTATTGGAACCTCTGCAATTATCCTAAAAGGCAGCCCCATTCATCAGCACATCAGAGTAGGCTTTCCACCCTCAGGTTGAAGCTCCCCCCTTTCTCTTGGCTCAGCAGACGGCTGCATGAAGTAAATGTAGAAAATGCTGCAGAGACACTGGATGCTGATCGGGCAGCTTCTACAGAGATGGAAAATGAGAACATAAGAAATGGGAGTAGGAGTGCCTGCTCCGCCATTCAATAAGATCATGGCCGATCTGGCCATGGACTCATCTCCACCTACCTGACTTTTTCCGTAACTTTTAATTGCCCTACAATGCAAAAATCTATCCAAACTTTTCTTAAGTATAGTTACTGAGGTAGCCTCCACTGCATCATTGGGCAAAAGATTCCATAGATTCACCAATCTCTGGGAAAAGCAGTTCCACCTCATCCCCGTCCTAAATCTGAGGCACCTCTTTCATCTCAGGTGGTTGAGGAAGTTCGGAACAGGCCCCCAAGTCCTAAGAACTTTCTACGGGGGCATAACTGACTGGCTGCATCACTGCCTGGTATGGGACCTGTACCTCCCTCAACCACAGGATCCTGCAGAGTGGTGTGGACAGCCCAGCGCATCTGTAGTTGTGAACTTTCCATGATTCAGGACATTCACAAGGTCAGGTGTGAAAAAGGGCCTGTAGGATCATTGGGGACTCAAGACATCCCAACCACAGTCTACTCCAGCTGCTACCATCTGGGAAACGGTACCGCAGCATAAAAGCCAGGACCAACAGGCTCCGGGGCAGCTTCTTCCACCAGGCCATCAGACTAAAGAACTAACACCGATTTGAGTGTATTTCTTGATTACATTGACTGCTTTGTTTATTATAAATTACTATGATTGCTCATTGCACATTTAGATGGAGACGTAAGATAAAGATTTTTACTCATGTATGTGAAGGATGTAAGAAATAAAGTCAATTCAGTTCAATTCTTGAGGCTATGCCCCATTATTATTTCAGATAACTGAACTTCATGAGAACTGGATAAGTGAAAATAGAAGTATGCTTGAGGTGGAAGAGAGAGAGGGAGGGAGGGGTGGAGTGGGAAAACTCCATTTATGTGATTAAATGGAGACTGAAGTTGTCCAGGTGACATTAATGCATTGGTGACATCCAGGAAAAGATAATAATAGCTAATTGAATGTTGCTGAAAAGACGAACCACTTTCTTTTCCTCCCCTGTATCTTTTCTGATGATTAGCTTTTCCTCAGCAGTGCTTCTTTTTTCTTTAACCATGGCTCTCCTTCCACTGTGGTAAACGGGACTCTTAACCATCTCAGCTCTCTCACCTTCCCCTCCCAGCTAGAACGAAGATAGGGCTTCTCTTAATGTTGTGTTCCTTTCCACCCGCTTCCACATTCAAACAGTTTTACTCTAGATAGATCAGCTGTGATTAACTAGCATTCAACGCTTTACCTCAATCACCATCACCGACTGTTATTTCATCACAAAAATGATTTCAGGCAGGTACATCAAGTAGTGAGGCAGTCAAATGGCCTTTATTGCAAGAGGGTTGGAGCTTAGAAATAGGGGCATATTATTATTATAATTCTAAAGGGTCCTGGTGAGGTCACATCCTGGAGCACTCTACACAGCATTGGTTCTTTTATGAAAGAAAAAATGTAGTGGCTTTGGAAGCAATCCCAAAAGAGATTCCCTACGCTAATTCTTAGGTTGGAAGGGTTGTCCTAACATGAGTAGCTAATATGAGAGGATATTATGATGTTAACAGGATTGGAGGGCCTGGGTTGTAAGGAGAGGATGGATAAGCTGAGACAATTTGCCCTGGAGCATGGAGATTGAGAGGACAATTACAAATGTTTATAAAACCTTTGTTTTAGCAATAATGTAGATGGCTGTGGTGCTTTTCCCAGGGTAGATGAGTCTAATGCTAATGATCATATGGTTAAACCGAGAGTGGATAGATAGGAAAGAGAGTTATAGGGGAAACATTTCGCATGGAGGTTGCTGGGTATATGGAAAAAGTGACCAGAAGAAGCTGTATAAGTGGGTATAAATATAATGCTTAATATTAAAAAGATATTTAAACAGGTAGATGGCTAGAAAAAGTTTAGAGGGATGGAACCCAAACTCAGGGAAATGGGGTTAGCATGGACATGGATCGTGTCTGACATGGATGAGTTGGGAAAAAGAGTTGCTTCCCATGCTGTATAACTCTGTATTTTCTCTGGTGGGAGCACCGCAGATGAGGAAACACTGTCATAAACTGAGGGAGAGATCATTTAAAATTGGGTGTTGTAGGAACGTCTCTTTTTTACAGATGAAAGTAAAACTCTGGAACTTGTAATCAATTGTGTCATACAGTACAGATAGAAACACCTCAGTAGAATCAGCTCACATCGACCACATTGTCCACTCAGCGAGTCCCAACTTCCTGTGTTTGGCCCATGTCTCTCCAAGCCCCACCTCTCAATGTACCTATCCAATTGCTTCTTAAATGATAAAACTGTACCTGCTTCAACCACTTCCTCTGGCAGCTCATTCCATATATTTTCCACCAATTTCTGAGCAAGACATTACGCCTCAGGACCCTTAGAGACAGTTTCCCACATTCCCTAAACTTATGCCCCCTAGATTTGAGCTCCCCTCCCCTGGGGTAAAAACTGTTACTATCTAATGTATCTGTGCCTCTCATTATTTTAAACACTTTTATAAGGTCCCCCCTCTCTCTACAATGTTGTAAGGAATAAAGAACAAGCCAGCACATCTCTCCCATTAACTATAGCTGAGGCCCTCTATATGAAGAGGAGCTGTTATATGTTTTTTAAAGATCAGCGAATTGAGGTTTCACAAGCTGGCACTTTCATGAGGCAAATCAGGCATTGCAGGGTAGGTTTGAAGAATAGAATGCCCTATTCCTGCTCCTATTTCCTGATTTTCGTATGTCCTTATATTCACTTTCTTCTCACAGATATTATCTTTGTTCTGTCCACCTCTTGCCATGGTTTGAGCTGGGAATGACTGTCTCAGGTCTAGAGGAATGGCAGACTCCCACGTCAAGATAGAAACGAAAGGTTATACAAATCATTCTCAATACAAGGACCCAACTATGAGTGCTAAATGGGGGTCCACCTTAAATAATCATAGAATGCAGAAACCCTGTGCCAGTCACAATTGACTTGACAAGATTAAACAGAAAGCAGAAGATCTTAGTTAAAACACTCTAGTTAAAACACCAATTAGTAAATACAGGTGTTTTTGAGAAAACTAGGAGCCCAACGTTCTGCACCTCACTGCATAGGCCTGCAGGGATCATAGCAACTCTCCCTATCTCGACAACTTGCTTTCTCACTTTTCCAGTGCTGATGAATGAGCCTGCTCTGAGGAGTTGAGAATTTCAACTCTCTACAGATCCTGCTGAGCATCTCCAACAGTTCTTTTTAATTTTCATCTTAATATATTTTTCTTTTCAGGTCTTTCTTTTCTTTTTAACATTTCTGAGATTCTTGCTCTCTGGGATCTTGATATCTCAGGCATTCATAGTTCCTTTCCACCCCACCTCTTCACTCAAGCATACCCTCAAAACTGGAATTTGTTTCTACTCCACAAAGTTCTTTCTTTGGTTCTTTCCATCTATCTGTCAATCCACCTGACTCTATTACAGCATTTTGACCTGTAATGTTGAAATTCCTTTCCCCAACTGCATGTTCCTTGATCTATAAAGTTTCTCCAGCAGATTGTTGTCTAGCTTCCAGCATCTGTAGGCTCTTATTTTTATCTATCTATCACCTTGGATGCTTCTTAAAAATCTTCCTTGTTAATCTGATCCTATATCACATACATTAACTTATTAATCTTGTAATACTCCATTGAAGTGACTTGGGACATTTTACAAGAATAACGATGCTATATAAAAGCAAATTGCTTTAGTTATCTTGCAGTTTGAGATGGAGAGATGCAGATTTCCTAGGTGATTTCTAAATATATCTCCGAGATGAGATGCTATGATTTACTCAGAGGTGCCTGCAGGAAACATTTTGATTGCCTCCATGACAGGATCGAACAAACCTCTGAAGTAATTCTCAGAGACCAGATGACAAATGACAATCTTATTTTTGCTGTCTTTCAAGAACAGTTGGCTTGGTGAGCCTCCCATTTGAGTCCACGGAGACGGGGGCTTTACACATCCTGAAAAAAAATCCCGTATGTTCCGGTGCCTTTGAAAGAAATAGTGTGAATATATAATGATCTTTATTTTAAAACTAGCCAGATGGAAAAAAGCAAGAAATTCTAATAAATTACCCAGCTAAATAGGCAAACTTTGATGGGGAGGGAAGTGTATTAATAAAATAAAAGCCAATGGCAAGTGTGGAGATTCAGTTGTCTTATCTGCAGCTCCTATCTTCCATGATTGCCCCGGAATAAGGGATTAATCTCCTAAACGTTGCTCCAGGAAAACCAAAGAGGAAAACTACTTGAAACAAAATTGAGTGGTTATCTTATTGAATCAATATATGACCCGAGGAGGCTTATAGAACCATAGAACCATAGAACATTACAGCACAGAAAACAGGCCCTTTGGCCCTTTTTGGCTGTGCTGAATCATTTTTCTGCCTAGTCCCACTGACCCGCACCTGGGCCATATCCCTCCAAACCCCTCTCATCCATATACCTGTCTAAGTTTTTCTTAAATGTCAAAAGTGAGCCTGCATTCACTACTTCATCTGGCAGCTCATTCCACACTCCCACCACTCCCTGCATGAAGAAGCCCCCCCCAATGTTCCCCTTAAACTTCTCCCCCTTCACCCTCAACCCATTACCTCTGGTTTTTTTCTCCCCTGGCCTCAGTGGAAAAAGCCTGCTTGCATTCACTCTATCTATACCCATCATAATTTTATACACCTCTATCAAATCACCCCTCATTCTCTTACGCTCCAAGGAATAAAGTCATAATCTCGTGAACCTTTCTCTGTAACTCAGTTTCTCAAGTCCAGGCAACTACCTTGTAAACCTTCTCTGCACTCTTTGAATCTTATGAATATCCTTCCTGTAATTCAGTGACCAAAACTGCACACAGTACTCCAAATTCAGTCTCACCAATGTCTTATACAACTTCACCATTACATTCCAACTATTATACTCAATACTTTGATTATAAAGGCCAATGTACCAAAAGCTTTCTTTACAACCCTATCTACTTGTGACGCCACTTTTAGGGAATTATGTATCTGTAAACCCAGATCCCTCTGTTCTACTGCACTCCTCAGTGTCCTACCATTTACCTTGTATGTTCTACCTTGCTTTGACCTTCTGAAGTGCAATACCTCACACTTGTCTGCATTAAACTCCATCTGCCATTTTTCAGCCCATTCCTCCAACTGCTCCAAAGCCCTCTGCAAGCTTTGAAAACCTTCCTCACTGTCCACTACACCTCCAATCTTTGTATCATCAGCAAATTTGCTGATCCAATTTGCCACATTATCATCCAGATCATTGATATAGATGACAAATAACAATTGACCCATCACTGATCCCTGTGGCACACCACTAGTCACAGGCCTCCACTCAGAGTAGCAATCCTCCATTACCACTCTCTGGCTTCTTCCATTGAGCCAATGTCTAATCCAATTTATTACCTCTCCATGTATACCTAGCGACTGAATCTTCTAACTAATCTCCCATGCGGGATCTTGTCAAAGGCCTTACTGAAGTCCATGTATGCAACATCCACTGCCTGCCTTTCATCCACCTTCCTGGTTACTTCCTCAAAAAACTCTAATAGGTTGGTTAAACATGACCTACCATGCACAAAGCCATGCTGACTTTTTCTAATAAGTCCCTGTCTATCCAAATACTTGTAGATCCTATCTCTTAGTATTCTTTCCAATAATTTACCTACTACCGATATCAAACTTGCTGGCCTATAATTTCCCGGCTTACTTTTTGAGCCTTATCTGATAGGTGTCAACATGTTTTCACAAATGGGAAAGCCTTTATTGTGGGAACATATTTTCAAGAAAAGGGGTCAGTCCTCTTAAACTGAGGCATGTTGAAATTTCTTCTCATAGAGTATGGGTAATCTCTAGAATTTTCTGCTCCAGAGAGCTACAAAGGCTAGATTATTAGGAATTTTTAAAGTGGAGGAAAAAAGCTTTTTGAAAGAATGATGGATTAAGTAACATTGGAATCTAGCGTTGAAGAAGTATTGAGGCCTAGTTTAGATCAGACATGACTATAGTAAGTAGCATGGCAGGCTTGAGGGGCTGAACGGCCTCTTCCTGCTCCTGTTTTCTTGCAGTCTTGCAAAGTTATTTGAAAAGTTACGGTGAATGGTTTGTAAAATGTTGGAAATAAAGAGAAAAGGCAGCTTAATTGAATCAATCTTGACTGTCAATGAGCTCAAACCCCTTCTGGTTGGTCTAAGGAGATGGGTCATCTTAAATTTGGACCAATGAGGGAAGAACAGCTTCGGGTCAGAGACTGTGCGATGCAATCCTCAGAACTGAACTCAGTCAAAGCTTCCTCCTGTTTGCTCCTTCTGTTCGATTAAATTTTCCGAAGTGAACTGAGCGTCTGGTGAACACAACATCCTATTTGCTGTTCCTGGAATGAGGTTCATCCATCTCTTAGGTGATGGATCACAGATCTTCGGAGAGCTTTGGGCTATTGTCATATCAAGTGTTTCATGTGAGCACTATGGGAGTACAAAGATAGACAAGAAAATAAAGAATCTGCTCCCTGAAGGGGTGGAGATCGGTAATCGAAAGGGTTTTAACATTCCTGCCCAACCAAAATGACACTAGCCGAAAGTTCACCTCCTGCCAGACCAAGCTAATCCAAAGGGGACCTGAGGACCATCATCCCATCTTACGTGAAGCAGTTACTTGGTTCATGAGCTTGCTCCCAGAGGGAAGGGAGATGTGGAAGAACTGGGCAGGTTGGGAGTGAGGGCATGAAGACAACAGCAACCATGTCTGGTGTGTCTCAGCTCAGTTTCTTTTGACATCAAATCCTGGTTTATGTGAAATCCAGACCTTACCTTGAAGTCCTCATCTATATCTCTAAAATTAAGGCTTGTAGTTCCTATCTCAGTGATTAATGTGCCAGAAGATACATCAATGTTACATTGACAATTTTCTACTTCATGTAAATGGACCTTCTGCTACTTACTGTATATTACAGGGTTTAGAGAGTGTTGAGTAAAGTTGCTGATTTGTTTCTGTTTAAATATTATAACAGAAGGGGTAGTCTATGAACTAAGGGGTGTCTTGTTGTTATGAGGGATGTGGAATGGGAGTTAGGGGTGTGGGAGGCAGGAACCTTCATTTTGGTGTTTTCTTTGTCTCTCTGAGGATCTATGGGATGGTCTGCCCATAACTTGCTGGACTTTCAGCACAACGAGAATTCTGTAAATGAATGCTGCTGACTGGCACATCCCTGACCGCAGGAGTACAGGGTGAATGCTGCATTGAAGCTTGGCACTGTCACCTTAAAAGGTTCTGTGGGGAAGGACCGTAGTGCAGGGTCCTGCAGCCAGTGGACACTTAAGGGACTGAGTCCTGTGCAACACCATCTCAAGTGCTTTATGGATGCTCTTGAGAGAGAAAACATGAGTAGCAATGGTTCTGTGTAAGAGGATGCATTGCCTTGATGATAAACAAATGTATGGATTCCTTGACATAATGGCACAAAGACTTTATGTGATACTTCCTATATTTTTTATGTATTAGTTTTTATACATTAACTTTAAATATATATATATATATATTTAAAGTTATTATATAGAATAGGCCCTTCTGGCCCTTTGAGCCACACCACCCAGTAAGTCCCAACAAGCCCAATTTTAACTTTACCGTCAAATTACAATGACCGATTAACCTACCTGGTACTTGTTTGGAGAGTGGGAGGAAAATGGAGGACACAGAGAAAATCCATCCATTCCACAGGGACGAGATACAAGGTCTCCTTGCGGAGGTTGCCAGGATCGAACTCCAAACTCCAAACTCCAACATACTGGGGCTTGAGTGTCGTGCTAAACACAATGCTAATGTGGCACCCAAAAATATTTTAAAAAACATTCCAAAAGTGATGAAAACACTTTATAATTTGTAAAGATGTGCAGATAGCTTTATTTTTCAGTATTAGACCATAAGACTATAATATAAAGGAGCAGAATTAGGCCATTTTGCCCAATGAGTCTGCTCCCCCATTCCACCATAGCTGATACTTCCCACCCTGCCCCAATCTCCTGCTTTCTCCCCATATCCCTTCATGCCCTGACTAATCAAGAATCTATCAAACTTTGCTTTAAATATGCCCAGTGACTTGGGCTCCACAGCCACCTGTGACAATAAATTTCACAGATTCACCACTCTCTGGCTAAATAAATTCCTTCTCGTCTCCATTGTAAATGGACGTATCTCTATCCTGAGGCTGTATCCTCTGTTCTTATACTCCCCCACCATAGAAAACATACTCTCCACATCCACTCTATCGACACCTTTCAACATTTGATAGCTTCCAATGAGATCCACCCTCATTCTTCTGAATTCCAGTGACCACAAGCTCAGAGCCATGAAACTCTCCTCAGATGATAAGCTTTTCAATCCCGTAATCATTTTTGTGAACCTCCTTTGTACCCACTCAATGTCAGCACATCCTTTCTTAGATGAGGGGACCAAAACTGCTCATTAATCTAAGTGAGGCCTCATCAGTTCTTTATAAACCCTCAACAATACATCCTTACTTTTATATTCTAGTCCTCTTGAAACGAAAGCTAACATTGCATTTGCCTTCCTCACCACCAACTCAACCTGCAAATTAACCTTTAGGGAATCATGAACAAGAACTCCCAAGTCCCTTTGCACCTCAGATTTTGGATTTTCATTCCACTTAGAAAGTAGTCTATGTTTGAATTTCTTCTACCAATGTGCAGGACCAAATACTCACTGACACTGTATTCCATCTGTCACATTTTTACCTATTCCCCTGATCTGTATAAGTCTTTCTGTAGCCTCACTACTTCCTCAGAACTACCTGCCCCTCCACCTACCTTTCTATCATCTGCAAACCTGACCACAAAGCCATTAACTCTGTCATCCAAACCATTGATAATGTAAAAAAAAATGGGTCCCAACATGGACCCCTATGAAACACTAGTCACCAGCAGCCAGCCAGAAATGGCTCCCTTTACTCCCTCTCTTTGCCTCCTGTCAAACAGTCCATACACTATCCCTGTTAATATATTTTCATGTAATACCATGGGCTCTTAACTTATTAAGCAGCCTCATGTGTGGCATCTTGTCAAAGGCCTTCTGAAAATCCAAGTACACAACATCCACTGATTCTCTTTTGTCTATCCTGCTTGCTATTTATTCAATGAGTTCCAATAGGTTTCTCAGGCAAGATTTTCCCTTAAGGAAACCATGCTGACTATGGCTTATTTTATCATGTGTCTCTAAATACCTTCAAACCACATCCTTAACAATAAATTCCAGCATCTCCCCAGCCACTAAGGTCAGAGTAACTGGCCTATAATTTCCTTTCTTCTGCCTGACACCCTTCTTGAAGAGCGGAGTGACATATATGATTTTCAGTCCTCTGGAACCATGCCAGAATCCAATGATTCTTGAGGGATCATTATTAATGCCTCCACAATGTCTTCCTCCACCTCTTTGAGAACCCTGGGATGTTGACCATCTGGTCCAGGTGACTTATCTACCTACACTCTATTAATGGCAATTTCACACACTTCTGCCTCATGACGCCCTTGAACTTCTGGCATTCTGCTACTGTTTTTCATCAGAGAAGTGTGCTGCATAATACCTTTCAGTTCATCTGCCATTTCTTTGCACCCCCCCCCCAATACTACGTCTCCAGCATAATTTTCCAGTGGTTCAATATCTACCCTTGCCTCTCTTTTACACTTTGTCCATCTTAAGAAACTCTTTGTATCATCATCAATACTATTGGCTAGAGTACCTTTGTATTCCATCTTTTCCTTATTTATGACATTTTCAGTTGCCTTTCATTGGTTTTTAAAAGCTTCCCAATCCTCTAAATTCCCATTAATTTTTAATCTATTATATGCCCTCACTTTTGCTTTTATTTTGGCCTTGACCTACCTTGTCAACCACAGTTGTGTCATCCTGCCTTTAGAATACATTCTTCTTCTTTGGGATGTATCTATCCTACACCTTCCCAATTGCTCCCAGTAATTCCAACCATTGCTGCTCTGAAGTCATCGCTGCTAGTGTTCCCTTCCCATCAATTTTGGCCAGCTCCTGTCTCACGCCTCTGTAATTCCCTGTACTCCACTGTAAAACTGACGCATCTGATTTTAGTCTTGATTTTAACAGGAGTTTTACTAAATTTAAATAATAATCTCACTCAGATATAACCATTGTGGGGGGGAGCTTAGTGCAGAGTGTCTCTGGTTGGATCACCAAGGAAGAACTCCAGGAATGTTCTGGATAACAAATGACTGAATTCCAAGGATGCACTCAAGCTTCCATTGACACAAGATATTCTGCAGATGCTGGAAAATCCTAAGCAATGTGCACAAAATGCTGGGGAAACACAACCGTTCAGGCAGCATCTATGGAGGGAAATAAACAGTTGAAGTTCCGGGCTGAGGTCCCTTATTAGGACTGGAAAGGAAGGAGGCAGAAACCACCTATCACCTCCCAGCTTTTAACATTACCCCCACCTCCACCCGCTCAACCTCCCCCTCAAGTGCTCTCACCAATCAGCTGCCAGACTGTACTGCCCCTCCCTCATCTTTTTCCACCCATTTACTCTGCCTTCTGCCCCCTTCCTTTTCAGCCCTGATGAAGTGCCTTGGCTTGAAACATCAACTATCTATCTGCCTCCACAGATACTGCCTGAGCTCCTCCAGCAGTTTGTGGGTGTTTCTCAAGTTTTCATGTTGGCAGTCTAAGCTCATTCAGATTTCCTCGTGTTTGCTCAGATATTTCATTGCTCACTTTGCTTTATATCATTCCCGCATTTAATTATCTAAATTTTGCAGGACTCTGAAATTTAGATGATTTTGAACTATTTAGCACAAAAACATTGTTCCTTTTTCAATTAGGGGTAATGATTTGGTATTGATAAGGTTATTGCACAGACATGTATGTGAGAGAAACATTTACAAGTTTCTCAAAGTGGAGTAAAATTTACTTCTTTGTTCCCTTTCCCCTCCATTTTATTCTTTTATCTGCCTTTATTTCACAAATTAAAATAAAACACAGAGGAATTTTGCACTTATATAGCATGCTCTACCGTCAGGTGTGCAGAAGTGCAGCATAGGCAAAAGGCTACTTCTGAAGGATGGACATCAAACTCCTCATACTTTATTTTTAAAAATATATACAGGAAATCCATCATAATTTAGTACATCCTTCTTTCCATTGATTGTGTTATTAATTCAATAAACAAATACATTTTCTTGCTAAGTACCAATGCCACTCATTTTTCTTCTTATAACAACACTCCCATGAAGAATCTGAGAGGCTGTTAAACAGAGTCCATCGCCAGTGTACTGTGTTAGCATGACGTTAAGCTGTGGTTTTTCCCCACAGAGCCTTTGCAGTTTTTGCACCGATATTCAGTGTATTGCTCAGCATGTATCCTGCAAACTGGAATGTGCCTGTTGGCAGTTTTTCTCATGTGGGTATCTCTTTGTAATGAAAGGCTAATAAATTTTGGTCGGACCAACGTGTGTCATTCTCTGAGCTGATGATCTTCTACCAGAACATGATCTTTATCTCAGCACACAGCCCAGACTCCTCTGTTACACAGCTGTTTAGATCAAACCCTGACAAGAATCCTTGTATCCTTTTCCAAAACTTCTTGGCAAGCGCACAGTCCACGAAGTAGTTGATGATCATCTGACCCACACTGCAGCCATCTCAATGCCACATGCATTGGGAGTGAGACTCTGACTGTGCAGAGAGATCAAATGGGAAGAGCCCTTCTCATAGTTAGCCACATCAGTTCTGGCTCTTGTCAGTGAATTCAGGCAATACCTCATCATTTTGCTTTCATTTTTATTTAAAAATATTCATAACAGAAAATCATGCAGGAAATACAATTAGTTTATGCCTTGCTTTCCATGCACTGTGTCATCAGAGCAATACATTAATTGTGCTAGCAAAACAATAATTCTATGTACAAGGCACCAATGCAACTTATATGGTTTCAAGTTTCTTTTCCCTTCTGATTCTGTGATTCTGTCATCTTTTCCATTCCTTTACAGTCCTGATGTAGGGTCTTGGCCCAAAATGTCAAGTCTTCATTCCTCTCCATGGATGCTGCCTGACCTGCTGAGTTCCTCTGGCATTTTGTGTGTGTTACGCTGGTCTCAAGTGCTTGTCAGGCTGTTGCACAGCAACTAGCCCATCAGGGGTGTGTGCTTAGCTCACTGCTCTACTCTCCGTATACATATGACTGTGTGGCTAGGCATAGTTCAAATATCATCCACAAATTTGCCGATGATACAACCATTATTGGTAGAATCTCAGGTGGTGACAAGAGGGCAAACAGGAGTGAGATATGCCAACTAGTGGAATGGGGTCACAGCAACAACCTGGCACTCAACATCAGTAAGACCAAAGAGCTGATTGTGGACTTCAGGAAGGGTAAGACGAAGGAACACATTCCAATCCACATAGAGGGATCAGAAGTGGAGAGAGTGAGCAGCTTCAAGTTCCTGGGTGTCGAGATCTCTGAGGATCTAACCTGGTCCCAACATTTTGATGTAGTCATAAAGAAGTCAAGACAATGGTTATACTTTATTAGGAGTTTGAACAGATTTGGCATATCAACAAATACACTCAAAAACTTCTATAGTTGTACCTTGGAGAGCATTCTGACAGGCTGCATCACTGTCTGGTATGGAGGGGCTACTGCACAGGGCCTAAAGAAACTGCAGAAGGTTGTAAATCTAGTCAGCGCCGTCTTGGGCACTAGCCTACAAAATACCCAGGACATTTTTAGAGAGTGGTATCTCAGAAGGACCTCCAGCACCCAGGGCATGCCGTTTTCGCACTGTTACCATTAGGTAGGAGGTACAGAAGCCTGAAGGCACACACTCAGCGATTCAGGAACAGCTTCTTCCCCTCTGCCATCTGATTCTTAAATGGACATTGAAACTTTGGACACGACCTCACTTTTTTTAAATATACAGTATTTCTGTTTTTGCACATTTAAAAAAATCTATTCAATATATGTAATTGATTTTCTTGTTTATTTTTTATGATTATGATTATTATTTTCTCTCTCTGCTAGATTATGTATCGCATTGAACTGCTGCTACTAAGTTAAGAAATTTCACATCACATGCCGGTGAGAATAAACCTGATTCTGATTCTGATTCTGAGTGTCCGGTGCTGGGAGGATTTTAGATTGCTGTCCTTCCCCACAAAACCTCTTTAACGCCGTTTTAATGTTACATGTGTACAAAATCAGGTGTCACAAAGTACTATCTCTCTCCCACAACTTTGGAATTTTAAACAACTTATTAAATCCCACAATCTCCTTACGTCAAAAGGAAAGAGCCCCAATTGTTCAGGTCTTCATGTCGTGTGCCTTCCCGATACTCTTCTGTGTTGGCTTAAATTCCTTCCTGTGGTGAGGTGACCAAATCTGTACACAGTTTCCAGCTGTGCTTTCTCTCGAATTTTATTTACTAGTACCCCTCTGTCTGAGTTTGATGTCTCCACTGTTTCCAATGGAGTTATCTTAAACAGCAAACTTATCCTCAGAGTTGTTTGAAGCTGGTGCATAGTCTGAAATTGCAACCCACTGTAATTTGCATCTGCTTTAACATACTGATCCTTACATTGAAATTATTGCAAAATTTTGGTTCCATTTTGAGTATGCAAACGTTGCATCTGATTTTTTTTCCCCAAATACAACAATGAAATGAACACTTAATGAGCAATCTCAACAGAGTGAAATTTGTCTCCATCCTTCAGTTGCCCACTCAATACATAATCCTCACATATGAATTCACAGAATGCTGATGGGAACTTGTTCAGCGTGCAAGTAATTGGGATGAATCTGTGCCAGATCACAAAGTGCAGGGTCCTCCACACATGGGCTGCATTTATTTAAACAGTTTGTAACGTTAAATCAAGTGCTTGCACTCTCCCAGAGGAAGCCTACTTTTTTCATGCTTAATTAAGACCAAACGCAGAGCCTGAAACAAGATTCTCCTGCAGAATAACATTCATGGAATATACAAATTAAATTTATTATGAACTTTGGAATGCTTAACTTTACATTCAAGCACAAAAAAAAGAACGTTAAAGGGAAAACACAAGGAAATCTGCAGATGCTGGAAATTCAGACAACACAATCAAAATGCTGGTGGAATGCAGCAGGCCAGGCAGCATCTATAGAGAGAAATGTTGCCAACATTTCGGTCCGAGACCCTTTGTCAGGACTAACTGAAAGGAAAGATAATAAGAGATTTGAGAGTAGTGGGGGGAGAGGGAAATGCGAAATGATAGGAGAAGACCGGAGGGGGTGGGTTGAAGCTAAGAGCTGGAAAGGTGATTGGCGAAAGTTATACAGAGCTGGAGAAGGGAAAGGATCATGGGACGGGAGGCCTCATGAGAAAGAAAGGAGGTGGGGGGAACACCAGAGGGAGATGGAGAACAGGCAAACAACTAAATATGTCAGGGATGGGGTAAGAAAGGGAGGAGGAACATTAACAGAACTTAGAGAAGTCATGTTCATGCCATCAGGTTGGAGGCTACCCAGCCGGTATATAAGGTGTTATTCCTCCAACTCTGCTCTCAAACGCATCTCTCCCATTTCCCGCACATCTGCCCTCACCCCATCCACTCGCCACCCCACTCAAGATAGGGTTCCCCTTGTCTTCACCTACCACCCCACCAGCCTCCAGGTCCAACGTATAATTCTCCGTAACTTCTGCCACCTCCAACGGAATCCCACTACCAAACACATTTTTCCCTCCCCCCCCTTTCTGTTTTTCACAGGGATCGCTCGCTACGCGACTCCCTTGTCTGCTCGTCCCCCCATCCCTTCCCACCGATCTCCCTCCTGGCACTTATCCTTGTAAACGGAACAAGTGCTACACCTGCCCTTACACTTCCTCCCTCACCACCATTCAGGGCCCCAGACAGTCCTTCCAGGTGAGGCGACACTTCACCTGTGAGTCGGCTGGTGTGGTATACTGCGTCTGGTGCTCCCAGTGTGGTCTTTTATATATTGGTGAGATCCGACGCAGACTGGCAGACCGCTTCGCTGAACACCTACGCTCAGTCCACCAGAAAAAGCAGGATCTCCCAGTGGCCACACATTTTAATTCCATGTCCCATTCCCATTCTGATATGTCTATCTATGGCCTCCTCTATTGTCAAAATGAATCCAATCTCAGGTTGGAGGAACAACACCTTATGTATCAGCTAGGTAGCCTCCAACCTGATGGCATGAACATTGACTTCTCTAACTTCCGTTAATGCCCCTCCTCCCCTTCTTACCCCAACCCTGACATATTTAGTCATTTGCCTGTTCTCCATCTCCCTCTAGTGTTCCCCCCACCTCCTTTCTTTCTCCTGAGGCCTCCTGTCCCATGATCCTTTCCCTTCTCCAACTCTGTATCACTTTTGCCAATCACCTTTCCAGCTCTTAGCTTCATCCCACCCCCTCCAGTCTTCTCCTATCATTTCGCATTTCCCCCTCCCCCCACTACTTTCAAATCTCTTATTATCTCTCCTTTCAGTTAGTCCTGACGAAGGGTCTCGGCCCGAAACGTTGACAGTGCTTCTCCCTATTGATGCTGCCTGGCCTGCTGTGTTCCACCAGCATCTTGTGTGTGTTAATGTTAAAGGAAACAACTATGGATGGTCACTAGAACATTGATAGTTCTTGGTTTCCTCTCTTCAAAGTAACGTTAAGGGAGGAATAATTTCTTATTCCATCACAGGATCAAAGACATTGAAAGACTCCTTTCCTTGTGATTCACCCAAACAACTTGCATTCAAGCTTGAAATTAATAGGATTGCCACTCCCCCTTTTGCTCCCTCACCATCCTTTCTAAGCTTACTGCATCTCATCAGGATTTTTCTTGGGTAATGGTGGGTTCTCACTGAAGGATGAGATCCCAACCGAGCATGGGTACCAAGCCTTGACCTGAGACTGAGTCACAAAGGTCTCTGACCCTCAAGAGGACAGTTGTCATCTGAAATCCTATTGGCAAAATTTTAGTCAAATAAAAATGAACTATAACATGATCTGAAGCAGAACCTTTAAGGGGAAATCTTGCGGGAAAATGATTATGTATAAGATTATCAGAGACATAGAATGAGTGGACAACCAGAACCTTCTTCCCAGGGTGGCAATGGCTAATACAGAAGTTGTTCTTTTAAGATGAGTGGAAGAAAGTTTAGTGGAGAACACATTGTGGGAGGGTTGATAAATTAGGGACATTTAAGAAATTCTTAGATAGGCATATCAATAAAAGAAAAATGGAACGCAATGTAGGACAGAAGGTTTCAATTGATCATGGAACAAGTTAAAAGGTCTTTGTGGCCCAAGGGGCTTGTAGCCTGCTGTACTGCTCTATGGTCATTTGGGACTACTGTACTCTTAATGTTCTATGGTCAGTTGGGACTCCTTTTGATGTTGTTTTCTTACTTTTATCACTTCATGATTGAATTTAGACCAGCCAGCATTTCTAATTGATGAACGAATTAAGTGATTGATGAAGGAAAATACACCAGAAGACATGATTTATTTGTATTATATATACACACCTGGTCAAACATCAGCAGAAGTATTCAGAAACCATTGGCCCTTCTTGCAATAGACTCAGGAATGGCTGTGGGTAGCAGATTGCACGTAGAATAGTTCATGCTTCATATGTGTATTCTGAATTAATGTGTCTATTACCATTAAAAGTGTATTTTGAGAATTTCCCCCATTTTGTAAAAACAATAATATTGTGCAATAAGATAGCACCACTAATGTGGAGAAATTTCCCAAAATACTTTACAGAGGAATGAAATGGATCTTATTGCAGTTGCTGGCATACCAACAGTAAAACTCTGATAGTCCAGCGCCCTTGGGGCCTTGGTGGTGTTACATTAGCAACATTTCCAGATTATTGATCATTAATCAAATAATAATCAAGCACAATTTTATTACACATTTTCTTTAAATGTTACTCAGTATTATAAAGCATACCCTAATGAAACTGCTGGGTTTGAAGAGAGCAGCAAAGAAACAAACATTTGAAATATGCAAGCATTGCGGTTCTAGACACAAACCTGCTCATGTTCCTGATCCCTGCTGTTGTGAACCCCAAACCTTACTCTGACCAACATTTCTAATCCATCTCCAGCTACACACAAGCCTCTTAATCTCTGGTTGCCAACCTATTCTTATGTTGGACCTCAAGTTCACCTCCAAACTAATGAGTGGGCCAGATGCTGATCATCAGGATTTCCAAAACGTCACCAGAGTAAAAGATACAAAAGCCTGAAAGCATGTACCACCAGGCTCAAGGACAGAGAGCTTCTGCTCCACTGTTATAAGACTATTGAATAGTTCCGAGCACAATAAGACAGACTTTTGATTTCACAATCTAACTCATTATGATCTTGCAGTTTATTCTCTATTAGTGGTTCACCTTCTCTGTAGCTGTTCCACTTCATTCTGCAGTCTGTTATTGTTTTACTGTGTATTACCTTGATGCATTGTGTAATGATTTCTTCTCTATGTGCAGAATGCAAGACAAGCTTTTCACTGTACCTTGGTACATATGACAATATTAATCCAATTCCAATTTCATTAGGCAAAAGCCTAAATTGTAGCAACACCCTCAGATAATTGTTTTAACCATTTAATCATCCTGAGTTTTGCAATGTTTACATGATCTAATGGTGTGCAATCCACTGGTCATATCTCAGTGTGATTAACCGGAGATGTCATCTCCAGTTAATGATTTTGAGATATGACCAAGTCCCGCATTAAATCACAAACCATTCATTCCCAGAAGTTACAATGTAATATTACACATTTACAGTAATATTAGCTGAAAGAAGTCCAATCCCAAAATAAGCAAGTATAATGAAATTAAAGAATCATGTTAATGGCTTATTAACCAATTCTGCTTGTGTATCTGGTAACTTTATCACCAGTCATTAATATGATGGTCATTTCTCAGGGGGGTGGGGGTGGGTTTCTTGCATCTGGAAATTTTTTCCTGGCCCTTCATTTGGCCAAGTGATGCCAATGCAAGCATGAAACATAGAAACATAGAAAACCTACAGCACAATACAGGCCCTTCAGCCACCAAAGTTGTGCCAAAAATGTCCCTACCTTAAAATTACCTAGGGTTACCCATAGCCCTCTATTTTTCTAAGCTCCATGTACCTATCCAAAAGTCTCTTAAAAGACCCTATCGTATCTGCCTCCACCACCGTTGCCGGCAGCCCATTCCACGCACTCACCACTCTCTGCGTAAAAAACTTACCCCTGACATCTCCTCTGTACCTACTCCCAAGCATCTTAAAACTTGTTCCCTCTTGTGGCAACCATTTCAGCCCTGGGAAAAGGCCTCTGACTATCCACACGATCAATGGCTCTCATCATCTTAAACACCTCTATCAGGTGACCTCTCATCCTCCGTGGCTCCAAGGAGAAAATGCCGAGTTCAATCAACCTGTTTTCATAAGGCATGCCCCCAATCCAGGCAACATCCTTGTAAATCTCCTCTGCACCCTTTCTATGGCTTCCACATCCTTCCTGTAGTGAGGCAACCAGAACTGAGCACAGTACTCCAATTGGGGTCTGACCAGGGGCCTATATAGCTGCAACATTACCTCTCGGCTCCTAAATTCAATTCCACGATTGATGAAGGCCAATACACCGTACGCCTTCTTAACCACAGAGTCAACCTGCACTGCTGCTTTGAGTGTCCTGTGGACTCGGACCCCAAGATCCCTCTGATCCTCCACACTTCCAAGAGTCTTACCATTAATACTATATTCTGCCATCATAGTTGACCTACCAAAATGAACCACTTCACACTTATCTGGCTTGAACTCCATCTGCAACTTCTCAGCCCAGTTTTGCATCCTATCAATGTCCCATTGTAACCTCTGACAGCCCTCCACATTATACACAGCACCCCAACCTTTGTGTCATCAGCAAATTTACTAACCCATCCCTCCACTTCCTCATCCAGGTCATTCACAAAAGTCACGAAGAGTAAGGGTCCCAGAACAGATCCCTGAGGCACTCCATTGGTGACTGACCTCCATGCGGAATATGACCCGTCCACAACCACTCTTTGCCTTCTGTGGGCAAGCCAGTTCTGGATCCATAAAGCAATGTCCCCTTGGATCCCATGCCTCCTTACTTTCTCAATACCTTGCTGAAATCCATATACACTACATCTACTGCTCTTCCTTCATCAATGTGTTTAGTCACATCCTCAAAAAATTCAATCAGGTTCGTAAGGCACGACCTGCCTTTGACAAAGCCATGCTGACTATTCCTAATCACATTATACCTCTCCAGATGTACATAAATCCTGCCTCTCAGGATCTCCTCCATCAACTTACCAACCACTGAAGTAAGACTCACAGGTATGTAATTTCCTGGGCTATCTCTACTCCTTTTCTTGAATAAGGGAACAACATCTGCCACCCTCCAATCCTCCGGAACCTCTCCTGTCCCCATTGATGATTCAAAGATCATTGCCAGGGGCTCAGCAGTCTCCTCCCTCACCTTCCACAGTAGCCTGGGGTACATCACATCCGGTCCCGGTGACTTATCCAACTTGATGCTTTCCAAAAGCTCCAGCACATTCTCTTTCTTAATATCTACATGCTCAAGCTTTTCAGTCCACTGTTAGTCATCACTACAATCACCAAGATCCTGTTCGAAAGTGAATACTGAAGTAAGTATTCATTAAGTACCTCTGCTATTTCCTCCGGTTCCATACACACTTTCTCACTGTCACACTTGATAGGTCCTATTCTTTCACATCTTATCCTGTTGCTCTTCACGTACTTGTAGAATGCCTTGGGGTTTTCCTTAATCCTGCCTGCCAAGGCCTTCTCATGGCCCTTTCAGGCTCTCCTAATTTCCTTCTTAAACTCCTTCCTGTTAGCCTTATAATCTTCTAGATCTCTAACATTACCTAGCTCTCTGAACATTCTGTAAACTTTTCTTTTCTTCTTGACTAGATTTATTACAGCCTTTGTACACCACGGTTCCTGTACCCTACCATAACTTCCTTGTCTCATTGGAACGTACCCATGCAGAACTCCACACAAAAATCCCCTGAATATTTGTCATATTTCTTCTGTACCTTTCCCCGAGAACATTTGTTCCCAATTTAAGCTTTCAAGTTCCTGCCTGATAGCCTCATAATGCCCCTTACTTCAATTAAAAGCTTTTCTAACTTGTCTTTTCCTATCTCTCTCCAATGTTATTGTAAAGGAGATAGAATTATGATCACTATCTCCCAAATGCTCACTCACTGAGTGATCTGACACCTGACCAGGTTCATTTCCCAATACCAAATCAAGTACAGCCTCTCCTCATGTAGGCTTATCTACATATCTTGTCAAGAAACATTTCTGAACATACTTAACAAACTCCAACCCATCTAAATCCCTTGCTCTAGGGAGATGCCAATCAATATTTGGGAAATTAAAATCTCCCATCACGACAATTCTGTTATTACACCTTTCCAGGATCTATTTCCCTATCTGCTCCTCGATATTTCTGTTACTATTGGGCGGCCTATAAACAACACCCAGTAAAGTTATTGACCCCTTTCTGTTCCTAACCTCCACCCACAGAGACTCCGTTGACAATTCATCCATGGCATCCACCTTTTCTGCAGCCGTGACACTATCTCTGATCAACAGTGTCATGCCCCCGCCTCTTTTGCCTCCCTCCCTGTCCTTTCTGAAACATCTAAAACCTGGCACTTGAAGTAATCATTCCTGTCCCTGAGCCATCCAAGTCTCTAGTGGCCACCACATCATATCTCCAAGTACTGATCCACACTCAAAACTCATTTGCTTTGTTCATAATACTCCTTGCGTTAAAATAGACACATCTCAAACCATCAGTCTGAGTGCGTCCCTTCTCTATCACCTGCCTATCCTCCCTCACACACTGTCTCCAAGCTTTCTCGATTTGTGAGCCAACCTCCTCTTCCTCAGTCTCTTCAGTTTGGTTCCCACCCCCACAACAATTCTAGTTTAAACTCTCCCCAGTAGCCTCAGCAAACCTCCCCGCCAGGATATTGGTTGCACTCGGATTCAAGTGCAACCCGTCCTTTTTGTACTGGTCACACCTGCCCCAAAAGTGGTCCCAATGATCCAGCAATCTGAATCCCTGCCCCCTACTCCAATCCCTCAGCCACACATTTATCCTCCACCTCATTCTATTTCTATACTCACTGTCATGTGGCACAGACAGTAATCCCAAGATTACTACCTTGGCGGTCCTGCTTCTCAACTTCCATCCTAACTCCCTGTAGCCTGTTTTCAGGACCTCCTCCCTTTTCTTACCTATGTCATTGGTACCAATATGTACCACGACCTCTGGCAGTTCTCCCTCCCACTGCAGGATATCGTGGACACGATCTGAAATATCCCGGACCCTGGCACCTGGGAGGCAAACTACCATCCGAGTTTCTTTCCTGCATCCACAGAATCACCTGTCTGATACCCTGACTATAGAATCCCCTATCACTACTGCCTTCCTCTTCCTTTCCCTACCCTTCTGAGCCACAGGGCCAGACTCTGTGCCAGAGGCACAGCCACTGTTGCTTCTTCCAGGTAGGCTGTCCCCCCCCAACAGTACTCAAACAGGAGTACTTATTGTTAAGGGGGACAGCCACAGGGGTACCCTCTAGTACCCGACTCTAACCCTTTCCTCTTCTGACTGTGACCCATTTCTCTGTCTCCCGTGGCCCCGGAGTGACCACCTGCCTATAACTCCTTTCTATCAACTCCTCACTCTCCCTGATCAGACAAAGGTCATTGAGTTGCAGCTCCAATTTCCTAACACGGTCCCTTAGAAGCTGCAGCTCGACACACCGGTTATGGATATGGCCGTCCGGGTGGCTGGGAGACTCCAGGACCTCCCATATCTGACACCGAGCACAGAACACCATCCTCACACACATACTTCCTTTCTACAATTAACACTGGTAAACCTACCTCGCCTTGTCCTGTTACCACCTAAACCCGTTGAGCCAAAGCTCTCTCACTCTGCTACCCCCTCACTTTGCTGCCTGCTGTATATGGCGGTCTGCTTTTTAAACTTTTCCCGCTCTACTGGCTGATGTCACATGCCTGTGCAGTCTCGCCTCTCTTTACCCCGAGTAGTAAAATGCCTCCACTCCGAAAATTCTTAGCCGTTCCTCTTGCAGCCTTCTGGCTTTGTATCTCATGAGACCAACAGTTTGGTTCCAGTGAGATTCAGTACCAATTAGATCTCATGATAATAGAGGACTGGGCAGCCAAGTGGCGCAGCAGGCAGCAGTGATCAGAGATGCTTCCTGAAAGCTTTAGCTTCCTATTGTGCCTATAAGTATTCAATCTCTTGGAAGTTTTCATGTTTTATTGTTTTACAACAGTGAATCACAGTGGATTTAATTTGGCTTTTTTTGACACTGGTCAATGGAAAGGTCTCTTTCTTGTCAACGTGAAAACAGATCTCTACATAGTGATCTAAATTAATTACAAATATAAAACATAAAGTAATTGATTGCATAAATATTCACCCTTTAATATGACACACCAGATCATTACTGGTGCAGCCAATTGGTTTTAGAAGTCACATAATTAAATGGAGATCTGTGTGCAGTCAAGGTGTTTCAATTGATTTTAGTAAAAATACACCTGTGTCTGGAAGGTCCAGCTGCTGGTGAGATAGTTTCCTGGCAAAAGCTACATCTTGAAGACAAAAGAACACTCCAAGCAACTCTGTGAAAAGATCGTGATCAGGAGATCAGGAGATGGATACAAGAAAATTTCCAAGCCACAGAGTATCCCTTGGAGTACAGTTAAGTCAATCATCAAGAAATGGAAAGAATATCGCAGAGCTATAAATCTGCCTAGAGCAGGCCGTCTCAAAAACTGAGTGATTGTGCAAGAAGGGGATGAGTGAAAGAGGCCACCAAGAGATCTATGACAACTCTGGAGGAGTTACAAGCTTCAGTGGCTGAGATGGGAGACTGCACATGAAACAGCTGTTGCCCGGGTGCAACTTTATGGGATGGTGGCGAAGAGAAAGCCACTGTTGAAAAAAAACTACATGAAATCTCAGCTCGAGTTTGCCAGAGGCATGTGGGAGAGTCTGACGTCAGCTGGAAGGAGGTTCTATAGTCTGATGAGCTTTCTGGCCATCATACTAAATGCTAAGTTTGGCATAAGCCAAACACTGCACATCATCAAAAACACACCATCCCTACCGTGAAACTTGGTGGTGGCTGCATCATGCTGTGGGGATGCTTCACTGCTGCAGGCCCTGGAAGGCTTGTGAAGGTAGAGGGTAAAATGAATGCAGCAAAATACAGGGAAATCCTGGAGGAAAACCTGATGCAGTCTGCAAGAGAACTATGATGGATGAAGGTTTGTTTTCCAGCAAGACAATGACCCCAAGCATGAAGCCAAAGCTACACAGGAGTGGCTTAAAAACTACAAAGTTAATGTCCTGAAGTGGCCAAGTCAGAGTCCAGACCTCAATCCAATTGAGAACTTGTGACTGAACTTGTAAAGGGCTGTTCACTCACAATCCTCACGCAAACTGACAGAGCTTGAGCAGATTTGTAAAGACAAATGGGAAAAAACCGCAGTTTCCAGATGTGGAAAGTTGATGGAGACCGATCCACACAGATTAAGGACTGTAATTGCTGCCAAAGGTGCAACTCCTAAATACTGACATGAAGGGGGTGAATACTGATGCAATCAATTATGCTGTGTTTTATATTTGGAATTAGTTCAGATCACTTTGTAGAGATCTGTTTTCACTTTGACACAAGAGTCTTTTTCTGTTGATCAGTGTCAAAAAAAGTCAAATAAAAATCCACTGTGATTCACTGTTGTAAAACAACAAAGTATGAAAACTTCCAGGGGGGGGAATACTTTTTGCAGGCACTGTACTCATGTTGAACCTTAATCTCAGCTGCTCCCTGTGTGGTGTTTGCCTGCTCTGCGTTTTGAAAAACGAATGATCTCCCATCAGGATTTGAAAATCAGAATAATATTGAAGGGACTATCCTTGCAGGGTGATGCCATCTTTAATCGAGCCAGTGGTCATATTATCAAAGCTCTTGATCCAAGATATTTACTTGATAAGATAGAAATAAAGCACCTGGCAGAGCAATGTGGCAAGGTGCCGCTGTTAAAACCAGCCAGATCCAGACTGGAATCAGTTATTTGCTAACCTAATTGACAACCAGTTGCAAAAGGGCTCCCTGTAAGGAAGCAAATGTCAATCAGGGGGATCTATTTATTTATTTAATTATTGAGCTACATTGCAGAATTGGCCCTTTTGGCCCTTCAGGTCACACCACCCAGACATTCCCCGATTTAATCTGAGTCTAACCACAGGACAATTTGCAATGACCAACTAACCTGCCTTTGGTACAGTACGAGGAACATGGGGCACCCAAAAGAAACTAAAGCAGTTACAGGGAGAGCATACAACGTCCTTACAGGCAGTGGTTGGAATTGAACCTGGTTTGCTGGTACTGTAAAGTGCAGTGCTAGCCACTATGCTACAGTGTCTTGTGAGGATTGCCTTCCTAGCCCTTAGGAATCACTTGAACAGCTACAGTGGAGTTCATATCTTCTTCAGTGGCGGAAATTGAACCCGAGTCGCCAGTTCCTGACAACAGCTGTAGTCTCCAACTGGCTACCAGCAGCTAGAAATTAGTTGTCTTGCGTACATTGGTTGCTTGTCTGACTTCGTTGTGTGCAGTTTTTCATTGATGTTATTGAGTTTATTTTGTACTTACTGCGAATATCTACAAGAAAATGATCTCAGGTTTGTATATGGTGACATATAAGTCCGTTGATAATAAATTTACTTTGAGCTTTGAACTTTGAAATTTGAAATGACAGCACAGCTTGAGAGGGTATATGATCCAGATCAAACAAGAGAGAAGACCACATTGAATTGTAAAGAGCAGACTTCTGAAATGATTTGTGTGCATTCTTATTAGCAGATGCTGTTCTAAATTGGACAAAATTGTCAAGTATTTATCACAGTCTTTGCAGCCTCATCCTGCCATGGGATCTCTGTGTGCCTCCAACTTCACTCTTCTCTATGTCCCTGTGTTTATTTGTCCCAACATGAGGGCCACGTTTTTGGCTAAGCTGCAATTTCTTCCCTCAACATCATTATGAGGCTCTGTGTCAAATTCTGTTTAATAAATACTCCTGTGAATCGGTGTGATGTAAATTTCATTAGCATGAACATGTTACATCGATCAGATTTGTTGGGGACATGCCTTAAAGGAAGTGAAGTCCCTGTGTAGTATAGTCATTGTTATGGTGTAGACAAAGCTGATGAAGTGTGCACAGCAAGATCCCATAAGCAACGACAAGAACTTGACCACATGATTGATTTTACTGATCTGATAAAAACCTGACTGTGAATCACAAGAATTATATAGAGTCATTGATATGTACAACACAGAATCAGGCCCTTCAGCCCATCATTACCAAACTTATCTACACTCATCCCACTTAACAGCATTAGGTCCATAACATCAATGGCTTGGTGATTGAATACTTGACTAGATGTTTCTTAAATGTGAGAGGATCTGCCTCCACTCATCTTCAGGCAGCAGGTTCTACACTCCAGTTACCCTCTGTGTAAAGAAGAGGTTTCCCCTAAACTTCCTATTTCTCACTTTACACATATGCTGTCTTAGCTTAGATATCCCCACAATAGAAAACAAGACTTCTACTATCTATCCACCTAACCTCAGTTACCTCTATCAGATCACCCCGCTCCCCCCTTAGCCTGCTCTCCACCACAAAAGGAGCAGATTTGACGGGCCCCTGCCCTTTTGCACTCTCATTAATGTACACTCTGCAGCCACTTTACTGCATACACCTGCATACACTTGCTCCTTAATGCACTTATCTAATCAGCCAATCATGTGGCAGCAACTCAATGCACTTAAGCATGCAGACGTGGTCAAGAGATTCAGTTGCTGTTCAGACCAAATATCAAAATGGGGGAAGAAATGTGATCTAAGTGACTTTGACTGCGTAATGATTGTTGGTGCCAGATGGGGTGGTTTGAGTATCTCAGAGAATGCTGACTTCCAAGGATTTTCACATACAACAGTCCGTATAGTTTACAGAGTTCGGGATGAAAATCAAAACAAGAACATCTAATAAGTGGCAGTTCTGTTATTGAGAGAGCTCAGAGGAGAATGGCTGGGTTGGTTCAAGCTGAAAAGAAGGTGAAAGTAACTCAAATAACCACCTGTTACAACAGTGGTGTATAAAAGAGCATCTCTAAATGGACAACACTTTGAACCTTTCAGGGGATGGGCTACAGCAGCAGAAGACCAAAGTATACACTCAGTGGCCACTTTATTATATCTAGGGGGCTCCTAATAAAGTGGCCACTGAGTGTATACGACTTCCTGGGACTGTTTCATGTTTCCCTCTGACATAAAGGAGGCTACTTCGCTGTGATAGACCATGCCCCGCTAATTCTTCCTGTAACCTATTTGTCCCATTTTCCCATCAGCTTAACCCTTCCCCCTCAGTTCTACCACTCGTTAATACTAAGGGTAATTTATAGTTCAGCCATTAAAGTGTTATTTTGAGCCTCTAGGATATAGAAGGGCTTAAGGCATGCAGGAAAATCCACAATATCATGGTGAAAATATTCAAATTCCACACAGACAGCGTCAGAGGTCAAGACTGAATCCAGATCCCTGAAGCTGTGCGGTATCTGTCTCTGCTCCAATGAACAATAGTTCCTCAGTAATTAGTTAGATTTTCAAGCATAATAATTCCTTTGGTACAGAATTCAGTCAATGTGTTTTTCTCTTCAAACAGTAAGAAATCAAATGTGATCATCAGTGAACAATTCTCAAACTCAGGAGTATCAGCAGGTTAAAAGAGATTTAGGTTAAATTGCACAGAGTACTTCAAAGATCTGTTTCATGATCTGTGGCAATGATATGGAACTTTAAAGCAGCAGTGACATCAAATAATAAGATCAAGATTGCTTCTCTTTAAAACCACAAAAAAGAACAAAATGTAGAATTAATTTAGAAAATATTCAAGAATGTAATGACTAGTTGGAGTGGCAACGTGTTACAACCTAGCTGATTACTACCGTGAGATTCTGTTCAAAAAAAATTCTTAAAAGGGCATTGGCTTCTTCAAGCGGTTGGTGAAATTGCTTATCTAATCTGTGCCAAGCAAAACACATTAGAATAAATGCCATCAAAATCTTACAATAGGTAGCAAACCCATCTTGAAAGCAAATGGCATTGTTTGTATATGGTTCAGCATAGTGGGAAGGAAGAACATGAACTCTTTTAATGTAGTTGTCTTTTCATTCTCCTGTTTGCCATGGACATAATCCTTTCCAAGTGTTTTAGTCACTCAAAGAAATTTGTAGTGTATATGTAGCAGATTATTTTTTAAGTATTTGACACAGACTTTTTAACATTATCACCTGAATGACGAAGCCTCTGTTGGTCAGAGTTGAGCACAGATGTTGCCTCTTTTCTGTCTAGACAAGCCAGGGCAGAAGAATATGGAGAGCCAGCTGTTGCCCATGTAGCAGGCTCCCGCATCCGATGAACACAAAGGGACGACAGAGACCGACGCAGTTCGGCACCAGCAGCGTCACAGGAGTTGCCAGTCAGCATTGAACTCAATGTAGGACTGCCTTAGGGACTCCAGTTCCAGATTTTTCCCCCGGGGTTTACTCCCGAAACCTTCCCCATGAGTGGGTATAGCCGCAAGGCAGTGGATGTCTGAGATCAGAGCTTTCTTTCTCCTAGCTGAGCTGCCAACCATGGCTGACGAGCGACTGGTTTTAAGGCACCAGTAATCCGCCTTTGCCCTTTCTCCTGTCAGTAGAAATGGTTCCGCCGGGCCTAGTAGCTAAACCACACATGAAGGCCAGGAGCTGGACTTGGTTGTCAGAGTCTATATGAGTCACACGCCTTTGGGAGCATTTAATACTTTGTCCCCACTACCTCTCCCAGCTATACCAACCTTAAGGAACCTCACCTGAATTAGGCTATATATTTTTAAAAAATGTACTGGGCATACCCTACTCAATGTAGATCTCTTGGCTCTGAGACAGAAACCTGGGAATCATAGAACCTCTTTTAACACCTTTCATAAATCCAAGGAGTTCCCAGGAGCAGGGCAGTCTGTGAGTACTTGTGAAGTGGAGTTATTTTTATAGTGTAGGCAACACTACAAACAATTTGTACACAAGGTGAGCAGAGAGAAGGACTTGATGACCTTTTTGTGAAAAATGCCAGGAGAGTTTTACATCCATCTGATAGGGTATCAGTTTAATGCCTCCTCTGAAGCCTGTTTCTGGCATACACGTAAAACCTCATAGCACGTAACTGGGACGTCACTCTAGGCATTTTACTGTTGTTTCAGAGAAGGGCTTGAAGATGGGTCAAATGAGCTATGGATAGCTCTTCTCTATCAATGCACAGGATAATTAGGCCTGTGCGTCACCTGGGAATCTTGCACGCTTTGATGAATTTTTCATTTGTGACATCATGAAAGTACTCAAAAAATTCCAGATTTTGGAGGTTTTTTTGATTTTGGTATTTCAAGTGAGGGTACTCAACATGTACTTTAGTTGAGGTTTGAAATCTTTTTAAAAGCCCCACTCTTTGTTTTAATTGTTGGGTTTTCATTTTTGCCTCATATGCAAAATGACCACTTGTGAAATAGCTGGTCATTTGGAAACACCCAATGAAATGAAACCAAATCAAAACAGTTTGTTGAAAGCTGATATATTTGGTAGAGTTCTTGAGTATGTAATGGGCAGAGTTGATTGAGAGAAACCTGAAGATATGATGTGTTTGCATTTCTAAAAGGTTTTTATGTGGCATCTTTTAAAGCACAACAGCTCATGATATTGGGGAATTTGTGTTAGTATTAACTGAAGAATAATTATCACATTGAAGACAGAGTGTCACAATTCTTATGTCACATTCAAGCTGAAAGGATATAATGAGTTTATTTTCCCAAGGACCAGTTCTTGATCCTAAGATATTTCCTTCTTATACTAATGATTAGAGTGTAAGATGTCCAAGGTTAAACACAAAGGATTCTGCAGATGTTGGAAACCTTGAGCAGCACACACAAGATGCTGAAAGAACTTAGCATTACTCTTGGAGGAGAATAAACAGTTGATGTTTTGGGCCAAGACCCCTCATCAGGATTCCAGGTGTCCAGGATTGCTGTTGACACCTAAATAAATGGAAGAACATGTAATGAGGATATTTGTACTCTGCAATAGGATATAGAGTTATTGAATGGTTGAAAATTTGTCAAGTAGATTTTAACATGTGAAAATGAGATCATGTATTATGGAACGAGGCAGGCAGTTATCTGAATGGACAGAGATTGCAAATTGGAATTGTCTAGGTGTCCTTGTACACAAATCATACAAAACTAGCAGTCAAGTGCAGCAAGTGGTCAGGAAGGCAAATGATATATTGGGCTTTATTGCAAGGGGTTTGGTGTTTAGAAACAGGGAAGAAGTGTTACAATTGTACATGTTACCAATGAGGCCACTCTTGGAATGATGCATGCAATTTTGATCCCTTATTTAAAAGAGGATATACTAGAGATGGGCATAGTCCAAAAGAAATTATTGGGTTAATTCCAGGGATGAGAGGTTTGTCCTATCACAAGCAGCAATACAAGTTTAATCTGTATTCTTGAGGGTTTAGGGAAATGTGATGCAATTGTATTGTGATATCCTGAGGTAGGTGTTGAAATTTATACACTAGTGGGACGGCCTCGAATGAGAAGACACAGTTACAATACTAGGGCAGTCATTTCAAACTGAATTACGTAGGAACTTCATCTTATAGAGGACGGTGACTCAGGAATTCTAAATGGTTACAGAGGTTAGGTCACTAGATATCTGAAGAGGAATCAGATGGGAAAATTATCCAGCATTGAGCTGCTGTGATGCACAATCGCTAATTGCCTTAGTGGTGGCACCACTGGTAGGGAATTGGAATTGGAGTTTGTTTATTATAGTCACATGTACCAAGACAGAGTGAAAAGCTTGTCTTGCGTACTGTTTGTACAGATCAAATCCTTACACAGTGCATTGAGCGGAACAAGGTGAAACAGTAAGGATGCAGAATAAAACGTAACAGCTACAGAGAAAGGGCAGAGGAGATAAACAATAGCGGGCAAGCTCATGATGAGACAATAGACAATAAGTGCAGGAGTAGGCTATTCGACCCTTCGAGCCAGCACCACCATTCACTGTGATCATGGCTGATCATCCATAATCAGTACCCCGTTCCTGGCCTCTCCCCATATCCCTTGACCCCGCTATCTTTAAGAGTTCTATCTAACTCTTTCTTGAAAGCATCCAGAGAATTGGCCTCCACTGCCTCCTGAGGCAGAGCATTCCACAGATCCACAACTTTCTGGGTGAAAAAGTTTTTCCTCAACTCCATTCTAAATGGCCTATGCCTTATTCTTAAACTGTGGCCTCTGGTTCTGGACTCCCTCAACATTGGGAACATGTTTCCTGGCTCTAGCGTATCCAATCCCTTAATAATCTTATATGGTTCAATCAGATCCCCTCTCATCCTTCTAAATTCCAGTGTATACAAACCCAGTCGCTCCAATCTTTCAACATACGATAGTCCCAACATCCCAGGAATTAACCTTGTGAACTTACACTGAACTCCCTCAACTCTCTCAAATTTGGAGACCAAAACTGCACACAATACTCCAGGTGGGGTCTCACCAGGGCCCTGTACAACTGCAGAAGGACCTCTTTGCTCCTATACTCAACTCCCCTTGTTATGAAGGCCAACGTGTCATTAGCTTTCTTCACTGCTTGCTGTACCTGCATGCTTACTTTCAGTGACTGATGAACAAAGACAACTAGATCTCTTTCTTTTCCAATCTTTTTATTATTTTTATTCTTATTAATATCAACATAATAAGATTAATACATAGATAGTGGGATTACAAACTTACAAATTAATACTGAACATGAAAGGATACACAAGCAATAGTTACGATATAATTAAGTCTTCCCAAATCATGAATGATACAAATAACATATATACAAAGCAAAACTAGGTATATCATAATATATATTAAAAAAAACAAAAAAGAGAAAAAGAAAAAAAATTATGCTTGAAAAACTAATCTAACAACCTAATAACTAATAAAGAGGAGACACCTAGATCTCATTGTACTTACCCTCTTCCTAACTTGACACCATTCAGATAGTAATCTGCCTTCCTGTTCTTGCCACCAAAGTGGATAACCTCACATTTATCCACATTAAACTGCATCTGCCCGCTCACCCAACCTGTCCAAGTCACCCTGAAATCTCCTAACATCCTCCTCATATTTCACACTACTACCCAGCTTTGTGTCATCTGCAAATTTGCTAATGTTACTTTTAATCCCTTCATCTAAATCATTAATGTATATTGCAAATAGCTGCGGTCCCAGCACCGAGCCTTGTGGTACCCCACTAGTCACTGCCTGCCATTCTGAAAGGGACCCGTTAATTCCTACTCTTTGTTTCTTGTCTGCCAACCAATTTTCTATCCATGTCAGTACCCTACCCCCAATACAATGTGCTCTAATCTTGCCCACTAATCTCCTATGTGGGACCTTATCAAAGGCTTTCTGAAAGTCCAGGTACACCAAATCCATTGACTTTCCATTGTCCATTTTCATAAATTCCAGAAGATTAATCAAGCATGATTTCCCCTTTGTAAATCCATGCTGACTCGGACGGATCCTGTTACTGCTATCCAAATGTGCTGCTATTTCATCTTCTATAATTGACTCCAGCATCTTCCCCACCACTGATGTCAGGTTGACTGGTCTATAATTCCCTGTTTTCTCGTTCCCTCCTTTCTTAAAAAGTGGGATAACATTAGCTACTCTCCAATCCACAGGAACTGATCCTGAATCTATAGAACATTGGAAAATGATTACCAATGTGTCCTCGATTTCTAGAGCCACCTCCTTAAGTACCCTGGAATACAGACCATCAGACCCTAGGGATTTATCAGCATTCAGTCCCATCAGTCTACCCAACACCATTTTCTGCCTAATGTGAATTTCCTTCAGTTCCTCCGTTACCCTAGGTTCTCTGGCCACTATTACATCTGGGAGATTGTTTGTGTCTTCCCTAGTGAAGACAGATCCAAAGTACCTGTTCAACTTGTCTGCCATTTCCTTGTTCCCCATAAATTCACCTGTCTCTGCCTTCAGGGGCCCAACTTTGGTCTTAATTAATTTTTTCCTCCTCACATACCTAAAGAAACTTTTACTATCCTCCTTTATATTCTTGGCTAGCTTACCTTCGTACCTCATCTCTTCTCCCCGAGATAAAATGTAAGGATGAGATTCCATCATATCATAGCAGGTAACAACTTGAACACTTATAACAGCAGGGAAGAAGCTGTGCTTAAGCCAGATGGTACACGGGCTTTTGTATTTTCTGCCCAATGGAAGAAGGGAGAAAAGAGAATGTCCAGGGTGGTGGGGTGCTCGATTATGCTGGTTGCTTAACTGAGGCAATGAAATGTGCGGACAGGGTCCATAGAGCAGAGGTTTGTTTCCGTGATGTGCTGAGCTGCATCCATGACTCTCTGCAGCTTCTTGCAGTCATGGGCAGAACAGTTGCCTTACTAAGCTGTGATGCATCTAGATATGCTCGTTTCTAAGGGCTGCACATTAGCGTAGTGGTAACCACAATCACTTTACAGCGCCAGCGATCGCCAGTCGCCATTCGATTCCCATCTCTGTCTGTAAGGATTTTGCATGTTTTCTGTCGGCTTGTGGGATTCCCTCATGTGCTCTGGTTTCCTCCACTATTCCAAAGATGTACAGTTAGGGTTAGTGAGTTGTGGGTATGCTATCTTGGTGCTGGAGCATATGAAACATGTGGGCCGCCCAGAACACAATCCTCGGACTGTGTTGGTCACTAAACTAGAAGTGATGCATGTCACCATATGTTTTGATGTACATGTGACATTATCTTCTTTCTGTGGTGTATTGATAAAATTTAGTAAAAGTTGACTGGAAAATGCCAAGTTTCTTTCACCTCTGGAGCAAGTAGAGACATTGGTGAGCTTCCTTAGCCATGAGGTCTATATGGTTGAACCAGAAGAGGCAATTTGTGATGTTTTCTCCTAGGAGCTTGGAGCTTTCAACCCTCTTAACCTCAACACCATTGATAAAGACAGGAGCATGGGTACTACCCCCTTTCTGAAGTCAGTGACCGACTCCATTGTTTTGTTGACACTGAAGGACAAACTGGAGTCAGGACAACATTTTACGAAGCTCTCTATGTCTTCCTGTACTCCAGCTTATCATTACCTCAGATAGAGGCCACTATGGTGGTACCATCTGCAAACTTGTAGATGGAATTAGAGCAGAATCTGCTTGTGCTCTACAGAGCTCAGTGTTCAATGCCTTCATTCCCTCAGCATTAGTCAACAAGCTACAAAGCCTGGGTCTCTGTACCTCCCTCTGCAACTAGATCCTTGACTTCCTCATTAGGATACCATAGTCAATGCAGATTTGAAATAACATCTCCTCCTTGTTGGCAATCAAACCCGGTGCACATCAAGGATTCTGAATAACATGGGGGCCATGGATGCAACCTTGTGGAACACCAGTGTTTAAAATAATTGTGGCAGAGGTGTTGATGCTTATCTTTACTGATTGTGATCTGTTGGCCAGGAAGTTGAAGATCCAGTTTAGAGGGAAGTGCTGACTCCCAAGTTGTCATCATCACAAGTCATTGGCATCATTACTGTCAAGGCTGATCACCTAGGATGGGTTATTGACTTTGGGATAGGAGGTAAAGATATTCTTTGAACATCCTACCTGGACCTACCTGTTGAGCAATTTATTCACAGACTTAAGACTTCTAAACCATTCGGCATGATACCTGTAATATTCTACATTCAACTGGTCAATGAAGCTCCAGTTGAACAAGCTGTTGGCAAGACCATGCTTGGAGTATTGTACGCGGTTTTGATTACCCTGTTATAAGATAGACATCATTTTACTGCAGAGAATCTTTATGGAGATGCTTCCAGGATCTGAGGGCCTGAGTTACAGGCAGAGGATGGGCAGGCTTGGACTCCCTGGAAATTAGGAGATTGAAGAGTGACATTATAGAGGTGTGTAAGATCATGAATAGGGTGAATGCACATAGTCTTTTCCCCCCAGGAAAGGGGACCTGTAAACAAAAGGATATAGGCTTAAACTGAGAGGTGAAAAATTTAAAGGGAATTGGAGGGGCAACTTCTTCAGGCAGAAGGTGGGGTATATATGGAATGATAGAGGAAGTGGTTGATCCAGGTAAAATAATAATCTTTAAAATACATTAGAATAAGTACATGGTTAGGATGGGGCTTAGAGGGACCTGGGTCAAACATGGACAAATGGCACTAGGTTGGACACCGTGGTTAGCATGGATGAGTTGGGTGAAATCCTTATTTCTACACTGTATTACTCTTAGAGTTTTCTCTATGATTCATGCCTTGACATCTTTCTTTATATAGTCAAGTCAACATCGTTGTCACCTGATCTTTCCAGGAGGCCACAGGAGATCTCCATTCCTTTGATAACAATGATGATTCATAAAACTATCCACACTGCCCCCTCCCAGTGAATTTCCCTCCCCTCCTTTTCTCCCCTTCTCTCTGTTCCATTCTCACTCTACTGAATGTTCTCAGTAAAGTCTAATCGTTATTTTTGCAAGTAACTGCAGAACGGCAACAAAAGAAAGTCTATGATTAAGGATCATTATTTTTCCATGGACAAAATGGCTGACACACCAAGATGCAGCAAGCACACCATTCAGTAAGAAGTATTGATCTATTAGCTCACATATTGGCAAAACACAACTACCATTTATCACTTTCTGCCTTAACCACAGTAATTTTAAAGAGAGATCATTTTGATAAACTGCTGTTCCAGTAATTATATTAAAGGATAAGATATAGAAAATGTAGGTAGACCTTGATCTAAAGCTTGACCTTTAGCTTTGTAATGCAACTTCAACCTAACAAGATCTTGTCAAAAGTCCAGCTGCCTCGAATAACCTACAGGATAACTTTCAAAACTTTCAATCCAATGGTTACAAAAACCTACGCTAATTACAGTTTTCATGCTCACAGAATCCATAAACAAACTGACTGTTTAAATGTAATAAGGCAGAAATTCATCTTCTACACTAAAGCTCTTGCGTCGTACCTTAATTGCTTGCAACCAATGATGAGATTATATCTCAATGTCTATCATTGGATTCCACATCTACTTATTTATCTATCTGTATATATATTTATCCATATATTTATTTATTTATTTGTATCTATTTATCTATTTACCTATCTGTTTGTCTATATACTTATTTATTGAGAAACAGCGCAAAATAGGTTAGATTAGATTGTGAGGACACTCAGTCCTCGTTTATTGTCACTTAATAATGCATGCATTAAGAAATGATACAATGTTCCTCCAGTATGATATCACAAAAACACAAGACAGACCAAGACTAACATACAAAAACCACATAATTATAACATATATTTAAAACAGTGCAAAGCAATGACGTCATTTGATAAGGGCAGACCATGGACACGGTGAAAGAAAGTCTCAAAGTCCTCGACAGCCCATCATCTCACGTAGACGGCAGAAGGAAGAAGAACTCTTCCTGGCATGAACCTCCAGCACCGCAAATCTTCCCGATGCCGCCTCTGGAAGCATCCGGCCACAGCCAACTCTGAGTCCGTCCGAAAACTTCGAGCCTCCGACCAACCCTCCGACACTGAGCACCGAGCACCAGCTCTGACGAGGACTTTGACCCCGGCCCCAGCCGCCAAGCAACAGGCAAAGCCCAGGATTTGGGGCCTTCCTCCCAGAGATTTTTCGATCGCACAGTAGCAGTGGCAGTGAAACAGGCATGTCAAAACTGTTTACAGCTACTGTTCTATAGATTTGCTAAGTATGCCCGCAGAAAAAGAATCTCATGGTTGTATGTGGTGACATATATGTACTTTGATAATAAATTTTACTTGAACTTTGAACTTTACGCCGGGTTTAATCAAAGTGGAGGAGTCCTCAACAGAATTTATGAACTATACATAAAGACTGCTAAACAACCAATGTGCAAAAAAAGACAATTTGCACAAATAAAAAATAGTAACATTGAGAGCATGAGTTGCAAAAAGTCCTTGAAAGTCTGTAGGTTGAGTTGTGGTGAGTGAAGTTATACATGGTGATTCAGCGACCTGATCATTGTAGGTTAAGCACCATTTCTGAACCTGGTGGTGTGGGATTTAAGGCTTCTGTACCTCCTACCTGACGGTAGTAGAGAGAAGAGAACATGGTCTGCGTAATGGGGATTGTTGAAGATGGATGGTGCTTTCCATCCAGCTGGCAGCACTCCATGTAAATGCACTCAGTGGTGGGGAGGGCTTTGCTTGGGGCAGACTGGGATGTATCCGCCAATTCCTGTACAAATTCCCATTCATGGAAAGATGTTGAAAAGCTAGCCTGCAAATTTCCCAGAAGGAAGTGTCATTACAATGTTGTCTTTTCTATCTTCTAGTCTGGAAGTTCATAGGAAAGTTCATTATTAGTGAGCTGCATGTTTCTCCACAATTTCCTGGAAAACACAGAACCCTTGATAGCTAATCATTGTAGTTCCACCTATGTGCCTGTCTCCACACATTCACATTCAAATGCCTGGCTGGATTTATGTCAGTTTACTTATTGCAGTCACTGGCCATTTTGGAACTTTTAAGAGAGACATTAAAGTCTGAAATTCATCTCCAGTCTTTCTTACTGTTTTGCACATCCTTTTCTGTCTTTCTGTATGAGATCCTATAGGACAGATGAGAGTCTATAAAGAAGGTTGGCATGACAGTCCAATACCTCGAGCGTGCTGCACTGTCAAAGCTGATATCCTTCAGCAGAGACATTTAACAAAGCCACGCATGTTCTTTTGGATGGAGATATTAGGACTGGTCATATTAACACAGAGGTATCTTAGAAGATTCCTGGGCAATTACAGTACTTAATCCCTAAAATGATTGAACTGGTTATTATCAATTATTGTCTGTGATTGCTTGTTCTCCACGCATTGGCTGCTGTACCTTTAATCATTACAATGATGGCTACACTCACTGGAGGCACCTACACTGGGTTCAGATACAGGAACATATCTATTTTTGGTCTTCTGCTCTGCTGCTGCTGCCCACCTACTTCAAGGTTCGATAAGTTGTGTGTTTAGTGTGTGCTCCTCTGCACACTGCTGTTGCATTGCATAGTTATTTGAGTTACTGTCACCTTTCTGTCAGCTTCAACTAGTCCAGCAATTCTCCCTGACCTCTCTTATTATCACCAACAGAACTGCCACTCACTGGATGATTTTATTTTTGTTTTTCATGCCATTCTCTGTAAACTCTAGTGGCCGTTATGCGTGAAAATCCCAGGAGATCAGCAGCTTCTGAGATACTCAAACTCCCCCAGTCCGAACCACCTGAGTGGTTTACGTAGTCAAAGTCAACTAGATCACGTTTGTTTCCCCATACTGATGTTTGGTCTGAACAATACCTGAACCTATTGACCTTGTCTGCATACTTTTATGCATTGAGATGCTGCCACATGATTGGCTGATTACACGCTGTATTTGCATTAATAATCAGATGTACAGGTGTACCTATTAAAGTGGCCACTGAGTATACATTAGGATTGTTTGTTGGTTATATGGAGCTTTGGAACATCCTGAAGTTATGAAAGGTACTTTAAAATCTAAGGTCTTCTCCCTTTCTTTATCCACCCTTCTCAACCTGTTCAGAAGATCAAAAGATTACAGTGCACCCTCCTGCTGTGGATTAGTAATGTATTCAAGGATTATAAACCTCCATGGCCACTGCAATCATTAACCAAATCTCCACCATTCAAACCATTTTTCAGATAATGCACCAGGTGTTGTGATATCCAATTAAATGCCAAAAGCAAACTCTAGTGGTGGTATATTGCAACTAGAATATGTTGGGGACCACATCGCTGGAGACAAGCGTATGTTCTTTAAAGAAGAACCAATTCCCAGCTAGTCTCCTAAAACGCCGGATACTTTGTACAAGAACGTTGCCATTCACACTGCTTTTCACAGGCAGTCATGGTAAAGGCATGAGATCTGTCTAGGAAAGCTCTTGCTCCACACTCTGATACCAGGACTGCTGTCTCCATTACTCTCAAGGCCATCTGCACCGCCGCCAGATTCCTGGCTATAGGATTCCAAGTAGTGCAGCAGGATCTCTGTCAGATCTCCTGAACTGCTGCTCACCTTTTTATCAAAAGTCACGCACAAAGGGATGACTTCACCCACCTCCATTCCCTTGAGATTCACACCTCACAGATCAGATCGTCTCCCATGGGTAAGGCGGCAATTGACTTCATTATGTCTCTATATGAACTGTGTTCAATAAATATGATCTTTCTATTAGCTCATTGTGGATCATCATCTGTTGCTCCTTGTGGTCAATATACTGTTTCCTGTCTGTCCTCATAAAGCATTCATCCTTTGGGAATGACCTTGGAAGTGACTGACACAAATGTCTTCAGAGAATTCATGGAGGAATGGATTCTGTGAACAAGAGCAGTCCTTACTTACTTCCTCTGACACAGAAGCATGTCTCATATTCCACTTCTCAGTTCCCCTGTAGCCCTGCGACTTATCCTCACCCAGCTGCCCATCGACTTCCCTACAATCCTCTTTGCCTCTTCCGGGCAATATGAGGCTAGTTATGGCAGCCTGTCTGCGATGTGGGAGGAAATTGGAGCACATGGCTGTAACCCATGGGATCACAGACAGAATGTGAAATCTCCACCCTGCTCCTGAGGTCATGGTCAAATCCAGGTCCCGAGAGCAGGGGAGGCAACGTCACTGTGCTCTCTCCCTCCCCGACGGCTCATTCTTCTGCATTTGCCTCACACAGCTGCAGTTCATCACCATGGTGAAAGACAAACCAGCACCAACAACATTGTGGGCAATGCTTAGAACATAGAAATCTACATCACATTACAGGCTCTTCGGCCCACAAAGTTGTGCTGATCATGAAACTGCCTAGGGTTGCCCTACTGCATAAACCCTCTATTTTTTGGAAACTCCATGTACCTATCTAAGAGTCTCTTAAAAGACCCTGCCTCCACCACTGTCACCAGCAGTACATTCCATGCACCCACCACTCTGTGTCAAAAACTTACCCTTGACATCCCCTCTATACCTACTTCCAAGCACCTTAAATCTAGGCCCCTCACGTTAGTCACTTCAGCCCTGGGAAAAATCCTCTGGCTGTCCACATGATCAATGTCTCTCATCATCTTATACACCTCTATCAGGAATACCATAGGTGCTCCCTCACTCTCCTCCCCTCTTCTGGCTCTTTGTGTTCTATTTCCTCTTTCTCTAGACTAAAGAAACTCCTTTATCCAGCTGTGAATATGCAATGTAGGTCAGTCCAGCCTGTAAGGTGGAACTGGATTTAGTCGTATGTACTGAAATACATTGAAGACTTAGTTTTGCAAACCATCCATACAGCCCATTACAAAGCATAAGCACAGTGAGGAAGAACAAAGGATAAAAGAATAAACAAGATGTGGAATATAGTGTAGAATGGGAATTAAATCTGCTGTTTTGATGCAGCACTGCCACGTTCAACAAATCCTCCTATAGACTGCACCTGACCAACATCTGTGCAGACTCACCCAGTGTTGCATGCTTCACATTGATGACACTCACAGCTTTTGCTCCAGTCATCCTCCTACACCTCCTCCCCGCTTGGTGGTTGGGTCCCTGGTCTATTCTGCATAGTGCCCCCTGGGACAATGTCCAGTCCCTGGCCGGTCGGCCAGAGCAATGTACTTGGGCTCCAGCTCGTGACATTCTGGAGAAGTCTCTCACCCCGGACTTCCAGTGGGCTCAGCTCTCTGGTGCTTCAGGTGCTGCATCTAGAGAGGGGGACAGTGCCACAACCACGGACACTATCACAGAACCTGGGCACCCTCACATTTCTTTGTGGTTATATTTAACTCCCTTCCTTTTATGCCAGTCCTCTTGAGTCTTGTCTGAGGCACAGGGACAACAGCACTCCCTGCTTACCTGAGTCCATGATCTGGGAAAGAAGATTACAATTTTGATTCACCCTGTAAAGGCGTGGTATTAATTTAATATTAAATGATTGCATTGACAAGGTTAGAATTTAGTTTGAGAGTTTTAGTTATTGGCCCTGTTGGCCTAGCCTTAATTTTTTTCCTTTTGTTCTGTACAGTTGTTATTAAAGCTCAATGAACTTTTATTCCCCTTCACTGTCTTTCCCTCTGCATTTGGGCAATCACCAAACACCGTGTCACCAAAGTTCAAAGTTCAAATAAATTTATTATCAAAGTCCATGATCAAATGTCGTCATATATAACCCCGAGATTCATTTTCTTGTGAGCATTCAAATACAAAGAAACAACGAAAAACAAGCAAAATGATAAATAAATAAACAAGCAATAAATATTGAGAACATGAGATGAAGAGGCCTTTGAAAGTGAGTCCACAGGATGTGGGAACAGTTCAGCGACGGGACGAGTGAGATTGAGTGAAGTTATCCTCTCTCGTTGAGGGGTAATAGTTGTTCCTGAACAAGTAGGTGTGAGTCCTGAGGCTCCTGTACCTTCTTCCTGATGGCAGCAGTGAGAAGGTGGCATGGCCTGGGTGGTTGGTCTCTGAGGACTGACGCTGCTTTTCTGTGACAGCGCTCCATGTAGATGTGCTCAATGGTGAGGAAGGCTTTACTCGTGACAGACTGGCCACTACTCTTTGGAGGCTTTTCTGCTGAAGGGCATTGGTATCTCCATACCAGTCTGTGATGCAGCCAGTCGGTATAGTCTTCACCGCACGTCTGTAGATGTTTGATGAAGTTTTAGTTGGCATGCTGAATCTTCGTAATCATCCAAGAAAGTAGAAGTGCTACCATGCCAAGATCAATCTTATTATACAAGAGGTCTGTTCATGAATCTGCTAACAGTAAGATAGGAGCTTTCCTGGAGTCTGGTCCTTTCAAGCTTCTGAGTCTGCAGTGTTCAGGCTTTTGTATGTTAAGTTCAGCACCAGAAAACTAGCCCTCAGTTTGGAAAATGAAGTCATTTTCAGATCACAATAGAATGCCTGATTTTAGATTTCCCTGAAGTCATGAGGTGTAAGTTGTGTCTTGATTCTCAGTTTTTCACCTCAGAGGGTTGAAGGAGTTTGGTTTGGGCCCCTAAATTCTAACAACTTCCTGCAGGGGCACAATTGAGAGTATCCTGACTGCCTGCATCCCTGCCTGGTATGGGAACTGCACTTCCCTTAATCGCAGGACTGCAGAGAGTGGTGCAGACAGCTCAGTGCATCTGTAGATGTGAATTTCCCACTATTCAGGACACTTACAAAGACAGGTGTGTAAAAAGGGCTCAAAGGATTATTGGAGACCTGCATCACCCCAACCACAAACTGTTCCAGCTGCTACCATCCAGGAAACGGTACCACAGCATAAAAGCCAGGCCTAACAGGCTCCGGGACAGTTTCATCCACCAGGCCATCAGACTGCTTAACTCATGTATTTCTATTGACTATCCTGTTGTACATAACATTTACTATAAATTACTACTATTGCACTTTGCACATTTGAATGAAGATATAAGGTAAAGATTTTTACTTCTCATGTATGTGAGGATGTAAGTGATAAAGTCAATTCAATTCAGTTCAATTGTCCTCTTTGTCACATTCTCTAAGTCAGAGTCTGACCACCACAACTGTGCAACACACGGTGGCAGAAGTGTTTTAATATGAGAGCAAAACCACAAAATCAGTCTCTTTTTGGCAATGGCAATTCTAAACAAACCCAGGGATCTTTGCCAATAGATGTGTTCATTACCCCCAGGAAAGAGAACATCATCTGAAGGATGGGAACTTCAAAGACCCTGATACACAAAGGCTTGAAGTTTCTTTGTTCTGTTAATTTACACAGGACAGAGAACAAAATGGTAAAGTGACTGACTGGATGATTGGGTGAAAAATCTAAAGGTCTTTGCCTAGCAACCAAATACCCAGACATTTACACAAATAGCTGGTTCAAAGGTTTGAGTTCAGGCACAGCAATTACCAGCCTTGTTATTGAGTGCTGACTGCAGGTGTGAACGTTAAACAAATTTCTGATGGTTCTGAATGATACTGAAAGGATTTAGTATACCACTCTATCAGTCTGATTGAATTATTTCCCAGGCTTTTGGAAAGGAAGACAATCCTGGAGGTGTCAAATATTCAAAAGACAGGATTATAGTTGTCTGTGTGAACAATCAATAACAGACACACCTATCTGAGATCCAAACACTGCAGTTCCAATGTGTCCACAAGATAATTTTGATCAATCCTGCTGGTTGCATGGGAAAGAAGTAATATTATTGTTAGCAAAAAACAATCTTGAAATGGGTGGCTTAGAATGAAGGTGACTGGAAAACAATTCAAAAGCAATACGAGGGAAGTTTTTGAATGAGTGGTTGGGCTCTGGAATGTACTAATAATGGCTTCACTGAAGGCAGCTTCAACTGTGGGGTTCTAAAGAAGCTGGATCATCTTGGAAGTTGGAATTCGTACTGGAATTCAAATTCAAAGATTCAAAGTACATTTATTATCAACCATTGTCCCTGTCACTGAAAAGACCAAGGTAACATGACTGGTGTCCTTTCACACTCACCTCAATAATAAGCAAATGCTTTGAGAGGCTGGTCACTGGACCCCCTATAATTTGCCTACCAACACAACAGATCAACAGATGACGCAATAGCCACAGTTCTACACACCGTCCTTACACATCTCGAGAAGGAGGTTGCTTATGTGAGAATGCTGTTCTTGGACTAGAGTTCAGCATTCAACACCGTAATTCCCTCCAGGCTTGACAAGGAGCTCAGAGACCTCGGCCTTCACCCTGCCTTGTGCAGCTGGATCCTGGACTTCCTGTCAGATTGCCGGCAGGTGGTGAGATTGGGCTCCCTCACCCTCAACACAGGTGCCCCTCAGGGCTGTGTCTGAAGCCCCCTCCTTTACTCTCTGTATACCCATGACTGTGTCACCACCCACAGCTTCAATCTGCTAATTAGACTTGCTGATGACACCACACTGATTGGCCTAATCTCGAGTAATAACAAGGCAGCCTACAGAGAAGAAGTCATCACCCTGACACAGTGGTGTCAAGAAAACAACCTCTCCCTCAATGTCGCAAAAACAAAGAAGCTGGTTGTGGACTACAGGAGGAATGGAGACAGGCTAAACCCTATAGACATCAATGGATCTGGGGTTGAGTGGGTGAACAGTTTTAAATTCCTCGGCATAAACATCACCGAGGATCTCACATGGTCTGTACATACCGGCTGTGTGATGGAAAAGGCACAAGAGTACCCGTTTCACCTCAGACGGATGACGAGGTTTGGTACGGGCCCCCAAATCCTAAGAACTTTCTACAGGGGCACAATTGCGAGCATCCTGACTGGCTGCATCACTGCCTGGTACGGGAACAGTACTTCCCTCAGTCTCAAGACTCTGCAGAGAGTGGTGTGGACAGCCCAGTGCATCTGTAGATGTGAACTTCCCATGATCCAGAACATTTACAAAGACAGGTGTGTAAAAAGGGCCTGAAGGATCATTGGGGTCCTGCGTCACCCCAACCACAAACTGTTCCAGCTGCTACCATCCTGGAAACTGTACCACTGCATAAAAACCAGGACCAAGAGGCTCCAGGGCAGCATCTTCCACCAGGCCATCAGACTGATTAATTCACACTGGTACAATTGTACTTCTATGTTATATTGACTATTCTATTGTATACACTATTTATTTCAAATTACTATAATTTGCACATTGTACATTTAAATGGAGACGTAACGTAAAGATTTTTACTCCTTATGTAAGTGAAAGATGTAAGTAATAAAGTTAATTCAATTCAATTCAATTCAAAAAAGGACAAATCATGCAAAATGGCAAAAAAAAGGAGTAAAATATCATCATCCACAAAGTCAACAGAACAGACCAGGAATGTCCAGCCTCAGCTCAAATCTGTCCAATTACATATGCTGCCGTTCACTGACCACAGGCCGCGGAGCCAGTCCACCCGGATCAACATCACATAGAACAGTAACAAGATCAGCAACCAGAAATGGTAAACACATCACAACATGGACTACAGTGTCCAATCCACAACAAATGTTGATTAACCCTTGCTATTACTGTCACATGCAGTTGAGACAGTGTAAAGTCGTTCATATTGTTCATACAGGTCAAACCATTATACAGTGCTTTGAGGTAGAACAAGGTAGAGTCGGATGCAGAATAAAGTGTAAAACCTTCTGAGAAAGTGCAGCTCAGGTAAACAATAAACATTAGCAAAGAAGGAGCTATGGGAGATACAGGAGATTATACGTGCCGGAGTCTGGAGCTACACACAAAAAGCTGGAGGTACACAATGGGTCAGGCAGCATCTATGGAGGGAAATGGTTAGTCAATGGCTTGGTTTGTGATCCTTCATCTAGACTACAGGATGTGCAGGGCTGCGGGAAGTCAGATTAGAAACTGAAGGGGTCTTGCAGATGCAGCAAACCCCACTGGTTTCCTTGGCTGTGTGAGTCTAGGGAATACACACTTTGATCCTGCCAAACCCGTGAGATTGAGGTTGCTCTCTCACTCCAAGCCCCGGTTTGGGTGAATGCTGTGTAATTTACCACCCTGTTACAATTCAGTGCCAAGAAATTACAGACAGCACACTGCAGACGATTAATATTTATGTATCTTAACTTTACTCAGGGGTTAGTAAAGAAAAGAAAGTAAAACAAAAAGGGCTCGTTATAATTAAACAGTCACTAATGTGGACAAGTTGGAGCCCAACTCTTCCAGAAGTAATATTTACCAATCCTCAGTTGACTACGGCACCTGGCTCCATCGAATCACGGTCCTCCATTAGGTCGAATCCTATGAGTAGTTCTCTCTAGTGTCTTCCCTCTTCATGTCCCACCAAGCAAAGGACCCAGGTCACAATCCAAAGCACATTATGTCTAACCATAACCCAAACACTGCTTCTATAGCAAGACCTTACCCAGGGTGTTACACTCTCCCCCCCCCCCCCCCCCACCATCATGTCCTCATGACATTGACATAATTTGTCACCCCTTCATACAAGCTACAAAGTCCAAACCAGGTGTAAACGGCAGTGACCTAACTCACCAAGGGGATAAGTGTTCCCCCACTGCAACATAGGCCAATCCGTCTGGGGGTCTCCTGTCTCTTTGGGACTTCCTTAACCCATCATCTACTTCTTCAGCTTTAGACACCCACTGGGCTCTTCCTGTCTACCTAGGTGGGCCTCTGCCTGTTTACTACTCGTGCCTCCCGACAACTCATAGCCCCTCCTCATTTAGCAGAGCTCACCCTCATGCCCAGTTACTTTAGAGTCCAGCCTCTCATCATTTTCTAACCACAAACCTGCATGTCCGCTGCCAGTTACCCCCATTTCACCCACCTCAGCATGAGAAGGGTTGGAAATCGCCAACAATTGATAAAGAGAAGGGCAGCTCATACCACACCCCCATTTCCTCATCCCTCTGAGTCCATGTCACATTCAGATCCTCGTCATTCAGCTCCCCCCGATCCTTCCTGCTGCTAGTCATTCAGTTCCCTCATGTCGCCACAAAGCCCTGTTACTAGGTGTAGGGTTCAAGTCAAGTTCTGGGTCAACAGGTACCTCTTTTCTCAGAGGTAGAATGTGGTTCCGATGGAGAACCTTGACAGGCCCATTTCCATCTTCTGGTTTCATCCAGAAAACTGGTGTGTTTGGCATCTGATTCTCCACTACGTATATCGTAGTCACCTTGCGATCAGCCAATTTATGCTTCTCTGGTAGTCCCAAATTCTTTATGAGGACTCGGTCTCCAGGCATTAGTTAGGAGAAACTAACCCTTTGATCATACCTCCTTGTATTTCCTTGATTCTGCTTGGTAACCGAGACCTCAGCTAGTTCATAAGCCTTTTTCAGCTCCCTTCTCATATCAGACACTTATTTCAGAGAAGTCTTCTGTTGTAGATCTTCCTCACCAGTTCCAAAACAGAGGACAACAGGCAACCTCACTTTGTGCCTAAACATCAGATGATACGGAGATTACCCAGCAGCTTCATTTCGGGTACAGTTATAACAGTGGAGCAGATGTCCAATATGTTGACTCCACTTGTTCTTTTTACTGATCTCCAAGGTTCCGAGCATATCTAGCAATGTCCAATTGAACCTCTTGGGCTGGGGATCACCCTAGGGAAGATAAGGAATAGTCCTCAACTTCTGGACTCCAAGCATGTTCAGTAACTCATGGATGAGCTTGCTCTTGAAATCCTGCTCCTGATCACCTGGGAAGGTCATAATAAATGAAATACTTCTCCCATTACACTTTGGCCATGGTCAATGCCCTTTGATCCTTGGTGGAGAAGGCTCGTGCAGGTGTCGTGATCCATAATAATCAAGACGTTTGCCGTGTTGCTGGAATCAGGCTTTATGGAGAGGAAATCCATACCCACCAGATCAATGACCATGTGGTCTGCGAGTGGGACAATGGAGCAGCCCTTGTAGGCAACGTCCTCCATCGTATACATCAACTGCATGACTTGCAGTACTTCGACCTCTGGCTTCATTCGGGGCCAGTACAACTGATCTTTGAGCAATCCATAGGTCTTGTCAACCCCCAAATGGCTGGAATTATCACGAAGTGACTTCAACACAATCTTCTGATACTTCTCAGGTAGAACCAGTTAGGAACTCCAAGGCTGGTCTGGAGGTGACGTGACCAGGTGCAGGATCTGGTTTCTCAGCTCCCCTCTGGGCCATTCTCTCAGTAGTAGAGACACCGCAGAGTGTTGGGCCATGTCCCCTTCCGCAATTGCTGACCCAATGGTAGCGACGCATGGATCACCTCACTCAGTGGCTGCCACTTCCCCAGGACTCAATTCTGGTAATTGCTTTGTCTTCAGAGCAATCAGATTGCAGTGAGCTTGTGGAATGGCACTGTCAGATTTATGCCTTTCCTCTGCCTTCCCTGTGACTGGTGCATGGTGTTGACTCCTGGGGCAGGAACACTCTCCCACTCTCCATCCCTGTCAAGCCCTCCATGTGCATACCAGGACAACAGATCGGCATCCCTGGCTGGTACTTCAGGCTGAAATCATAGGCAGACAATGCTGTCAACCACTGATGGCCTGTGGCATCCAATTTCGCTGAAGTTAGGATACACCACAGCCCATTTCAATGCCAGATCGCAACAGAGCTCAACCTCGTGCCCTGATCCTGATACAGAACATCCCCCTAAACCTTCTCTGCAAAAGCCAGCACAGGCGCTTTCATCAACAGCTTCTTCAGCAACTGAAAGGCCTCCACAAATTTTGCATCCCATCTTGTTCCAAAAGGCTCTGAAGGGTAAAGATAATCTATACCATCCTCCCCTTTCGTCCTCCTCACTTTCTTCTCCAAGGGAGGGTAACCCCACAGAAGCTGATTTAAAGGGTGACTCACTTCAGAGTAGTCCTTCACAAACCTCCAATAGTACCCACAGAACCCAAGGAACAAGCACAGGGTGATCACAGTGTGGAGCCTTGACTTTGTTTGCATTGCCTTTATTTTAGATGGTTCTGTAGCTACTCTATCCTGTGAGACAGGAGTCTTACAGACCTGGCACTTGTCCAGGGAAAGTTTTACCCCTTCAGCTGTCAGGTGTCCCAGTAGCTTCAGCAGCCTCACTTCATGATCTTCCAAGGTGGACCCAAAGACCATGAGATCACCCAGGTCCACCAATACCCCAAACAAGTTCATATCTCCAACTGTTTTCTCCATGGTATGCTGGAAAGTTGCAGGGGCTCCTGATATGCCCCGGGACATCCTTTCAGACTGGAAGAATCCTAGTGGACATATGGATGCCATCTTCTCTTAGTAAGCCTCACTCATGGGGATCTGATAATACCACTCTTCAAGTCCAACACACTGAGCCTCTTCAAACCACTCAGGCAGGCCAGCGCATCCTCGGTTCTTGGGACCATATATTGGTTGGGGACTGTACACTTGTTCAGAGTCCGATAGTCCACATGTACCTTCCCAGTCTTCTTCCTGGCCACCACTATCGGAGATACAAAAGGGCTTCTGGTCTCAGCGATGGTCCCAACTTACTTCAGCTTCTGTAGATACTGCTGAACATCTTCCACCTCTGCAGGTGTCAGTTGCCTCGACCAGCTTCAACATCTTCTCTTCTTCGACCTCCAGGTACCGGGGAGTCCCCAAAGTTGAATGACTTGGCAGTTAACTCTCCCCTTTTCGGAGAGGGTTTCTCCCTGGCTTGTCTCACAGGGACATTAGACATTACCATCACCGGAAAGAGGAGCACGATTGGGATCTCTCACCTGAGGGCGACCTCCATCTCCAAAGTGTTCCTGGTAACCACAGTAATCCTGTTCACCTGTACAACCGAGGGCTTCTGCAGTTCAGGCCTCACCAGCACCCCAGCAGGTAAGCATGACTTCTCTTTGTGGTCCTCCGATTCGGCATGATCCCCTACACTCCCCTCCTCCAGGGAAGTGTGGACAGCCTATGGCTCCCTCTCTCCTGGGGCCCCAGTAATACTAGACCAGGGGTCAGCAACCTTTACCACTGAAAGAGCCACTTGGACCCGTTTCCCACAGAAAAGAAAACACTGGGAGCCGCAAAACCCGTTTGACATTTAAAATGAAATAACACTGCATACAACGTTTTGTTTTGCCTTTATGCTATGTATAAATAAACTATAATGTGTTGCATTTATGAAATTGATGAACTCCTGCAGAGAAAACGAAATTACATTTCTGCATGCAACAAAAACATTTTGAACTCCGAAAAAAAGACGTTGGGTTGAAGGTTACTTTTAAGTAAAATACTCAACGTCTATTTGAGTCCTTCTTGTATTTATGAAAAACGCCAAACTTAAATTTGCCGCCAGCAGCAAACCAAAAATAACGTCAGCCAGCTGTCAACCTGAAAAATAAAAGGACTATTCACTGAACAATGAAAACATATGAATATACGTAAAATAATACGCAATTAAAATATTTATCATACTTCTTCAGGTTGACTCACACCTGACAATGCAGTCGTATTCAGTAGGAATGGATCGATGCTTAGGGGAGTGACCGGGAAGGATAACGTGTTTTTTTCCTCTCTGAACTCACAGAAGCGTTTCCCAAACGATGTTTGCATTGCGATGATTGCAGAATGTAAATACTCCGAATTTATCATGTCGTGACATTGTTTGAACTCTCTCAAATTGGGGAAGTGAGACAATGTGCCTTTCTGTAAATCTCTGGCAAGCAACGTCAACTTGCGCTCGAATGCAAAACATCCTCCAACATGTGCAGGGCTGTACGTCCTTACCCCGTTGAAGAGCTGTGTTCAGCGTGTTCAGGTGCGCTGTCATGTCTACCATGAAGTGTAGCTTTTCCAGCCACTCTGGCTGTTCCAGCTCAGGAAAGTTGAGCCCTTTGCTGCCCAGGAAAGTTTTCACTTCTTCCAGACGCGCGACAAAGCGTTTCAGCACCTCCCCTCTGGACAGCCAGCGATAAAAACACGTTGTAGCGGTTGCTACACGCAGTCAGTAAACTGCAGTCAAAGATAGCTTTATTCGAACTAAACAGCCTTGCTTTTAAGCCTCCCTCAACCCGCCCCCCATGGGCGCGGATGCTGCAAAAGACACGTACTCACAAACCCCCGTAGGCTATCTCCCTTAGCCTGAACGCTGGCTAATTGTGAGCCGGTTCGGATGTGTCAGGAAATGGGTCGCCACAACGTCTTATTTAGATTGGACAAGATCACCATAATCTTCAAATTTAGATTTACATTTCAAAAACTAACAAACTAACATAAAATACATATTAATTAAATACTGACCATGTAGCGGTGTGCTACACGCAGCGCTAAAATTACGACACGGAGTCGGTAACTGCAGTCGAAGGAAAAAAACTTTATTCGAAATCTTCAGCCTCACTTTTAAGCCTCCCTCAACCTGCCCCCCCCCCCATGGCGCAGAGGCTCCAAAGCTCTGTGCTCGCAAACCCCCGTAGGCTATCTAATTGTGAGTCGGTTCGGATGTGCCAGGAAAAGGGTCGCCACAACCAATTATTTCCCAAAGCAACAGGGAGCCGCAGCACAGACGTAAAAGAGCCACATGTGGCCCCGGAGCCGCGGGTTGCCGACCCCCGTACTAGACAGAGCCACTGCCATTATGTCAGAGCTAGTCTGAACTAAAACCAAGTCTTTGCCCACCATTTTGTCAAACCTTCGCTCCATGATCCTAACTGTTTGCTACTGCTTTAACAGTAGTTAAAGTCTGAATTAACAATTCCTTTGGTCTACAAATGTCTACCCCACTCAATGCACACATATTTGTTACCGGTAACGCTGTGCATTTGCACCACTACTCCCCTGCTGCAGCGACCATCACCACATATCTTAATCACGGACAATAGTTTAACACAGGCTTATACACACAAACCACTGGATCAATGCTTAGGGCAATCAGACAGCATCCAAAGAAATCAATCCTGGACGGTTTCCTTTGCTGCGTAAGTCTGGGGAACGCACTCTCTGGTCTTGCCAAACCCATGAGAATGAGATTGATCTTCCATCCCAAACCCCGATTTGTGTGGGTGATGTGTGATTTGCTACGCTGTTACAACTCAGTGCCAAGAAATAGCAGACAGCACACTGCATACGATTGAAGGAATTATATTTATGTAGTAGCTAACCGTTGATCTCAGGGGATCATGGGTTTACATCTCTGGTGGACTGTGTCTTCTCCAGGCCGCAAGCCTCAACGGGAAGATTTGAAGAACCGGCTGTTGCCCATGTAGCGGGCTCCCCTCTCCACGTCACTGATGTAGCCCAAGGAAAGAGCAAGCGCTGATACAGCTCAGTACCAGTGTCATCGCAGAGGCTGCCAGAGTGAAGTTGTAAACGACTTAGGGACTCCAGCTCCAGATTTCTTCCTTGGGGTTTATTCCCAAAGCCTTTCCCATGGGTGGGTATGGCTGCAAAGCAATGGAGGATTAAAATCAGAGTTTTCCTTCTCCTAGGTCGGGTCCCATCCAAGGCTGTTGAGCCCCACCTGCCCAAAGTACCTGGTTTTGAGGTGCTCGTGGTCCAGCTTTGCCCCTTCTCTTGTCAGTAGAAATAGTTCCACCGGACCTAGTAGCCTAGCCACACGTGAAGGCCAAGAGTTGGACTTAGTTGTCAGAGGTTGTTAGAATTGCACGCCATTTGGAGCACTTTATAGGTAGTGGGAACTTGTCCCCACTACCACCCCTGGCTATGACAACGTTAGGAACCATATTTATGAATCTTAACTTAACTAAAAGGTTAGTAAAGTAAAGAAAGAGAAACAGAAAGGGTCCATTATAATTAAACGGTCAAATGTGCACAAATTGGAGCGCAACTCTTCCAAAAGTAATATTCATTAATCCTCAGTCTACTGTGGCACCTTGCTCCATCGAATCACAATCCCCACCAAGTGGAATCCAGCGTCTTCCCGAACAAAGGACCCAGCACCCATTATCTCTAACCATAACCCAAACAATGCTTCTACAGATAGACCACTACCTTAGCAGTGAAATTTTTCCCAGGGTGACACACCGGAAATCAGGAGCAACGCACAGAAAATGGTGGAGGAACTCAGCAGGTCAGGCAGCATCCATGGAGATGAATAAACAGTCGATCCTTTGGGCTGAGACTCTTCATCAGGACTTGAATGGAAGGGGGAAGATGCCAGAATAAGAAGGTGGGTGGAGGGGAAGCAGGGCAAACTATAAGGTGATAGGTGAAGCCAGGTGGGAGGGGGAAGGTGCTGAAGTAAGAAGCTGGAAGATGATGTTGAAAGGAAAAGAGCTGGAGAAGAAGGAATCTGATAGGAGAGGTGAGTGGACCATGGGAGAAATGGAAAGAGGAGGGACACCAGGGTTAAGTGATAGGCAGGTGAAAAGAAGAAGTACATGTCTGGAATGGGTAAATGAAGAAGAGGGAAGGGGAGGGGAATAAATTACTTGAAGTTGGTGAGATCAGTTTTCATGCCATCAGGTTGGAGGCCACCTAGATGGTATAAGAAGTGTTGCTCCTCCACCCTGAGAGTGGCCTCATCATGATGGAAGATGAGATCATGGACTGACAAGTCAGAACTGGAACAGGGACAGAAATTGAAGTGGTAGGCCACAGGGAAATTCTGCTTTTTTCAGATGGCTTTGTGATGCTTGATCAAGTGGACCTCCCTATCTACATTGGGTCTCAGCAGTGGGAGGCTGCATCAGGAGCACTGGTCCAGTAGACATTCCCAGAAGACACACAGCTGAAGTTTTGCCTCACCTGGAAGGACTGTTTGGAGCCTTGAATGGCTGCTTGTAGGGATAAGTGTCAGGAGGGAGGTTTGTAGGAAGTGATGAAATTGCAATGGAATCACAGAGGGAATGATCCTTGTGGAAAGCAAAGAATGGTGGACTGGTGGTAAGTGAGGTAAAGATGTGTTTGCTGGTGGGGGTCCCGTTGAAGATGGTGGAAGTTGAGGAGAATGATCTGTTGGATGTGAAGGCTCATAGGGTGGTAGGTGAGGAGAAGTGGAACTCTGTTAAGGCAATGGGAAGCTGAGGTGAGCGTGGATGTTTGAGAAATGGAGGAGATGCAGGAGAGGGCAGTGTCAGTGGGGCAAGAAGGGAAACCCCATTCTTTGAAGAAGAACATCACTGATGTCCTGGAAAGGAAAGCCTCATCCTGGAGCAGACGCTCTGGAGGAGGTGGAACTGAGAAAAGGGAATGACATCTTTACAGGAGGCAGGGTGGGAAGTGGTATAGTCAAGACAGCCATGGGAGTCAGTAGGTTTCTAAAAGATATCAGTTGACATTTTGTCTCCAGAGTTGGAGACAGAGAGATTGAGAAGGGGGAAAGAGCTGTCAGAAATGGACCAAGTGATTTTAGGGGCAGGGTGGAAGTTGGAGGCAAAGTTGATTAAATTAATGAGTTCAGCATGGGTGCATTAATTAGCACCAATGCAATCATCAGTTTAGTGCATGAAGAATTGGGAAGCATAACCAGATCAGATTAGTTGACGTAGAGGTGCTACAATATCAAAGGGCTGAGTGGTCTCTTTCCAAGGAGAAACTATTTTATGATTTTATCAGTATTGCACAGAGCTGCCAATTAATGTCACTTACATTGCATTCTGACCTGCTGTTAATGATCCTGGTATTTATTTTAATGAAAACTTACATTTCTAAAGTGTCTCCCGGGATGTTGGATACTTAAAAGCCAATTTTTTGAAGATTAATTATTGTCACAATGTAGGAAATAAAAAAAAAAACAATTTTGATTCAAAAACACCAAATTGAACAAAACCAAACCATGGACTTAAAAAAGAAATCGAATAAGGAATAAGCATTTTGGAGACACAAGACCCAGGATTCTGGAGCAACACAACTAATGGAAAAGACTAATGAAGGGTCTCAGCCCAAAATGTTGATTATTCATTTCCCTCCAGAGATGCTGCCCAACTCAGAGTTCATTCAGCTTTTTCTGTGTTACAAGGAAAAATTATAAATATTACCCAGGATCTGGATGGACTGTGCAGCTCTCCCAGAACAGCACAAGTGGTCATAGTGTCCTCAAAACAAGAGAAGATGCAGAAAAGGTTCACAAAGACTGTTACAAGGGGGCTTTGGGAGTGGACCCAAGTGCAGGACACAGACACAGAGGTAGCATAAACAGAACTGGGTTTATTGATAGTTACTAGGAGGGCCAGGGAGTGAGGATAAAATGTCAACTTGGACATAAACATTGGATAACAAACTTGTAAAACCTGGACGAGGGTTTGGACAAGGAACCTGGACTTGAATTTGCCTTGCACTTGACTTGGACTAGGAACCAGGTCTTGGACTCGGCTTGGACTTGGACCCTGGACTTCGGCTTGGACTCAAAACTTGGACCTCGGCTTGGACTCGGAACTTGGACCACGAAAAATCAAAATACCTACTCAGATGGAAGGACTTGGACAATGAAGAGACAGAATATCCAACTCAGAGTAACGGCAAATGTCCAGACCTACTGTGATGGAAATGAGAAAGATTCTTTGGGTCTCAAAGGCAAGTGCTCTGGACACACAGTTTTAATAATAAGGAGGTTACTTACAAGGGGAGAAAAAGCTTGGGAGCAGGACAAGTGGCTACAATATTTGCACCAATGCACTTAGAACAGATGAGCATGGGAAAAGTCGGATTGGCAGTACAATACACGGGAATACGGTGTGGAGACAGAGTACAGGTACACATACAAGCAAGGGAAAAGTTACTACGATACATGACCCACTTGACTGTGGACAGGCATGGCTCTCTGCTACAGGGACATCACTAAATGCTCCCACAGCCCTATTCAATGCACAGCTCACCACTTGTCTCCAGGCAAATACATGGACAGGAAGGGTTTAAAGGGATATGGGTCAAATTCGGGCAAAAATGACTTGTAGGAAAATACCTTGGTCAGCATGGATGAGTTGGGCTATCATGCCTGTTTCTCTGTTGCATTAGTCTATGACACTATGATTCATAAATACTGAACTGTTTTGTCCCTGAAATCACACCCCCAGTCACATCATGTCCTAAATATTAACACCCAGAGCCTCTGGGATGTTTATCTGAATGAATTACCTCCTTGCAATGCATGCTCTCAGCACATGAACTGGAGTCTCAGTTGAAAACTTAATTGTCTGAAGATAACAGTCTAGAAGGGGTTAAAATGCTGGCAAAACATAGAAGCATAGAAAACCTACAGCACAATGCAGGCTCCTTGGCCCACAGAGTTGTGCAGAACATGTCCCTACTTTAGAAATTACTAGGCTTACCCATAACCCTCTATTTTTCTAAGCTCCAGGTACCTATCCAAAAGTTTCTTAAAAGACCCTATTGTATCCAGCTCCATCACCGTTGCCGGCAGCCCATTCCACGCACTCACCACTGTCTGAGTAAAAAACTTAACCCTGACATCTCCTCTGTACCTACTCCCCAGCACTTTAAACCTGTGTCCTCAAGTGGCAACCATTTCAGCCCTGGGAAAAGACATTGTGCTATCTCTCATGTCCACAGGCTCCTTCCTTCTGTTTACCCTCTTGGGCCATCCCACTGAAATGTGAGGTTTGACATCGTCATGAAGACAATGACTCATGCCAAACCTTGCAGGAGTTTTGGACATCAAGGTCCAGCTTCAGGGAGGCTAGGAAGAGAATGATATCTATGGTTATGAGGAAGATTTCCTTGAAAGCTCGGGAAGCATAAAATACACCTCCCAAGCACCTGCCATGCACCTGCTGCTTGCTTTGGTCTCAGACTCAGAATCAGGTTTATTATCACCAGCATGTGATGTGAAATTTGTTAACTTAGCAGCAGCAGTTCAGTGCAATATGTAATCTAGCAGAGAGAAAAAATAATAATAATAAATAAAAGAAAACATAATAATAAATAAACAAGTAAATCAATTACATATATTGAAAAGATTTTTTAAAATGTGCACAAACAGAAATACTATATATTAAAAAAGTGAGGTCATGTCCAAAGCTTCAATGTCCATTTAGGAATCAGATGGCAGAGGGGAAGAAGCTGTTCCTGAATCGCTGAGTGTGTGCCTTCAGGCTTCTGTACCTCCTACCTGATGGTAACAGTGAGAAAAGGGCATACCCTGGGTACTGGAGGTCCTTAATAATGGATGCTGCCTTTTTGAGAGACACCGCTTCCTAAAGATGTCCTGGGTACTTTGTAGGCTAGTACCCATGATGGAGCCGACTAGATTTGCAACCTTCTGCAGCTTCTTTCGGTCCTGTGCAGTAGCCCCTCCATACCAGACAGTGATGCAGCCTGTCAGAATGCTCTCTACGGTACTACTATAGAAGCTTTTGAGTGTTTTTGTTGACATGCCAAATCTCTTCAAGATCCTAATAAAGTATAGCCGTTGTCTTGCCTTCTTTATGACTACATTGATATGTTGGGACCAGGTTAGATCCTCAGAGGTCTTGACACCCAGGAACTTGAAGCTGCTCACTCTCTCCACTTCTGGTCCCTCTGTGAGGACTGGTATGTGTTCCTTCGTCTTACCCTTCCTGAAGTCCACAATCAGCTCTTTCGTCTTACTGACATTGAGTGCCAGGTTGTTGCTGTGGCACCATTCCACTAGTTGGCATATCTCACTCCTGTATGCCCTTTCGTCACCACCTGAGGTTCTACCAACAATGGTTGTATCGTCAGCAAATTTGTGGATGGTACTTGAGCTATGCCTAGCCACACAGTCACGTGTATTCAGAGAGAAGAGCAGTGGGCTAACCACACCCCTGACGTGCGCCAGTGTTGATCGCCAGCGAGGAGGATATGTTATCACCAATCTGCACGGACTGTGATCTTCCAGTTAGAAAGTCAAGGATCCAATTGCAGAGGGAGGTACAGAGGCCCAGGTTCTGCAACTTCTACATCAGGATTGTGGGAATGATGGTATTAAATGCTGAGCTATGGTTGATGAACAGCATCCTGACGTAGGTGTTTGTGTTATCCTGGTGGTCTAAAACCGTGTGGAGAGCCATTGAGATTGCATCTGCCATTGACCTATTGTGGCGGTAGGCAAATTGCAATGGGTCCAGGTCCTTGCTGAGGCAGGAGTTCAGTCTAGTCATAAACAATCTCTCAAAGCATTTCACCAACATTGATGTGAGTGCTACTGGGCAATAGTCATTAAGGCAGTCCACATTATTCTTCTTTGGCACTGGTATAATTGTTGCCTTATTGAAGCAAGTGGGAACTTCTGCCCATAGCAGTGAGAGGTTGAAACTGTCCTTGAATATTTCCGCTAGTTGGTTGGAACTGTGTTGAAATTGCAGGGGCCCTGGCTGATATATTTAAAATGTCGGTATCTAGGGGTGGGGTGCTGGAGGATTGGAGGTAAGCTCATGTTGTTCTGTTGTTTAAAAAAGGCTCTAAAAGTAATCTGGGAAATTATAGGCTGGTAAGTTTGACATCAGTCGTAGGTAAATTATTGGAAGGAGTACTAAGAGATAGGATCTGCAAGTATTTGCATAGACAGGGACTTATTAGGGAGAGTCAGCATGGCTTTGTGCATGGTAGGTCATGTTTAACCAACCTATTAGAGTTTTTTGAGGAAGTTACAGGAATGTGGATGAAGGGAAGGCAGTGGATGCTGTCTACATGGACTTCAGTAAGGCCTTTGACAAGGTCCCGCATGGGAGGTTAGTTAGGAAGATTCAATCTCTAGGTAAACATGAAGAGGTAGTAAATTGGATTAGACATTGGCTCAATGGGAGAAGCCAGAGAGTGGTAGTGGAGGATTACTTCTCCGAGTGGAGGCCTGTGACTAGTGGTGTGCCGCAGGGATCAGTGCTGGGTACATTGTTATTTGTCATCTGTATCAATGATCTGGATGATAATGTGGCAAATTGGATCAGCAAATTTGCTGATGATACAAAGATTGGAGGTGTAGTGGACAATGAGGAAGGTTTTCAAAACTTGCAGAGGGATTTGGCCCAGCTGGAAAAATGGGCTGACAAATGGCAGATGGAGTTTAATGCAGACAAGTGTGAGGTATTGCACTTTGGAAGGACAACCAAGGTAGAACATACAAGGTAAATGATAGGACACTGAGGAGTGCAGTAGAGCACAGGGATCTGGGAATACAGATACAAAATTCCTTAAAAGTGGCATCATAGGTAGATAGGGTTGTAAAGTGAGCTTTTGGTACATTGGCCTTTATAAATCAAAGTATTGAGTATAAGAGTTGGAATGTTATGGTGAGGCTGTATAAGGCATTGGTGAGGCCGAATTTGGAGTATTGTGAGCAGTTCTGGTCACCTAATTACAGGAAGGATATTAATAAGGTTGAAAGAGTGCAGAGAAGGTTTACAAGGATGTTGCCAGGACTTGAGAAACTGAGTTACAGAGAAAGGTTGAATAGGTTAGGACTTTATTCCCTGGAGTGTAGAAGAATGAGGAGAGATGTGATGGGGGTATATGAAATGATGACGGGTATAGATAGAGTGAATGCAAGCAGGCTTTTTCCACTGAGGCCAGGGGAGAAAAAAACCAGAGGACATGGGTTAAGGGTGAAGGGGGAAAAGTTTAAAGGGAATGTTGGGGGGGGGGGGCTTCTTCACACAGAGAGTGGTGGGAGTGTGGAATGAGCTGCCAGATGAAGTGGTAAATGTGGGCTCACTTGTAACATTTAAGAAAAACTTGGACAGGTATATGGATGAGAGGAGTTTGGAGGGATATGGTCCAGGTGCAGGTCAGTGGGACTAGGCAGAAAAATGGTTCAGCACAGTCAAGAAGGGCTAAAGGGCCTGTTTCTGTGCTGTAATGTTCAATGGTTCTAATTGTCACACTTTGAATAGTGCCAAAAATGAAAACATCTTGGGAGGGTTTCCTTTACTAAGTTTCATAGTGTAATAAAGGAAGTCCCAAGAAAATGAACACTTCAATGTTGGACAGGAGTATTTGTTCAGTTTCTTTTTTTGGTGATGTACTCTTGTGACTCATCTTCAACTTCCTAGGCAAAACTTCCCACCAATGATGGCGGGGTGAGGGTTGGTGTCAGGTCAGGTGCTATCTATCACAGAGGAAACCCTTTGGCATTGGAAACTTACAGAGGTCATAAATCTGCTTAAAATGTCTGACAATTAAAAAGACAACAATAAGCAAAGTGCTGCATGAACTTAATGGGCAGCGTCTGCACAAGGGAAATGGAAGGACATTATCTAGATTTTAAACAGGCTATTTCCCTTCTGCCCGTGTGAAGGGTCTCGACTCAAAATGCTGACTGTCCGATTCCCTCCACAGAAGAAGACATTGAGTTCCTCCAGCATTTTTGCTTGATGCTTTGGATTCCAGCATTTGGCATCTCTCGTACCTCCAGTTAAAATGGCAGTGAGTGTGAATGTACCAGGAGTGCTGCCTCAGGGTTTGAGTTAAAATAAGGCTGGAGGATATACCTCCACTTCAAAATTAGTGAAATTCAGTTCTTTTCTCATCTTCCTCTATTATATCTCATGAACATAAAATTCAAAATCCCTTTACTCATCCATACAAATCCATATTCTCATTCAACGTACCCTTTAAAAAAATAATTATTGTTTGGATTCTCATTTAAAGGTACCACCTCCAGTTTATTGGCACTGAATTCTATCCCAATTTATACCCAATTCATTATCCCCACCTCTTACACTATGCTTCCTAAGCAATTTCCAGAGATGGACACTATAGGCTATATCTGTGCCAAATCAATGGTATGTACAGTGGACAGGGGTGGTCCCATTGCAAGAAGGGGAAAGATCACCCCTCACCCCCAGCACCATATGGATCAGTTTACTCCCCACCAATGGATTTCTCAGTGCTAATATTCATCTCAATGGCACCCTTCGATGCACTTCTGCGTGTATTACATGATAAAACAGGCCACAGTCAGCATGGTTTCCTCAAGGGAAAGTCTTGCCTGACAAATCTGTTGGAATTCATTGAAGAAATAATAATCAAGACAGACAAAGGAGAAGTGGTTGATATTGTGTACGTACGTGGATTTTCAGAAGGCCTTTGACAAGGTGCTACACACGAGGCTGCTTAACAAGCTACGAGCCCATGGTTTTACAGGAAAGACTTTAGCATGGATAACGCAGTGGCTGATTGGCAAGAGGCAAAGAGTGGGAATAAAGGGAACCTTTACTGTTTGGTTGCAGGTGATTAGAGGTGTTCCACAGAGGTCTGTGTTGGGACCTATACTTTTTATGTTAAATGTCAATGATTTGGATGTTCAAAATTGATGGCTTTCTTGCAAAGTTTGATGATGGTATGAATATATGTGGAGGGGCAGGTCATTTTGAGGATTTAAGGAGGCCATAGAAGGACTTAGACAGATTAGGAGAATGGGCAAAAAAAATGGCAGATGAAATACAGTGTCAGAAAGTGATTGCACATGCACTTTGGTAGAAGAAACGAAAGGGGTAATTATTTTCTAAATTGAGAGAAAATACAAGAAACTGAGGTGCAAAGGGGCCCGGGAGTCCTTGTGCAGGATTCTCTAAAGGTTAATTTACAGGTTGAGTCTATGGTGAGGAGGGCAAATGCAATGTTAGCATTAATTTCAAGAGAACACGAATATAAAAGCAAGGATGTAATGTTGAAAATTCATAAAGCACTGGTGAGGCCTCACTTGTAGCATTGTGAACAACTTTGGGCCTTAGAAAGGAGGTGCTAAAACTGGAGAGGATTCAAAGGAGGTTTACTGGATTAAATGGCTTGTCATGTGGAGAGTGTTTGATGGCTCGAGGCCAGTATTCACTAGAATACAAAAGAATGAGGTGTGGCCTTATTGTAACCTATCGAATGATGAAAGGCCTTGATAGAGTGGATGTGGAGAGGATGTTTCCTATGGTGGGAGAGTCTAAGACCAGAGGACAGAAACTCAGAATAGTGGGGTGTCCTTTTAGAGCAGAGATGAGGAGAAATTTCTTTAGACAGAGAGTGGTAAATCTGTGGAATTCCTTGCCACAGGCATCTGTGGAGTCAATCGTTATGTATATTTAAGGCAGAAGTTGATAGATTCTTGTCTGGTCAGAGCATGAAGGGATACAGGGAGATGGCAGGAGCCTGGGGCTGAGAGGAAAGTTGGATCAGGCATGATGAAATGGTGGAACGGACTTGATGGGCCAAATGGCCCAATTCTGCTTCTGCTGTATATCTTATGGTCTTATTTGAACCTTGGTCTTTGAAGTGAGAAATTGATTAATTGGAGCTATCATTCTTGCCAGGACACAGCAAGCATGAAAGCTTCAGCAAATTTTGCCTTAGCATCATAGCATACTACAGCATAGAAACAGGCCCTTCAGCCCATCTAGTCTTTGCTGAACCATTAATCTGCCTCGTCCCATCTATCTGCACCTGGACCATAGCCCTCCATATCCCCCATTCATGCACTTATCCAAACTTCTCTTAAGTGTTTAAATCGAACCCACATACACCACTTACAATGGCAGCTCATTCCACCTTCTCACCACTGAGTGAAAAAGTTCCTCATCATGTTCCCCTTAAGCATTTCACCTTTCACCTTTAACCCATGACCTCTAGTTGTCCAAGCACAATGGACAAAGCCTGCTTGTATTTACCCTGTCTATATCTCTCATAATTTTGTATACCTCTATCAAATCTCCCCTCAGTCTTCTGTGTTCTAGGAAATTGTCCTAACCTATTCAACCTCTCCCAAAAACTCAAATATTCAAGTCCCAGCAACATCCTTGTAAATTTCTCTGTACCCTTTCAACCTCGTTTACATCTTCCCTGTAGGAAAGCGACTAAACTGCACACAATACTCCAAATTAGGCCTCACCATAACCTTATATATCTTCAGCATAACATCACAAATCCGATACTTAGTACTTTGATTTATGAAGGCCAATGTGCCAAATGCTTTCTTTATGACCCTATTTACCTGTGAGGCTGCTTTCAAGGAAAAGATACCACTATTCTACCACACTTCTCAGTGGCCAACTTCTCACCATGTAAGACCTGCTCTGGTTGGTGCTCCCAAAGTGCAATATGTTGCACTTGTCTGTATTAAATTCCATCTGCCATTTTTCAGCCCACTTTTCCAGACAGTGCTACAAGCTCTGATAGTCAACAGGACAGTCTAGTACATCCCCAATCTTAACATCATCCAGAAATTTGCTGATGCAGTTTACCACATTATCATCCAGATCATTTATATAGCTGACAAACAACAATGGACCCAGCATCCGTCCCTACAGCATATCAGAGGCAACCATCTGCTATCATTCTCTGGCTTCTCCCTCAAAACCAATATCTACTGATTGACGTCTCATGACATCATGCATTATTTGACAAAGCTCCTAGTATATACTGCTTGACAGTCTCTGGACATCAGTTGAGAGACTAAAGAAAGAAAGAACCTCAACTTTGCAGCAAATTTCAGAGCCTTAATATTTCTCAAATCAGTCTTAAGATAATGAAGTACTTCTGAAGTGTAGTCAAAAATTAAAAATATATGTTAATACTGCTTTCCTTTCCACATATGCTGTCTAAATGACTGAGTATGGAAAGTCTCTGAGCTTAGTGTATTCAAGCACAGAATCTAACCTGCTTTTCCTTCTATTCTAACTTCTTTCATATTCCTTGCATTTGAGAGAGATCATTATATATTAAGTAGAACATAAAGCCAACCAGAATTAATGAATGTGTACAAAAAACCTAAAAAGTATTTTTTATTTTGCACTACAGATATAAAGCACAATCAATATCAAGTTTTTTTAAAATTTAACACAGATTTTAACCTGAAGATATCTGTGCATGAATGGTGGATCTAATGGGAGCTGATGGAAATTTGCAGAGAATTGAAAATTGATTAGCTGTTAGATTTTCTTGATTTGCTTTCTCCTTCAATGAAACTTGAAATTGCACATATCTGAGGCACAGAAAAGAACATACAAGTATAAAGAGAGGAAGTATGGGAGATGTTTGGGTCTGGTTTTGAGAGAGGTGCTGACAGTACCTCTATTCACTAGGGCCCCTCTAATCCAACAAATGATTTAGATCTATTTCATTCAGTGATGGAAGTTTCAGAACAGCCATTGAAAAATGTATACAGTCACAAAGTTGCAGGGTCATGCAGCACAGAAAGAGGCCCTTCGGCCCAGCTAGTCCATGTTGAACTATTAATTTGCCTAGTCCCATCAACCTGCACCGAGAACATAGTTCTCCATACTCTTCCCATCTATGTGCACCTTCGATTACCCTGAACCTGGTTTTGGAGGTTCACTGAATTACAAATGCTTTTGATTGTTTTTTTTTAAAAAGGGAAATAGTTTCTGGTTGGAGTAGGAACATGCTTTAGGCAGCAGAACATGGAAAGCTAGCTGGTAAGTGAGAGGAGAAGGCAGGTGGGTGGGAAAGGTAAAGGGGTAGAGAAGAAAGAATCAGACAGGAGAGGAGAAAGGGAAGAGGGGACCCTGGGGGAAATGATAGGCAGGTGAGAGGAGGTAAATGGCTAAAGTGGGGAACAGGGGAGATGGAGGGAAATTGGGGCAGCTCATTTAAACAGCTGATAGACAAACATACTGAGCTATGTGACTTCCTGGTAAGATTTTATGACTTTAAGCTACAACAACAAAATATAAGTTTTTAATAATTTATTTTCTAATAAATTCAATTTCAACTAAGCATATGTATATGGAACTGAAAAGGGACTTCACCCTTCAGAATGATATCACCTTTCCACAGGTCATATTTCTGTCTTAACAAACCATGATTGATGATGAAAAGAGGGGTGCATTAGGTCAAAGGATTCATCTGCCAAGGCAAAAAAGCACTAAAATGAGAGAACACTCAACAAAAAGGATGCCTCCATTATCTCTGATGTCTGGCTACATACTCTCCATTCAGCTCAACCTTAAGTGACCATTGTAAATCTCAGTGTCACTTTTGATCAATTGAAGCCATCTGTTTCTTATTCAGAAAGGTTCTTAATGAACATGCCGCAACTGATTCTATTCAAAATAATACTTATTGCAAAGCTGCATAAAACTTAATCTCTTTTCTGCTAATGTTTCTACTGCAGAAAACCTTAAATGAATTCAGACTCTCTAATAAAGTTTCTATCCACATGCATTTTGTTACTTGTATTTAATGTCCTGAAGTTTTAACATAGATACTATATTTATCCCTCCCTAGTACAGAAGCAGAAAATCACATTGAAGTGCTGCATTAATTCACGTTTCATTTCTCAAAGTCTATCTGAGCAAGTCAGTCTTAAGCAGCAATCATTTTATGATAAGGTGGCGATGAAACAATTTGCAGAGTGCTAGTGTGACATGATAGGTTGCGGACACTTTATTTAAAGTGTGATCATGTAAAGGTTTATCCTGTCATTGTGAAAGCATAACATTCACAGAGACAGGGAAACTGCTGTTGACCGAGATATATATTTTACATGTGGTGCTATCAGTTATGCAGGAGCCATTTCAGAACTTGCTCTTTGAACTCTCATCTGAAGTAATATCAATATGTCACAGTTCAATACAAAACATGAGTGTATTTTGATCTTCTCCTCCTCTTTCCAGATCTAGTGTGATTGAATGTCAAACTCCACAAGATTGGTGGCAGAATGGAGCAGTTGGTAAAGGAACTGCCACCAGCTCCAGTGACCCGATTCAATGCTGTCTGTGTGAAGTCTGCAATTTACTGCATGGCTTTCCTCCAGCTACCTCGGTTTCCTCCCACAGTTCACAGAATAATGAGTTGTTCGATCAATTCGCTGTTGGTGGGTGGATGAGTTGATCGGGACGTGGGAAGAATGAAATGTGATGAATGTAGGATTGATGCAAATGGCTGATTGATGGTCAGCAGGGCCTGTCTTCAAGCTATGTCCCTCTATAACCTCATAATTGGTGTTAAATGAGCACTGTGAGGGTTGAACAAATTGCTCTTGTATCAAAACTTGGTTAAAAAAGGGCAGATCAGCATCACATTGTCGGGATAACTAGGGATATTTGCTGGCCCTGCCAGCAAATGAATCAAAGTGAAATCTTACTGTGGTTGAGGTCCTCAGTCCATTTCTGTAATGAGTCTGTAAGAGGACATCTTCATTGGGATGGCATTCACTTAATTTCTTAAACTTCACTTTGGGGCCTGGTCAATTCCATTTACTTGGGTGTTTTAAATTCCCTCCATATCTCTTAGAAACTCAAGAGTTCTAAAGTGTGTCCCCACAGTGAATCACGTACCAAGTATGAACTCTTCTTCAGATTCCAATTTCAACGTTAGCTTTGAAATTTGGCAGCTACTGAATTGCTCTTGCATTCAGTAACCATGCTCTCTTCCCAGGCCAATTCCTCCTCCCTTCCAAAGGATTTTATGACAGACAGTCACTCTCCCGTTAACCACCAGGTCTGTTTCAATTCCTTTTGCTTAGCCTGTCCCCTCAGTATTGAGTTCCAGTTCTATGTGTTCTGAAGTAGTCAGAGTTAACAGAGTCCAGCAAAGATGCCTGATGTTACAGGTGTGTAAATTGTTTGGAATGTTTTGCACACTTTGTTGTCTCTGTGCATTTCCCCCACTTGATCCCATTGGGTTCAATACCATCTGAAATCACATTTTTCAAGGGATTGGATTTCTCAAGGATTTGATAAGATTCTTGAAGCTACCTGTCCCCCTTCCTGAAAAATTTCCTGCTTTGACAAAGGCCGAAGTAATGCTTGCTTTGCGAGTCTGGTGCACGGATCGGGATCATATTAGTCTGTGGCTTTGAAAGAGTATAACTAGCTTTGATGCTGGGGATGTTGGGTAGGGAGAGGACACAATCTCGATGGATGCTGCCAATATGTTTCAAAGAATTTTCGCAAACCGTGCTGGGGGTATTTAGCCAGTGCTTTGATGTTTTCTTGGTCACCTCAACATTCTGTAGAGCAGTCGCCACTGCTCAGTAGATTATAAACTTGGTGCTGAGTTTAAGATCTTCATCTTCAAATATTTTTTTCCTCAGTCTGCAAAGGCTGTGTTGATGAAAGGAGTTTGTGCTGAATTTTGCAGTCAATGTCTCAGCCTTCAATGAAATGTGTCCCTGGGAGACAGAAATTCTCCAGTTTCTCAGTGTGGAACTTGATTGGCTGTGGGTAGTGTTGTGTGGCAGCAGTTTGCTTCATCTTCCAGATATTCAGTGTAGGGACCATCTAATCATTCGCTTCAGTGAAGAGGTCTGCCATTACTTGAAATTTGATCTCATTATAAACATTAAAAAAAAGCTTTGTTGACTGTGACTTGGATTTTCATGGAGATGGTATCGATTTATGTTCTTCTAGTTGATTAACTCCTCTTCAGTGGGGAGCATGTTGGAAATAACAAGCAATATTTTGGCATGAAGGACTGAGAAAAAGGTTGGTACTATGACACAGCCCTGTTGATTTACAGGAAAGGTTGATAGAAGATTGACTGACTGGTAGGAGACAAAGAGTCAGAATAAAGAGAGACTTGCTGTTTGGCTGCTGAGGGCTAGTGGTGTTCCATGGGGGGGTAGGTGCTGGGATCACTTCTTTTTAGGTTATACAGTGTGTCAATGACTTAGATGGCAGAATTGATGGCTTTATAGCAGAGTTTGTGGATGATGCAGTAGGTCATGTTGAGGAAGAAGGAAGTATGTAGAAGGATTTAGACAGATTAAAAGAATGGGCAAAAAAGTAGCAGATGAAATACAATGTAAGGAAGTATGTGATCATGCACTTTGAAAGAAGGAAGAAAAATGTGGTCTATTTTTTTAAATGGGGAGAAAATTCAGAAATCAGAGCTGTAAAGGGACTTGGGAGTCCTCATGCAGGATTTGCTAAAGGTTAACATTACAGGTTGAGTCAGTGGTAAGGAAAGCAAATGCAATGTCAGCATTCATCTAAAGAGGACTAGAATGTAAAAACTAGGATATAATGCTGAGGCTTTATAAGGCATTGGTCAGTCTGCACTTGGACAATTTTGGGCCCTTTATGGAAGAAAGGATGTGCTGGCTTTGGAGAGGGTCCAGAAAAAGGTCAAGAGAATGATCCCAGGACTGAAAGGGTTAATGTATGAAGAGCGTTTAATAGTTCTGTGCCAGTATAGTTTCAAAGAATGAGGAGGGATATGACTGAAATATTAAAAGGCCCAGATAGAGTGTATCTGGAGAGGATGTTTCCTATAGTGGGGGAGTCTAGGATCAGAGGGGACAGATAGAGTGTATCTGGAGAGGATGTTTCCTATAGTGGGGGAGTCTAGGACCAGAGGGCACAGCCTCGGAATAGAATGATGCCCGTTTAGAACAGAGATGAGAAGGAATTTACTTAGTCAAAGGGTGGTGAATTTGTGGAATTCATTGCCATACACTACTGTGGAGGCCAAGTCATTGGGTATATTTAAAGCAGCGTTTGATAGTTTTTTTCTTTAGTAAGGGCGTCAAAGGCTACAGGGAGAAGGCAGGAGAATGGGGTTGAGAGGGATGATATAGCAGCCCTGATGGAAAGGTAGAGTTGACTTGATGGGCTGAATAGCCTAATTCTGCTTCAATGTCATTCGGTCTCATGATTTTATGAACTGTGGTTAACCAATTGGTTTGGATAAACATTTGCAATATCATTGTGTTGTAAACATTGTATTGTAATGACATTTAAATATGAGAATGGTTCTCTGTGAAGAACCTCAGCTGATGGAGTTAAAGGCTTTTGCACAGGTGGTGCAGTGGTTGACACTGATCCCATGATCTTCTTAGATTTCCTGCATGGATTTGCTGTCCATTGTATATTTTAATGGATGGAACACACATTGTGACCATGGGAGGAGATCTTCGACTGCTGCAATCCTGCAGTTGGAGGAGGACCTTCGATTACCTGCAGAGTTATTTGCCAACATGCTATGTCAGATTTATCCAAAGGCACTCATATGAATTACTTCCAGATTATGCGAAGGAAATGATTGAAATTCAAGTTTATTGAAGTTTTTATTGCTGATGATATTGAAGAATTCATTAAAGCAAAACTGATAGGCATATCAGAACCCAAGTCTCCTTAAGCAGTTGGAGGCATGTCTTTACACAAGATCAACAGTGATTAGACACACACTGGCAACTCTAGAGACTCCCTAATGGGGTGCAACTACAAAGAACACTTGTAAAATTACTGGGTAATGTGATCGCATAGACTGCAAGTTTTATTTCCTACATTTCAACAATGACTACACCTTAATGAGTACTTCAGCCGCTGTTTTGGTTCAAAATGAAGCCAAGAAAGCCAAGTGCAGGTACTTTCTTTCTTCCTTAATATAATATTTAACTGAATCAAATTACTATTCATGTGACTGAGCGTGAGGTGGAGTTCACAATTCACACAAAAAAAGGCCTTGCCTTCCCCTACTTCAGTATCTTGTGTGTAATTTATAAGCAGAGCTTTCGGGGCATATTTCGCCTTTCTTTTTGAAGGATCTTATGTGGAACTGAAACAAATTGAAAATTATCTGTTTATTATAAAACAGCTACAATTGAAGCATTTGCACACTATTTTCAGAAAAGAAAGAGCTTTTAAAAAGAGGGGAGGTGAACGAAGTCCTGTTCCAATAAAAGATTTTTACTGGGAACTCAGACATCCAATATACGTTCATAAAATGGACTTGGCAGACAGCAGGTCAAGTTTAATTTAGTGAAAAGAATGGGTTTTGTAGTAACCATGTCTTGGATATGTAAAGTTAACTTTATATGAAAGTGGCTGAATGCTTCTGTCACTGCTTACCCAGTCAATACCACTAGACTCTCTGGCTGAAGTGCTATTAAACCAAGGCTCGCCAGTCCTAGAATCTGCAGATGAGCCTTGACAGACGTGAAAGGTAATGAAAGATACATAGTCCTAACCTTACTGACACATTCTTATTGATGACCCGTATTGGATATACCCTCCCCTATCTATCAATAGGCACTTCATTTTTTTTGTCACATTTTTGATCTGTTGTCTCTTTCAGCTCCACCCAACACCCTGAAGCTTGCATTTCTGCAGGTGAGTAGTTTTTCATCTGTTGTTATGAACCAAGGACCTATTTTCAGTCTCTTTGTATGTCTCCTCCTTACAACTACATTAGAAACCATAATGTCAATTTTCTTCTCTTACTATCAGCTCTCCACTCTCACTTATCTAACTTTCAGTATTTGAGGCACAGTGGTTTTCTTCCCTTAAATACTGGAAGATCAAAATCATTGTCTCTGATTCCCATGACAAATTTATTCTCCTGCCATTGACTCCATCTCTCTCCATTGCATTAATCCAGAATTGCTGGAAATAGTTAACAGATCAGGCAGCAACTAGGAAGAAAAAAAGTTTAAAATTTCAGGTCAGAACAAGAAAAAACATAAAATCTTGAAAGATCTTGGTAAGGAGAGAATATCTCCTCCTGCAGGAGAACTTGGTACAAAGGATCACTTCAATTCATTTCATACTTAATTAAAGATACAGTGTGGAATAGACCCTCTGGCCCTTTGAGCTGAGCCATCCAACAACTACCAATTTAACTCTAGCCTAATCACTGGACAATTTAATAAACATGACCAATTAGCCAACTCTCAGGTACATCCAGAGGAAATCAGAGTAAACCCACACACACAAGAAAGAATGTAAAAACTCACTTACAGAGGATGCCAGAGCTGAACTCTGAACTCTGATGCACTGAGCTGTAATAGCATTGTGCTAGCCATTATGTTACCATGGCACCCTTAAGAGTAAGGCGCTGTCAATTTAAGACAGAAATGAAACAAATTTCACACACAAAATGCTGGTGGAACACAGCAGGCCAGGCAGCATCTATAGTGAGAAGCACTGTCGACGTTTCGGGCCGAGACCCTTCGTCAGGACACCTGCAGGTTTCCTTGTGTTTGCGAATGAAACAAATTCGTTTACTCTCAGATGGACCTGTGTTGGACTTCCCTCAGGATGTGATGGAAGCAGAGTCTTTGGGTAGTTTTAGTGTAAAATAAGGTAAATTCTTGAAAAAACAAGTGGATGAATAAAAAATTGTTAAATCAGTAAATTTGTTCATTATCACATGTACTGAGATACAGTGAACAGCTTTGCTTTATATGCCATCATGAAGATCACTTCACCTGCTGTACCTAACAAAGTGATCACTGAGTGTATGTACATGGTCCTGGGCTGTCTTTTTGCTTTTCACACCATTCTGTGTAAACTTCAGAGGCTGTTCTGCATGGAAATCCTCGGAGATTAGCAGTTTCTGAGACATGCAAACCACACTGTCTGGCACCGACAGTCGTTCTGCTTAGATCAGACTACTTCGCTGTTCTGATGTTTGGTCTGCACCACAACTGAAACTCCTGACCATGTCTGCATGCTTTCATGGATTGAATTGCTGCTACTTGATTGGCTGATTAGATATTTGCATAAGTAGGCAGGTGTACCTAACAATGTGGCCCCTGAATGTAAATACATCAGGATAGTACAAAGGGAAGAACAATAACAAAATGCAGAATACATTGTTACAGTTACAGAGAAAGAGCTGTGCAGGCACACAGTAAGGTTTGAGACTACAACAAAGTAGATTATGAGGTCAAGAGTCAATTTTATCATATTAGGTGGTTGTTTGATAGTCTTCTAACATTGGGATAGAGGCTGTCCTTCATAGTTTATAGTTTATAGCACTTCCTTATCAAAGTATATATGCAGTATACAACCCTGAGATTCATCTTCCTGCAGACAGCCACAAAACAAAGAAGCATCGTGGAACCCTTTCAAAGAAAACATCAAACACCCAAAGTGCAAAGAAACAAACAAATCACGCAAATAGCAGGAAGAAACTGAGGGAGTAATATTAAGCGTCAAACTGCAGAGTCCCTGACAGAGTCCTGGATTGTTCACTTTATTTCAGTTCAGTTCGATTTAGTGCTGTGTCATTCGTTGTCTGCAGGCCTCAGAGACAGTCTGCCCTGATCAAAATAAGCAAAATAGCAATAAAAAAGGAGTGACCACAAACCATAAACGCATATGACATGAACTGCAGTCCACTAAAAACGAGTCCAAACCGCAATCCTCACCGATCGTACCCTGCCCAAGATCCAAGACTCCTGCACAGCAGCAAGCGAGTGGGAGGAGACTGGTCAGGTGCAGGCCGATAGAGATTCAAGGATTCGGACAGTGCGGAACACCTGCTCACCTTCCGCTCCTGTCGTGTTGATTTCAATATTGCTTGACACTTTATTCAATGATAGGTTCAGTAATCGGAGCCGATGGAGTCCACACTTTGTCATTAGGCCACACCCTCCATTCTCAACCTTGCTTCGAACAATGCCAGGTTCCCTCAGAGACAGCAGGAGTGACAGATCACTCAGACGGCTCAAAAACACATCATCAGAATGTAAACTCCAGGTTCCAATCACACACAGATCAGCAGTAGAAGAACATTTAAAAGGAAAAGAGGAATTATTTTTGTGAACTGTCGGCAGGACATCACTGATGAGATCATGTTGGTCACTTGTACCAACCATGCTTTCAGGCTTTTGTATCTTCTATCCCACTGGGGGGGGGGGAGAATGGAGAATGTCCAGCACTTTGATTACATTGGCTTCTTTACCGGTGCAACCAGAATTGCGGACAGACCATGGATGGGGGGTTGGTTTCTGAGTTGAGCTGCAGCTCCCTGTGGTCTTGGGTGGAGCAGTTGCCTTTCAAGACAGTGATCCATCCAGATAGAATCCTTCCTATGGTGCATCTATAAAAACTGGTGACGGATAGACGACGGAGGGGGGTGGTGTTGTTATGACAGCTATGGTCTCACAGAATGGCGGAGCAGATTAAAGGAGCTAAGAGCCTCAATCCTATTTCTAAACAATCTTTTTTAGGATTAGGCTTTTGGGTGTTGATGTCTTTTTGACCTGTACATATCCCACTATCAGACTGATTTCAAAACACTTGTGTCACTCAATGCTTCATACAGCAAAACAATTTTGAGTGAAATATGAAGATTTTTTTTCTGGTCTTGTTTGGATCATATTTCAACCACAGATAGGAGGGCAGGGTGGAAATTTCTGCAAGCATTCACATTTTGTGTTACCTTCCTATAGTTAGAGATTAGATCCAGAACCTGGAATAAGGACAAGAAAACTTACACTGCGCATTCGGTTCAGAGACAGAAGCAGAGGAATTGAACGAGCAGTGAAGGGAAGGCAGTAACCAGACATGGAGAAGGTTCCACTGCAAGAATGTGCAATGCAATTAGCGTAAGAGACAAGTGAAGACTTGGCAGGAGTTCAGAGAAGCACATCAGGACTGGAAGACATTGTCAAATCCAAGAAGAAAGGCAATCTGTTGTCAACAGAAGATAAATAAGAAAAGTAGTGGGATGGGGAGGGGGTGGGGAAGCATCACAATACAAGTATTAAAACTACTGCTGGGAGGATTCAAGTCATTCGAGCTGAATCCTGTGTAGAGAATGAAGGCTTTTCATGACTGAAACCTCAAAATAAACACAGCCTGAGGATGTACTAGTTTCATATTCAATGCAGTTAATGTTTTAGTATTCTTTCTACTTGGACAGGAGTGGCTTGCTCCCGCTCTATTTTATGGGGTCATGTGATCCATGGGGTAACCACAGACTTTCCCTGGGGCAGAAGGTGAGTAGGATGGGAGGAGATGACACTACTTTCGCAGGTTGGGTTGCCAGCTGACGGAGAGGAAAATGGTGAAAGGTGGGGTCACGGAAGGGTGGTGGCACAGGGAATAGGAGGCATACGTTCACAGCATCAGCAGGCTATGAACCAGAGGACATGGGATGGAGGGGAAAGATGGTGGGTGATAATGCTACCACCTTCAGTCTCTGCAGCCACTTAGTGGCTCTGGCATCAGTCATGTCTACTCTTTCCAGCCCAGCATCTTTACTGGGTGCAGCCTGTAGGTAGGTCGGCCTCTGTTAGTCTTGATAGACCATGGATTTGCACCTTGGAAGTTTTCCAGGGTGCAAGCCTGGGCAGGGTTTTTTTTATGGGAGACCAGCAGTTGCCCAAGCTGCAAGTCTCCCCTCTCCACGCCACCAATGTTGTCATTAGGACCCATACAGCTTGGCATTGGTGTTGTTGCAGAGCAATGTGTGGTTAAGTGCCTTGCTCAAGGACACACACACAAGCCTCAGCCAAGGCTCGAACTAACAACCTTCAGATAACCAGACAAACACCTTAAACACTTGGCCACGCGTCAACACATACAGCCTGTATATCTGTGCTAACGGGGCAACAATTCATGCTCCAAAGGGAACCACTGAGCTTCATCTGTTAGACAGAAGACTTGGTGGACTCCTAGCATCATACAACACAGAAACTGGCCCTTCAGTCCACTGAGTGCTTGCTAGATATCACACGTCCATTACCTGTAATCCTACATTAATCCCATTTTCATTCTCCCCGCATCCTCGCCTAATTCTGCTTCTCAGTTTCCAGTTGCTAATTAAGTTATCGACCAGCATACCTTTGGAAAACTGGACCGCCTGGGGAAACCCACATGGTCTTAGGGAGAATGTGTAAATTCCTCACAGGCTGCACCTGAGGTCAGGGCCAAATCCAGGTTTCTGGTGCACCACTGCAATCCCTGCACCTATGCTCCTCAACTGTAGATCCACCAGAGGGTGATGGGGACATGTGTGGGGGAATCAAATGGAAGTGAATCGAGAGACAGGAGTTACCCAGAAAGATTGGCCTAATTTGGTTCCTTGGGGTAGTGACACTTGTTAGGGAGTATTCTGGAGTTATTTGACTACAGCAGACATTAATTCAAACAAGAACTAGACTTCTGACCTTGAACACTTAATGATCAAATGCCATTTACTTTATTTACCTGGGGAGTTTTCATCCATGTTCTTCAGTGGAATTTACATAGCAGCAGTGGCCAATGACAATGAAGTGCTAGAGCTACTGTACGATGCTGTCACCGAACAAGAAATTCCATCCCAACACATTTCAAATCATAGTTGGGGGCTTCAGTTAGACTTGTCTGATGAAATCCCTGCCCGATTACCACCAGTGTATAACCTGGAGCACCAGATGCCCGAACGCACTAGACCACTGTTGAACTATATGAGGAATGCCTACTGCTCCATGCCCAGACCGCATTTCGGGAAATCCTATCACATGGCTGTTCTCATACAGGCAGAGGCTAAAGAGAAAAGCTCTCGAGATTAGGACAACACAGAAGTGGTCGCAGGAGGCAGTGGAGTAGCTACTGGATTGCTCCAAGTCAATGGACCAGGCCATGTTGAAGGACTCATCTGTGGATCTGAATGAATACACCAGGGTCATCATGGACTTCATAAAACAGTTGTAGATGAGTGTGTCCCCATAAAATCATTCAGAGACTTGTCCAACCAGAAGCTCTGGGTGAACTATGAGGTCCACAGTCTGCTGACAGCCACATCGGATGCTTTCAAGTCTGGTGACCAAGGAAGTCCAAGTATCTCTTGGGCAAAGTGGCAATTCCAGACTAAACTTGAATCAACAAAGAATGCTCGATAGTTGTGGCAGAGCTTGAATGCTATCACCGCTTAAGTCAAGCGACATAGGTCAAAACAGGGCTTTGTTTCCAGATGACTTGTGACTGCAGGTCAATTTGCCCCTTGCATATAGGTGGGTGATAGGACCAGGGAGAATTTCATGAGAAGAGAGTGAAATTTTAAAATGGGATTAATGTACAACTGGTGTCAAGGGATGGTTGATTCTTGCTGAGCCAAAGGGTCTCTATCAGTGTTGAATATCTTTAGGAAATCCAAGACCCTTCACCAAGACTATTCTGACCATTAAAACTTGGAGGAAACATCACAAACTCTCACAGCCCCCTCTGATCCTGTGATTATAATTTCTAAAGCTAATGTGTGAGTTTCTTTCAGGAGAATAAACCCACAAAAAGCATCCAGACAAATGTCTTTAGGTGTGTGGTGGAAAGTGTATTGACTGGCTGCATCACAGCCTGGTATAGAAACACCAGTGCCCTTGAACAGAAGATCCAGCAAAAAGTAATGGATATGACCCAGTCCATCATGGATAAAGCCACCATTGAGCACATGAACATGGAGTACAGTTGCAAGAAAGCAGCATTCATCATTAGGGACCACCACTACCCAGGTCATGCTCACTTCTCGCTGCTGCCATATAGAGGAAGGTACAGAAGCCTTAGGACTCACACCATCAGGTTCAGGAACAGTTGTTACCCCTCAGATATCAGACTTTTGAGCCAAAGGGGATAACTTCATTCAACTTCACTTGCCCCATCACTGAAATGTTTCCACAACCTTTTAAGGGCTATTCATCTCATGTTCTCAATATTTATTGCTCAGTTATTTTCAATGGATGCAGTTAATCATCCATTGTGACCACCTCAGCAGCTTACGTGCTGGTTTCTCAAATCAATCTTAATCTCTGATGCTTTCGATTTTGCTGGTTATTTTTAGGGGGTTGTCACTTTTAAAACCTTTCCTGGATCACTTAATCCTTCAAACAAAAAGTTCTGCAGTCTATACCCCAAGAAGTTCTTGTGGCATTGAAAAATACCTTAAGCGGAAAGACAGCTTTAAGAAGTTTAATCGAAGTTGCACAGAGCAGGCACCACAAGAGGAAAATACAGGCACAAGAGATTCTGCAGATGCTGGAAGTCTAGATTGACACATAAGAATTTTTGGAGAAACTCAGCAGGATGGGCAGCATCTATGGAAGATAATAAACAGTTGACATTATGAGCCGAAACCCTTCAAAATAGAGGCCCTGCTAATCAGCTGCTGGTGTTGCCTGAAAGAATAGACAATAGACAATAGACAATAGGTGCAGAAGTAGACCATTTGGCCCTTCGAGCCTGCACCGCCATTTTGAGATCATGGCTGATCAACTACTATCAATACCCGGTTCCTGCCTTGTCCCCATATCACTTGATTCCCCTATCCATAAGATACCTATCTAGCTCCTTCTTGAAAGCATCCAGAGAATTGGCCTCCACTACCTTCCGAGGCAGTGCATTCCAGACCCCCACAACTCTCTGGGAGAAGAGGTTTTTCCTTAACTCTGTCCTAAATGACCTACCCCTTATTCTCAAACCATGCCCTCTGGTACTGGACTCTCCCAACATCTGGAACATATTTCCTGCCTCTATCTTGTCCAATTCCTTAATAATCTTATATGTTTCAATCAGATCCCCTCTCAATCTCCTTAATTCCAGCATGTACAAGCCCAGTCTCTCTAACCTCTCTGCGTAAGACAGTCCAGACATCCCAGGAATTAACCTCGTGAATCTACGCTGCACTTCCTCTACAGCCAGGATGTCCTTCCTTAACCCTGGAGACCAAAACTGTACACAATACTCCAGGTGTGGTCTCACCAGGGCTCTGTACAAATGCAAGAGGATTTCCTTGCTCTTGTACTCAATTCCCTTTGTAATAAATGCCAACATTCCATTAGCCTTCTTCACTGCCTGCTGCACTTGCTCATTCACCTTCAGTGACTGATGAACAAGGACTCCTAGATCCCTTTGTATTTCTCCCTTACCTAACTCTACACTGCTCAGATAATAATTTGCCTTCCTGTTCTTACTTCCAAAGTGGATAACCTCACACTTATTCACATTAAGCGTCATCTGCCAAGTATCTGCCCACTCACCCAGCCTATCCAACTCACCCTGAATTCTCCTAACATCCTCATCACATGTCACACTGCCACCCAGCTTAGTACCATCAGCAAATTTGCTGATGTTATTTTCAATGCCTTCATCTAAATCGTTGACGTAAATTGTGAACAGCTGTGGTCCCAATACCAAGCCCTGTGGCACCCCACTAGTCACCACCTGCCATTCCAAGAAACACCCATTCACCACTACCCTTTGCTTTCTATCTGCCAACCAGTTTTCTATCCATGTCAATGTCTTCCCCCGATGCCCTGAGCTTTGATTTTACCCACCAATCTCCTATGTGGGACCTTATCAAATGCTTCTGAAAATCGAGGTACTCTACATCCACTGGATCTCCCTTGCCTAACTTCCTGGTTACATCCTCGAAAAACTCCAATAGATTAGTCAAGCATGATTTACCCTTGGTAAATCCATGCTGGCTTGGCCCAATCTTATCACTGCTATCTAGATATGCCACTATTTTATCCTTAATAATGGACTCTAGCATCTTTCCCACCACCGATGTCAAGCTGACAGGTCGATAGTTCTCTGTTTTCTCCCTCCCTCCTTTCTTAAAGAAGTATGTTCAAAATTATGATCTCGAAGTGCGGCCACTGGGCATTTAGTGGAGTCACCTCTGTGGAACGTGATTGTGATGGTAACCAAGTCAACTCTTGCACTATTCAAGAATCTCCGGTCACTCACACTTGTCTGTGGTGGTAATTCACACTCGATTGCCACCTCATTTTCAATGCACACCACACATTGGGTGATGCCATAACTTGTGCGGATTTTCTCTTGAGTTAGGGTCAATAACTAACTGCCCCAGGAGCAACAATCACTCTCAGGTCATTTAGCATTGGGACTCCAGTAAGGCAAGTCTCTTGCTTATCTTTTGGTCTCTTGGCCAGCTCATCTTCCATTTATTGCATTAAAGGTTCACCACCTGAAATTCCAAAAGGCCTCAAACTTGATGAGCTGATGTTCCAGACAGTTCCCAGGACCCATGGCCTACCATAGCTGAAACCTGCACCCCTAGAGCTAATAATATTCCCATGAACCCCAAAGAGCCTTGAACCTCTCAGCCTTCAAGCAGCAGTAAAGTTACATGTTTGATGACTGTTTGGAACTCCTAGTGTTCAATATGACTGGATTCTTTGTGTGATCTCAATGGTGAGGATAACACCTAGGAAGACTGGGATGAGTGTTGGGATTGGGACTTGGCTGTTCAATATAAAATAGACTCATAAATGTTTCATGCCTGGGCTAAGGGTACTTCTTTTTCATCTGTACCCCAAGTATCACATATTTCTCATCAAGGGAGCACTCTGCCCCCGAGGAGCCGCCACAGCACAATGTAACCCTTGACCTGCTCTTCTCGCACAAAAATGCCTGAGTGAATCAGCAAGCTAATTAAACCTCTTGATAGCCCACACTCATTTACTGAGTCTGTATAAAATTCCCAACTGACGTAGGTGGGTGAATTGCACGGAGAAGGAGACTGCTATTAGTGTGATGGAATGCAGTTTCCAGATGCCTGTGCAGAAGTGGTCACAATCTAAAGCAGGAAAAGAGTGCTTACCTACTCCCTCCATCCACATCAGCAACTTTACTGCCACCTTGCCTTGGATACAGACCCTGTTCATGATGAACAGTAAGGCAATTGCTCTGAGCTCTGTCCTTTATAATATCAAACAAAATCATAACCTGTCATGTCCAGGGCATTTATTTTAGATATTTCATCTGATTTAATTTTCTACAATCGCAGAGAGCAAATTGTTCTCTTTGAAGACTTGCATTCAGTATGTGTTGCTCTCAGCAGCCCTATTAAGCTGCACTCCATGTCTAGTGTGTAATAAGAAGAATTTATCATCATCTCCCAGAAACCTTCTGCAATAACTGATAGGAAAATGAAAACATATGAATATAAAAAGGTGTAAGTTTGAGTGCTAATATGGATGAAGATGGTTATGCCATTTAGATAAAGATAGCAGTTATTTCCGGAGGCATTATAATTTATATTCTAGTCGTTATAAGCTGTTTCATAAGAGAACCATTTTTATAAACCGATTTTTCTAAAATGGATCTGCAGTGAGTCATTCACAGTTTTGGGGAGGAGCCGTTGTTAAGGAGGCTTTTTCCTAAGCTTTGCTTTGTCAAATTTGTGTTCTGGAATGTTACAACAAAACTGGAAGAATAGAACAATGCACTTGTGTTTAAACTGTGCCTTTAATATCCTCAAAGTGCTGCATATCTTTACAGACAACTGAGTGAAGAGGAGGCACTGTTGCCAGAAATTTGCAGCTAGCTTTTGCACGGCCAGATCCCACATACAGTAATGAGATGAAATGCATCTATGACTCTGGTCCAGGATCTGGCATCCTATGATTCTTTCTCCATTAGAGCAGCCTGACTTACTGTGCATATCACACAACACTGCTATTGGCAGCACTTAACAGACAAAGGAGAATAATCCCCCTGCATCTTCCCTGTTAACCCTTTTGATCTGGTTCAGAGATTCACTGTTTCAAGTATTCTCTTTATTCCATCCATTCTCCCATCTCTGCCACTGCATCTGAAACTATCTTTCTTCATCAGTCTGTTTCTCTCTCCACAGATGCTGCCTGACCTGCTGAGCATTTCTAGAATTTTCTCTTTTAATTTTAGGTGAATGGCAGAATTGGCCTTGAGATAAAACTTATGGGACAAATTCTCTGAATCTCTAAGAATGTTGTGTGATTTATTTTTCCTCCATCTGGGTGCAAAATCCTTCCCTAACACCTCATCAAGTTAGAAATGATCATGCAAGAAAGTACCATGAGTCAGCAGCTAGTACGCCAGTGGCAAAATTGAGCTTTCTATGAAGAGTTTGCATTTCAGAAATCAATCAAATTTTTACAAGTCTGACCATATTGGTCACAATGTCCACTGCCAGGCGAATGAACTCAGGTGCAGAGGAATGGAAAGCTCCCATATTGAGACAGAAACAAGAATTTATTTAATGGAGCTCCAAGTGAACTTCAGTGTCTTGACTAAGGGACACTGCAAGACGAATCATTCTTGAAACACATGCTCAAGGACCCCATGATCAATGCTAATAAAGAATCAGCTTTAAATAATCATAGAATGTGCAACATCCATATCAATCGCAATTAACTTGGCAGTATTAAACAGAAAACACAGGACTTAACAACCTGGTTAAGACAACAACTAACAAACACAGATGCAAAGCTGGCAGAGCTCATGAGAATATTGTGTAGACTTTAAAATGCAAATATCAAACAAACATGCAAAAATTATAAAAAAGCTTCTCGACTCATTCATAAGCATTACCAGATTAGTTAAATCTAATTAAAGAAAGATGTCAAAGTCAAAAGTTCAAAGTAAATTTATTATCAAAGTACATATATGTCACAATTTACTAACCTGAGATTCATTTTCTTACAGGCATTCAGAGTAAGTATAAAGAATCAATGAAAAAATGCACACAACAGAAATGAATGAACAACTAATTTGCAAATGACAACTATAAGAAAGAAAAAAGTAATATCAACAAATATCAAGAGCAAGAGCTGGAGAATCCTTAAAAACGAGTCCGTAGGTTGTGGAATCAGTTCTGTTTTGGGCTGAGTGAAGTTATCCCCTCTGGTTCAAGAGCTTGATGGCTGAGGGGTAATAATTGTTCCTGAGCCTGGTGGTGTGGGACTTGAGTCTCATGTAGTTCCTTCCTGATGGCAGCGGTGAGAAGAGAGTGAGGCAGTGTGTCGTGAGACTGCTAGCAAAGAGAGGCTCATGATAGAGCAAGGTTGCAGACAACAGGATGAGCTGCAAGGGGTAAAAGGAGGACAAAATCGAAAAGGGTGAATATGGACTGAAAGTGTTATATTTGAATGCGCGCAGTTTGTGAATATGTGAATAAGGTAGATGAGCGTGTAGCACAGTAACAGATTGGCATGTGCGACATTTGGGTATCACTGAATCATGGTGGAAAGAAGAGTTTAGCTGGGAGCTTAACTTCCAAGGACACACTTTGTAATAAAAGACAGGCAAGGAGGCAGAGGTTTGTCGTGGCTACGTTGCCAAAGATATGAAATCAAATCATTAAAGAGAGGTGGCATATGATTGGAAGGTGTTGAATCATTGTGGGTAGAGCTAAGGAACTGCAAGGGTAAAAAGACCCTGTTGGGAGTTATATACAGACCCCCAAACAGTAGTAAAGATGTGGTCTACAAATTCCAACGGAGATAGAAAATGTATGTCAGAAGGGCAATGTTATGACAGATGGAAGATTTCGGTATGCTGGTGGGTTGGGAAAATCAGGTTAGTACTGGATCCCAAGAGGGAGAATTTCTAGAATGCACGTGAAATTGCTTTTTAGAGCAGCTCGTGGTTGAATCCACTATGATAATAGCTACTCTAGATTAAGTGCTGTGCAATGAACCAAAATTGATTAGTGAACTTAAGGTAAAGGAACACTTAGGTGAGTTGATCATAATATGATATAGTTCTTCCTGCAGTTTGAGAGGGAGAAGTTAAAGTCAGATGTATCATTATCACAGTGGAGTAAAGGGAATTATAGAGGTATGAGAGAGGAGTTGGCCAAAATTGATTGGAAAAGAACACTGGTAGGGATGATGGCACAGTAGCAATGGCTGGAATTTTGGGGAGAAATTTAGAAGGTGCAGGATATATACATCTCAAAGAGGAAGAAGTATGCTCAAGAAAAGACGACACGAAAGTAGCTTACAAGAGAAGTCAAAGCCAACATACAAGTCAAAGAGGGGGCACATAATAGAGCAAAATTAGTGGGAAGTTAGAGGATTGGGAAGCTTTGAAAAACCAACAGAAGGAAATGAAAATAGTCATAAGAAGGAAATGATGGAACACGAAGGTAAGCTATTCAATAATAATAATGAGGATTCCAAAAGTTTCTCCAAATATATAAAATTTAAAAGAGAGATAAGAGGTGAGACCACTAGAAAATGATGCTTGAGAGGTAGTAGTGGAAACAAGAAAATGGGGGATGAGCAGGAAGTATTTTGCATCAGTGTTCACTGGGGAAGACACGAACAATATGTCGGAAGTTCAAGAATGTTGGGGCAGAACTGTCTGAATTTGTCATTACTAGGGGGAAGGTTTTTGGGAAACTGAAAGGTCTGAAGATAAATAGGTCACCTGGACTAGAAGAACTACACTCCAGGATTCTGAAAGAGAAGGCTGAAGAGATTGGGGAGCCATTTGTAACGATCTTCCAAGAATTAACAGATCCTGGCATGGTTCCAGAGGACTGTAAAATTACAAATGCCATTCACTCATCAAGAAGTCATCCAGTAGAAGCGGTAGAGGCAGGTTCGATTTTGTCATTTAAAAAAAAAATGGATAGATATATGGACAGGAAAGGAATGGAGAGTAATGGGCTGAGTGTAGGTGGGTGGGACTAGGTGAGAGTAAGCATTCGGCATGGACTAGAAAGGCTGAGATGGCTTGTTTCCGTGCTGTAATTGTTATATGGTTATAAGAAGGGAGAGAGGTAGAAGAAAGGAAACTATAGGCCAGTACGTCTGACCTCAGTAGTTGGGAAGATGCTGGAATCATTTGTTAAGGATGTGCTTTTGTCGTACTTGGAGGCACATGATAAAATAGGCCATAGTCAGCATGATTTCCTTAACAGAAACTCTTGCTTGACAAATCTGTTGGAATTGTTTGAAGAAATAACAAGTAGGATAGACAAAGAAGAATCGGTGGATGTTGTGTACTTGAACTTTCAGAAGGTCTTTGATGAGGTGCCACACATGAAATTGCTCAACACATTAAGAGCCCATGGTATTACAGGAAAGATTCTAACATGTATACAGCAATGGCTGACAGGAGACAAAGAGTAGGAATAAAGGGAGCCTTTTCTGGTTGGCTGTTGGTGACTATTAGTGTTCCACAGGAGTCTGTATTGCCGCCATTTCTTTCTACTCTATATGTCAATGATTTGGATGATGGAATGAATAGCTTTGTGGCTAAGTTTGCAGGCAGCATGAAGATAGGCGGAGGGGCAGGTTGTTTTGAGGAAATAGAGAGGCCACAGAAGGACTTAGACAGATTAGGAGAATGGGAAAAGAAGTGGCAGGGAACAAAGTGTCCAGAAGTGTACGGTCAAGCATCTTGGTAGAAGAAATAGAAGTCTACACTATTTTCTAAATGGAGAGGAAATTGAAAAATCTGATGAGCAAAGGAGATTTCGTGCAGGATTCTCTAAAGGTTAATTTGCGGGTTGTGACAGTGGTGAGGAAGGCAAATGTGATGCTCGCATTAATGTCAAGAGGACTGGAATATAAAAGCAAGGATATAATATTGAGGCTTTATAAAGCACTGGTGCGGCCTCACTTAGAGTATTGTGGGCAGTTTTGGGCATCTTATCTAAGAAAGGAGGTGCTGACATTGGAGAGAGTTCAAACGAGGTTTACAAAAAAGATTCTGTGCTTGAAAGGCTTGTCATATGAGGAGCATTTGATGTCCCTAGGTTTCACTGGGATTCAGAAGAATGAGGGGTGACCTAACTGAAACCTATTGAATGTTGAAAGACCTCAATAGAGTGGATGTGGAAAGGATGTGTCCTATGGTGATGGAGTCTAAGACCAGTGGACAAAGCTGCAGAAAAGAGGGTTGTCCCTTTTAGAACTCAGATATAGAAGAATTCCTTTACCCAGGGATTCAGATTCAGATTCAGAGTGGTGAATCTGTGGAATTTATTACCACAGGCAGTTGTAGAGGCCAAGTATATTTACAGCAGAGGTTGATAGATTTTTGATTAATCAGGGCATGAAGGGATATGGGGAGAAGACAGGAAATTGAGCCTGGGAGGGAAATTGGATCAGCCATGATGAAATGACAGAGCAAATAGAAATGTAGGAACATAGAAAAGCTACAGCAGAATGCAGGCCCCTCGGCCCACAAAGCTGTGCCGAACATGTCCTTGCCTTAGAACTACCTAGGATTACTCATAACCCTCTATTTTTCTAAACACCATGTACCTATCCAGGAGTCTCTTAAAAGACCCTATCGTTTCCACCTCCACCACCTAATTCTGCTAGTTCACTTAATGGCCTAATTCTGCTCCTATATTTTATGGTGTCTTGTTCTTATGACCTTGATGGAGTGGGTCTTTAATGGTAGATACTATTTTCCTGTGACAATGGCTCAATGGTAGGAACGGCTTTATCTGTAATGGACTGGACTATATCCACTTGTTGTAGGCTTTTCCATTCAAGGCCATTGAGGCTCCCGTACCAGGCTTTGATGCAACCAGTTATGATACTCTCTACTACGCATCTATAGATGTTTATCAAAGTTTTAGCTTACGTGTTGAATCTGCACAAACTTATCACGTTATTGGCTATACAAGTCTGCTCTCTTCTATGACAGATTCTTGGCTTAGAAATGTTAAATGCGTGGAACGAACAAGTGCTGGAATGCACTCCAAAAGCAGGAATGAAATTCTGTCTGTTAGCCACAGTTTGGCTAGCAGCACATTCACCTCCAAAGCACATGGATGAGAGGGATTTAGAGGGAAATTTTTCATGTGCAAGTGGTCGGGTCTAGGCAAAAGATCAGGTCAGCATGGACCAGATAGGATGAAGGGCCCGTTTCTGTGCTGTAGTGCACTGTGTCTCGCTGATTCAAAATCAAAAACTTCATGCTACTGAGACTGGTGCACAGAACCAAAACGGCACTGAGTTAGTGTTACACGGTGGGAAGAACTTCCCAATCTCTCAGGAAGATCTCACAGGGGACAATAACTATTCTTCAGCTAAAGCCACCAACTAAGGGTGGGGGGTGGTGTTCAAATGTCTCTGGGAGCCTCCTCTGTGCAATTTGATTCCTTCATTTCCTATATTATAACAGTGCTTGAATTTCAAACATCCTTTATTGGGTTCATGGCCCCTTGGAGAATTGTTGAAAGACACTATATTAATGTAGCACAACCTCACTGTAAAATCTCTTTACTTTCAGACCTTGAAAATGTTACAAATCTTTTCCCCTGTTATTTAGTTTGAACAATAAATAAATAGAACCAACTAGAAAAACATTGCATGGGATCCACCTGGGGGAATATCAGGGTGGCACAACTGTTCAATCGCAGTACAGATTGAGGGATGACACACTCCAGAATTTTACTCATACCCTCACAGACTCTAAACAAGTGACAATTACAGCAATATTAAAGTTCAAAGTCAAAGGAAGTTCATTATCAAAATATTTATAGCATATACAAATTTGAGATTCATTTTCTTTCAGTGCCCCCAAGAAAACAGTGGAATACAATAGAATCCACAAAATACAGACAACAAGGACCAACAAACCTCCCATGTGCAAAAGAGGACAAATTGTGCAAGTAATAAAAATAAGTAAGTAACTAATACATAGAAAATGAGCTGCAAAGTCAAAGAAAGAGTCCAGATGCTGCG